>NC_133131.1:170718740-171318740 GCF_048418815.1 Hemitrygon akajei | reverse complement strand
CTCAGACCATAGCCCTCCAAACACCTCCCATCCATTTATTTATCAAAACTTCTCTTAAATGTTGAAATTGAATCTGCGTTCACCACTTCCACTGGCAGCTTGTTCCACACTCTCATCACCCTCTGAGTGAAGAAGTTCCCCTTCATGTTCCCTTAAGTATTTCACCTTTCACCCTAAAACTATAACACCTAGTTCTAGTCTCACTCAACCCAAGGGGACAAAGCCTGCTTGCATTTACCCTAGCGATATGCTCATAATTTTGCATACAGTGCAATGCTTCTCTTGTGGGATGTGGGAAGGCAGGGAGATCTCCAGTACCCCTGACAAGAAGTGTGTGTAGCTACAGCTTCTAACAAACCACATTAAGAAGTTGGAGCTGGAACTGGATGAACTGATCATTTGGGAGGCTGAAGGGGTGATAGATAGGACATATAGAGCAGTAGTTACACCTAGGGTGCAGGACCGCAGGAAACTAAGGAGAAAGGAGGTAAGGAACCAATGCAGAGTACCCCTGTGGCCATCCCCCTCAATAATAGGTATATCACTCAATAACAGGTATAGAGGGATCAGATAGGGGGACAGATTCTGGAAAGGTGTAATAATAGCAGGGTCATTGTGGTGGGAGATTTTAATTTCCCATACATTGATTGGCATCTTTCTAAAGCAAGAGGTTTAGATGGGGTGGAGTTTGTTAAGTGTGTTCAGGAAGGTTTCCTGACACAATATGTAGATAAGCCTACAAGGGGAGAGGCTGTACATGATCTGGTATTGGGAAATGAACCTGGTCAGATGTCAGGTCTCTCAGTGAGAGAGCATTTTGGAGATAGTTATCATAATTCCATCTCCTTCACCATAGCATTGGAGAGGGATAGGAACAGACAAGTTAGGAAAGCGCTTAATTGGAGTAAGGGGAAATATGAAGCTACCAGGCAGGAACATGGAAGCATAAATTGGGAACAGGTGTTCTCAGGGAAATCTATGGCAGAAATGCGGCAAATGTTCAGGGGATATTTGAGTGACGTTCTGCATAGGTATGTTCCAATGAGACAGGGAAAGGATGGTAGGGTACAGGAACTGTGGTGTACAAAGGCTGTTGAAAATCTAGTCAAGAAGAAAAGAAAAGCTTACAACAAGTTCAAAAAGCTAGGTAATGATATAGATCTAGAAAATTATAAGGCTAGCAGGAAGGAGTTTAAGAATAAAATTAGGAGAGCCAGAAGGGGCCATGAGAAGGCCTTGGCGAGCAGGATTAAGAAAAACCCCAAGGAATTCCAGAAGTGTGTGCAGAGCAAGAGGATAAGACATGAGAAAAAGACCAATCAAGTGTGACAGTGGAAAAGTCTGTATGGAAACGGAAGAGATAGTGGAGGTACTTAATGAATACTTTGTTTCAGTATTCACTATGGAAAAGGACTTTGGCCAATATAGGGATGACTTACGGCGGACTGAAAAGCTTGAGCATATAGACATTAAGAAAGAAGATGTGCTGGAGCTTTTGGAAAGCTTCGTTGGATAAGTCACCAGGACCGGATGAGATGCACCCCAGTATACTGTGGGAGGTAAGAGTGGAGATTGCTGATCTTCTGGCAATGATCTCTGCATTGAGAGGCAGGATTTATGAACATTTGGAGAGGCATAATATGATTAGGAATAGTCAGCATGGCTTTGTCAAAGGCAGGTCAAGCTTTACAAGCCTGATTGAATTTTTTTAGATGTGACTAAACATATTGATGAAGGTAGAGCAGGAGATGTAGTGTATATGGATTTCAGCAAGACATTTGACAAGGTACCCCATGCAAAGCTTATTGAGAAAGTTAGGAGGCATGAAATCTAAGGGGACCTTGCTTTGTGGTTCCTGAATTGGCTTGCCCACAGAAGGCAAAGGGTGGTTGTAAACGGGCCATAGTCTGCATGGAGGTTGGTGACCAGTTGTGTGCCTCAGGGATCTGTTCTGGGGCCCCTTCTCTTCGTGAATTTTATAAATGTCCTAGATGAGGAAGTGGAGGGATGGGTTAGGAAATTTGCTGATGACACAAAGATTGGGGGTGTTGCTGATAGTGTGGAGGGCTGTCAGAAGTTATATTGGGCCATCGATATGATGCAGAACTGGACTGAGAGTTGGCTGATGGAGTTCAACCCAGATAAGTGTAAGGTGGTTCATTTTGGTAGGTCAAATATGATGGCAGAATATAGTATTAATGGTAAGACTCTTGGCAGTGTGGAGGGTCTGAGGGATCTTGGGGTTCATGACCATAGGATACTCAAAGCTGCTGCGCAGGTTGAATTTGCGGTTAAGAAGGTGCATTGGCCTTCATCAACTGTGCAATTGCATTTAAGAGCCAAGAGGTAATGTTACAGCTATACAGGAATCTGGTCAGACCCCACTTGGAGCAGTGTGTTCAGTTCTGGTCACTTCACTACAGGAAGGATGTGGAAACTATAGAAAAGGTGCAGAGGAGATTTACAAAGATGTTGCCTGGATTGGGGAGCATGTCTTATGAGAATAGGTTGAGTGAACTTGGCCTTTTCTCCCTGGAGTGACAGAGGATGAGAGGTGACATGATAGAGGTATATTAGTTGATGAGAGGCATTGATCATGTGGATTGTCAGAGGCTTTTTCCCAGGGCTGAAATGGTTAATACGAGAGGGCACAGTTGTAAGTTGCTTGGAAGTAGGTACAGAGGAGATGTCAGAGGCAAGTTTTTTACTCAGAGAGTGGTGAGTGCATGGACTGGGCTGCCGGCGATGGTGGTGGAGGTGGATACGATAGGGTCTTTTAACAGACTCTTAGATAGGTACATGAGCTTAGAAAAATAGAGAGCTATGGGCAACCCTAGGTAATTTCTAAAATGAGTATATGTTCAGCACAGCATCGTGGGCCGAAGGGCATGTATTGTGCTGTAGGTTTTCTATGTTTCTAAGTATTGAAACATGAAGTATGGTGGTATGGGACCTAAGGATCCTGTACCTCCTGTCCAATGGCAGCAGTGAGAAGAGAGCATGACCTGCCTGGATGGTGGGGGTCCTTGATGATCTTTGATTACTTTTCGTGGTATGCCTGTTTGATAGAATAGTTGCATGTCAGAGTGTCGCAGATGCAAAGTATACAAGAATTCCTGAGATTGGTTAAATCGAAAAAGGTTTTTTGATCATCTCTCCTGGTTGACCGAGGGAAAGACCTCTGAAGGTGAGACAGACCATTTAAGTGATTGGTGCCAAAGACAACGAACAGTCAAAGATATTGCAACAAACAATCTGTTGGAGGAACTCAGTGAGTTGAGCAGCATCTATGGAAGGAAAGAAGTTATTAACACAAGAGATTCTGTAGATGCTGAAAGCTTATAGTACCACACACAAAATCCTGGATGAACTCAGCAGGTCAGGCAGCATCTATGGAGGGGAAAAAAGAAACCTTGAGATCTTTATTCCCCTCTATAGATGCTGCTTGACCTGCCGAGTTCCTCCAGAAAGAATCGGTTGGTCATGTTTCGATGATGGCATTCTCCTTTGATTTGCATTTCCAGAAGGAGCATCTGCCAAGTTACTCTTTGAGCTATCCTTCTGCTCGTCACATCTCATACAAGGTAGTGAAATGGTGGTTAACGCATCTGTGCTTCTGAATTTCAGAGAGTTGAGCATGCCTGTGTATGATTTTCATTGTGATTGCACACCAGTTATCCATGTTTGTCTTGGCAGGGCAAAGTCTTGGTTCAATGGCAGGAACATCTGAAACAAAAAACATAAAAGATTCTGTAGATGCTGGAAATCCAGAGCAACACACAAAATGCTGAAGGAACTCAGCAGGACAGACTGCATCTATGGAAAGGAATAAACAGTCAATGTTTTAGGTTGAGACCTGTCTTTAGCACCTGATCAGGTCCCGATGAAGAGTCTTGACTCAAAATGTCAATTGTTTATTCCTCCCTATGAATACTGACTGACCTGCAGAGGTCTAAAACAATGGGTCTCTGTCTGGAGATAATTCACTGACATACTTGGGCATGCAGTTAGTTGACATTTTCTTTCACATTCCTCACCCTATTGCTGTTACCCCTTTACTCCCTCTCTTCTTTCACATAATCATCTTTCCTGAACTCATTCTACCTCCCTCAATCCCCTCATCCTTAATTTAAAGTATCATTTTGCAATACATGCTGACATTTTTGCTCTTTAAAAGGCTAGATGATTAGATTAAAGTGTTGTTAATTTCTCCCCATATCCTGGTGCTGACTTTGAGATTTCATTGTTTGTACAGATGTGAAGTTGGGTCTTGATCTGAGATCCTGCATCTTGGCTTAAAGAAAGAGCACTGAAGTATCTGACTGTTCAATCATTCCTCTGGGCAAATAACCAGACAAAGCATTTCAAGATTGTTTAATGTAATTTTCAGTACAGAAGTATAAAGGAGAATGAAACATTTGTTACTCTGGATCTGATGGAGCACAAACAAACACAGTAAGATAAAGAACATAATAATAAAAAGCAATAAATATAAATACATAAGATAGCTTATATGCATTAATTGATTGAAAGTCCATAATGTGTTGCTAGCACAGGAGTGTCTGTACATAAGGTGACGCTGACAGGAAATGATAAAGTAGTGGTGGTCGGGGGTATGGAGGGGTGGGTTAGTGGGTGGAGGTGTGATCAGCCTTACTGCTTGGGGAAAGTAACTGGATTTGAATCTAGTGGTCCTTGCGTGGATGCTATGTAGCCTCCTCCCTGATGGGAGTGGGATAAACTATAAAGTTGTTATGTTGTGACGAAAGATCTTTGCCCGAAACGTCGACTTTTCTTCTTCCTATAGATGCTGCCTGGCCTGCTGCATTCCACCAGCATTTTGTGTGTGTTGCTTGAATTTCTAGCATCTGCAGATTTCCTCGTGTTTGAAGTTGTTATGGGTTTTTCTTTTTTCTTTGGTAGATGTAATTATAACCTATTATTGATAATATAGTCCTGGCCAGCAATCTAATACTGGATGCAATTCAGAGACTGATAATAGCTGATTAATTCTTCTGCGCTAGCATTAAACTATTTGATTGTCTTTTTCAAACAAGAGAAATTGACTTCTGTTTTCCAAAGATGTCCCTTTGACTGCTTTTATTGTGTGTGTATTTGGTGCTGTTCTACTGTAAATAGCATTGAATGTTTGTCTCGAGCATTCATTTATTTGGTGGAACTGATGTCAAATCATAAAGGAAAACTCTTTGGTTTGTCAGATCTTCTTGCAAGATGTTAATTAACACTTCCAAATTCCTCTCACCAATGTTCTCACCTCCTGAATCTCACTTTTGTGCTGTGCAGATCTCAATATCCTCTACCAACGCAGCTCCGATTTGGCAGGTTAAAATCTACAGCATGGTCTGAGAATATTTAGAACAGTTTAAATGAGTAGTGATATGAATGTTTCATTTGATGGCTTTACAGCTTTCTGGGGTCATAAAAGGAAAAGTTGAATGTTTAGTCATCAAAAGAGCCAACATCATTTGACAAACAAAGATTAAAAGATGTGTTAGGAGATGTTGAAGAAGGAAAGAGCATGAGGGTATTCTAATAATGGGAGGGCTTTAAACAAAGTGATACAGACTAAATAAACATTGAGTTACAGATTGGCATGTATGATGTTGGCATCACTGAATCATGGCTGAAAGAAAATTACAGCTGGGAGCTTTATGTCCAAGGATACACATTGTATCAAATGGACTGGTAGGTAGGCAGGGGGTAATGAGGCTCTGTTGGTTTAAAAATTGAATCAAATCATTAGAAAGTGGTGACATAGGGTCAGAAGTTATTGAATCGTTGTGAGTAGAGCTAAGAAACTCTACTTAGATAAAAAGACAGTGATGAGAATTGTACACAGACCCCCCCAAACATTAGTAAGGAGGTGGTCTAAAAACAGGAGATAGAAAATGCATGGCAAAAGACTGATGTTACAATAGTCATGGAGGATTTCAATATACAGTCAATTGGGAAAATCAGGTTTGTGCTGGATCTCAAGAGAAGGAAATTTTTAGAATGACTACGAGATGGCTTTTTACAGTAGCTCGTGGTTGAGCACACTAGGAGATCAGCTATTCTGGATTGGGTGCTTTGCAATGAACAGGAATTGAATAGAGAGCTTAAGGTAAAAGAAGCCTTAGGGGAAAGTGATCATAATATGATCAAATTCACCCTGAAATTTGAAAAGGAGAAGCTAAAGCCAGATGTATCAGTATTACAGTGGAGTAAAGGGAATTATAGAGGCATGAGAGAAGAGTTAGCCAAAATTGTTTGGAAAAGAACACTGGTCGGGATGGCGGCAGAACAGCAGCGGCTGGAATTTCTGGAAGCAATTCAGAAGGCACAGGATATATACATCCCAAAGAGGAATAAGAATTCTAAAGGCAAGATGACATGAGAGAAGTATCATCTTGCCTTTATGGCTAACAAGAGCAGTCAAAGCCAATATAAAAGCCAAAGAGGGGGCATATAATACAGCAAAAGTTAGTGAGAGGTTAGAGGATTGAGAAGCTTTTAAAAAACCAATAGAAGGCAGCTTAAAAACATTAAGGCAAAGCTGGAATATGATAGTATGCTAGCCAATAATATTAAAGAGGATGCCAACAGTTTCTTCATAGCCATAAATTATAAATGAGAGGCAAGAGTGGATCTTAGACTACTGGAAAGCTATGTTGGAGAGGCAGTAATGGGGGACAAGGATATGGCAGACAAACTGAATAAGTATTTTGCATCAGTCTTCACTGTGGAAGATGCTAGCAGTATGGTGGAAGTTCCAGGTCTTGGGGGTCATGAAGTGTGTGAAGTTACCATTACTAGAGAGAAGGTTCTTGAGAAGATCAGTGGTTAGGAAGATAGAGTCAATTGGTAAGGATGTGGTTTCGGGGTACTTGGAGGCACATGATAAAGTTGGCCATAGCATGGTTTCCTCAAAGGGAAACCTAGCCTGACAAAACTGTTAAGAGTTCTTTGGCTTCTGGTGACTAGTGATGTTCCACAGGGTTCTATTTTGGGACCAATTCTTTTTATGTTATATGTTTTGGATGATGGAATTGCTGGCTTTGTTCTCAAGTTTGCAGATGATATGAAGATAGGTAATATTGTATTGTAGGTTTTCTATGTTTCTAGGTTTCTATATAAAGATAGTTTTGAAGAAGTAGAAAGGCAATAGAAGGACTTAAACAGATTAGGAGAATGGGCAAAGAAGTGGTAGATGGAGTACTGTGTCGGGAAGTGTATGGTCATCTTCTTTGGTAGAAGAAATAAAAGGGTAGTCTATTTTCTAAGTGGAAAGAAAATACAAAAATCTGAGGTACAAAGGGACTTGGAAGTCCTTGTGCAGGATTCCCTAAATGTTAATTTGCAGGTTGAGTCTGTGGTGAGGAAGGCAAATGTGATGTTGAGGCCTCACTTGGAGTATTGTGAGCAGTTTTGGGCTCCTTATCTTGGAAAGGCTATGCTGAAACTGGAGAGGGTTCACAGGAGGTTCACAAAAATGATTCCAGGATTGAATAGCTTGTCACATGAAGAGCATTTGATTGCTCTGTGCCTGTGTTCACTAGAATTCAGAAAAATGAGGAGTTACCTAATTGAAACCTACTGAAAGGTGAAAGGCTTTGATTGAGTGGATGTGGAGAGGATGTTTCCTGTGGTGGGAGAGTCTAAGACCAGAGGACACAGCCTCAGAAATAGAGGGGTGTCCTTTTAGAACAGAGATAAGGAGGAATTTCTTTAGCTAGAGAGTGGTGAATCGGTGGAATTCTTTTGGCAGTTGTGGAGGTCACGTCTTTATGTATATTTACATAAGAACATAAGAAATAGGAGGAGGAGTAGGCCATCCAGCACATTGAGCCTGCCACACTATTCAATAAGATCATGGCTGAGCTGTCCGAAAACTGAGCTCCATCTACCTGCCTTTTCCCCATCACTCTTAATTCCCCACTATGTAAAAATCTATCTAACTGTATCTTAAGTATATTCAGTGAAGAAGCCTCAACTGCTTCCCTGGGCAAAGAATTCCACAGATTCACCACTATCTGGGAAAAACAGTTTCTCCTCATCTCTGTCCTAAATCTTTCCCCCTGAATCTTGACTAGTCTCACCTACCAATGGAAACAACTTTCATACTTCTATCTTAACTATCCCTTTCAAAATTTTGGATGTTTCTATAAGATCCCCTCTCATTCTTCTGAATTCCAAAGAAGAATTCCCAGGTGACTCAATCTCTCCTCATAGGTTAACCCCTTCATCTCTGGAATCAACCTGGTGAACCTCCTCTGCACTGCCTCCAAAGCCAGTATATCCTTCCTCAAGTATGGAGACCAGAACTGCACACAGTACTCCAGGTGCAGCCTCATCAGTACCCTGTATAGTTGCAGCATGACCTCCCTGCTCTTGAATCAATCCCTCTAACAATGAAGGCCAACATTCCGTTTGCCTTCTTAATAACCTGTTGTACCTGCAAGCCAACTTTTTGTGATTAATGCTCAGGCACTCCCAAGTCCCTCTACACAACAGCATGCTGCAATCTTTCACCTTTTAAATAATAATCTGCTTTTCTATTATTCCTTCCAAAGTGGATGACCTCGCATTTACCAACGTTGTATTCCATCTGCCAGACCTTGGCCCACTCACTTAACCTATCTCTATCCCTCTGCAGACTCTCCACATCCTCTGTACAATTTGCTTTTCCACTCACTGTAGTGTCATCAGCAAATTTTGCTGCGCTACACTCAGTCCCCTCTTCCAAATCATCAATGTAAATGATAAACAGCTGCGGGCCCAGCACTAACCCCTGCAGCACCCCGCTCACCGCTGACTGCCAAACGGAGAAACACCCATTTATACCAACTCTCTGCCTTCTGTTGGCTAACCAATCCACTATCCATACCAATACACTTCCTCCGACTCCGAGGCTGAGGTTGATTAGATTCTAGATTGGTCAGGGCATGAAGGGATACAGGGAGAAGACAGGAGATTGGGGCTGAGAGGAAAATTGGATCAGCCATGATAGAATGGCAGAATAGACTCGATGGGCCAAGTAACCTAATTCTGCTTCTGTATCTTATGGTCTCATGGGCTTATGTTTCCAGCATCTACAATTGTTGGTTGTGGATTGTTGTAGTGACATTTAAATCTAGATTTATTGGTGCAAAGAAAGATTAGCAACATCATCAGATCAACCAAATGAGGTTGAGATGAAGTCTTAAAGGTTTTCCATTTTACAACATCACTGCATAAAAAGAATAAAATGGTTGTGCTTTTTGTATATCACATTTTAGTATGCTGAAGTTTGCTCTGAAGCTTTTGAAGTTTCTTGAAAGTTTGTGTGGATTCAGTATGTCACCTAAAACTTCAGCAAACTTTTAGAGATGCACAGTGGTGTGTTTCCTAACTGATTGTATCGTGGTCTGGTATGAAAACACCAATGCTCAGGAATGGAAAAGTCAGAAAGTGGTGATATAGCCAGTCCATCACATGAAAATCCCTCCCCACCATTGAGCACATTTATAAAAAGCACTGCCACAAGAAAAATGCATCCATCATCAAGGACCCCACCATTCCAGGCTATGCCCTTGTGTTGCTACTACCCTTGGGTAGGAGGTATAGGAGCCCCTCACCACTAGGTCCAGGACCAGTTATTACCCTTCAACCATCAGGCTCATGAACCAGCGTGGATGACTTCACTTACCGTAACAATGAACTGATTCCACAATCAATGACTCTGCAACTCATGTTCTCAGTATTATTTATTTTTATTTGCATAATTTGTCACATTGGTTGTCAGTTTTTGTTCATGTATAATTTTTCATAAATTTTGTTGCATTTTTTCCTGTAAATGTTTGCAAGAAAACGAATCCCAGGGTGGTATATGGTAACATATACATACCTTGATAATAAATTTACTTTGACTTTGAAGTGAACCCGAAGGCCATCATGTTATGATCTATCCTTGCAGCTGACCAAAAGTTAGATTGATTTCAAAAAACACCTTAAGAGCTAAAAGGCAGTAGAAGAGTTTTAGCTGAAGGCATGGCAGCCTGTGGAACAACTAAAATGGGGGATGTATGAAGCTAGAAGGGAGAAGCCCAGAAACCATAGGAAGAGTAAGACCACAGAGTGGTTTGAAAATAGGCATCAGAATTTTAAATTGCAGGCATTGCATCTACATAGCATCCACACCAGAACCAACAGACTTTCCCCAAGCATTAAGGCTGATGAACACCTTCAGCCATGAATGCACTCCTCCACTCACCCACCACTGCTTTATCATTTCCTGTCACGGTCACCATATGTACAGATGTCCTGTGCCTAGCATTCCTTTATGGACATACAATCTGTATCGTAAGTTATCTTATGTATTTATTCATTATTGTGTTTTTAGTCTCATGTTCTTTATCTCGTGTGGTTTTTTTTCTCTGGATCAGATTTGGAGTAACAATTATTTTGTTTTCCTTTACACTTGCGTGCTGGAAATTAAACAATCTTGAATCTTGCCCATCAAGAGCCAGTATAGATTGGCAAACTGCATTGATGAGGTGATGATTGAGTCATACTTGGAATGAACTAAGATGTTTCAACAGTGTTTTGGATGCTTTATTGAGCATAGAATGTGAGAGGTAGGTCAAGCACCTCCTGAAATAGTCATTTCTAGATGCAGCAGGAATATGGACAAGATGGTGATTGGAAGTTCATGTGATAGTCCAAGTGGGTCCTAACCTATGTTTTGTAATGTTGCAACATAATGTCCCAACAGGCGCACCTGATGAAGGGTCTCTGTTCAAAATGTTGATTGTTTATTCCTCTCCATCGATTATTACTTGCCCTGCTGAGTTCCTCCAGCACATTGTGCATTGCTGCTCTGGATTTTCAGCATCTATAGATTCTCTGGTGATTATGTCTCAACTTATGAAGGCAAGCATGTTATGTGCCGACTTTACCACCCCATCAATCTATGTTGCCACTCTCAGGGAACTATGGATCTCAGGCTTCTGTTCATCAGCATTCCTTAGTGCCCTACCATTTAGAATCAGTGGTGGCATCCGTCGGTCTCGAGAGACCATGGATCTGTGCCTGGAGTTTCCAGGGCGCAGGCCTGGGCAGGGTTGTATGGGAGACTGGCAGTTGCCCAAGCTGCAGGCCTTCCCCTCTCCACGCCACTGATGTTGTCCAAGGGAAGGGCACTAGGACCCATGCAGCTTGGCACCGGTGACATCGCAGAGCAATGTGTTGTTAAGTGCCTTGCTCAAGGACACAAACACGCTGCCTCAGATGAGGCTCGAACCAGTGACCTTCAGGTTACTAGTCTGATGCCTTGCCCACTAGGCCACGCGCCAACACAAATTAGAATCAGTATCTGATTTATCACTGCCTTATAACATGAAATGTGTTGTATATGGCAGCAGTATAGTTGCAAAGACTTAAAATTACTATAAACTAAATAAATATCTCAAAAAATGAGGAATAATGAATTAATTAGCCTTTGTGGTTCATGAATCATTTTTAGCCTTTGTGGTTCTGTTGGCAGAGGAGAAGAAGTTGTTCCTAATACGTTGCATCTGGGTCTTACCTGATGGGAGTAATGTGAAGAGAGCATGTCCTGTGTAATGGGGGTCTATAATGATGGATGGCACCTTTTGAAGATGTCCTTGAATCTGGGGAAGCTCTGTAGGGTATGCTGTATACAGGTGGTTCCTGTTAATTTGACCATCAGTTAATTGGAGCAGCCACTGATTTGGGATAACCCTTTAAGTTCAAAAACTAATCAAGAAAATAGCTGGGATTTCCTTTGTTTATTTGGGACACTATTCTGTTTAATTGGACAGCTGACTATTACCAATCAGTTTCTAATTAGTGTCAGTTGCATATGCACTTGTGTAGCTGATAGACACTATGCCATACTTAGAGAGAACAGTTTTAAATAATGTCAGTTGTGTGTGTGTTCAAAAAGCAGTGATTTTTGTCACTGATTTGAGAAATAAGCAGTAAGACAATTCAGAACTGTTTTGCTCATTGTGGTTTCAAATATTCAGGCTTGGAGATGTTGGAAATGGCTGGGAGTGAAAATTAAATGATTTCACTGCTACAACAAGTTAGGACCTACAAAGATGATGAAGAGATCAATACTCCCCAATGCCATTCGGCTTTACAATTCAACCGCCAGGAGTAAGATATGTTAAAGTGCCGGGGTTAGGACTCAATGTATTTAAGTAAACTACTTAAGAACTTTTAAAAAGCTATTATTAATGCTTTTTGAGAGGGTGATTTTAGATGCATATCATATTTTTACTGAGTTATGTATTGTATGTAATTAGTTTTGCTACAACAAGTGTATGGGACATTGGAAAAAATGTTGAATTTCCCCATGGGGATGAATAAAGTATCTATCTATCTATCTATCTATCTATCTATCTATCATCTTGAATGTTTAAATGAAAATAAAGATTTGGAGGTGCAATCATCAAAAGCATTGTATGAAGGCAGGCTATTTATCTGCACTCAGTATCTGTACTGATTTTGTTCATTTACGGTCAATCAGAAGAACAGTAGTGTACACTGGGTGAATTTGTCTGTTGATAACTATTAGGAACTAATACAGTTTTATCGTACTGTAATAGTATTGGTAGTGTTCTAATTTGTTCTGTATTTTGTTTAAATATATAATTTGTTACTCTTATATCTTTTAAAATATTTACACAAAACTTTGGCTAATTGAGGCAGCTGCTTAATTGGATCAAAATGTACAAGTCCCAATGTGTCTGTATTAACCAGAATTAACTTGCATTTGTTGGAATTAATTTCCATCCGTTAATACTCCACCCAGCTTTGCATCTGATGAATGGGCTAATGTAACTTTAGACAACCTTCCTCCCTACAACACACACAAAATGCTGGTGGAACACAGCAGGCCAGGCAGCACCTAGAAGGAGAAGCACTATCGACGTTTTGGACCGAGGCACTTCATCAGGACTAACTGAAAGGAAAGATACTAAGAGATTTGAAAGTAGTGGGGGGGGGGGGAAAATGCGAAATGATAGGAGAAGACCGGAGGGGGTGGGATGAAGCTAAGAGCTGGAAAGGTGATTGGCGAAAGTGATACAGAGCTGGAGAAGGGAAAGGATCATGGGACGGGAGGCCTCGGGAGAAAGAAAGGAGGGGGGGGGGAACACCAGAGGGAGATGGAGAACGGGCAAACAACTAAATATGTCAGGGATGGGGTAAGAAGGGGAGGAGGGGCATTAACGGAAGTTAGAGAAGTCAGTGTTCATGCCATCAGGTTGGAGGCTACCCAGCCGGTATATAAGGTGTTGTTCCTCCAACCTGAGTTTGGATTCATTTTGACAATAGAGGAGGCCATGGATAGACATATCAGAATGGGAATGGGACGTGGAATTAAAATGTGTGGCCACTGGGAAATCCTGCTTTTTCTGGCGGACCGAGCGTAGGTGTTCAGCAAAACGGTCTCCCAATCTGCATCGAGTCTCACCAATATATAAAAGGCCACACCGGGAGCACTGGATGCAGTATACCACACCAGCCGACTCACGGGTGAAGTGTCGCTTCACCTGGAAGGACTGTCTGGGGCCCTGAATGGTGGTGAGAGAGGAAGTGTAAGGGCAAGTGTTCCATTTACAAGGATAAGTGCCAGGAGGGAGATCGGTGGGAAGGGATGGGGGGGACGAGTGGACAAGGGAGTCGCTTAGGGAGTGATCCCTGCGAAAAGCAGAAAGCGGGGGCAAGGGAAAAATGTGCTTGATAGTGGGATCCCGTTGGAGGTGACGGAAGTTACAGAGAATTATGCGTTGGACCTGGAGGCTGGTGGGGTGGTAGGTAAGGACAAGGGGAACCCTATCCCGAGTGGAGTGGCGGGTGGATGGGGTGAGGGCAGATGTGTGGGAAATGGGAGAGATGCGTTTGAGAGCAGAGTTGATGGTGGACGAAGGGAAGCCCCTTTGTTTAAAAAAGGAAGACATCTCCTTCGTCCTGGAATGAAAAGCCTCATCCTGAGAGCAGATGCGGCGGAGACGGAGGAATTGTGAGAAGGGGATAGCATTTTTGCAAGAGACAGGGTGGGAAGAGGAATAGTCCAGGTAGCTGTGAGAGTCTGTAGGCTTATAGTAGATATCAGTAGATAGGCCGTCTCCAGAGATGGAGACAGAAAGATCAAGAAAGGGGAGGGAGGTGTCGGAAATGGACCAGGTAAATTTGAGGGCAGGGTGAAAGTTGGAGGCAAAGTTAATGAAGTCAACGAGCTCAGCATGCGTGCAAGAGGCAGCGCCAATGCACTTCTTTTCCTTCGCTACATCGACGACCTTGACTTCACCACACCCTGTTCCAATGCCTGCCTTTTTGTTGGCTGTGTGGAACAGTCCATGTTCCAAGTCTATACGGGTATCCATCCCCCTCTTTTCCTTTGCTACATTGACGACTGCATTGGCACTGCCTCCTGCATGCATGCTGAGGCATGTTTTCCTGTTCTCCGTCTCCCTCTGGTGCTCCCCACCCCCCTTTCTTTCTCCTGAGGCCTCCCGTCCCATGATCCTTTCCCTTCTCCAGCTCTATATCACTTTCGCCAATCACCTTTCCAGCTCTTAGCTTCATCCCACCCCCTCACCGGTCTTCTCCTACCATTTCGCATTTCCCCCTTCCCCCACTACTTTCAAATCTCTTAGTATCTTTCCTTTCGGTTAGATAGATAGATAGATAGATAGATACTTTATTCATCCCCATGGGGAAATTCAACTTTTTTTCCAATGTCCCATACACTTGTTGTATCAAAACTAATTACATACAATACTTAACTCAGTAAAAAAATATGATATGCATCTAAATCACCATCTCAAAAAGCATTAATAATAGCTTTTAAAAAGTTCTTAAGTCCTGGCGGTAGAATTGTAAAGCCTAATGGCATTGGGGAGTATTGACCTCTTCATCCTGTCTGAGGAGCATTGCATCGATAGTAACCTGTCACTGAAACTGCTTCTCTGTCTCTGGATGGTGCTATGTAGAGGATGTTCAGAGTTATCCATAATTGACCGTAGCCTACTCAGCGCCCTTCGCTCAGCTACCGATGTTAAACTCTCCAGTACTTTGCCCACGACAGAGCCCGCCTTCCTTACCTGACGGTTAGTCCTGACGAAGGGTCTCGGCCCGAAATGTTGACAGCGCTTCTCCCTATTGATGCTGCCTGGCCTGCTGTGTTCCACCAGCATTTTGTGTGTGTTGTTTGAATTTCCAGCATCTGCAGATTTCCTCGTGTTTGCTCTGTACATGCTCGAACAACAAGTGCTGGAAGAGCACTTACGGGTTTTCGCGATTCGCAATTGGTTGAATTTACGCATGTGGAACTCGTGGATAAGGAGGGCTGACTGTATATAATGAAGTATGTTGACTATGTGAGAGGGTGGAAGTGGTTTCCGTGACAAGACATGCTCAAAGGGGCTTTAAGGGAAGATATGAAAGAAGCTAGAAGATGATATGATTCAGGTCTAGGTCAATAATTCATTACTTACTTGTCAATTAATTAATTCTTTGTGATTTTTGTAATTTGTATAAGATTTCCCAAGTGTTGCTCAGCAAGTAAGTAGCTGATGAATCTGAGGATTTGTGAATAATTCTGAAATTTATCATATTAACAAACCATAATTTTGCTTACACACTGAGGAGCTGAAGCCTTATTAGGAGGTGTTTTGTGTTGAATACAGTTTCCGGAATAAAATTCTACTTGCTTTCTAGCTGTGAAGTGCTTGTTAAATGCATGTAAGAAGGCTAAGCACAATACAGAATAATGATCAACGGGGTATTGCCCATAATTGCCACAGTAATTGTTTTCTGCACAAAGAGGTCATGGTTAACTGGTCTAGCAAATGCAAATGTTGCTGGTACAGTGTGGGGCATCACGTTGCGATAAATTGTGTACAGATTGCTATAGTCGACAGCTACTCTGTGTGATGCCAGCCAAAGTGGCAAAAATTAGAAAAATGTTCTGTACTTAAATTTAGTGTCATCATTATGACAGCAAAGAGTAAAACCAATTCCAAAAATAGAGCGGTGTTTATAGTGACCGTCAGGCTGTACATTATCTGGGCAGCATTAATTGGCTAAAATGCTTTGTTTCCTTCTCGAGAGAGAATCCTGGAAGGTGACAGTTCGTTTTGGGTTTACTAAAGACTGGTTTTAATTAATTAGAATCCATACCCACTGCAGTCAGAATGGAGCCAACCTTTCAGCAGTTAAACTGTCCAAATTCCTTTTAAAACTCAGAGGAATATTGGACTTTTTTTCTAGGTTTTATTCACACAGCTAACTAACCCACTTTCACACATAATTAACTTGTGTGTTGGTTTAAGGTGTTGTATAATTTTGGGCAAAGAGTTACCTTTGTACTCCAGCACATGTCAACTTCACTTTTTCATTCAATGTTATCCACTGAGACCACAGAATAAATAGTAGTTGTATGGTCTGGTAGCTATAGGTAGTTCTTTTTAAAGAAACATAAATGATTTACACACTCCCGTGTTATAGAGTTTATAAATTGAGATTGTTCTTGGCCACCTAATTTGAAAGCATAGTAACCTCCTCTGTCAGCCCCTTTGGGTCCGGCAGAGAGCCGCTATCAGGCTGACGTGTTTTTGAGGAATAAAATGTTCTCTGAAACGGAATTGTTATTTGTTTATTATTGTCACATGTACCAAAATACAGTGGAAAGTTTGTCTTGCATACTGTTCATACAGATCAAACCATTACACAATGCATTGAGCTAGAATAAGGTAAAACAATAAAAGAATGCAGAATAAAGTGTAACAGCTACAGGTAGAGTGCAATGCAGGTAAAAGATAAAGTGCAAGATCATAACAGGGTAGCTCTTATACAAGAGGTCTGTTCAAGAGTCTAATAACAGTGGGATAGAATCTGTCCTTGAGCCTAGCAGTACATGCTGTTAAGCTTTTGTATCCTCTGCCTGATGGGAGTGGGGAGAAAAGAGAATGTCCGGGGTGGGTGGGGTCTCTGATTATGCTGACTGATTTACAGAGGCAGTGAGAAGTGTAGACAGAATCTCTGAAGGGAAGGCTAGTTCCTGTGATGTGCTGAGCTCTGTCCTACTCTGCAGTTTCTTGAGATCATGTGCAGAGCAGTTGCCGTACCAAGCCATGATGCATCCAGGGAGATTGCTTTCTGTGGTATATTGAGAAAAATTGGTAAGGCTTGTCAGGAATGTTAGAAGTAATTTATTATCAAAGTACATTTATGTCACCATATACAACCCTGAGATTAATTTTCTTGGGGCATACTCAATAAATCAATAATAGAATAATAGCCATAATAAAATCAATGAAAGACCACACCAACTTGGGCATTAACCAGTGTGCAAAAGACAACAAACTGCAAATATAAAAAGAGAATAAATTAAAAAAGCAATAAATATTGAGTACATGAGATGATGAGTTGTAGAAAATGAGTCCATATGTGGTGGGAACAGTTCAGAATCAGGTTTTATATCACTGGCATATGTCGTGAAATTTGTTAATTTTTGTCAGCGATGGGGCAAGTGAAGTTAACTGAAGTCAGCCCCATCAGTTCAAGAGCCTGATCATTGAGGAGTAATAAATATTCCCGAATTTGGTGGTGAGAGTCCTGAGGCTCCTGTATCACCTTCCTGTTGGCAGCAGTGAGAAGAGAGCATGCCCTGGGTGGTGGGTTCTTGATGGTGGATGCTGCTTTTCTGCAACAGCACTTTGTGTAGATTGCTCAGTGGTGGGGAGGGCTTCATCCATGATGGACTAGGCCATATCCACTACCTTTTGTAGAATTTTATGTTCAAGGGCATTGGTGTTTCCATACCAGGTTTTGATGCAGCTAGTCAATATACTTTTTGCAAACTTCTAAGGAAATAGAAAGCACGCTGCCCTGCTCTCTTCGTAATTGCATTTATGTGCTGGGCCCAGGACAGGTCTTCTGAAATATTAACACCAAGGGATTTAAAGTTGCTGACCCTCTACATTTTTGATCCCTTGATGAGGAATGGCTCATGGCCCTCTAGTTTCCTCCTCCTTAAGTCAATAATCAGCTTCCTGGTATTGGTGCCATTGAGTGAGAGGTTGTTGTTATGGCACAGTGCAGCCAGATTTTCAATCACTCTCCTGTGTGCTGATTTGTCATCATCTCTGATTCGGCCGACAACAGCGGTGCTGTCAGCCAACTTAATTATGGCATTGGAGTTGTGCTTAGCCATACAGTCATAAGTGTAAAGCGAGCAGTACTGATGGAGATTGTGTAAGTGATATTGTTGCTAATTCAAACTGACTGGGACAAATTTCTTTAGTCCCTCTGAGGAAGTTGAGGCGTTGGTAAGCTCTCCTGGCTAGGACAGGCTATTAGTGATGTTCTCACCAGACACTTGAAGCTTGCAACTTCAACTCTGTTAATGTAGACAGGAATATGTGCACTGCCCCCCCTTCCTGAAGTCAGTGACCAGCTCTGGTTTAGTTGACCTTGGCAGAAAGGTTGTTGTCATGACAACATGTCACTAAGCTCTCTATCTCTGTCCTGTACTCTGACTCATCGTTATGAGACACGGTCCACTGTAGGGGTATCATTAGCAAACATGTAGATGGAGTTAGAGCAGGACCTGTCCTGAGTATACAGGGAGTAGAGAAGTGGGGTGAGGACACAATCTGGTGGAGCACCAGTGTTGAGAATAACTGTAGCGGAGGTGTTGCTGCCTGTTCTTACTGATTATGGTCTGTTGGTCAGGAAGTCAAGGATACATTTGCAGAGGGAGGCATTGACTCCCAGTGTCTACAATTTGTTGATGAGTTTTCTTGGAATAATAATATTGAAGGCAGAGCTGTAGTCAATCAATGATAGTCTCATGTAGGCGTTTTTACAGTTCAGATTCTCCAGGGTTGAGTGTAGGGCCAGAGAGATGGACCTGTTCTGGTGGTAGACAAATTGCAATGAGTCAGGGTTGTCTGGAAAGCTGAAACTGATGTGTGCCATGACCTGATTCTTGAAGCATTTCATGTTAGAGCTAGTGCGCTGTAGTTAAGGTACGTTATCTTGTTTCTCTTGGGTACTGCATGATAGTGGTCTTCTTAAAGCAGAAGGGAACCACTGATTAAAATAGGGAGAGGTTAGAACTGTCTAAAAATACCCCTGCCAGTTGATCCACATAGGATATAAGGATATGGCCAGGGACAGCATTTTATCATGTTGTTGAGTCTGTGGTCCTTCAGTAAATATATGGTGGCCCTTGTTGAAGAACAAGATGGATTTTAGTGATGCTTTCACTGGAGAAGATGCTGAAGAGAATTGGAATGTAAGCTATTTCTTACTTGCCTGTCTTTGTTCTACTTCAAGCCTGTGGCTCTGTGGTATCTCAGCAGGATTTTGACAATAGCTATAAATTTACCTTCTACCCTACCTCTTTCCCATTCTCTTTCCCATAGTGGGATGGTAACAGTGTGTTGATATTGCAAGGGTGAAGTGTGAAGGAGAGGAATAATTTTGGTTTTTGCGTGGGGAAAAATGATCCACACTTTTTTGTTTGCTCTATCCCATCTATGTTGAGTTGGGTGGGGGAAGCAGAATGAGTGAATGTGATTTTTGATATGAACAAGTGTGTAACGGGAAAACAACTGTTATGAGTTTGTTATTTGTTAAACCTCAAATGTATCCACTTTTGTTTGGTTCAGGAGTATTTTAATGGTCTGATTACTTTGATGTTGGTTCTTTTTCCTTCAAATGTTCATATTTTAAAGCTGTTAATTAGAATTCCTCAAAAAAATTGGTGAATTTGGATAGTAGTACTATCCTCACAGCTTAAGTGGCCCTACTTTCAAGTCTACTTAGAGGATTGTGTACAGCTTTGATCACCCTATTATGGACAATATTAAACAGGAAGGAGTGAAAAGGGATCCCTGGAATCCACTGTAGAATTGAGGGAGTTGATGTAATTTGGGGAGCACAAACTCAGTGGGCTGAATAGCCTGTTTTCCTGCAGCCCAACTTGACCTGTGGAGATTTGAGAATGTTGCCAAGATTTGAGACTGAGTTGAAGGGAGAGGTTGGACAGGCTAGAGCATTATTCCTTGGCGTGTAGGAGACTGAGGGGTGACCTTGGAGTACAAGTATGTACTTTGCTGAAAGCGACTTCAGAGGTAGACGGGGGGGGGGGGGTGCGGGGGGAGGTGAAGAAAGTGTTTGGCATGTTGGCCTTCTTCAATCAGCGAATTGAGTAGAGGAGTTATATTGCAATTGTGCCAGACATTAGTGAGACTGTACTTGGAGTATGGTGTATAGTTTTGGTTGTCCCATATTAGGAAAGACATCGTTAAATTGCGGTGAGTGCAGAGCAGATTTATGAGAATGCTGCCATGATTTGAGGGCCTAAGTTGTAGGGAGAGGTTTGGCAGGCAAAGGCTTTATTGCTGGGAATATAGGAGATTGAGGGCTGCCCTAATAGAGATGTGAAAAATAATAAGGTGAATGCACACAGTCTGTTTCCCCAGGGAAGTGGATCTAAAATCTGAAGGCATAGGTTTAAGGTGAGAGGTGAAAGATATAAAAGGAACCTAAGGGATAAAAGCAAATTCTCATGGACAAAAACCCTCCAACGACACTGCCAAAATATAGACTAATGTTAATCATATCACTGCCATTTGTGTGATTCTGACTTTGTAAAACAATTGCTGTCTGCAGATGTTTCATTTTCTCATGACACCACACTTCCTTTTGAAGTTCTAGGATTATTTCTGAGAGGTTCAATGTAAGCCACCTCACTTTAAGTTGTGAGATCAAGATTTAGATCTTTCAGGTGACTTGGGGTTATTACTTCAGACTTAATTTTTGGCAGTAATCTTAGGAAATCTGGGAAGAAAAATTCTCTTTTTCTTTGCCAATTTCCTTTTCCTATATTTCAATTTCAGACAAGAATTTAATTTTCCATTTGATATTTAAAGTCTGAGTGTCACAGTAAATGTTGTTCAGTCTAATTGGCAAGTTCTGCCCTTGCCTGCCTATTCACACATGTCCCAAATCTCCTTTGAATGGTACCATGGTGTTTAAACGTTACTCACTGTACAGTGCCTATAAAAAGTATTCACCCCCCCCCCTTGGAAGTTCTCATATTTTATTGTTTTACAATATTGAATCACAATTTGGCTTTTTTTTTTGACACCAATAGTTCCCTTGTTTAAAAAAGGTAATAGGGAGAAACCTGGGAACTATAGACCGGTGAGTCTTACATCAGTGGTATGCAAACTACTGGAAAGAATTCTTAAGGATAGGATCTGTGAGCATTTGGAGAAGTACAGTCTACTCATGGATAGTCAACATGGCTTTGTGAAGGGAAGATAGTGCCTCACGAGCCTGATTGAGTTTTTTGAAGAGGTAACAAAAAGAAATTGATGAGGGTAGGGCAGTGGATGTGGTCTACATGGACTTTAGCAAAGCATTTGACAAGGACCCTCATGAGAGACTCATCCAGAAAGTCATGAGGCATGGGATAAGTGGAACCTTGGTTGTTTGGATAAAAAATTGGCTTAAAGGAAGAAAGCAGAGGGTAGTTGTGGAAGGAAAGTATTCTGCCTGGAGGTCGGTGACTAGTGGAGTGCCGCAGTGATCTGTCCTGGGAGCCCCGCTATTTGTGATTTTTATAAATGACCTGGATGTAGAGGCAGAAGGATGGGTGAGTAAGTTTGTGGATGACATGAAGATTAGAGGAGTTGTGGTTGGAGCTGTAGGTTGTAGAAGGTTACAAGAGGATAAAGACAGGCTGCAGAGTTGGGCAGAAAAATG
Source organism: Hemitrygon akajei (assembly GCF_048418815.1). Classification (NCBI taxonomy): domain Eukaryota; kingdom Metazoa; phylum Chordata; class Chondrichthyes; order Myliobatiformes; family Dasyatidae; genus Hemitrygon; species Hemitrygon akajei. The sequence continues at coordinate 171,296,945 of NC_133131.1, read as the reverse complement.
GCATATGGAGTTCAATCCGGACAAGTGTAAGGTGATGCATTTTGGAAGGACAAACCAGAAGACTGAGTACAGGATTAATGGTCAGTTACTTAAGAGTGTGGATGAACAAAGGGACCTTGGGGTTCAAATCCATATATCCCTCAAGGTCGCTGCACAGGTTGATTGGGTAATTAAGAAGGCCTAAGGGATGCTAGGCTTCAATAACAGGGGGATTGAGTTCAAGAGTAGAGAAGTCATGTTGCAACTCTACAAATCTCTGGTGAGACCGCACTTAGAGTATTGTGTTCAGTTTTGGTCACCTCATTATAGGAAGGATGTGGAAGCTATGGAGAGGGTGCAAAGGAGATTTACCAGGATGTTGCCTGGATTGGAGAGCAAGTCATATGAAGCAAGGTTAGCAGAGCTGGGACTTTTCTCTTTGGAGCGTAGAAGAATGAGAGGGGACTTGATAGAGGTCTACAAGATTATGAGAGGCATAGATAGGGTGGATAGTCAGTACCTGTTTCCCAGGGCACCAATAGCAAACACCAGAGGGCATATGTACAAAATTAAGGGAGGGAAGTTTAGGGGAGACATCAGGGGTAAGTTTTTTACACAGAGGGTTGTGAGTGCCTGGAATGACTTGCCAGGGATGGTGGTGGAGGCTAAAACATTAGGGGTATTTAAGAGCCCCTTGGACAGACACGTGGATGAAAGAAAAATGGAGGGTTATGGGGTAGTGTGGGTTTAGTACTTTTTTTTAAGGATTATATGGGTCAGCACAACATGGTGGGCTGAAGGGCCTGTACTGTGCTGTAGTGTTCTATGGTTTTTCTATGGTTAAACAGAAATAGTCTTTTGTGTCAAAGTGAAAACAGATCTCTACAAAGTGATCTAAATTAATTACAAATATAAAACACAAAATAATTAATTGCATAAGTATTCACACACCAAATCACCACTGGTGCAGCCAGTTGTTTTTAGAAGTCACATAATTAGTTAAATGGAGATCTGCTTTTGGAGACCTGTGTGTAGTTAAGGTGATTCAGTTGATTGTAGTAAATACACTTGTATCTACAAGTTGCTGCTGAGTCAGTATCCTGGCAAAGACTACACCATGAAGGCAAAAGAACACTCCAAGCAACTCTGCAGAAAGGTTATGTTATTGAAAAGCACAAGTTAGGAGATGGATACAAGAAAATTTCCAAGTCACTGATTATCTTTTGGAGTATAACGTGCCAAGAAATGGAAAGAATATAGCACAGCTGTAAATCTGCCTAGAGCAGGCCATCCTAAAAAACTTGAGTGACTGTGCAAGAAGAGGACTAGTGATGGAGGCCAAGGGACCTATGTCAACTCTGGAGGAGTTGCAAGCTTCAGTGGCCAAGATGGGAAAGACTGCATATACAAAAACTGTTGCCCAGATGCTTCACCAGTAGCAGCTTTATGGGAGAGTGGCAAAGAGAAAGGCACTGTTGAAATAAGCTCACATAAAATCTCAGCTAGAGTTTGTCAGAAGGCATGTGGGAGACTCTGAAGTCAGCTAGAAGAGGGTTCTATGGTCTGATGAAACCAAAATTGAACTCTTTGGCTTGATTAAATGCTATATTTGGCATAAACCAACACTGCACATCATCAAAAACACACCATCCCTAATGTGAAGAATGGTGGTGGCTACACCATGCTGTGGGGATGCTTCTCTGCAGCAGGCCTTGAAAGGCTTGTGAAGGTAGAGGGTAAAAAAATACAACAAATTGTAGAGAAATTCTGAAGGAAAACCTGATGCAGTCTGCAAGAGAACTGGACTTGGGAGAAAATTTGTTTCCCAGCAATATGATGACCCCGAGCATAAAGTCAAAGCTACACAGGAATGGCTTAAAGACAACAACGTTAATGTCCTGGAGTGGCCAAGTCCTCAATCCAATTGAGAATTTGTGGCTGGACTTGAAAAGAGCTCACAGTGAAAAAGGGCTGTTCACTCACAATCTTGGTGCAAGCTGACAGAGCTTCAGCAGTTTTGTAAAGAAGAATGAAGAAAAATTGCAGTGTCCAGATGTGCAAAGCTGATAGAGACCTATCCATTGAGACTTAAGGCTGTAATTACTGCCAAAGGTGCATCTACTAAATACTGACTTGAAGGGGGGAGAATAATTATGCAATCAATTATTTTGTGTATTATATTTGTGATTAATTTAGATCACTTTGTAGAGATCTGTTTTCACTTTGACACGAAAGAGTCTTTTTTCTTTGATCAGTTTCAAAAAAGCCAAATTAAATCCACTGTGATTCAATGTTGTAAAACAATAAAACATGAAAACTTCTGGGGTGGGGGGAATACTTTTTCTAGGCATTGTAAATCATGGTGCCTGTGGGTAAGCAAATGTATACTGGATAGCTCACACTTCTTGTTCACTGCTGACCCTGGTTGTCACTGTTTCATCTGAACCGGGAGACAGGCCATCAAGTCCTTCACGTCTCTTCCACCATTCACCAAGATTGTGGCTAATATTTGACCTTAGCATCCTTTTTATCAAGCACTCCACAAATCTGTCAGTGTCTGCTTTGAATGGATTTAATGGCTGAGCCTCCAGTTCTTCCTGTTGCATTGAAGGCTGTCCTTGGTTTAATGGCATAAAGTACTTGGAACATCAGAAGGGAAAGTTACAAGGGTAATGCAGGCCATTCTTTTCTATGTCTGGTGCTGAAGAGGAGTGCTGAGCCAATAACTTTAAAGATCAACCTTGTCCTAATAACAGCGAACTGAAGATCAGCAGAAAAAGTCTACCATCACTGCAGAATTTGTATGTGTCCAGAACAAAAAAAAGGCAGGAAAAATCATTGCTGACACTACCCAGTTTGCAAATTGCCTTTTCCAAGTGCTCCCTTCTGGAAAGTGCCATAGGGCTATTAAAACAAAAACTTCATGCTATCATAAAACTTTTTTCCTACCAGGTAGTTAATCTGATCAACCATTCTAGTTATCCCCCACCCCCTTTATCTATTCACTGCACTGTAAACACTTAGACTATTTTATAATACTGTTTAAATTGTAAACATATGCAATTACTTATGTATTTATGCACATTTATTCCATATTAACATTTTAACCTTTAACTTATTTTAATATAATTCTTTATTTTTTTTATAATTATTGAGGTGTGTTGGTGCAACTTGCAACAAAACAAAGTCCAGTAAATTCCTAATGTGTGTAAATGAATATGGCGAATAAAATTGTCCTTGATCCTTGATTTGGGGAATATTTGTGTGAAATAATTCCTGAAAATGACATTTAAGAAACCTATTCACTAACATTGAATACAATGCACTTTTTTTTACAAAGCAATTGTATAACAAGAACAATGAATTCAGTTTTCTCCATTCCCTTCCAGCACTCCCATTCCATATCTGGACAGCACTGACCAATCTGCATATGCAGCCATCAATAGAAGAGATAAAGATTTGATTTATTTATCACATATATATTAAAACATACTGTGAAATGTGTCATTTGTGTGACGCACAATATGGTCCAAGGATGTGCTGGGGCAGCCTGCAAGTGTCACCGTACTTCAGTGCCAATACAGTAAGCCCACTATTTACTAAGTTGAACCAGATGAGAAAACCAGAGAATCTAGGGCAGAGGTTCCCAACCTGAGGTCCACAAACCCTTCAGTTAATAGTAGGGGTCTATGGCATGAAAAAAAAACGTTAGGAACCTGTTATCTAGAGGAAACACACATGGTCATGGGGAGAACATATAAACTCCTTACAGACAGCAATAAGAATTGAACCCCAATTGCTTGCACTGCATTAACGTTATGCTACTGTGTGCTCCTAAACAATGTGACTGGAACTTTCCTAGATTAGTCATGAATAATAAAACCATTGCCAGCTTTGGTTGTATACAGAGTAATTGGATTTGGCAAGTTGAAATAAGAAGTAGTTAAGTAAAAATATACCCAATTCTGATCTGTTTAGCAGCTCGGGTGTCTTAGTTTGTAATTTTATTTTGTTGGTCAGGGTGCAGAGTATTCAGAAAATTAGCACATGGTTAAGACAAGATCCATTTACAATTCATTATTCTAGAGCATCGATGGAAAAGAAAATATTTTTCTCTCATCACTGCTGCAGCTGAATTTTATTCTTGAGTGCAGTATCCACAGTATAGAGGTTGGTGATGACCGTCTTCCACCCTGAGATTAATTTTCTTGCAGGCATTCATAGTAAATACAAAGCAACAAAAGTTTTTTTCATTGATTCTATGTGTTTCATTGTATTTACTGTGAATGCTCGCAAGAAAATATGGTGACGTACATGTACTTTAAACTTTTGAACTTTACATCATCTTTATTTATTGGAAATTATAATTACCCATTGACATTTTAATTTAATTTAAAATTGTTTTTGCTTACTTTTTGTTTCCTTAAATTTTATTGTTGTGTTCTCTGAACTTTTTAAGCTTTAAACTGAAGTGGTAGTTTCTCAGTTAATCAGTAGGTACATGTAGCTGGAACTGGTTAATTGAAGTCAAGTGATTCAAGTATACTCCCACCAAAACCCACTGCATCCTGTGAGTGCACCCTCCATGATATGTGGGTTTCAAGTAAGGGGCCTTGGTGAGATAAGGCCAAAAGTGACGGAATTAAATAAATTAATTGAATTAAATGTTTGGAGCAGACTTTGCAGGTTATGTAATGTAGCATAATCAAATATGTGGGAGGTGATGATAACCATTGGGATCCATTGCAACTATATCTATAGCTAAGAAACTTTGAGCTGATGAGCTGGAGTCTAAGATTCAGATACTGGGGTACATCAGGGAGGAGCAGAATCACTAAGGTAACTCCCAGCAGACAATCACACCTATTTGATCAAACGTTGTAGAGTTGTCAGTCAGGTGTGTATATATATATATATATGTGTGTGTGTGTGTGTGTGTGTGTGTGTGTGTGTGTGTGTGTGTGTGTGTGTGTGTGTGTGTGTGTGTGTGTGTGTGTGTGTGTGTGTGTGTGTGTGTGTGTGTGTGTGTGTGTGTGTGTGTGTGTGTGTGTGTGTATATAAAATACACACATACACAAAACAAAATATACATTTTGTTTGTGTATAGTTTTTCATAAATTCTATTATATTTCTTTATTTTCCCATGAATGCCTGCAAATAAATGAATCTAAAGGTCATATACAGTGACATAAACATTGTTTGGTAAGAAATTTACCTTGACATCAAGGATATACAAAACAGAAAGGTGATGGAAAAGGGCCAGTAGCATCATAAAGAATTCCACCCACTCAGTTCATGGACTGTTTGTCCCACTCCCATCAAGGAGGAGGCTACATAGCGTCTACAAAGGACCGTAGACTAAAAAAGTTACTTTCGCCAAGCAGTGTTGCAAATCAACACCTCCACCTACTAACTCACCCCTCCACACCCCCAACTACCACTACTTTATAATTTCCCATTAATCGCTTTATGTACAGATGCTCCTGTGCCTAGTGTCACTTCATGGACGTGCATTCAATTTATGTATATAACTATCTTATGAATTTATATTTGTTTTTATTACTATTGTGTTTTTTATCTTATTGTGTATTTGTGCTAGATTGGTTCCAGAGTAACAATTATTTTATTCTCCTTTACACTTGTGTCCTAGAAATGACATTAAATAATCTTGAATCTTGACTTTGAAATGGGAAAGTTTGACTGCAAGTGAAGCAGGTATAGGGATCCAAAAACAAGCACGAAACGCTAGAAGAAATCAACAGGTGAGGCAGTAACAGGGCAAAAAGAAACAGTTTAACATTTCAGATTGAGGACCCGACACCAGAATTCTGGTCAGTTTCTGATGAAGCATCTCCATCAGCTTCTATGTTTTTGCAGACTGTGAATGAGGCTGCAGGGTGGGAGCACACTGGCCACAAACTGGGAAGGTGGATGCATTTCAATTCGGTGAAAAGAATGCAATATTGCAGTAATAGTAGTGGTCTGGTAGTAATAGGCAGGTGTTGTAGGTTAAAATGGGTCATGGACAGGATACAGAGCTGGGCTGTGAAATGGCAGATCAAGTTCAATCTGGGAAAGTATGAAGTGATACACTTAGGAAGGTCGAACTTGAAGGCGGAGTACAAAGCTAATGGCAGGATTCTTTGCAGTGTGGAGGAACAGAGGGATTTTCAGGTCCAAGTCTATAGATCCCTTAAAGCTGCCGTGCAAGTTGATAGGGTGGTTAAGAAGGCATATTGTGTTTTGGCTTTTGCTACTTGGGGGATTGAATTCAAGAGCCACGAAGTAATATTGCACCTCTATAAAACTCTGATGGAACCACGCTTGGAGAGTCCTGTTTAGTTCTGGTTGCCTCATAGTAGGAAGGTGCAGAGGAGATTTACCAGAACGCAGCCTGTATTAGAGAGCATGCCTGATGAGGAAAGCTTGAGCAAGTATGGGCTTTTCTCTTTGCAGTGAAAGATGATGAGAGGCAACTTGATAGATGCGTATAACATTGAGAGGCGTGGATAGAGTTCACTCCTTGGCAGTAATAGCTAATACCAGAGGGCATCCTTTTAAGGTGAGTGGAGGAAAGTGTTGGGGAGATAAGAGAGGTAGGTTCTTTACACAGAGAGTGGTGAGTACATGGAATGCCATCCCAGAGATGGTGGTAGAAGCTGATACATTAGGAACGTTTAAGAGACTCTTAGAAAGGCACATTGATGAAAGGAAAATGGAAGGTTATGGGCTGTGTAGGAGTTAGATTGATCATGGATTTGGTAAAAGGTTGGCATAACATCATGGGCTGAAGGGCCCATTCTGTGCTGTGCTGTTCTATGTTCTATTCTTCTGAATATACTTGAAACAAGGTCAGTAGAAATTAATGGAAATGGTGGATATAAGATTAGTGCAGGAATGTGATTCTGAGCTAAAAGGTAAACCATATTAATGCAAAGCTAAAGAGCCTATTCCTGCTTTTATTTATGTAATACTATCAAAGTATCAGTCCAAATTGGATATGGCTCAGTTACCACGGATCTGAAGATCTGAGCCTGTGAAGCTTCAGAACACTTGTTTTATTCCCAGCCCTGTTGAGGAGTTTGGCATGCATATCCTGATTGTTATTCATGATTTATTGGTTTACCACAGGAAGAAAATGAGTGCATGGCATGATTCAAGGCTTTCACTGTATGACAGTTCCTATTCACTTCTCTTTCCCACCTCCTTTCCAAACTTGAAAGGATTGCTTTCATTGTTGGTATAAATATGTTAACAATTTTATGTTTTGACATGGAGATGACATGAAGTTCCACTGAAGTTCCCACCATTACATCCCTGACCTTCAGCTTATTTCAGTACAAGTGGGTCTGTAACTTAATCTGGTTCTTTCTCTCTCCCCCCTCCCCATATCTATCTTTTATCAATAGCACAATTGTGACTTTAAAGTGGATGGATGTGCTAACACAATATTTATGGGTATTAAATGCCAAGATACTTTTGCCACTCTGCTGCTACCTTGCCCAATGACAGAGTTCTCCAAATACCAGAAACAAGTTGAGGTCTTTTGATGATCTTGAATATGGATGGAAAAAGATAGGTGTCTGTCACATGAACATTGAAATATCAAACCGTGCAAAAGTCTTAAGCAAATATATATAGCTAAGGTGCCTAAGACTTTTGCACAGTACTATATTTGTCAATGTGGAGCAGAGAGCGAGTTTGTAAATCTGGTAGGAACAAAGGATGTTGGGAATGGCAAGGGTGGATCACCACGGGTGGGGTGTTGGGCAGATGGCAGAGAAGTGCTGCCAGAGAGAAGATCCTAGCTTTTATATTCTAATCCTGTCAAGTGCTAACATTGCATTTGCCTTGCATTGCATTCACCAATCTGAAATCTGATGACAGAGAGGAAGAAAAGCTGTTCCTGAGTATGCGTTTCCAGGTTTCTGTACCTCCTCCCTCCCTGATTGCATCTCCCAGGAGGTGGGGATCATTAGTGATTTGTGCTGCCTTCTTGATGCATCACCATTCAAGTATGTCCTCAAGGGTGGTCAATAAACAACAGGGGACTAAGCACTGATCCCTGTGGCATGCAATGGATCATAGGCCTTCGATCCCTTCCACTATAACCAAACCAGTTCTGTATACATTTTGGTTTGGATACCATGTAATCTAACAATCCAGACCAGCCTACCATGCAGCACCTTGTCCATTTAGATAACATCTATCACCCTGCCCTTATCAATCCTCTTTGTCATAACTCAGTTAAATTCAAGAGGCATGATTTCCCATGCACAAAGCAGTGCGTACTATCCCTAGCCAGTCTTTTGCCTTTACAAATAAAATAATTCTTACCTCTCAAAATTTTAGGGTGCCATGGTAGCATCACAGTTAGCACAACACTATTACAGCTCAGGTCATTGGAGTTCAAAGTTCAATTCTGGCATCCTCTGTAAGCAAGTGACTGCGTGGTTTCCTTTGGGTTCTCTAGTTTCTTCCCACAGTCCAAAGGTGTACTGATTAGTAGGTTAAATAGTCATTCTAAATTAGAGTCATAGAAAAGTACTGCACAGGAATAGGCCCATTTAAATTGCCTACTCCCATTGACCCGTACTGGGACCATAGGCCTCCAAGTCCCTACCATCCATGTACCTATCCAAATTTCTCTTAAACATTTAAATCAAGTCCACATGCACCACTTGTGCAGGCAGCTCATTCCACACTCTCATGACCCTTTGAGTGAAGAAGTTTCCCCTCGTGTTCCCCTTAAGCTTTTTACCTTTCACCCTTAACCCATTACCTCTGATTGTAGTCCCACCCAACCTCAGTGGAAAAGCCTGCTTGCATTTACCCTATCTATACCCTCATAATTTTTTATACTTCTATTAAATCTCCTCTCAATCTTCTATGTTCTAAGGAATAAAATCCTAACATATTCAATCTTTACTTTTAACTCAGTTCTTCCAGACCCAGCAACATCCTTATAAATTTTATCTGTACTCTTTCAACCTTATTTATATCTTTCCTGTAGGTAGGTGACCAAAACTGCACACAATACTCCAAATTAGGCCTCACCAATGTTTTATACAACTTCAGCATAACATCCCATCTCCTATACTCAATATATTGATTTATGAAGGCTAATGTGCCAAAAGCTTTCTTTATGACCCTATCTACCCATGACACCATTTTCAATGAATTATGGACCTGTATTCCAGATCCCTTTGTTCTACCACACTCCTCAGTGCTCTACCGTTCACTGTGTAAGACCTACCCTGATTGGTCCTACTGAAGTGCAAAACCTCGTACTTGTCTGGATTAAATACCATCTGCCATTTTCCAGCCCATTTTTTTTTTAGCTGATGCAGATCTCTCTGCAAACCGTGATAGCCTCCCTCTACACCCCTAATCTTGGTGTCATCCACAAATTTGCTGATCCAGTTAACCATATTATCATCCAGATCATTGATATAGATGACAAACAACAAAGGAGCCAGCACTGATCCCTGTGGTACACCACTAGTCACAGGCCTCCAGTCTGAGAGGCAACCATCTACTACCACTCTCTGGCTCTGTGGGAGAAGCCAATGTCTAATCCAATTTACTACCTCATCTTGAATGCCGAGTGAGTGAACCTTCCTGACCAACCTCCCATGTAGACAACATCCACTGCCTTCATCTGCTTTCCTCCAAACTCTGTAAGATTAGTTAGACGTGACCTACCATGCATGAAGCCACACTGACTATCCTTAATCAGTCAGCGTCGATCCAAATACTTATATATCCGGCCCCTTAGTAGAGTACCGTCCAATAACACTGATGTCAGACTCACTGGCCTTCAATTTCCTGGTTTATATTTAGAGCCTTTTTAAAACAGTGGAGCAACTTTGGCTATTCTCCAATCCCTGGTACCTCGCCTGTCACTAAGGATAATTTAGTTATCTCTGGTAGGAACCTGACAATTTCTGCATTTGCCTCCTATAGGGTCCGAGGGAACACCTTGTCAGGTCCTGGGGATTCATCCGCCTGATTTACCTCAGGATAGCCGACACCTCCTCCTCTGTAATCTATACAGGGTCCATGAAATTGATGCTGCTTTGCCACACTTCTGTAGACTCTCTGTCCACCTTCTGAGTAAATACAGATGCAAAAAAATTATATAAGATCTCCCCCCATCAGTTTTGACTCCACACATGGATTTGTGGTCACTAGATGCAAAATGTTCCCCTACACAAACTTCTATCTCCTGCCCTGTCTCATTCCCTCATAGCAGATCCACTATTGTGTGCTGTCTTGTTAGGACTTCTATGTACTGATGAAGGAAACTTTAGAAACATAGAAAACCTACAGCACAATACAGGCCCTTTGGCCCACAAAGTTGTGCCAAACATGTCTCTACCTTAGAAATTACTAGGCTTACCCATAGCCCTCTAATTTACTAAGCTCCATGTACCTATCTAAAAGTCTCTTAAAAGACCCTATCGTATCCGCCTCCACCACTGTTGTTGGTAGCCCATTCCACACACTCACCGCTCTCCGAATAAAAAAACTTACCCCTGACATCTCCTCTGTACCTACTCCCAGCACCTTAAACCTGTGTCCTCTTGTGGCAACCATTTCAGCCCTGGGAAAAAGTCTCTGACTATCCACACGATCAGTGCCTCTCATCATCTTATACACCTCTATCAGATCACCTCTCATCCTCCCTCGCTCCAAGGAGAAAAGGCTGAGTTCACTGAACCTGTTTTCATAAGGCATGCTCCCCAATCTAGGCAACATCCTTGTAAATCTCCTCTGCACCCTTTCTATGGCTTCCACATCCTTCCTGTAGTGAGGTGACCAGAACTGAGCACAGTACTCCATGTAGGGTCTGACCAGAGTCCTATATTGCTGCAACATTACCTCTTGGCTCTTAAGTTCAATTCCATGATTGATGAAGGCCAATACACCGTACACCTTCTTAACCACAGAGTCAACCTGCACAGCAGCTTTGAGTGTCCTATGGACTCAGACTCCAAGATCCCTCTGATCCTCCACACTGCCAAGGGTTTTACCATTAATACTATATTCTGCCATCATATTTGACCTACCAAAATGAACCACTTCACACTTATCTGGGTTGAACTCCATCTGCCACTTCTTAGCCCAGTTTTGCATCCTATCAATGTCCTACTGTAACCTCTGACAGCCCTCCACACTATCCACAACACCCCCAACCTTTGTGTCATCAGCAAACTTACTAACCCATCACTTCACTTCCTCATCCAGGTCATTTATAAAAATCACAAAGGGTAAGGGTCCTAGAACAGATCCCTGAGGCACTCCACTGGTGACTGACCTCCATGCAGAGTATGACCCGTCTACAACCACTCTTTGCCTTCTGTGGGCAAGCCAGCTCTGGATCTACAAAGCAATGTCCCCTTGGATCCCATGCCTCCTTACTTTCTCAATAAGCCTTGCATGGGGTACCTTATCAAATGCTTTGCTGAAATCCATATACATGACATCTACTGCTCTTCCTACATCAATGTGTTTAGTCACATCCTCAAAAAATTCAATCAGGCTCGTAAGGCACGACCTGCCCTTGACAAAGCCATGCTGACCATATTATACCTCTCCAAATGTTCATAAATCCTGCCTCTCAGGATCTTCTCTATCAACTTACCAACTACTGAGATAAGACTGACTGGTCTATAATTTCCTGGGCAATCTCTACTCCCTTTCTTAAATAAAGGAACAACATCCGCAACTCTCCAATCCTCCGGAACCGCTCCCGTCCCCATCGATGATGCAAAGATCATTGCCAGAGGCTCAGCAATCTCCTCCCTCGCCTTCCACAGTAGCCTGGAGTACATCTCATCTGGTCCTGGTGACTTATCCAACTTGATGCTTTCCAAAAACTCCAGCACATCCTCTTTCGTAATATCTACGTTTTATCTGTACAGTTGGCCCTCCTTATCCCCGGGTTCCGTATGCACGGATTCAACCAACCGCAGATCAGGAAAACCCGAAGTTCTCTCTCCAGCACAAGTTATTTGAGCATTTACAGACTTTTTCTGTCATTATTCCCTAAACAATATAGTATAACAACTATTAGCATTTACATTGTATTAGGTATTATAAGTAATCTAGAGATGATTTAAATTATACAGAAGGATGTACATAGGTTACTGCGGATCAGGAATTGAAAAAAAAACGGAAGTTCTCTAAGTCGGAACAGGTACATCCGGTATTTTTTAGCGTCAGTTAGTCAAACGTTTGTCTTAGTATATAGTATATATTTTACCTTTCTATGCATATAAAACACTTAGGAAACATATATATTTCAATAATTAAACCACTGCATTGCTTAGTAATAATTGTAGCTTTCATTGGGGCAGGGCCTTCACATGCTCTATTATTCTCACTTTATCCTTTAAAATTGTTCTGATCGTTGACCGATGATCGTAGCCTAACGCTTTTCCAATGACCGATGACATTTCACCTCTTTCCGATTGCTTTATTATTTCCACTTTTTTTTTTCAATTGTGATTGTTTTCCAGAACAGAAACACTGTAGGTGGCGGGTCCCAAGCTCCACTGGGCTCTAAAGTCCACCGCACCGAGAGAGGTTAAATAAGGTCCAGAGCTCCACTGGGCTCTAAAGTCCACTGCACCGAGAGAGGTTAAATAAGGTCCGGAGCAACGCCAGGTCCTAAAGTCCACTGAATTGAGCATCTGCGTTTTTTGGTATCAGCAGGGGGTCCTGGAAACAATCCCCCGCAGATAAGGAGGGCCAACTGTATCTTAATATCTAATGTCTACTTTCCTGAACATATTTTACAAACTCTGTGTCTTCTTGTTCTTTTACTATATGGGATTTCCAGTCAATATGTGGAAAATTACAATCATCTATTATAACAACCATAAGTTTCTTTCAACATTCTGTAAGCACGAGGAAATCTGCAGATGCTGGAAATTCAAACAACTCACACAAAATGCTGGTGGAACACAGCAGGCCAGGCAGCATCTATAAGGAGAAGCACTGTTGACGTTTCAGGCCGAGACTCTTCGTCAGGACTAACTGAAAGGAAAGATACTAAGAGATTTGAAAGTAGTGGGGGGAGGGGGAAATGCGAAATGATAGGAGAAGACCGGAGGGGGTTGGATGAAGCTAAGAGCTGGAAAGGTGATTGGCGAAAGTGATACAGAGCTGGAGAAGGGAAAGGATCATGGGACGGGAGGCCTCGGGAGAAAGAGAGGGGGGGAGGAGCACCAGAGGGAGATGGAGAACAGGCAGAGTGATGGGCAGAGAGAGAGAAAAAAAAACAACTAAATATTGTCAGGGATGGGGTAAGAAGGGGAGGAGGGGCATTAACGGAAGTTAGAGAAGTCAATGTTCATGCCATCAGGTTGGAGGCTACCCAGCCTGTGTATAAGGTGTTGTTCCTCCAATCTGAGTGTGGCTTCATCTTGACAGTAGAGGAGGCCATGGATAGACATATCAGAATGGGAATGGGATGTGGAATTAAAATGTGTGGCCACTGGGAGATCCTGCTTTCTCTGGCGGACCGAGCGTAGGTGTTCAGGAAAAAGGTCTCCTAGTCTGCGTCGGGTCTCACCAATATATGAAAGGCCATACTGGGAGCACCGGACGCAGTATACCACACCAGCTGACTAACAGGTGAAGTGTCGCCTCACCTGGAAGGACTGTCTGGGGCCCTGAATGGTGGTGAGGGAGGAAGTGTAAGGGCAGGTGTAGCACTTGTTCTGCTTACAAGGATAAGTGCCAGGAGGGAGATCGGTGGGAAGGGATGGGGGGTACGAGTGGACAAGGGAGTCAACGTATAATTCTCCGTAACTTCCGCCACCTCCAACGGGATCCCACTACCAAGCACATTTTTCCCTTGCTCCCTCTTTCTGCTTTTCGCAGGGATCGCTCCCTACGCACTCGTCCCCCCCCCATCCCTTCCCACCGATCTCCCTCCTGGCACTTATCCTTGTAAATGGAACAAATGCTACACCTGCCCTTACACTTACTCTCTCACCACCATTCAGGGCCCCAGACAGTCCTTCTAGGTGAGGCGACACTTCACCTGCGAGTCGGCTGGTGTGGTATACTGCGTCCGGTGCTCCCGGTGTGGCCTTTCATATATTGGTGAGACCCGACGCAGACTGGGAGACCGTTTCGCTGAACACCTATGCTCGGTCCGCCAGAGAAAGCAGGATCTCCCAGTGGTCCCATTCCCATTCTGATATGTCTATCCATGGCCACCTCTACTGTCAAGATGAAGCCACACTCAGGTTGGAGGAACAACACCTTATATACCGGCTGCGAAGCCTGCAACCTGATGGCATGAACATTGACTTCGCTAACTTCCGTTAATGCCCCTCCTCCCCTTCTTACCCCATCCCTGACAATATTTAGTTGTTTTTTTCTCTCTCTCTCTGCCCATCACTCTGCCTGTTCTCCATCCCCCTCTGGTGCTTCCCCCCTCACCCTTTCTTTCTCCCGAGGCCTCCCATCCCATGATCCTTTCCCTTCTCCAGCTCTTTATCACTTTCGCCAATCACCTTTCCAGCTCTTAGCTTCATCCCACCCTTTCTGGTCTTCTCCTATCATTTCGCATTTCCCCCTCGCCCCACTACTTTCAAATCTCTTAGTATCTTTCCTTTCAGTTAGTCCTGACGAAGGGTCTTGGCCCGAAACGTTGACAGTGCTTCTCCTTATCGATGCTGCCTGGCCTGCTGTGTTCCACCAGCATTTTGTGTGTGTTGTTTCAACATTCTGTGATCTCTTTACAGATTTGTTCTGTAAATCCCTGGGACTGTTGGGTGGTTTGTAATGTAACCCCATTAACATGGTTATACCTTCCTTATTTCTCAGTTCCACCCATAATGTCTCACTGGACGCATTCTCTAGTCTGTCCCCCCGTGACATTTTCCCTGACTAGTAACACCAACCCCCTGAATATTGAACTGCCAGTCCTGTCCCTCCTGCCACCAATTCTCACTAGAGGCTACAATGTCATAATTCCAGGTATTGATCCATGCCTGGAGCTCATCTGCCTTTACTATGATACTTCTTGCATTGAAATATCCACAGCTCAGGACTTTAGTTGCACTATGCTCAACCTTTTGATTCTTGATCTTGCCTGAAGTCTTTCCAACACCTGTCTCCACAACCTCCTCATTAATTGGTCTGTCGCTCTGGTTTCCATCCCCTGCACCTAGTCTAAACCCCACCGTGCAGTATTAGCAAACCTTCCTGCTGGGATATTAGTTCCTCTCCAGTTCAGGTGCAAGTTGTCTTTTCTGTACAGGTCCCACCTTCCCTGGAAGAGTGGCCAATGATCCAAAAATCTGATACCCTCCTTCCTACACCAATTCCTTAGCTACCTGTTAAACTGTATAATCTTCCTAGTTCCGGCCTCACTACCATATGGCATAGGTAGCAATCCTGAGATCACAACCCTAGAGGTTCTGCCCTTTAACTTAGCACCTAACTCTCTATGCAGAGCCTCGTTACTTATCCTACCCATGTCATTAGTACCTACATGGAGCACGATCTCTGACTGTTCACCTTCCCACTTGACAATGCTGAGGACTCAATCTGAAATGTCTCAAACCATGGCACACAGGAGGCAACATACCATATGGGAATCTCATTCCCGCCCACAGAATAGTCCAATGATTAGGCTTGGGTTAAAATTGGTGGTTTGCTGGGAGGTGTGGCTTGTTCCATGCTGTATCTCTAAATACTAGCATTTTAAAAATACTACTCTACAGCAGGGGTTCCCAACCTTTTTTATGCCATGGATCCCTATCTTTAACCAAGGGGTCTTTGGACCCCGGGTTGGGAATCCCTGCTGTACAGCAACCTTCCCACCACTGATGTAAGACTCACTAGAAGTAGTCATTGTTTGGTACTTTTACATTATAAAATTTTACTTGGCAGGCCTGAATTTTGTCTAGATAGCATTGAGTGCAGCCATGGGTCACTTCATTTGCTGAGGAATTGTGAATGGAACTGAATGTTGAACATCAGAGGATATCCCCAGTTTCTGGCTTTATACAGGAAGGACAATCCTTAATGGTGGGCCTGTGATGTGCAACTGAGTTTTTCTGTAGGATGTGCTGGGGCTGGGATTATTGACTCTGACATTTTTCCTTTGGATATGACTCCCATCTCTAGGATGTTCTATATCCTTGACTCATTTTTCCCAGGTTACCTGCATGCTATAATTGGACAAAGGAAGCCTCAATATTAAGGGCTGTCACTCTAACCTCACCTCTGGAATTCAAAGCCAAAATCCATATTTTTTGTGGGATATCAGTGTTTCTAATTGGCTGGAGGTGCAGCTATTTCTTCATGTAGATCTGAAGTACTATAGGTGGGATGTTTTCTGGTCCAGTAAACTTCCAGTTGCCAGTGCTGCCAGCCATTTCTTGATATTATGTGTAATTAATTGAATTATCTGAAGGTAGGTTTCCGTGAAGTCTTGGGAGGAAGTTGAGATGGATAGAGAATTCTGACTAAACATAGCTGAGATTGCTCCAGCCTTTAGAACTGACATGCCAAGCCCTGCCATTGTGATGGGGATGCTCTTAGAGTCCCCCATAGGCTGTTTCCTGACTAAATGTAGAGCTTCGATTTCATCTGCTGGTTGTGTGATTACTTTACTCTGTCTATTGTATGCTGGTTTTACCGTTTTGCTCATAAACTGTACTTTATTGCAGCCTCGCCAGGCTGGCAGCTCATTATTTTTATGTGCGGCTGGTACTGCTCCCGGCATGCCCTCCTACACTCTTTATTGATCTAGACTTCTTTAAATAATTATAATAAATTACTCAAGCTTCTTTTCCCTTTTTCACAAAAAAATCATTGACCTTGCTTGATTACCATAATTTTTGTTTTAGAGTCTTGCTATAATAGCTTCCAACATTTTTCCCATGATTGATGTTAAACTAGCTAGCCTGTGATTTCTTATCAGCTGCAAGGCGTAGGGAGTGATCTGGTGATCACACTACATATTAAAAATCTGTTTGTACGACCTCATCCCTTTCTTTTACTGAAGTCATTGGTTTTGAGATGGACCAAGAAATGGCAGGAAATGGAAAGGCACTGTAATCTGGATGGAGCAACACACACAAAATGCTGGTCAGGCAGCATCTATGGAAATGAACAAATAGTCAATGTTTCGAGCCAAGACCCTTCATTGGGATTGGAAAGGAAGGGGGAAGAAGCCAGAAGAAGAATGTAGAGGGAGGGGAAGAAGTACAAACTAGAAGGTGAAGCCAGATGGGTGGGGGAGAAAGAAAGAAGCTGGAAGGTGATAGATCTCTACTGACTGTGGCAGTAGGGAGGCCTTAGGCCACTCTCAGGTTAGAGGAGCAACACCTTGTATTCTGTCTGGGTAGCCGCCAACCTGAATTCATGAACATCACATACTCTGACTTCGAGTGTTTATTCCCACACCCCCTTCCTTCTTTCACTCCCCACTTTGGTTCCCTCCCACTCACCTCTCCTCCTCCTCACCTGCCTATTCCCCTCCACCTTTCCTTTCTCCCGTGGTCAACTCTTCTCTCCTATAAGATTCATTCTTCTCCAGCACCTTTATCTTTTCCAACTATCTGGATTCTTACTTCCTCCCATCTCCCCTCCCCCACCTCCACCTATTACCTGCCAGCTTGTACTCTTTCCTTCACCCCAGCTTCTTATTCTGGCTTCTTCCACCTTCCTTTACAGTCCCAATGAAGGGTCTTGGCCTGAAATGTCAGCTGTTTGTTCATTTCCGTAGATGCTGCCTGATGTGATTAGTTCATCTAGCATTTTGTGTGCGTTGCTCTGGATTTCCAGCATCTGTAGAATCTCTTGTGTTTATAAAACAAAATATGTTTTGGGGACTCAGGAAAGGTCACAAACATAAGAAAATCTGCAGGTGCTGGAAATCCAAAGCAACACACACAAAATGCTGGAGGAACTCAGCAGGTCAGGGAATGTAGTGAAGATTCACCAGCATCCGTGGGATTGCATCTGCGTTACTGACCACTTCCTTAGGAGCAGCAGATGGAAACTGAGAAGTAATAGAGAGAAAAAACTTAACCTGAGGTTTTAACATTATTATTGTACTGCTGTTGTAAGACCAGAAGTGAGATCAGGAGTAGGCAATTGTGCTCCTTGTGCCTGGTTTACTTTTCAAGAGAATCCTGATTGATCTGATATTCCTCAAATCTACTTTCCAGCCCTTTCTCATAACTTGCACTGACTAGAAATCCATCTATCTCTGTGGGAAAGGCTTTGAATGTGATGGGCTGCTGAATACTTGTTTCTAAACTGAGAAGAAGTCATAAGACATAGGAGTAGAAATAGGGCATTCAGCTTATTGAGTCTGATCTGCCATTCCATCAAGGCTAATTTATCATCCCCCTCAACCCCATTCTGCTGCCTTTTGTCTGTAATCTTTGATGTTCTTACTAATCAAGAACCTATTAATCTCCACTTTAAATATATCCAATTACTTGGCCTCCACAGCCATCTGTGACAATGAATTGCGTAGATTCACCACCCTTTTGCCTAAGGAAATTCTTCCACATTTCTGTTCTAAACAACCTTATGTGCTGTTTTCCATCCACCTGTCCATAGATGCCGAAGGTGTTTGTTTTTCCTGTTTGTAACTTGCAACAACTTTCCACAATGCTTGGTTCACTGATGCAACAGTGAAAATGATCAGCTTGCTGTGGGGACAGACTGATTTCCATAGACAGTTTAATCCAGTCCTATATACAATAAAACAAATTATCTTTTATATATCTGTAGTTGTGAACTCTGCCAAATGTTAAAAAGATATGTGTGGGAACATGTGTGTTAAGCATATCAAAGGACAGATGAACACTATTGATTAACAAAACAATGACGTGTATAGTTACATTATGTAAAACCATACAGAACTCTATTGTTATATACCTGTACTTTACACCATGCAAAAAAAGCTAATAAGATCTACTATCTTAGCTGCTGAAATGATTTTCTTTGTAGTTCTATCAATTGTTTGTTATGTCTGCTGTGCATGCATTCCTATGTCTGAGAGTTGTGTAGTTGACTGTGGGGCAATTACACTGATCTCTTAGAGTGATCTATTTGTGCTGAGTGATTGGTACAAGATATTGAGAGATGTGGATATATATAAAAATGAAAGTTTGTAAACTCCCCATTTCATATCTTCTTAAGTATATCTTCTTCTTATGGGTGGTTGGCAGGGTGGCAATACATCTCTACCAAAGGAGGTTTAAGGTGTGCCTTCCCTTTGTTAGCCTGCAGGCCACCCTTGGGCAAGGTGTAGTACCTGCTCAGCCACCAACCCCCCTCCTCCTGCAAAGAGGGTCACAAGAAGCCATGTGAGCAGGTGGTGGATGGTTGTCTGAGCTGCTGGTACATATCACAATTCCTGGTTATGCAACCACTGACACCAGGCGGACAATCTCTGAAGTGTATTGATAATGGCTGGGGTCACCCATCTCGTAAAGACACTACACAGAAGAAGGCAATGGCAAACAATTTCTGTGGAAAAATTTGCCAAGAATAGTCATGGTCATGGAAAGACCATGATTCTCCACATCATACGACACAGCACATAATGAACAAATATACATGGATGATAGAGGTATGGAGGGATATGGCCTGGGTGCAGATAGATGGGACTAGGCAGAAAACCAAACTAGCACGGACTGGATAGGCCAAAGAGCCTGTTTCAGTGCTGTAGTGCTCAATGACTCCGACTCTTGTTGACAGAAGGATGGTCCTGTGAGTCAGTCCTTAACTTTGGTACTTGACCAGATCCAGGTCGAGTTCACAGGCCCTTCTTTGGAATAACATCGCTATGTTAATTGAAGATGGGAAAGTGACAAAGTAGGTCAGCATCCTAGTGGCAATGCCATTCTTCTTCTTGGGAAAATCTTTAGGCTTGAGGGTAACTTCTCTCCTGTACTGTGAGTTCTCATGCAAACAGTGAGGCCAATGTGGGCAAAAGATAATCTCCTGGAGGAACACATAAAAAATAATGCTAGAGGAATTTAGCGGGTCTGGCAGTATCTCGGGATAGAAATGGAGATTCAATTTTTTAGGTTGTGACCCTTCATCAGGACTGGAAAAAAAGACGGCAGAATAAAAGATTTGGAGGAGGGGGAGGAGCATGCACTGGCAGGTGATGGGTGAAATGGAGAGAAAATACAAAAAACTGAGGTGCAAAGGGACTTGGGAGTCCTTGTGCAGGATTCCCTAAAGTTTAATTCGCAGGTTGAGTCTGTGATGAAGAAGGGAAATGATATTTCAAGAGGACTAGACTATGAAAGCAAGTATGTAATGTCGAGATATTATAAAGCACTGGTGAGGCCTCACTTGAAGGATTGTGAGCAATTTTGGGCCCCTTATCTTAGAAAGGATGTGCTGAACCTGGAGAGGGTTCAAAGGAAGTTCACAACAATGATTCCAAGATTCAATGGCTTGTCATATGGTGTTTGATGGCTCTGGGCCTGTATTTGCTGGAATTCAGAAGAATGAGGGGTGACCTTATTGAAACCTATTGAATGATGGAAGGCCTTGATAAAGTGGATGTGGAGAGGATGTTTCGTATGGTGGGAGAGTCTAAGACCAGAGGGGATAGCCTCAGAATAGAGTGGTGTCATTTTAGAATGGAGATGAGAAGGAATTCCTTTTGCCAGAGGGTGGTGAATCTGTGGAATTCTTTGCCACAGGCAGCTGTGGAGGTCAAGTCTTTATGTATATTTCAGGCAGAAGTTGATAGATTCTTGATTGATCAGGGCATGAGGGGATATGGGGAAAAGGCAGGAGACTGGGGCTGAGGGAAAATTGGATCAGCCATGATGTAATGGTGGAGCAGACTCGATGGGCTAAATGGACTAATTCTGCTCCTATATGTTATGGTCTAATGGTATCTAGGTGGGGAAGGGTAAGTCCGAATGATATAAGAAAATGGGAGGCGCTACTCGGAAGAGGTAAAGGGTTGACCAAGATGGTGTAAAGGGAAAAAGGTGTGTGTGATAGGCAGGTTGTGAGGGCAGGAGATAGCAAAGAAAAAGGGTGATAGGACCAGAGAGATAAGAGAAAACAAAGAGTGTTGGAGTGGTGGGGCAGTGGTAGCGGACATGAGAAGACAAAGAGGAGTGTTTACTGGAAGATGAAGATATCATTGTTGATGCCACTAGGCTGAAGATTACCAAGGCAGCGTATGAGTTGTTTTTCCTCTAGTATGTGTCTAGTACATAAAAGAACCGTACAGGATCCAGGACTGGTCTATAGTTAGACTCATTTATTATTTATTTAGCGATCCAGCGTGGAACAGGCCCTTTCTGTTCAGTGAGCCAGACCACCTACACCAACCCACCTGTTTAATCCTATTTAATCACAAGATCATTTACAATGACCAATTAATCTACTAGCTGGTATATCTTTGGAATGTGGAATGAAGCTGGAGTACCCAAAGGAAACCCACAAGGACTGCACCAGCAGTAAAATCCAAACTCTGACACTCCAGCTTGTAATAGCCTCACTCTAATCTCAGTGCTACCATCTACTCTAATTGGATTATTCACTTAATTGGATGTAAATAACCATAATGTTAAAGATATATTTAAGAAAAATATCACAAATCAGAAAAATAAATAGAAAATGATGGAAATCCTCAACAGATTGGGGGGCATTCATTGAAAAGGCACTGGAAATGGCTACATATTCAGACCCCTAACTACATAAATGAGTTATATTGTTACATCAGCACATTGAACTTTGCTTTTAAAATATAGCTCACTGAAAGATAATTGGATCAATGAATATAGTTCACTGACTTATCAAGTCAAGTCAAGTCACTTTTATTGTCATTTGGACCATAACTGTTGTTACAGTACATAGTAAAAATGAGACAACGTTTTTCAGGACCATGGTGTTACATGACACAATACAAAAACTAGACTGAACTATGTAAAAAACAACACACAGAAAAAAGAAACAACTATACTATACTACAGACGAGTCAGCTTACAGAGAGGAGGTGCAGCGGCTAACGGACTGGTGCAGAGCCAACAACCTGTCTCTTAATGTGAACAAAACAAAAGAGATGGTTGTTGACTTCAGGAGGGCACAGAGCGACCACGCCCCGCTGAACATGGACGGCTCCTCTGTAGAGATCGTTAAGAGCACCAAATTTCTTGGTGTTCACCTGGCGGAGAACACCAGCTCCATAGCAAAGAAAGCCCAGCAGCGTCTGTACTTTCTGCGAAGGCTGAGGAAAGTCCATCTCCCACCCCCCATCCTCATCACATTCTACAGGGGTTGTATTGAGAGCATCCTGAGCAGCTGCATCACTGCCTGGTTCAGAACTTGCACCATCTCTGATTGCAAGACCCTGCAGTGGATAGTGAGGTCAGCTGAGAAGATCATCGGGGTCTCTCTTCCCACCATCATGGACATTTACTCTACACGCTACATCCGCAGAGGAAACAGCATTATGAAGGATCCCATGCACCCCTCATACAATCTCTTCTCCCTTCTGCCATCTAGGAAAAGGCACCAAAGCATTTGGGCTCTCACAACCAGACTATGTAACAGTTTCTTCCCTCAAGCTATCAGACTTCTCAATACCCGAAGCCTGGACTGACATCTTGCCCTATTATCCTGTTTATTATTTATTGTAATGCCTGCACTGTTTTGTGCACTTTACGCAGTCCTGTATAGGTCTGTAGTCTAGTGTAGCTTTCTCTGTGTTTTTTTTTTTACGTAGTTCAGTCTAGTTTTTGTACTGTGTCATGTAACACCATGGTCCTGAAAAACGTCTCATTTTTACTGTGTACTGTACCAGCAGTTATGGTCGAAATGACAATAAAAGTGACTTGACTTGACTTGACCTACCCATGACTACATAAAGTACACTAAACTTGCTGCAGTTTAGAAGAATGGGGGTGGGGGGGGGGGGAAGAATCTCATTAAAATCTATTTATATTGAAGGCCTAGATAGATTGAACATGGAGATGTTTCCTAAAGTTGGGGAGTCTTTGACCAGAGGGCACAGCCTCAATAGAAGGACTTCCATTTAGACCAGAGATGAAGAGAAAAATTCTTTATCCAGAGAGTGGTGAATCTGTGGAATTCTCTGCCACAGAAAACAGTTGAGGCCGGTTCATTGGCTATATTTAAGAGGAAGTTAGATATGGCCCTTGTGGCTAAAGGGATCGGTGGTATGGAGAGAAAGCAGGTACAGGGTTCTGAGTTGGATGATCAGCCATGATCATACTGAATGGCGGTGCAGGCTCGAAGGGCCGAATGGCCTACTCCTGCACCTATTTTCTGTGTTTCTATGCTTCTATGATTGGTATTTGGGTGGCACAGGCATTGTTACCCCATACGATAGCTCCAAATAAATAAATATCGACTGAATGGCTGCAGTCCTTAAAAGGTGGAGAATTTCACTGGATAGTATCTTCCAAAGGAAATTTTCCTCAAATCCTAAATAGCTGATCTCTTTTCCTGATTGGTCCCTTGTTGGGTGTTCTGCTCCATCATTGTCATGAAGATAAAAGCAGATACACGTAGGGGTATTTAAGAGACTCTTAGATGGGCACATGGATGAAAGAAAAATGGAAGGCTATGTGGTGGGGGAGGGGGAAGATCAGGTTCATAGGCTGAAAGGTTACCACAACATTGTGGGCCAAAGGGCCTGTACTGTGCAGTAGTGTTATATGTTTTAAACTGCACTCCACTGGTAACTTCCTTTCAGGATTAAAAACTGATAGCATGATTGTTCTTTGCTTCATGCTACTGTCAGCTTTGGATCAAGTTTGCCAAAGTTCTTTGAACAACATGGACTTTTTGTTAAACGGCCTGTGGGACCTGTTTAAAAAAAAGAGATTGCATCCAAACAGATAACATAAATTATTTTCACATTACATACAATTCACTCACATTATTAAGACCTTTCTGGAGCAAATTGCTGATCACAGAGGTATGACAGGTGATTGAAGATGCTGGATCCTAGAGCAACACATAAAGTGCTGGAAGAATTCAGTAGATCAGGCAGCATTTATGCAGGAAAATGGATAGTCAGTTGTCCAGATGAAGAGTCTTGACCAGAAATTCAACTGCTCATTTTTCTCCTTAGATGTTGCCTGACTCATTGAGTTCCTCCAACATGTTGTGCATTATTCCTAATTTCATCTATGCTTTTGTAAAGAATAGGATCATTCTTTCTGAGAAAATAGATTTAAATAATTTGTCACCACAGAAGTGAAGCAGTAATTATTTGGTTTATCCAAAACACGGGGAAAAATGATTAATATCTGAGTAATTTCTTTACTTTTAATAATAATTTTACCTCATTGTTACTGGGACCCACACATTTTTAACTCTGTTTATCTTGTGGGATCTGTTCTCCATATTTTACAGTAAAAATGTATCCGCTCCCTCTTCATTAAATTTCTGGTCATTTGCTGCTGATTCTCAAACCCTGTCAAGTCCCCTGTGATATTTATTTCCAATTGTGGTCAGCTCTGATTAAAGTCACATGATGGCTCAAAGGCCATGTATTGTTCTTTAACAACAATGGTTGCTTTTGTAAAGGGTTTAGTGGCTAATGTCTTCACTCCCAAAGCTTTTTTTATTCCCTGTGCAGCTGGATTGCTAATGGGTCATCTCCGTGGTTGGCTTTAATGTCTAGAGTTGTTGCCAGCTGCACAGGATGTGCCTTTTAAGCCTGGGCAGGACAACAACCCACTAAAGCCAATATTAAAACAATTGAAGACCTGGTGATCCATTATAAAGTATCACCGAGTCTTTATATCCCTGATCCTGGGAATTAATTTCTATTCATTCTTTCTTGGGTTGCTGAGAAGACTGGTGTTTTCTTGCACATTACCCAAGCTCTGTTCAGAGGGTTTGTATTGGTGTGGTGCACTTGTCGCATAAAATGCTTCCGAGCACAATATCATTCAACATTTATGATGGCAAAGGAGGCCTTTCAGCCTATTGTGGCTGCATCAGTTAAAGTCCTATCTCCCAAATGTCAAGCAACTAAAGAGAGAACAGGCTATTTTTGGTTTAGCATTGTGTAATGAGTTGAGATTAATTGGTAAACATGAGAGTTTCTGCAGAAGCCAGAAAACCAGAGCAATGCACGCACACAAAATGCTGGAGAAATTCAGCTGGTCAGACAGCATTTATTGTAATGAATAGATAGTCAACCGGTTTGAACCGAGACCCTTCTTCAGAACTGGGAAGGAAAACAAGCTAGAAGGTTATAGAAGCTGAATGGGCAAGGTGATAGGGATAAAGTATGAAGCTTGGAGGTGATAGGTGCAAAAAGTAAAGGTCTGGGAAAGAATGAATCTGATAGGAGAGGGCAGTGGAGCACCAGGAGGAGGAGATAGGCAGGAGAGGAGAAGAGGTCAGAGTGGGGAATGGAAGAAGAGGGAAGTGGGAGGAAAAAATATTTCTGGAAGGAGCAGTCGATGTTCGTGCCTTCGGGTTAGAGGCTACCTAGATGGAATGAGGCGTTGCTCCTCCACCCTAAGAGTGTCCTCATTGTGATAGAAGAGGCGGCCATGGATTGACGTGTTGGAATAGGAAACCAGATAGAAATTAAAACGGTTGGCCACCAGGATATTCTGCTTTTTCACAGATAGAGCAGAGGTGTTCAGAAAAGTGGTCTGCCAGTTTACATCGGGTTTCACCAATGTAGAGGAAGCTACATCAGGAGCACCAGATACAGTAGATGACCCCAACAGATTTGCAGATAAAATCTGCAAGCACTGTTTGGTGCTCTGAATGGAGGTGAGGGAGGAATTGAATTTCTGTCGCTGGCTTGCATAAGTGCTAGGAGGGAGATTAGTGGGGAAAGACGAATGGACAAGGGAATTAAAGAGGGAGCAATTCCTGAAGAAAGTGGAGTGGGGGGAAGGGGGAAGGTAACGATTCTGCAGATTCTGGACATTCTTAATGATACACAAAAAATGCCACCGGAGTTTAGCATGTCAGGCAGCATCTATGGAGAGGAATAAAGAACTGGCATTTTGATCTAGGATCCTTTATCAGGACTTCATTCATTAGTTTAATTGGTAATCTTTTAGGAAGGATCCTGGGGAAGAAATGGTCATAGTATGATAAAGTTATAGAACATAATTAGTTTATTGGTTTAATTTGTAATTTATTAGCTTAATTGGTGATCTTTTAGGAAAGGATTCTGGGGAAGAAATGGTCATAGTATGATAAAGTTAAAAACCGTAAGATGTAGTAGCAGGAGAAGGCCACTTTGCCATGTGATTAGATCATGACTAATCAATTCCATTTACCTGTCATGTCCCAAATAATTTAGTTTCCAAAAATCCATTTGTCTGTGTTTTAAATTCATTCAATGCTTGAGCATTTAAAGCCCTCAGGGTTATAAAATTTGAAGAGTCATATTGAATGAGTTATAATTGGGATTTTTATAAATATATTTGATGAAGAAGTGGAAGGGTAGGTTACTAAATTGGCAGATGATACAAAGATTGATGATGTTGTGGGTAATATAGAAAGCTGGCTGACCCGGCTGCTCTGTTTTGTGTTTGTGAGCTTTGCGGCGACTTGCCCCACTGATATGATGAACTGATACTGAGACTTTGGGCCTACTCCAGGCTGCTCTGAGGAATTGGATTGAAGGACTCAATTTGGTTTGGAGTGCTGTTGATGTTCACTTCTATAGTTTGTATGATTTGTGATTTTTTTTCCTCTTCCTCTGCAAATTGGGGGGAGGGGAGTCTTTTTTTAAAAATTGGGTTCTTTATGGTGTCTTGCTTTGTGGCTGCCTGTGAGCAGACAAATCTCAAGGTTGTATAATTTTTGCATTCTTTGATAATAGATGCACTTTGAATCTTTGAATTTGTTGTAAGTTACAAAGGGACATCGATGCAGAGTTGGGTGGAGAAATGGTAACTAGAGTTCAGTCCAGAAAAGTGTGAAGTGACTTACTTTGGAAGATCAAACTTAAAGGTGGAGTACAAAGTTAAGGTAGGATTCTTGTTGGTGTGGAGGAACAGATACTATCTGGGATACAAATCCCTTGACCCCCTCAAAGTTACCCTGTACATTGATAGGGTGCTTAAGAAGCTCTAAAGTGAGGTGTCCTTCATGAATCGGGGGACTGAGTTCAAGAGCCGTGAGGTAATGTTGCAGTTCTATAAAAATATTGTTCGACCACACTGGAGAATTGTGTTCATTTCTGGTTGCCTCATTCTAGGAAGGATGTGGAAGCTTTAGAGAGGATGTGTAGGAGATTAACAGGATGGAGTCTGGACTAGAGAGCATGTCTTATGAGGATAGGTTGAACAAACTAGGGCCTTTCTCTTTGGAATGAAAGAGGGTAAGAAATGACTTCATAGAGGTATACAAAATCATAAGAAATATGGATAGAGTGAATAGCAAGCAACTTTTTCCCAATCACTATTTCTGAACTCTGCCCCTTCCCCTCAACCACATGCCTTCACCCTTCAGTCCTCCTTGGTCCACCTATTACCTTCCAACCCCCATGTCACTCCTTTCTGTCCATCTCCCCTCCTCATTCTCAGTCCCAATGCAGAGTCTCAACCTCCATAGATGCTGTTTGACCTACTTGGTTCTTCCAGCAGTTTGTTTTGAGTTAGTTTAGAGCACTGGTTCTGAGTCAAAAGTGATTGGAATTTTATTTATGGAACAGCTTAATTAAAAGTTCATATTGAAGTTAATCCTGGACATTCCCTTCTGATGGAATGTAGGCTTTAAGGTAATCTGTTGGAGTTCGTCTTTGGTGAGGGAGCAGTGTCTCACATATTCAGATCATGTCCATACTTGCTTCTGTTGCTTGTAGATGATGTTATGTGACACCCCATTAAGCCAAGCTTTATGTATTTCTGGAGCTCAATATTTTGTGCTACGATGAAGAAAAGGAACCAGACGGGTGCAGTTTTAGCTAGAGACGATCCTGCTGGTGGCAATAGTCATAATGATGTAATAGCTCAGCATTTGCTGAAGAATCTCACCTTGTCATGGTGGAGAGGTTTATGAGTTCCAGAGATCCTGAGAGCGATGCTGGCTGGAGCTTAACTCCTGGTAGGGCCACCCACGGCAGTAGGTCAAGGGGGAGGTTCCACACAAAGAGTAATCCAACAAAGACCTCAGCGGTGGAGTTGGTGGAACAAGATGCCACATCTCAATGGAGGAAGGCTGCAGCTGTGAAAGGTCTCCAGTCATCTAGGATGCCATGCCACTGCACCATGACTCTGATCTGTCAAAGACCGTGCGGATACTGACCGTGCATCAACCTCTCCATGTTAAGCAAAATCATGCATAGGTGTTCCCATTAAGGGAATCTACCCTAACATCTTGGACCTATAGCTACCTGAAATCTCACCAATGGATAACTGGTTTGGATAACATCATACTCGAGTGATCACACTACCTACTGAAATAGTTCAGCATAGTTTGGGTAGTAGAACATTTACTTATGATTCCTTTATCACTCTCCTAACATCTCCATTTTGGAAGGGTGTATTTAGAAGTTCAGTTAGGGCAGGATTGAGCTTCCCTGTGATATTACCTGTCTAAGCTAGCTACTGGTTTATTTTCAGACTCATACATGAGCAGTGATCAATTTATATTGCAGAATTGCTGGTTTTGTGTCATATCTACCCAGCTTGGTGCTCTGCCGAAGACTTATTTGCATATTATTTTCATTCTTTTTATTTAAAAATCACTGTTAAGAAATCTGAATCTAAGTCAGAGTAAACTGTTGAATTTTTGCCCACTTTTTATGGATTTGAATTCATTTTATTTCTCCTCATGCATTTACCTGTGGCAAATCCCAATCGTGCCGGAAAATTCATTGAGTAAAATGATAATGTTTTGAAAGTTGAGGGAAGCTCTTATTTAAATAAAAGTGTGTGTTTTGGGCCTTCCATTGGAGGTGTGTTTGCATGCACACAATTTATTTCAACCCTATCACAGAGCAGTACAACATAGAAACAAGCCCTTTGACTCATTTATTTCATGCAAATCTGTTTTTCTGCCTAGTCCCATCTATCTGTCCTGGACCAAGGAGAATTACACAAAAAGAGTCTTTATCTTTTATTTCCTTCCTTTTATTTTCCAGCCATGATGAAATGGTGGGGAGACTCAATGGTACCTGGTACTTTCCTTATAAACAGATTCTAACATCGGCAGACTTGTGTCTCCACATTACCTTCTAGCCTCTTTGTCAGGCAACATTATGGAGGGGTATAAACAGTCAATGTTTCAAGCAGACATTCTTCATCAGGACTCTTTCTTTGTGTTGTCATTGTACTACAGCATGGATGTGGGTGCAAAATTATAGTGCAGTGATTGTGTTACTTAAGGAGTGGTCCCAAGGCCTGGACTAATAATAAGACCTAAGATATAGGAGCAGAATTAGATCAATTGGCCCATTGAGTCTCCCCATCATTTCATCATGGCTGATCCAATTTTCCTCTCAGCCCCAATCTCCTGCCTTCTCCGCAAATCCTTCATGCCCTGATCAATCAAGAATCTATCAACCTCTGCCTTAAATATTCATAAAGACTTACCTTGTGGCAATGAATTCCACAGATTCACCACTCTCTGGTGAAAGAAATTCCTCCTCATCTCCATTCTAAAAGGACACCCCTCTATTCTGAGGCTGTGTCCTCTGGTCTTAGACCCTCCCACCACAGGAAACATCCTCCCCACATCCACTCTATCAAGGCCTTTCACCATTCAATAGTTTTCAATGAGGTCACACTTTGTTCTTCTGAATTCCAGAGAATATAGGTGCAGGGCCATCAAACGCTCTTCATATGACAAGCAGTTCAATCCTAGAATTATTTTTGTGAACCTCCTTCGAACCCTCTCCAGTTTCAGCACATCCTTTCGAAGATAAGGGGCCCAAAACTGTTCACAGTACTCCAAGTGAGGCCTCACCAGTGCTTTATAAAGTTTCAACATTACATCCTTGCTTTTATATTCTAGTCCTCTTGAAATGAATGCTAACATTGTATTTGCCTTCCTCACCACAGACTCAATCTACAAATTAACCTTTAGGGAATCCTGCACAAGGTCTAGCAAGTCCCTGTGTGCCTCAGATTTTTGTATTTTCTTTTCATTTAGAAGATAGTTAACCCTTTTATTCTATTGAAGTGCATGACCATACACTTCCTGACACTGTATCCCATCTGTTATTTCTTTGTATATTCTCCTAATCTGTCTAAGACTTTCTGGAGCCACTCTACTATCTCAAAACTACCTGCCCCTCCACTTATCTTCATATTGTCTACAAACTTTGCAACAAAGTCATCAATTCCATCATCCAAATCATTGACATATGATGTAAAAAGAATCAGACCCATCAGAGACCCCTAGTCACTGGCAGCCAGCCAGAAAATGCTCCTTTTATTCCCATTCTTTGCCTCCTGCCAATCAGCCTCTCTTTTATCCATCCTTCCTGTAATATCATGGGCTTGTAGCTTGTTTAACAGCCTCGTGTGGCACTCTGTCAAAGGCCATCTGAAAATCCAAGGCTTGTTACTTCTTCAAAGAACTCGAACAGATTTATCAGGCAAGATTTCCCCTTGAGAAACTATGCTGACTTTAGCTGACTTTATCATGCCTCCAATTACCCTGAGACCTCATCTTTAATAATCAACTCCAACATCTTCCCAACCACTGAGGTCAGATTAACTGGCTTATAGTTTCCTTTCTTCTGCCTCTCTCCCTTCTTGAACAGTGGAGTGATATTTGCAATTTTCCAGTCTTCCAGAACCATTCCAGAATCTAGTGATTCTTGAAAGATCATTAGTAATGCCTCCATGATCTCTTGAGCCACCTCTTTCAGAACCCTGGGGTGTACACCATCTGGTCCAAGTGGCTTATTGACCTTCAGTTTCCTAAGAACCTTCTCTCTAGTAACAGTAACTTCACACACTTCATGCCACCTGACACCTGGAACATACTGCTAGTGTCTTCCACAGTGAAGACTGATGTAAGATATTTATTCAGTTCGTTTTGTTGTGAATAAATAGCGTTCAAAGCCACTATTGCAATTTTAAAATGAAATTTTCAACATTAATCAGAATCAAAACCAGGTTTTATTATCACCGGCATGTGTCATGAAATTTGTTAACTTAACAGCAGCAGTTCAATGCAACACATAATATAGAATAAAAAAAATTAAATTATTAGTAATAATAAATAAATCAATTACAGTATATGTATATTGAATAGATTTAAATTGTGCAAAAAATCAGAAATTATATATATTTAAAAAGTGAGGTAGTGTTCAAGGGTTCAATGCCCATTTAGGAATCGGAAGACAGAGGGGAAAAGCTGTTCCTGAATCGCTGAGTGTATGCCTTCAATCTTCTATACCTCCTACCTGATGGTAACAGTGAGAAAAGGGCATGCCTTGAGTGCTGGACGTCCTTAATAATGAATGCTGCCTTTCTGAGACACTGTTCCTGGGTACTTTGTAGGCTAGTACCCAAGAGGGAGCTGACTAAATTTACAACCCTCTGCAGTTTCTTTCGGTCCTGTGTAGTAGTTCCCACCCCACCACCACATCAGACAGTGATGCAGCCTGTCAGAATGCTCTCCACAGTACATCTATAGAAGTTTTTGAGTGTATTTGTTGACATACCAAATCTCTTCAAACTCCGAATGAAGTATAGTCGCTGTTTTGCCCTCTTTGTAACTGCATCGGTATGTTGGGACCAGGTTAGGTCCTCAGAGAGCTTGACACTCAGGAGCTTGAAACTCATTAAGCTTTCTGTCATGAAGCTGTAGATTGTTGCAAAAGTGCAACAATGTAAAAATAAGTCTCACTGATGTACCTTTCAGGAAGGTAACTGCAGTATTTACCTCTGAACAGTCTGGCCTATAGGTGTCTTCAATCACAGACCACCTGCTTAACTCATCTCCTCTTAAATAGCTGAGCTATCTGAACCACTTCTATAACACATAACAAAGATGTC
Organism: Hemitrygon akajei; assembly: GCF_048418815.1. Classification (NCBI taxonomy): domain Eukaryota; kingdom Metazoa; phylum Chordata; class Chondrichthyes; order Myliobatiformes; family Dasyatidae; genus Hemitrygon; species Hemitrygon akajei. The sequence continues at coordinate 171,264,969 of NC_133131.1, read as the reverse complement.
CCACCACTACCTTTTCAAAGCAGCAGGAGGTTGGGGGTAGTGGTGGTGAGTGCAATGGATCTCTAGGGATTCTACTTGTAGTATGTGAGATGAACTGTTTTTGAAAGCTACCAAACATTAGATGGCCCCTCTTGCATCACCAGTGTTCAGTCCGTAGGGGCAATTCTGAGGTTCCAGTTGCCTGTCATTTTAATTCTCCATCCCCTCCCACTCTGACTTGTTGGACTGAAAGGCCCGGATCAACTGAATGTACACAGGAGAGTTGTATAGTCGGAGAGTCTAGGTCCAGAAGACAGCTTCAGAATAGAAAGACATCCCTTTAGAACAGAAAAGAGGGGGAATTTCTTTAGCTGAGGCAGGTGAATCTAAGGAATTCATTGCCACAGCTGGCTGTGAAGGCCAAGTCATAGGGCATATTTAAAGCAGAGGTTGATAAGTTCTTGATTAGTAAAGATGTCAAAGATTATGGGGAGAAGGCAGGAGAATGGGGTTGAGAATCAAGTCAAGTCAAGTTTATTGTCATTTCAACCATAAACTGCTGGTACAGTACACAGTAAAAACAAAACAACATTTCTCCAGGACCCTGGTGCTACTTGAAACAGTTATGATGAAATGGCAGAGTTGATTAGATTGGCTGAATGGCCTAATTCTGCTCCTATGTGTTGTAGTATTCTGGAAATAAATCCCTGTGTCTGTTGGTTTAGCATGTCTTTTTGAACTGGTATCGGTTTGAACACATGCAATGTAATCCTTGTTTAATCCTAACGTTTCCTTATTTGGGCTAATCAGTGCAGAAATTCACAGAAAAGGAAACTTCTTCAGTTAGCAGGACAATATGTTGCAACACACAAAGGAGTTGGAGGAACTCAGTGGGTCAGGCAATGGCTACACAGGGGGAAAGAGTCCATGTTTCTGGTTGAGACTGTGCATCTCTGTTAGTTGGATAGGGTAGCAGCTTTGCAGCTCCAGTGATTATTGATCTGGGTTCAATTTTCACTGCTCTTTGTAACGAGTTTGTACGTCCTCCCCATGACCACGTGGGTTTCCTTCAGGTGCTCTGGTTTTCTCCCACATTCCAAAGACCATGGTGACACTTGCAGGATGCCCCTTGCACATCTTGGACTGTGTTGGATGTTGATGCAAACACTGCAATCACTGTATGTTTCAATGCTTTGATATACATGTGATAAATGGTTGCTCTGGCAGTGTGCTTTGGTTCATTGTCCTGCTGAAAGATGAACTTCCTTCCTAGTTTAAGCTGTTTGGCAGAGGCTAGCATGTTTTTATCCAGTATTTCTCTGTATGTAGCAGCATTCACCTTCCCATCAATGCTGACCATACTTTCAGTCCCTGCTGCTGAAAAGCATGATGCTACTTCCACCATGCTTAACAGTAGAGTTGGTGCCAAAAAGTTCCACTTGTGTCTCATCCAGCCATAGGACCTTCTTCCACATCTTTACAGTAACTTCAAAGTGATGCCTTATAATGTCTTAACAGACAGGGGAAATGCTTTTCTTTAGCCAAGGCTTCTTCCTTGCCTCTCTTCCATAAATATCCTTTTTGTGCAAGATCTTCAAGATTGTGGAGCCGTGAACTTCATCTCCAGTTGCAGCCACTGGCTTCTGCAGCTCTCTCAGAGTGACTGTTGGCATTACAGTAGCCTCTCTTACATGTGCCGTTCTTCTCCAGTGATAAAGTTTAGAGCAGTGGCCTGACCTAAGCAGAGTAGATAGATAGATAGATAGATACTTTATTCATCCCCATGGGGAAATTCAACTTTTTTCCAATGTCCCATACACTTGTTGTAGCAAAACTAATTACATACAATACTTAACTCAGTAAAAAATATGATATGCATCTAAATCACTATCTCAAAAAGCATTAATAATAGCTTTTAAAAAGTTCTTAAGTCCTGGCGGTAGAATTGTAAAGCCTAATGGCATTGGGGAGTATTGACCTCTTCATCCTGTCTGAGGAGCATTGCATCGATAGTAACCTGTCGCTGAAACTGCTTCTCTGTCTCTGGATGGTTTTCACACTAGACAATAAGTACAATAAGTTAACAATAAGTACACCTTTTTGAGTACAGTTGGGGGAAACGACCTACCTGGGAGAAGCAACAGTGGTCATGCTTCTGGCACAGGGTCTGGCCCTGTGGCTCAGAAGGGTAGGGAAAGGAAGAGGATGGCTGCAGTAATAGGGGACTCTATAGTTATTGGGTCAGGCAGGCAATTCTGTGGATGCAGGAAGGAAACGTGGATGGTAGTTTACCTCCCAGGTGCCAGGGTCTGGGATGTTTCTGATCGCGTCCATGATACCCTGAAGTGGGAAGGAGAACAGCCAAAGGCCGTGGTACATATTGGTACCAAGGACATAGGCAGAAAAAGGAGGAGGTCCTGAAAGCAGACTGCAGGGAGTTAAGATGGAAGTTGAAAAGCAGGACCACAAAGCAGGACCTCGGGGGCGGGAGTGGTTCTGGAGGATTGGAGGGTTGCAGATGTTGTTCCCTTATTCAAGAAAGGGAGTAGAGATAGTCTGGGAAATTATGGCCAGTGAGTCTTAATTCAGTGGTTGGTAAGTTGATGGAGAAGATCCTGAGAGGCAGGATTTATGAACATTTGGAGAGGCATAATATGATTAGGAATAGTCAGCATAGCTTTGTCAAAGTCAGGTCATGCCTGACGAGCCTGATTGTAATTTTTGAGGATGTGACTAAACACATGATGAAGGTAGAGCAGTAGATGTAGTGTATATGGATTTCAGCAAGGCATTTGATAAGATACCCCATGCAAGGTTTATTGAGAACGTAAGAAGGCATGAGATTCAAGGGGACATTGCTTTGTGGATCCAGAACTGGCTTGCCCACAAAAGGCAGAGAGTGGTTGTAGACAGGTCATATTTTGCATGGAGGTTGGTGACCAGTGGTGTGCCTCAGGGATCTGTTCTGAGGCCCCTTCTCTTTGTGATGTTTATTAATGACCTGGATGAGGAAGTGGAGGAATGGATTAGTAAATTTGCTGATGACACAAAGGTTAGGGGTGTTGTGGATAGTGTGGAGGGCTGTCAGAGGTTACAGTGGGACATTGATAGGATGCAAAACTGGGCTAAGAAATGGCAGATGGCGTTCAACCCAGATAAGTGTGAGGTGGTTCATTTTGGTAGGTCAAATTAAATGGCAGAATATAGTATTAATGGTAAGACTCTTGGCAGTGTGGAGGATCAGAGGGATCTTGGAGTCCATAGGACACTCAAAGCTGCTGCGCAGGTTGAATCTGTGGTTAAGAAAGCATACGGTGTATTGGCCTTCATCAATCATGGGATTGAGTTCAAGAGCCAAGAGGTAATGTTACAGCTATATAGTACACTGGTCAGACCCCACGGAGTACTGTGCTCAGTTCTGGTCACCTCATTACGGGAAGAATGTGGAAATTATAGAAAGGGTGCGAAGGAGATTTACAAGGGGGTTACCTGGATTTGGGAGCATGCCTTATGAGAATAGGTTGAGTGAACTTGGCCTTTTCTCCTTGAAGCGGCGGAGGAAGAGAGGTGACCTGAAAGAGATGTATATGATGAGAGGTATTGATCGTATCAGAGGCTTTTTCCAAGGGCTGAAATGGCTAACACCAGAGGGCACAGTTTTAAGGTGCTTAAAAGCAGGTATAGAGGAGATGTCAGGGGTAAGTTTTTTATACAAAGAGTGGTGAGTGCGTGGACTGGGCTGCTGGGAATGGTGATGGAGGCAAATACAATAGGTTCTTTTAAGAGACTCTTGGATAGGTACATGGAGCTTAGAAAAATGGAGGGCTATGGGTAACCCTAGGTGATTTCTAAAGTAAGTACTTTAGAAATTAAAAGTAAGTGCTTCTTTATTGTCATTTCTATGACTTGTCTTAAATGTTCTTTTATCTTTATTTTGGTTTGGTCTGTTGAATATCTGCCATTCTGTTGAACCTTACAGTGAGAAAGGACATTTACTCTTATGAGTTAATTGAAAACAGATGATCCTCCAATTTTCTAGATCAACAAAACGCATGAGTTGGCAAGGTAGGAAGGTTAGCATAGTAAGTATAAAGAGGATGAATACTTTTTACACCCTCACAATTTTTGTTTTTAATTTTTAGCAAATTATTGACAGGTTTTTGGATTCTTTTATTTGATATGAAGCGCAGTGTTTTGCAGATTAGCTCAAAAAATCCTAGAAAAGGAGATAGTAAAATGTGAAAATAGGTCTGGGTGCTGAATACTTTTTCAAGACACTCTATATATTCACACAGTGGATTCTGGTTTATTGGGATACCTTGGGACCAGTACGTTTTGGTCCAATTAAACTGCTGTCCCAATTAGCTGAAGTTTCATAGAAATAGTCTAAACATAGGAATAGTTTAACTGAGTAACAAATACTACATTTAAATGAAATACTGAACAAATAGAACACTACCAATACTACTACAGTATTGTAAAAAAAGCATAAGTTCCTCATAGTTATCAACATAGTGTGTTCATTTGATTGGCTCTAAATGAACAAAATCAGTGCAGAGATCTAGTAGAAGTAATGGACTGCCTTTATTGCCTTTCTGCATAAAGTCAAAAGAAAAAAACAAAATGATGAAAAATGGCTGCTTTTTGAATCAGCATCCATCGTCCCAAATACATAAAATAACAAAACCATATGCAACTGACACTGTTTAAAAACTGTTCACTCAATAATGTCTGACAGCTGTTTCTGACATCTCCAAACTTGAATGCTTGAAACCACAGTGAGCAAAACAGTTTTTGGGGTTTTCTTCAGAACAAAATGAAAACAAGCCCTTCCCCCTCACGTAACTTCACCCATCATCATACAACCCTCACCTCACCTTATTCCAGCTTCTTCCCCCTTCCTATTTCCAGTCCTGACAAACATTGACTCTTTATTCCTTCCCATAGATGCTGCCTGACCTGTTGAGTTACTCCAAAATTTGAGGAGTGCAGTAGAACAGAGGGATCTGGGAATACAGATACAAAATTCCCTAAAAGTGGCGTCACAGATAGATAGGGTCATAAAGAGAGCTTTTGGCACATTGGCCTTTATAAATCAAAGTATTGAGTTTAAGAGTTGGAATGTTATGGTGAGGTTGTATAAGACATTGGTGAGGCCGAATTTGGAGTATTGTGTGCAGTTTCGGTCTCTGAATTAACATAGACATAGATTAACATAGAATAGTACAACACATTACAGGCCCTTCGGCCCACAATGTTGTGCTGACCCTCAAACCCTGCCTCCCATATAACCCCCCACCTTAAATTCCTCCATATACCTGTCTAGTAGTCTCTTAAACTTCACTAGTGTATCTGCCTCCACCACTGACTCAGGCAGTGCATTCCACGTACCAACAACTCTCTGAATGAAAAACCTTGCTCTAATATCCCCCTTGCACTTCCCTCCCCTTACCTTAAAGCCTTGTCCTCTTGTACTGAGCAGTGGTGCCCTGGGGAAGAGGCGCTGGCTGTACACTCTGTCTATTCCTCTTAATATCTTGTATACTGATTGAGGAGACTGAGGTCCTTTAACATTTGCCGGACGATGCTGAGGATATTCTACGAGTCTGTGGTGGCCAGTGCTATCATGTTTGCTGTTGTGTGCTGGGGCAGCAGGCTGAGGGTATCAGACACGAACAGAATCAACAAACTCATTCATAAGGCCAGTGATGTTGTGGGGGTGGAACTGGACTCTCTGACGGTGGTGTCTGAAAAGAGGAAGCTGTCCAAGTTGCATGCCATCTTGGACAATGACTCCCATCCACTCCATAATGTACTGGTTAGGCACAGGAGTACATTCAGCCAGAGACTCATTCCACCCAGATGCAACACTGAGTGTCATAGGAAGTCATTCCTGCCTGTGGCCATCAAACTTTACAACTCCTCCCTCGGAGTGTCAGACACCCTGAGCTAATAGGCTGGTCCTGGACTAATTTACACTTGGCATAATTTACTTATTATTTAATTATTTATGGTTTTTTATATTGCTATATTTCTACCTATTCTTGGTTGGTGTGACTGTAACGAAACCCAGTTTCCCTTGGGATCAATAAAGTATGTCTGTCTGTCTGTCTGTACACCTCTATCATGTCTCCTCTCAACATCCTTCTCTCCAAAGAGTAAAGCCCTAGCTCCCTTAATTTCTGATCATAATGCATACTCTCTAAACCAGGCAGCATCCTGGTAAATCTCCTCTGTATCCTTTCCAGTGCTTCCATATCCTTCCTATAGTGAGGCGACCAGAATTGGACACAGTACTCCAAGTGTGGCCTAACTAGAGTTTTATAGAGCTGCATCATTACATCGTGTCTCTTAAACTCATTCCTTGACTTATGAAAGCTAACACCCCATTAACTTTCTTAACTACCCTATCTACCTGTGAGGCAACTTTCAGGGATCTGTGGACATGTACCCCCAGATCCCTCTGCTCCTCCACACTACCAAGTATCCTGCCATTTACTTTATACTCTGCCTTGGAGTTTTTACAGGAAGGATATTAATAAGGTTGAAAGAGTGCAGAAAATGTTTACAAAGATGTTGCCGGGACTTGAGAAATTGAGTTACTGAGAAAGGTTGAATAGGTTAGGACTTTATTCCCTGGAGCCTAGAAGAATGAGGAGAGATTTGATAGAGGTATATAAAATTATGATGGGTATAGATAGAGTGAAGACTTTTTCCACTGAGGCTAGGGGAGAAAAAAAACAGAGGACATGGGTTAAGGGTGAAGGGGGAAAAGTTTAAAGGGAGTCTGGAATGAACTGCCAGATGAAGTGGTAAATGTGGGCTCACTTTTAACATTTTAGAAAAACTTGGACAGGTACATGGATGAGAGGTGTATGGAGGGATATGGTCCAGGTGAGGGTCAGTGGGACTAGGCAGAAAAATGTTTTAGCACAGCCAAAAAGGGCCAAAAGGCCTGTTTCTGTGCTGTAATGTTCTATTTCTCCAACAAGAATTCTTGAAAGCGAATTAGTGTTCTTGCAAATCAAGGAAATATTTTTTTAAAGAATGTTCATTAAGTGCTGGAGGAGTTCAAATGGTTCCATTGATTAGCAAAGAATGTATACAATATAAGACCTGAAATACTTAATCTTCAGAAACATCCACGAAAAACAGAAGGATCCCAAAAGAATGAATGACAGAAAAATGTTAGAACCTGTGCATGGAAGGTCATGTTTGACAAATCTTATTGAATTTTTTGAAGAGGTTACTAGGGAAGTTGACGAGGGTAAAGCAGTGGATGTTGTCTATATGGACCTCAGTAAGGCCTTTGACAAGGTTCCGCACAGAAGGTTAGTTAGGAAGGTTCAATCTTTAGGTGTTAATATTGAAGTAGTAAAATGGATTCAACAGTGGCTGGATGGGAGATGCCAAAGAGTAGTGGTGGATAACTGTTTGTCAGATTGGAGGCCGGTGACTAGTGGTGTGCCTCAGGGATCTGTACTGGGTCCAATGTTTGTTATGTACATTAATGATCTGGATGATGGGGTGGTAAATTGCATTAGTAAGTATGCAGATGATACTACGATAGGTGGCGTTGTGGATAATGAAGTAGGTTTTCAAAGCTTGCAGAGAGATTTAGGCCAGTTAGAAGAGTGGGCTGAAAGATGGCAGATGGAGTTTAATGCTGATAAGTGTGAGGTGCTACATTTTGGTAGGAATAATCCAAATAGGACATACATGGTAAATGGTAGGGCATTGAGGAATGCAGTAGAACAGAGTGATCTAGGAATAATGGTGCATAGTTCCCTGAAGGTGGAATCTCATGTGGATAGGGTGATGAAGAAAGCTTTTGGTATGCTGGCCTTTATAACTCAGAGCATTTGAGTATAGGAGTTGGGATGTAATGTTAAAATTGTTCAAGGCATTGGTGAGGCCGAATTTGGAGTATTGTGTACAGTTCTGGTCACCGAATTATAGCAAAGATATCAACAAAATAGAGAGAGTACAGAGGAGATTTACTAGAATGTTACCTGGGTTTCAGCACCTAAGTTACAGAGAAAGGTTGAACAAATTAGGTTATTCTTTGGAGCGTAGAAAGTTGAGGGGGGACTTGATAGAGGTATTTAAAATTATGAGGGGGATCGATAGAGTTGACGTGGATAGGCTTTTTCTATTGAGAGTAGGGGAGATTCAAACAAAAGGACATGAGTTGAGAGTTCGGGGGCAAAAGTTTAGGGGTAACACGAGGGGGAACTTCTTTACTCAGAGAGTGGTAGCTGTGTGGAACGAGCTTCCAGTAGAAGTGGTAGAGGCAGGTTCGATATTGTCATTTAAAGTAAAATTGGATAGGTATATGGACAGAAAAGAAATGGAGGGTTATGGGCTGAGTGCAGGTCAGTGGGACTAGGTGAGAGTAAGCGTTCCACACGGACTAGAAGGGCCGAGATGTCCTGTTTCCGTGCTGTAATTGTTATATGATTATATGGTCAACCCCAAAGTGCCCTCTCCCCCTCCCCTGCACAAATATCAATGCATCAACCTCCCCTCTGCCCCCCCACCCCCAGCAAGAAATAGCAAGGCACCCAAACAGAGACCATGATCTTCAGTCAACAAAAACTGAACTGAAGAGACTAGGGAAGAGGAGGTTGGCTCACAAATAAAGAAGGCTTGTAGACAGTGCGAGAGGGAGGATAGGCAGGTGATAGAGAAGGGACATACTCAGACCGAAAGTTTGAGATGCGTCTGTACTGTGTATGTTAATCAAAATGGCTTCTTTGTTTGTTAAAAGTAAAGCTGCTTCTTTGTTATGCTAACTGGTGAGGGAGTGTTTTTCTTGCAGAGCATTCTTGAAGCTTGTTTAGGTTAAAGTTGCTGATAACGGGGATTGTATTCATTTGTTAACCAATTGGGTTGGATGTTATTTTCTCTTGTGAGTCTGGGAGCTAGGATTGCGCGGTTTTTTTGGGAGTTGGGAAGAAGACGGCGAGGAAGGCGGACAGGTGTGGCACTGATGGTTGATCACTGAGGGTGGTCCCAGGTGCGCGGGTCATGGAGATCGGTGAAGAGTGAAGCGTGGTTGGCGGGTCGAGGATTGAGCTCCAACGATGTGCACAAATGAACTCTGATTGAACTCTGAAAAGTTTTGGTGCCTTTTCTTTATTTTCTTTCCCTTCATATCTCTCGTATCGTTATTAATCACTTAGTTCTGGTAAGATTTATAAAGTGTATTCTGTAACCGTACCTTGGTGTGAGCTTGATATTGGCTGTGCGACTTTGTACTAGTGTGTATTCCACAGCATACACGTATACGGGAGGCGGGGGTTTGGCAGGTGGCTAGACCTACAGCAGCCTGTCGCGTAAGCATTACATGTCTAATTTAACGCAGGGAGTGTTGTGAACAAAGCAAATGAGCTTACAGCATGGATCAGTATTTGGAGATATGATGCAGTGGCCATTACGGAGACTTGGATGGCTCAGGGACAGGAATGGTTACTTCAAGTGCCAGGTTTTAGATGTTTCAGAAAGGACAGGGAGGGAGGCAAAAGAGATGGGGGCATGGCACTGTTAATCAGAGATAGTGTCACAGCTGCAGAAAAGGTGGACGCCATGGAGGGATTGTCTACGGAGTTTTTATGGGTGGAGGTTAGGAACAGGAAGGGGTCAATAACTTTACTGGGTGTTTTTAATATGCCACCCAATAGTAACTGGAATATCGAGGAGCAGATAGGGAAACAGATCCTGGAAAGGTGTAATAATAACAGAGTTGTCGTGATGGGAGATTTTAATTTCCCAAATATCGATTGGCATATCCCTAGAGCAAGGGGTTTAGACGGGGTGGAGTTTGTTAGGTGTGTTCAGGAAGGTTTCTTGACATAATATGTAGATAAGCCTACAAGAGGAGAGGCTGTACTTGATCTGGTATTGGGAAATGAACCTGGTCAGGTGTCAGATCTCTCAGTGGGAGAGCATTTTGGAGATTGTGATCACAATTCTATCTCCTTTACCATAGCATTGGAGAGGGATAGGAACAGACAAGTTAGAAAAGCATTTAATTGGAGTAAGGGGAATTATGAGGCTATCAGGCAGGAAATTAGAAGCTTTAATTGAAAACAGATGTTCTCAGGGAAAGGTACGGAACAAATGTGGCAAATGTTCAGGGGATATTTGTGTAAAGTTCTGCATAGGTACATTCCAATGAGACAGGGAGGTTATGGTACGGTACAGGAACCGTGTTGTACAAAGGCTGTACAGCAAGGATTGTGCTGGGAGCAGGCCACAAGTGTCGCCATGTTTCTGGTGTCAGTATAGCATACCTGCAACTCAATAACCTTACCCAGGCACCTTTGGAAAGTGTGAAGAACCCAAAGCACGCCAAGGCTGGGTTAGCAACAGGGTGGTGGATCTGTGGAGGTCTTTGCTGCAGATGGCACTGGAGACCAGTTCATTGGGTGTATTTAAGGTGGAGGTTGATACGTTCTTGATTAGTTGGAATATCAAAGGTTATGGGAAGGCAAGAGAATGGGGTTGTGAAATTGAAGCAAACTCAATGGGCAGAATAGCCTAATTCTGCTCCTATGTTTCACATGGAGGAAACCATGGAGTCACAGGAAGGTGTACAGGCAAAGGCAGGTATTGAACCCTGATCGGTGATTGCTGACAGATCTAAAGTGATTACACCAGCTAGGATGCTACTATAACCTTCTGAGACATTTCTGGCATCTGCAGAATCTCGTGTTTTTGCGTCAGAAGTCCCTGAGTTGTGTGGTGCTGTCCCAGTCACTCTGCAAGGAACTGCAGTGCACTCGGTGAATAATGCACATTGCACCACTGCATTGGTAATGGAGGGAGTAAATACTTACTTAAATCAACTGGACTGCTTCCTTCCAAATCACCTGGATGTGTGATGTTGTTCCATCACACTGCTGCCCTTTTCCCTGGAGATGGCAGGAAGACTAGGGTTCCAGAAAGTGCGTCATTTACCAGAGGCTACCCAGCTTCTGACCTGCTGTTTCACATTCTGCCCATCTCTATGTGCTGTAGGCTCCCTCACACTCTCCCATGAGGCTTCACATCATGTGTCGAGAATAGAAGTGGTACGAGTATGATTTGCTCCAAAGGTGTTGTTTATTAGTGACTGCAGAGGCCAATGCAGAATGCACATGTACTAGTGCAGTGAGGGCAAGAGTAAGTGGCGGCTGTGGTTAGTGGTTGGGTTATTTGGTTGTTCATTTTTTTCTTTTGCAGCTGCCACTTATTACCTGCAGTACAACGGAGGTCGTTCTCCTGTAGTACAGCTTCCTCTTGAACAGATTTCCTCCAGGTATATCTATAGAGTTCAATGTCTTCCCAGTTTTCGGACATAATGTTGAATTTTTGTAGACTGATGTTGATATTATCTTTAAAGTGTTCCCTTTGCTCACCAGGGGTTTGCTGACCTTCAACTGGGAGTAAAGGATCTGTCTGGGTAGATGTGATCACATGGAATTGGTGTTGCTTCATCATGGTGGAGATGCTGTTTATGTTGGGCTCCTCCAGTACGCTGGTGTTAGTATGTACGTCCTCCTTAGAGTTATTTATTGAGCAGGGCAAAGAGGCATATGGAATTAATACAAACAAGTGAAATTGGTATATATAGGTGTGGTTGGCTGAAGGGCATAAAAGAAGTGAAGGGCTGTCTTTTATTCTGGTGATTCCAATTTTCCTCAGTTTCTCCGACTCTTACATTTTCAGATTTCTAAGACCTACCTGCACTTTTCCTGAGTCCTGATGAAGGGTCTCGCCCAAAACATCAACTCTGTTGGAGAGTAAAAAGACACAAAATGCTGAAGTAACTCAGCAAGTCAAGCCAAAACAGTTGACATTTTGGGCCAAGACCTTTCATCAGAACTCGGGATAGCAACAGATGAAGGGTCTTGGCCCAAAATGTTGACTATTTATTGTTTCTATTGATGCTGCCTGACCTGCTGAGTTCCTCCAGCACTTTTTGTGTATTGCTACTGTAGGTAGTCCATGATTCAGCTCTATACGGTAATGTAGGAAAGACGACTACTCTATAAACCAAAAGTTTTGTTTGAATCTGTAAGTCATGGTCTTCAAAGACCTTTTTCCTTAATCTTGGATAGGCTCCAGATAGGCACCACTGCTTGTGGTGGTTGATCTCTGAGTCAATACCTGCTTTTGAGGAGAGAACGCTGCCGAGGTAGGGGAAGTGGTCCTCATTTTCAAGGGTAAAAATGTGACTAAAAATGTCAGTCACATAGTTCAATTTACATATTTGTGGCAGAGGCTTTGCAACAATATTAGGATGCATAGCTCATCTTGCCTCTGGCAGGAAGAGTTCTTCCTTTTAAATGTTTTTTTTTATTTGCAAATTTTCTCCCTTCAGGAATGCTTCAGAGGGTGTCGACTTCTGCTGGGGTCCGAGTTCACAGTTTCTGGCTGCCCTCTGGAATCTCGCTTAAGGTATCTCGGTGTTCTTCCTGTGTGAACCCCGGGAGGGTGGGCCTTTCTGCCAAAGTGGGCATTGCTGCCCCTTCTGATCTTGCCGTTGCTTGACGCCCAGTGAAGGGGACAGGTTTGTTCAGTAGCAATGAATTGAATGGTCTTTACATGCCCCTATCCAATGCCTGAGGTGTTTGTAGCACTCCCACTAGGAGGGAACCTGAGACATTTCAAGGGAAAGTACAGCACAGGAGGAGAAATTTCAACTCACAATGAGAACAATTCCTGAGTCTACACCTCCTTTACAGCTCCCAGTACTTCGCCTTCTACGTCGTGGCGCATCATGTACTTGTTCAGTTGTTTGAAAATTTCTGTTTGAGCCTCTTTTTCAGATGGTGAGTTACAGATTGCCAGCAGCTTTTTTTTTCAGAACTTATCTCTTCTCCTGTTTCCTGAAATTTGTGTCCTTGACCAAATACATACCTGAACCTTTCCAATTGCTTTGGCCTATCAGTTTAAATAAGCATTGAAAGAAAGGTTTCTGAAATTAATGACATTTTTCACCACAGCCTGTGCCTTGCCCATTTCCCCTAAAATTGGCAGTGTTGTGTTGCATTGAATTGATAGAAGCAGAGAAACTTAGAGCATAGAAACAGGCCCTTTTTGGACCTCTTTGGCCATGCTGACCATGATGCCTATTCTGTGATAAAATCCATTTGCCTGCATTGGGCAGAATATTAATTTGACACAGACTAGATGGGCCAAGAAGTCTATTTCTTTGCTGTTGTGCTCAATGACTCTATTGTCTCTCTCTGCCTTTCCTATCCAAGTAACCATCAAATGCTTTTCAAATGGTGTAAATGTTGTTTTATACTGCGACTACCACCTCCTCTAGCAGTTCATTCCTGATATTCATTAACCTCTATTTTGAAGAACATACCCTTCACATCCCCCTGACATTTCACCCTCATACCTTCAACCTGTGCCCTCTAGTTTTAGTCCTGATGAAGGGTCTTGGTCCAAAACATCGGTTTTCTCCTCTCTATTGATGCTGCCTGACCTGCTGCATTTTGTCCTCCAGTAATTTGTATCTGTTCGTTGCTCAAGTTCTAGGCTTTCCTGCTCTGGGAAAAACATTCTATTTATACTATTTATGACCCTTATAATTTCATAAATCTCTATAAGGTCACCCCCTCAGCCCCCTACATTCCAGTGGGAATAAACTAGCCTATTGCCTATCCAAACTTTTTTTAATAGCTACAGTCCCGGTGATTTTCTTCTGAGTTCTCACTATTACTACCACTGCCTTTCTGTAGTGTGGTGACCAGAATTGTGCACAATGCTCAGAGTGTGGACTAACGAGTTCTCTGGTTTCCTCTCACATCTAAAGTTGTACCAGTTAGTAGCTTAATCAGTCACTGTAAATTGTCCTATGATTAGGCAATTGATGGGCTGCTGCACAGTACAGCTCATTAGACCAGAAGACCCTGTTCTGTACTATATCTCTAAATAAAAAGTAAATAAAGTTCAAAGTTCAAATGAGTAAAATAATGTTTTATATATCTACACCATAATGTCCAAATCTTAAATTCAAATTGTTTATTAAACCTAACTAGCTTTGCAGTTTTAGTGCTCGTATTACATCCTAGCGTCTTTCACACTGACCAGAATTGCCACTGATTTTGTTTTGGGGGCTTCTCTGTACTTTTGCTTTCTTTTTCAATTCTTCATTCTGCTCTGACTTGTGCTGTTTTTTTCTCAAAAGGTGATAAACCTAATGAGTCAAATGTTTTGTCATATCTCATCATTCAAATTCTGATCCAGAGACTCAAGGAGAAAAATATAAGCTCTGGTTCAATAGTTCCTAATGAAGAAGCCCTACACAGTCAACATGCTAGTTTTCAAATTTTGTGCTAAATTATTGTAGTTTTTACCCTGTCATGTGGGTATAAAAATTATTTAGTACTATTTCTTATAGAAAAGAAGAGGGATCTTACTAGTGTTCTACTGCTGGGCAGCACAGTAGCTTAGTGGTTAGCATAATGCTATTACAGCACCAGCAACCCTGGTTCAAGACCTGCTGCTGTCTGTAAGGAGTTTGTACGTTCTCACCATGACCACATGGATTTTCTCTACATCCTCCGGTTTCCTCCCCCCCACGTTCCGAACACATGTAGGTTAGTAGGTTAACTAGTCACATAGGATGTAATTGGGCAGCGTGGGATTGCTGGGCCAGAAGGGCCTGTTACTATGCTGTATCTCTAACTAAAAGGCTAAATAAATAAATCCACCATTCCTCAACTAACTCTGAAAGTAACTGCGGAATCTTGCAGTGTTTGTCTGTTGGTTGCAGTTTTACAGAGACTACACTTCAGGGTAATTTCTCTGGCTGAGAAGCATTTTGTGGTGAGCTGAGGTTACAATATATGCTTTATAAATGCAAATTTGTTTTCTGCAGACAATCCCTCCACCATGGGATTTGGGTCACCAATAAACCTTAACTGGAATACTGCCTGTGAGAGGTTTAGCTTCTGTATATAAGAAGGTGTTCATAGGATTTTATTGATTAAACAAAAATAGAAAATGATAGAAACAATATGCAGGGAGCATCTGTTACCTCGCTATCCTTCTCTTGCATTATTTATTTATCTATCCACCTATTGATTGCAACTTACACTAATTTTTTAATGCCTTACACTGTACTCTGCTGCAAAATAACAGCTTTCACAGCATATGTCAGTGATAATAAACCCTGATCCTGATCTGTGGAAGGAGAAACAATTAATGTTTCCAGTCCAGGACCCTTCTTCTGATACAGGTCACAGACCCAAAGTATTAACTGTTTGCTTCCACAGACGGTGCCTGTCCTTGTTTCAGATTTCTAGCATCTGCATTATTTTCATTAATCTTCATTAATTGTGATATATCGCATGCAAAGCAACCTGAGTGACCGTTTTTCTTTGATAATTTCTTTTGTCCTCTGTTATGTTATTTCCTTTCATTGACCAGTTGATTTGCCGCAGTGCTGGTTCTAACAGGCAGGAGTTCGCATTCGTTTATGTATCACCTGTACATGGAAATGTGGTAAACTGTGTCATTTGTATTAACAACTGGCACAACCTAAGGATGTGTTGCCACTCATACCAGTGCCAACATCGCTTTCCCAAAATGCTCAGCACAACAACACAGGACACATCAAAACAGAGCCCAAAAGCAACAAAACAACAACAGCAGACTTTTGAAGTTTGATTCATGCATTCATAGAGTTTTAGAATTATACAACATGGAAACAGATCCTTTGGCTCAACTCATCCATTGCTTTCCTGAACTAGCCCCATTTGCCTGTGCGCCTCTGAATCTTTTCTATCCATAAGCCTGTTTAAAGGTGTTGTAATTGTGCCCATCTCTACCATTTCCTCTGTCTGCTTGTTTCATATACCCACCACCCTCTGTACAAAAGCATCAACCCTTTAAATCTACAACCTCATAGAACACAGAACAGTACAGCATAGGAACAGGCACTTTGGCCCACAATATTGTGCTGAATCAATTAAACTAGTAATCAAATGACTAACTAAACTAATCCCCTCTGCCTATACTATATCTATTTCCGTCCATTTTCCTCACATTCATGTGCCTATCTGAACACTTTTTAAAATTAATATATCTGCCTCTATCACCACCCCAAGCAGCACATTCCAGGTACCCACCACTCTCTGTCTGAATAAAAAATTGCTCCTCAAATCTCATTTGAAATTATCCCCTCTCACCTTAGTATTAGACATGCCCCTTACTATTAGACATTTCAACCCTCTCATTGTTATAAGACTATAAGACTCAGGAGCAAAATTAGGCCATTTGGCCCATTGAGTCTGCTCCATCATTTCATCATGGCTGATCCATTTTTCCTTTCAGGCCCAATCTCCTGCCTCCCCCCATATCCTTTCATGCCCTGATCAGTCAAGAATCTGTCAACCTCTGCCTTAAAAATACATAAAGACTTGGCCTCCACAGCTGCCTGTGGCAATGAATTCCAAAGATTCACTACTCTCTGGCTAAAGAAATTTCTCCTCATCATTCTAAGAGGATGCCCTCTGTTCTGAGGCTGCTCCTTTGGTCTTAGACTTTCCCACCATAGGAAATATCTCTCCACATCCACTCAAGGCCTTTCACTGTTCAATAGGTTTCAATGAGGTCACCACTCATTCTTCTAAATTCCAGTGCCATCAAATTCTCTTCATGTGACAAGCAGGAATAATGGAATCTGGAATCATTTTCGAGAACCTCCTTTGAAACCTCTCCAGTTTCAGCACATTCGGCGAGCATTGTTGGGCCAAATGGCCTGTTCTTGTCAAAAGTTTTCTGCTCACAATACTCAAGTGAGGCCTCATCAGTGCTTTATAAATTCTCAACATTATATCCTTGCTTTTATTTTTTAGTCCTTTTGAAATGAATGCTAACATTGCATTTGCTTTCATCGCCAAAGACTCAACCTGCAAATTAATCTTTAGGGAATCCTGCACAAGCCCTCTTAAGTCCCTTGCACCTCAGTTTTTTGTCCATACATTCACCCCTTCATATGAAAATACATATTCTTATCAGATTTGCTCCTGTGTCATGGCTGATGTTGTTAAGGCTGCCTTAAATTTGTGGCCTTTGAACAGCTCCATTCCCTGTACTATGGAGCTCCCACCATTTGCCCAATAAAGATATATTGTGTAATTTAGATTAGAATGTATTAGAATATTTAGAAGTCTTTTCTAACTAGTTGTTATAATTTGATTTAGTAGCTTAATTATTATATGCTGTTGAGAAAATAGTGTGCTAATTGTATACTTACTAAGTTTATGAAATCAATGTTCTTTCAGGTCTTACGACATGCAGCTTGAAAGTGAGACAGAAAGTGCTACCACATGGTAAGAAGATGGCAAAGAAAGATTCAGGCTATTTCTTTATGTGATTTATGATGTCAATAAAATTATACCTTACAGTTTTGTAATTTGTAATAAAGCATTTTTTTTTCACCAGGAATTAAATGTTAATTGATTCCCAATTTTAAACTCTTTGTGATTGGCTCTACCCAGATGGATTAACAGGCTCTTGAGTTACTGAGTATCATGGTAAACCCACAGACCTGAGACATCATTTACATGCAAGATAGCCCACATCAGCTGCTTAGCTGCCATAGGCCACTATCACAGCCGACACTCAGTGGCCACTTTATTAGGTACAGGAATGGAACCAGATGTGGTCTTCTGCTCCACTTCAAGGCTCGACATGCTCTGCGCACCACTGTTGTAATGTGTGATTATTTGAGTTACTATTACCTTCCTGTCATTTAGAACTAGTCTGGCCATTCTCCTCTGACCCTCGTTATCAAGGCATTTTCACCCAGAGAACTGGATTTTTTTTGTTTTTCACACCATCCCCTATGAATTCTAGAGACTGTTGAGTGTAACAATCCCGAGAGAGCAGCAGTTTCTGAGATACTCAAAACCACCCCGTTTGGCACCAACAATCATTCCATTGTTTAAGTCACTGAGATTACATTTCTTCCCATTCTGATGTTTGGCCTGAACAAGAATTGATTAAGTCTGCATGTTTTTATGCATTGAGTTGCTGCCACATGCCCACTGAGTGTATGTGCCCTCTTTATTGACCACAGACCCTGAGGCTGAATTTTTGGTGTTATTGCTCGTGATTGATAATTCATGAGTTTAAATTGCCACACCGTGTCTTCGATAAGGGAATGAGATAAAATGGAGCAGTGAGAGGTAAATAACCACAAATTATGTCCTCCAGATGTGGCTGGTTAGACCACATCAGAGGTATTGCATTCAATTCTGGTTGCCCCATTATTGGGAGGATGCAGAAGCTAAGGGTCCTGAAGTTGGGTCTCGACCCAAAACGTTGACTGTTTAGTCCCTTTCATAGATGCTGCCTGACCTGTTGAGTTCCTGCAGCACTTTGTGTGTGTATTGGTCAAGATATCCAGCAACTGCAGAATCTCATGTGTTTATGTTGAAGCCTCAGAAGAGATTTATTAGGGTGCTGCCTGGATTAGAAGGCATATACTTTCAGGAGAAGTTGGTCGAACTTAGGTTGTTTTCTTTGGAGCTGCGAAGGCTGAGGGGAGATCTGATAGAAGTTTATAAAATTATAAGAGCCATAGATAGACTTTTTCCCAGGCTGGGAAGTTCAAATTTTGGAGGGCATAGCTTCAAGGTACTTACGGCCTGTTACGCCACTGGTGTTTAGGGCATCAATGAAGGTCCTCCTCTCTGGCAGTGTTCAGGGCTTCCGTCATCGTGCCAGTAGCTTCTTCTCGGTTTTCACTACTGTCAGCCATGCAAGTTCCTGGTGGAGACTCAAGAATACTGTTGCACTCAGATGTGGAAGTATTTCTGTTCACAGAAGAATTTTGTTTTATGAGTCAGAGTTGTTAACCCTGAGCTGAACACCCAAACCTGGAGGATTGGTAGACCACTCTTAGTCTGGCCTCTGCCTGTTTGGCATGGGTGACCATACCTTGGGCCAAAGCATATAAAGCTTTGACTTCATCCAGCATAGCTACCCAGGTCATTGAGGTAGACAAACTTCCAAGCCACGAAACGTTGTGGTCCTCTTGGAGGATAGCTTTAAAGTGAGAAAGGGAAAACTTAAAGGGGATTTACAAGCCATATTTTTATTTACACAGATTCTGGAATGTGCTGCTAGGGCAAGTGGTGAAAGTAGAGTCAGTAGCATTGTCTAAAGGGCATTTGGACAAGCAGCAAATAGAGGAATCGAGAGCATGTTCAGGCAAACGGGATTAGTCTGGAATTGCATCGTGGTCATCACAGACATGGTAACTTGGCTTATTATTGTCACACGTACTGAGTTACAGTGGAAAACCCTGTCTTGCATAGCACCCTTTTAGGTCAATTTATTATACAGTGCGTTGAAGTAGTATGAGATAAAACAATAACAATGCAGGGTGAAGTGCTACAGTACAGATAAAGTGTAGTAAAAGTAGACAGTGAGGTGCAAGGTCAGAACAATTTAGATTGTGAGGTCAACAGTCCATCTTATACTAGGGGGACTACAACAGTAGTCTTACAACAGTGGGATAGAAGTTGCCTTTGACCCTGATGGGACATTCTTTCAGGCTTTTATATCTTCTGCCTGATTGGCGTGGGAGGAGAAGAGAGAATGTCTGGCGTGGGTGGAGTTTTTGATTATGCTGGCTCAGGGGTTCCCAACCTGGGGTCCATGGACCCTTGCTTAATGGTATTGGTCAATGGCAAAATAAAGATAGGGAACCCCTAACTGGCAGCGTCCCTGAGGCAATGAGAAATCTAGTCATTGTCTTGGAAAGGAAGGATACATGGTTCAAAGTTCAAAGTAAACTTAATATCAAAGTACATAAACCTTGAGATTCACTTTCTTGCAGGCATTTACAGGAAAGAAAGAAATACAATAGAATTTACAAAAAAATTATACACAAACATCCTAAGACTGACAAACAACCAATATACAAAACAAGACAAACTTTGCAAATGTAAAACTAATACTGAGAGCATAAGTTGTAAAGAGTCCTTGAAAGTGAGTCTGTAGGTTGTAGAATCAATTCAGTGTTGAGATGAGTGAAGTTATCCACACTGGTTCAGGAGCCTGGTGGTTGAAGGGTAATAACTGTTCCTAAACCTGGTGGTGTGGGACCTAAGGCCTTCTCCTCCTGCCTGATGATAGTAGCAAAAGAGGACATGGTAGGCTGAAAGGTGTGTTCCTGTACTGTCCTGTATTCTAAATGGATTTGAAGTATTAGTTCTATTGTAATGCAGCTGAATGGCAAGTAGACTTAGGGTGAAATGGTCCCCTAATGTTATATGAATATTATATTGTTCATATAATGTAGCTTCTTATGAACAATTTCTGTTAGTGTATTATCTGTTAGCCTAAGGGTCAAGCAGAAACTTCTCTAATAAACTTTATGTTTCCTGACTGTTCAGCTAATGGAATAATAAATGTCTTTACAAGACTACATTATTTGGGATAGAACCTCAGATCTGGTTTATCACAAGTAAAACTGACCCTCGTCAGATCATCAGAGTTGCAGAATCTCTATTATAAAGAAATGCAGCTACTACACTTTTTCAGGTACATCAGATAATGCCAGCTTTTCAGTACTAAATCGCTTGGTAATATGAAGCAAAGTCAGCCTGTGACCTGATATTTATACCCAGAGCTTTGAATAAACAGCAAGGACAGTATCTTGTATCTACTTCACTGGTGAACAAATTCAACATGTTGCCTGAAGCGATCAAAGCCTCATCAAAAATGACAAGGTAAATACATTCAGTGGCCACTTTATTAGGAACCTCCTGAACCTAATAAAGTGGCCACTGAGTGTACATTTGTAGTCTTCTGCTGCTGTAGCCCATCCTCTTCTAGGTTCAATGTGTTGTGCATTCAGAGATACTCTTCTGCACAGCACTGTTGTAACATGTGGTAATTTGAGTTACTGTTGCCTTCCTGTCAGTTTGGACCAATTTTGCCATTCTCCTCTGATCTCTCTTATTAACAAGGTGTTTTCACCCACGGAACTGCTGCTCACCAGAGATTTTTTGTTTCTCACACCATTCTCTGTAAACTCTAGAGACTTGTGCATGAAAATCACAAGAGATCAGTGGCTTTGGAGATACTCAAACCACCCCATCTGGCACCAATAATCATTCCATGGTCAAGGTCACTTTGATCACATTTCTTCCCCATTCTGATATTTGGTCTGAACAACAAATGTTATCTGCATGATTTTATGCATTGAGTAGCTGCCCCGTGATCAGCTGATTAGATATTTGCATGAATGAGCAGGTGTATCTAATAAAGTGGCCACTGTGTATGTAAGTGAAAGGTCAATGTGGAGAGTGACTTTGAATTAAATTAGGAGTTAGACAGATTTAAACAAAAAAAGGCAAATTTAAGATTGAACACAGATTCTGCAGATATTGGAAATCTAGGATAACACACAAAATGCTTGAGGAATTCAGCTGGTCTTATGGTCTCTATGGAAAGGAATAAAGGATCAATATTTCGGGCTGCGACCCTTCATCAGGACCTGTTAAAAGTTCCGTTCCATAGATGCTCATAACCTGCTGAGTTCCTCCAGTATTTAGTGTGTGTTAAATTTAAGACTGGAATCATTGAGATATTCTTACAATAGCAACACTGAGTAGACTCTATTGTAGTGAAAAGTAATGGAATAGTTGTAAGAACTCATTAGTACATTAAGCTATTCCTAGGGGTTTGAACTAATAGCTTGAGTAGCATACTTTGTTAGAAAGAAAGTCTCACTTATTTATAGAATTTTTTACACCCTCAGGGCATTGAAAAGGATTTCACAACCATCTTTGTTCTTTTGAAATGTAGTAAATGTTATAAATTAGGAACCACAGCGAATACTTTAACTAACACCTATGTGACAGTAACATACACAGTGCTGGAGGAGTTCAGCAGATCATGGAAAAGAGTAAATAGTTGACATTTCGGGCTGAGGCCCTTCGTCAGGAGTCCTGATAAAGGGTCTTGGCCTGAACTGTCGACTGTTTACTCTTTTCCATAGATGCTGCCTGGCCTGAGTTCCTCCAGCATTTTGTGTGTGTTGCTTAGATTTCTGGCATCAGCAGATTTTCTCTTGTTTGTGATTCTCTTACCTGTGTGACAGTGATCAGATAATCTATTTCAGTGATGCTGTTGGACAGAAAACCACATCAAGGACGTACAGTGTATATAGAAAGGTGCTGGAAAAGGGCCAGTACCATCATGAAGGGTCCCACCCACTCTGCTCATGGACTGTTTGTCCCACTCCCTTCATGGACAAGGCTACGTAACATCTACACCAGAACCACTAGACCAAAAACAGTTTCTTTCCCAAAACAGTAATGCTGATCAACACCTCCACCCACTAACCCACCCCTCCACATCCCCAACCACCATTATTTTATCATTTCCTGTCAGTCACCTTATGTACAGGCACATCTATGGCTAGTGTCAGTTATTTATTGTGTTTTTTATTATTATTGTATCTTTATCTTACTGTTTTTTTTGTGCTGCACCGGATCTGGTGTAAAAATTATTTTGTTCTCCTTTACACTTTTCTACTGTAAATGACTTTAAATAAATTTGAATCTTGAAGATTGCAGGTGCTGGAATCTGGAGCAACAGACAGGCTGCTGGAGGAACTCAGTGGCTTGGGCAGGCTCTATGGAGACTAAAGGATGGTTAGGGTTTCAGGTTGATGCCCTGCATTGGAACTAAGAGGGGCGAGGGAAGATATTTGTTATGTAGAGGAGAGATTGAGGGGTGAGATGATGGCCCATGGTGACAGGTGGACCTGGGAAGGGGTGAGGGATGATGGCAGAAGGAGCTAAATGGGGGAGGGGTGGATGAAAGTGGAGACAGAGACTGAAGAGTGATATGTGGGGAAACAAAGGTTCACAGTACTGGAAACTAATAAGTAAGGGTGGTGATAATGATGTGGCCCAACTCAATTTAGAGGAAGAACACCATATATTCTGTCTGGGTAGCCTCCAATCTGATGGCATCTTTCTCCATTTCTGGCGACTTTCCCCCCCTTTCTTACCCTTTGTCTTTTTTTTCATTCCCCATTCTGGTTACCTTCTCACCCTCTTCTCACCTGTCCATCACCTCCATTCTCCTTCCCTTTCTTCCATTGTCCTCTGGGTCTTCCTACTAGATTCCTCCTTCTTCAGCCCTTTACCTTTTCCACCTATCACCTCCCAGCTTCTCTCATAATCCTCCCTCGCCCAGCCACACACCCAGCTTCTCCCTCACATGGTCTCACCTATCACTTGCAAGCTTGTATTCCTATCCTCTTCCCACCACCTTATCCTGGCTTCAGCCCTTTTCCTTTCCAGTCCTGATGAAAGGTCTTGGCCCAAAATGTTGACTGTTTGTTCCCATCCATGGATGCTGTCTAACCTGCTGAGTTGTACCAGAATTTTGTGTATCTCACTCAAGTTGCCCAGATGACAGGCAGATGGAACCAGATGGGGGGAGGAGATATGATGGGTAAAGTGTGTGGATGTTAGGTGGATGGAACAAGTTGTGGGATGGGGATTATAAATGGGTGATGGGTGGGGGAAGGTATTGGAAAGGAAACAAAAAGGGGAGGAGCAGAGGTAGGTAGGAAGGAGAGGTGGAGATGATGATGCAAGAGGAGAGTTAAATTGACCTGGACATCAAGTTACTTACCTTATGCCGATGGAAAGTATTGGCTAAAAATCTTGACTGAGTATTCCTCTCCATTGATGCTGCCTGATCTGCTGAGTGCCATCAGCATTTTGTGTGTGTTGCTCTATATTTCCAGCATCTTATGTTTGAGCTACTTACCCTGCTGTTTTCCTTTTGTGTCTATCTGAAAGAGCAGACAAGGGCTTAGTTTTAACCTTCATACAAAATCCCCACACATTGGAACACCTTACTGTTGTCCTGGTATTTCAGCCTAGATTTTAGGCTTAAGTGTCCACATTGAAATGTGAAGCCTTTGCCTTACAAAAGGTGAGGGTGAAATCAACTGAGCCAGGGCTGCCTCTATCCTTTCTGCTGATTGTATCGTTTAAATAGAGGGAGCCAACAGGGTCCATCCATAGCTGAATAAAGGTAATAAAATAATGTAAGTATTAAAGTAAAATTTATTATCAAAGTACATATATATCACCATATACTATCTTGAGGTTCATTTTCTTGCAGGCATTGACAGGAAAATAAAGAAATTCTATAGAATTTATGGGAAAAAACTATGCATGAAGACTGACAAACATCCAATGTACAAAAGAAGGCAAACTGTAAAATAAAAAAAGACAATCTGAGAACATAGGTTATAAAGAGTCCTTGAAAGTGAGTCTGTAGATTGTAGAATCAGTTTAGAATTGTGGTGAGTGAAGTTAGCCATGCCGGTTCAGAATCTTGATGGTTGTCGGGTAATAACTGTTCCTGGACTAGTGGTGTGGGACCCAAGGCTATTGTACCTCCTGCCCAATGGTAGTTGTGAGAAGAGAGCATGGCCTGGATAGAGGGGATCCTTAATGACTGGTACTGCTTTCTTGTGGCAGTGCTCTGTGTAAATGATATCCAAATTTAAACCAGATACCAGGCTGAAGGCCTCTTGAACCATCTGACTTTAGCCCTCCGTCTTATATGAATTTAACTCAGGACCAAGCAAAAAGTTTGTGTTGAGCAGTTTCCATATGAACTCTGTCATGGATGGTCCCAAGCCCAGCTGGGGAAGGAGGAGGGTTGGGCATAGAGCTAGGGACCCTATCTTGTGAAAAAGCAGTGCGACAGAAATGGCAACAGAAGCTCCAAAGACCTCATCTCTGGGAGAGGAAGGATCTTCAAAGATGGATTACACCTGGGAACAAATCAAAAGACTGGCCCAGGACAGAGGACTCTGGCGAGCTGTTGTTGGTGACCTGTGCTTAAGAAGAAGAAGTTTCCATTTGCTTCACATTGATTAGAAAGGAAAATTGTCTTTGAAGTGTCATTCTGCATACCAGACAACACTGTGTATTGTCTTCAGCCAAGCAAAAACAAATCAGCTGGACAACGGGCAGCTGGGTGCTTTGCAACAAGCAGTAATAGAATTTAAAATTACCACCCACTTCCCCATAAATTGATATTAAATATATATATAGTCTGTAATCTGCAGTGCAACAAGTCTTTTATTTCTTCTCCCCACATGTAATTTCATAGTTTCCAGTTCACTTGTATTAAATATTTTATTGCAGATTCAAGGTTACGAATTTCTTTGAAATATATTCATGCCATTCTATAGCCCAACTGCATTTCAAAGAAAACTTGCGAAGGAAGAGATACACTAGTTGTAATGTTTGGTTTCAGTCCGAGCAGCAGAATCTCCTAACCATTTTCCTTCAGACTCAATCTACAGTCTTCTGTTACGGCCATGTGCTACTTGGTTAATATTATTTTTTAAATCACTACCCTGATAAGTTAGAAGTATCCATTTAGAACCCACTAGTATTTAAGAATTTCCTTTGGGATGGATGTTGCCATGAATGAAATAATCAGTATACAAATAAAAGATGAGGGAGTTCACAACATTTCAAACTATTTTCCTGTTTTACCAGATTTCTGATTAACACACAGTACATGAAGGGATTTGAAGTTGAGATAGAGGTGGTGCAGAATGGAAGCTGTCTTTTCTGCCCAACTCATCCTATTTGGCTGTTTTTGCCCCATATCCTTCTAAACTTCTCCTATCCATGTACTTATTAAGTATCAAGGATGTAAAGTTGAAACTTTACAAAACACTGGTGTATTGGAGATTTGGGAGTAGTTGTATCTTGGAAAGGGTGAGCTGAAACTGGAGAGTGTTCAATGGAGGTTCATGAAAATGATTCCAGGATTGAATGGCTTGTCATATGAAGAGTGTTTGATGGATCTGAGCCTGTATTCACTGGAATTCAGAAGAATGACGAGTGACTTAATTGAAACCTATCGAGTGGTGAAAGTCCTTGATAGAGTGGATGTGGAGAGGATATTTCCTGTTGTGGGAGAGTCGAAGATCAGAAGACACAGCCTTAGAATAGAGGAGTATCCTTTCAGAATGGAGATGAGGAGGAATTTCTTTAGCTAGAGAGTGGTGATTCTGTGGAATTCTTTGCCACAGGTAGCTCTGGAGGCCAAGAATTTATATATATTTAAGACAGAGGTTGATAGATTCTTGACTGGTTAGGGCATGAAGGGGTATTGGGAGAGGACAGGAGGTTGGGGCTGAGAGGTAAATTGGATCAGTCATGATGAAATGGCGAAGCAAGCTCAATGGGCCAAATGGCCTAATTCTGCTCCTATATTTTATGATATGGTTTTTTGAATGTTGTTATTGTACCTGCCTCAATCATTTTTTCTAAGAGCACATTGCATGTAAGCATCTCCCTCTGTATGAAGAAGTTGCCCCTGAAGTCCTTTTTAAATCTCTCACATCTTATCTAGTTTTTGGTCCCTCTTCCCTGGTGTAAAATAAAGAAAAGTTGATGTATTATATTCACTCTATCTGTGCCTCTCATGACTTAAAACAGCTCTGTAAGGTCACACCTCAGTCAGGCCCTTGAGCTCTGACAACATCCTTGGGTGATGAGTACATAAAACTGTGTCATTGAAAAGTACAACACAGAAACAGGCCCTTTGGCCCATCTAGTCCTTGCCAAATCTAATGGAATTTCCATGATACATTGAAACTGAATTATTGGCTATGATGATGGTATCCGTAAGTCCTGAAGGACAATGGAATGTGGCACTAGAGTGACCTCTCCAGGTCACCAGCCTAGGCAAAAGGTATGGAGATCGTGGGAAGCTTGGTCATAAAGATCCTCCTCTCGGCCTCCCTGGTGTAGTCTAAATGAAAGTGAAGCAATGCGTTTAGCACCTGCTTGGCTGCAGGGACTGTTGGAAGGATGTTCTGTGTCGTCGAGCTGCCTCAGGTGCTCCACTCTGGATTTTTGCCTGGGTTTATTCCCACAGCCTTTGTCTCTCCCGAGGCTGCCCGCAATGTTGTGAGGCTGTTTACCCATAACTGGAGATCTGGTTCACAATGGGAAATATTGGCTATATTTACACTTAATATATGGACAATACATTTTTAAAGTGTTTCCATAATGTGTGAAAAGGAAGGACTGTAAGTCAAAGAAATCCTGGATTCCAAGGGATATTGAGAAGGGGAGACATGGCAGTTATTGAGGACAGAAAATGGTGGCTGAAAGAATACATACAAAACGCTGGAAGAACTCAGCAGGTCAGGCAGCATCCGTGAGAAAAGAGTAGCCAACGTTTCGGGCTGAGACCCTTCATCAGGGGGTCTTGGCCCGAAACGTTGGCTACTCTTTTCTCACGGATGCTGCCTGACCTGCTGAGTTCTTTCAGCGTTTTGTACGTATTCTTTGATCCACAGCAACTGCAGTTATATTTTTGTGTTTAGAAAATGGTGGCTGCTCTTCAAGTATATAAAAAATGTCAAGGGTAAATTGGATCCACTGATATTCTTCAGAAGATCAAGAATGAGGCATAAATCTTGTTATGAGGCATGCATCTAAGGTTCGAAAGAGTAATTTTTTTCAAAAGAGATGTGAAGGGTAATTTTTTTTTTTACACAGGGAGTGGTGGGTGGCCGGATTGTGCTGCCTGGGGTGGTGGGAGAGGCAGAAACATTAGAGACTTTTAAGAGATGTTAGATAGACACATGAACGTAAGGAAAATGGAAGGTTATGGATGTTGTGTTAGCAGAAGAAATTAGTTTAGTTGGCCATTTGGTTATTAATTGAATTAGTTCAGCACAACATTGTGGGCTGAAGGGCCAGTGCCTGTGCTGTACTGGTCTATGTTCTATTGCCGTTTAATTATTGAAGGTGTTCACACAATGTCATAACCAACTCTCTTTGAGGTAAGGATGAGTGAGAAAGTGAAGGAGAAAAATAAAAGAATGAACACAGGCAAATTGTGATCATCCTATACTAAAAACTACTTAAGTAAAGAGATGAAGCTCATTCCAGCAATAAGAGGTAGCCTATGAAATCCTCCACTATCACCACTGCCCTTATGTACACATGTCTTCCCTTACCCCATCCTCCTGCTATTCACCAGGAATAGGGTTCCTTATCCGCACCCACCACCCCACTCGCCTCCACAACCAGCAAATAATTCTCCGTAACTTCCGCCATCTCCAAAGGATTCCCACCACCAAGCACATCTTTCCCTCCCCCCCCACCCCCCACTTTCTGCTTTCTGCAGGGATTGTTCCCTATGTGACTTCATTGCCCATACATTCTGTCTGGGTCGTCTCCAACCTGATGGCATGAACATTGACTTCTTGAACTTCTGGTAATTACCCCCCCCCCCCCCCCCAACCATTCCCCATTCCTGTTTCCCTCTCACACGTTATCTCCTTACCTGCCCATTAGCTCCCTCCCCCTTCCTGGAATTCTGCCCTCCCCTATCAGATTCCCCCTTCTCCAGCCCTTTATCTCTTCCACTTTTCAACTTCCCAGCTCTTCACTTCACCCCTCTCCCTCTCTTCCAGTTTCACCAGATTGTAATTCTTCCTCTCCTCCCGCTCCTCCTCCTTCTGACCTCATCCTTTTTCTCCAGCTCGGCCCAAAATGTCGACTTTTCTCTTTTTCATTGAAGCTGCCTGGCCTGCTGAATTCCTCCAGCATTTTGTGTGTGTGTAGCCTATGAAATATTCAGGTTCAAGTGGTGTGACACCTGCTGCAGAAAGACTGAGAAGATTGTAGAATCAGCCATTCTACAATTACTGAAAATTCACTGAACAGTTATACACATATAATCAATTATGTCATAATACAAGCAAGCAGAGAAAAGTTAAACTATGAGAAAAATAACAATTTTACACTGTAATGAACATTCGCCACTTTGGGCCAGGATCCTTCATCAGAAAGAAAGAAATCAAGAAGATAGAAAGAAAAAGTGCAGAAGTCAGAATAAAAGGGTGGGGAAAGGGGAGGAGCACAAAACTTGAGGCTGGTAGGTGGATTCAGGTGAGAGGGGGAGAGATAGATGGTGGAAATTTAACAGTGGAAGTAGATAAATTCTTGAAAAGAAAATACTCGCAGGGACTTTGGAAAAGAGTAGAGCTGTTTGAATGACTCTTTAAGAACTGACACAGGTAGTATAGACAGAACAGTGTTCTCTGACATGACACTGCATAAAAATCAGGATACTGTTTGATGTGGGTGACATTTTCCCAATTTTTTTTGATGTGTGGTTTACTTTTTGATTCTCTTTCAATAGTGAGCATTGTGCGCCAGCCAGCTGTTCCAGTTGTGCTGTTTGGAAAAGCTGAGAGTGTTCCAAATATACAATGTTCAAATGATGTACTTTGTTCACTTTACAATGCCTTGTAAGTGGAATCATTACAAATGTAAGATTCTAAACGGAACACCCCAGAACCTAGCATATCACTTAATACAGATGTCTTTGTCTCTTTAACTTCAGACGGCCGCCCAAACCACCTTTGTCCCTGATAAATTCTACCCTTCTGAGTTCACTGTTATTTGTTCTTTCCTCTCAGCTGACAGTGAAGCAAAGAAAGGGATTATACTGCAGTGTCTATCTAACCTCGCCTCCGCTGTCCTGTATAAAAAATACTGCTTGCATGATTATATTCTCAAAATGATAATAAAGGTCACCCAATAGATGTATGAATAAAGTTGCATAGAATTTGTCTAATATTTAGAACTTAGATTTTCAAAAGAATGTACCACATAAAAGGTTTTTGAACAAAGTAGGAGTTCATGGCAATAAGCCTAAATATATTATATAGGCCAAGAATGGGCGAACTAAAGCACAGTGGAGAGGCAGAGAACATAGAACATTATGATAGGAACAAGCTCTTCAGCCCGTCATGCCTGTGCTGACTACCTTGCATGCCATATCTGGCTGTATATTACCCATATCCCTTCATTCTCTGTCTACTCAAGGCCTTTAAAATTTTGCTTTTGTATCTTCTCCCACTACTCCCCCGGGCAGCATGTTCCAGTACGGTTAAACAACTAATAGTGGGATGCAGCAGGGGTCAGTGCTGTCGCTTCCATAAAACCATAAGATATGGAGCAGAATTAGGCCATTTGGCCCATTGGGTCTGTTCTACCATTCCGTCGTGGCTGATTTATTATCCCTCTCAACTGCATTCTTCTGCCCTCTCCCCATAATCTCTGATGCCCTTACTAATGAAGAACCTATGAACTTCTGCTTTAAATATATCCAGTGACCTAGCTTTTGCATTCTGAGGCTGTGCCCTCCAGTCCAATCCTTTCCCACTGTTGAAAGTGAGAGCAGGGGGAAGATGGGTGGGTGAGAAGCTGGGAGGGGATAGGTGGGAGAGGTAAAGAGCTGATGAAGAAGAAAACTGACAGGAATGGAGAGTAGACCATAGGAGAAAGGACCACACGAGATTGATCTGTGAGTTAGAAACGTAGAAAACCTACAGCACAATACAGGTCCTTTGGCCCACAAAGCTGTGCCGAGCATGTCCTTATCTTAGAAATACCTAGGCTTACACATAGCCCTCTATTTTTCTAAGCTCCATGTATCCATCCAGGAGTTTCTTAAAAGACCCTGTTGTTTCTGCCTCCACCACTGCCACCGGCAGCCCATTCCACACACTCACCACTCTCTGCATAAAAAACTTAGCCGACATTTCCTCTGTACCTACTTCCAAGCACCTTAAAACTATGCCCTCTTGTGCTAGCCATTTCAGCCCTGGGAAAAAGCCTCTGACTATCCACACGATCAATGCCTCTCATCGTCTTGTACACCTCTATCAGGTCACCTCTCATCCTCCTTCGCTCCAAGGAGAAAAGGCCGAGTTCACTCAACCTATTCTCATAAGGCATGCTCCCCAATCCAGGCAACATCCTTGTAAATAATATAGCAATCAATATTGTCTGTTATTACCTTATGTAGTCTAGGTAATATATGATACTGGTTTAAGATTAATTTTCCACCTTTTGATCCCAGCTCAGTATATTTTCTATTGTACATCCTCGATGAGGTGATCTACCTTGCTGGGTATAGTGATACAGTTACTAAGGCTGTATGTATTTCCTGGACACACTCTAATTCCTGTTGCAAATACACAGTAATATAGTTGTCTATCAGCTAATTCTTTGATGTTGCCCAATTCCCAATGAATTATTAAATATATCTAATTGTACCTCTGCCGTCTCTTCCCTAGATATTTTAAAATGCATGGATGCAATCAGTCATGACCGATGACTTTAATCCAGTCTGAGACTCGGTTTGTTTAACGTTTCTCAACTTTTTAATAAGGTTATGCCATTTCTAATCTTACCTTCTGATACCATGTTCTTTTGGTACATTTTAAAGTTAAGATTGTAATTTTTCTTATGCTTATAATAACATAATAGCCCTATTCAGCTATTGCCTTCATGTTGGTTCCCAGAGGAGGATACAATATTTCCCTCCACCCCACAATGTCGTCTCTCTCATATTGTTGGATCAATATTCATCCACAGGTTATTCAGAAGTCAAGAATGAGGCATTAAACTTGGTGGTTATGATAATTTTATTAAGAGTTACAAGAACAAAGGAAAAACAAAGAAAATGAAGCCATGTTTGTCACATACTCAGACTAGAGATAACAACGTTCCAGTGTAAAGTAGCCAGATTCAAGTGGCATGATATCTGCTTCTGAAAAACTAAGAAGCTACGGTCCAAAAAAGTATGACAGTTACAAAGAGTCAGTAATAATGGGGCGGCTTGGTAGTGTCGTGTTAGTGCTATTACAGTGCCAGCAACCTGAGTTCAATTCCTTCTGGTCTGTAAGGAGGTTGTGCGTTCAGTCAAAGCTGATTTACCTGAGCATGAATTTGGTACAGCTTTTACATTCTCAGTGATGAGATTACCAATAAAACAAAATTTTGATAACAGAATAGTGGTTGCCAAAATACTTAATTAAGTAACACACTAGGTCCTGATTGCAGAATAAAATGATTGTCTACAGGTCAAACAACAAATCCAATTTTCTATCACAACAATGGATGCACACTATAACATAATTACTGAAGTTACTGAAATGTGAGTGTTGTCTCTGCTGCGTTCCATGTCTCTACTAATAAGCTTTGTCTAAGGTTCCCTCTTACCACAGTAGTGCAATCCACATCCCTGTTTACTAGTTATTAGCCCTCACTGTTCTTTCCCTTACTACATATGGTATATTTAAATCCTAGAATTATGGTAAAGTTTTCTCTGTCTGGAAACTCAGCATTTAAAATAATTTACATTATTTTCTACTTTATGTTGAATTCTGCAAGGTGAAGTCACAGGAAAAAGGATCTCAGGGTTGTATGTGGTGACATATATATATATATACTCTGATAATACAATTTACTTTCAACTTAGGAAAAACCCTGTTTGCATTTACCCTATGTGTACCATTCATAATTTTATATACCTCCATCAAATGTCCCCTCAATCTCATTCATTTTAGGGAATAAAGTCCTAGTATATTTTTAGTATATTCCTGTAGTCTTGAAAAATCTGGCATGAGCCAGCATGATGATACCCCTTTAGATTTTACATTTGCCCTTGTGTAGATTAGTGAACGATTTGAAATACTGATGGCATTTGACTTTTAGTTTAGGAGTAGTACTGATTCAGCACTCTGCTATATGATGTAAGGAAGTAGTAATTCATATTGATATTTCTGGGGGGTCCAGCTGAATTGAATTGAATTGACTTTGTTACTTACATCCTTCATGTACATGAGAAGTTAAAATCTTTACGTTACGTCTCCATCTAAATGTGCAATGTGCAATTTATAATAAATAGTATGTACAACAATATAACACAGAAATTCAGTTGTGTCAGCATGAATTAATTAGTCTGATGGCCTGGTGGAAGAAGCTATCCCGGCGTCTGTTGATCCTGGCTTTTATGCTGCGGTACTGTGTCCTGGATGGTAGCAGATGGAACAGCTTGTGGTTGGGGTGACTTGGGTCCCCAGTGATCCTTCGGGCCCTTTTTACACATCTGTCTTTGTAAATGTTGTGAATAGTGGGAAGGTCACAACTACAGATATGCTGGGCTGTCTGCACCACTCTCTGCAGGGTCCTGCGATTGAGGGAAGTACAGTCCCCATACCAGGCAGTGATGCAGCCAGTCAGGATGCTCTTAGTTGTGCCCCTGTAGTAAGTTCTTAGGATTTGGGGGCCCATACCAAACCTTTTCAACCTTCTGAGGTGAAAGAGGCGCTATTGTAGCTTTTTCACCACACAGCTGGTATGTACAGACCACGTGAGATCCTTGGTGATATTTATGCTGAGCAATTTAAAGCTGTTCATCCTCTTAACCCCAGATCTATTGCTGTCAATAGGGGTTAGCCTGTCTCCATTCCTCCTATAGTCCACAATCAGCTGCTTTGTTTTTGCTACATTGAGGGAGAGGTTGTTTTCTTGACGTCACTGTGTCAGGGTGATGACTTCTTCTCTGTAGGCTGCCTCATTTTTATTTGAGATTAGGCCAATCAATGTAGTATCATCAACAAATTTAATTAGCAGATTGGAGCTGTGAGTGATGATACAGTCATAGGTATACAAAGAGTAAAGGAGGGGCTTAGGACACAGCCCTGAGGGGCACCTGTGTTGAGAGTCACCTGGTTCACATAAGTGATGTTTGGATAAGCATGCACCACTGTAAGTTGGTCTGTATTCCATCTTTCTGGAAGATTATTGATGCTGCATATAAAATAATTACAAAACATAAATACAAAGTTCCAAGAACTTCTTGCCTCAAAACTGTCCTGTTGCCTCTTTAACTTCAAACTCTGGCATGTAAGCAGCTTTATTCACTCCACTACTTCAGCTGCCAAGGCTCTAAGCCATGAGTGTACTCCCTAGGCCTTTCTTCCTGTCAGACTTCCTAATGCTTCCATCTTTGTCCACCTGTTCTGATATCTTCTCAAGTAGAACATTGTCAGATCTTGTTTGGCATTTTCTTGAGCTGTGCTGTAGGGAGGTTATGATGTTCTACAAATAGAAACTATTCAGGGTTAAGTAATTTTTAGAAGTTACCATGGCTTCAGTACACACTGGATGGGACAGGAGAGTCAAGGGGAAAGGAGAAAGAAAGCGTACAAAAAGTGTGGATACAGCCCAGTCCATCCCCACTGAGCACATGTACACGGAGTGCTGCCATAAGAAAGCAGCATCCATCATCAAGGACACCCACCATCCATGCCAGGCTCTCTTCTTGCTGCTGCCTTCATGAAGGATGTACAGGAGCCTCAAGCCCCTCATCTCCAGGTTCAGAAACAGTTATTACCTTTCAACCATCAGGCTCTTTTTTATTTTTCATTAATCTCACTATTATTTTTATATTTGCTCCAACGTCCTACCACTTCTGAGCACTGACTCTCTGACTCGATGCCTGGCCCAGGTACGTAGCTTCATCTGTTGGTGGAGTGCAAGAATACTCCCCAGACTTTACATCTGTTAAACTTGTTGGTTGGAGAAACATTGTGAATGCACCAGTGCACTCCCAGCTAGTGAGGCATTACATTAGAAATTGTTCATTTGGGAAATTGTGTCTCATGTGTGTATTCTAATGTGGTCCAGTTAGACATAGTCCAGGAACTTGCACTCTGTATTTGGAAATAGCGTTTATTGAAAGGCCTAGATAGAGTGGACGTGGAGTGAAATTTTCTATTTGCAGGGAAGTCAAAGACCAGACAGCACTGCCTCAGAATAAAAGGATGTCCCTTTAGATGAGATGGAATTTCTTTAGCCATAGGGTGGTGAATCTGTGGAATTCATTGGCACTGGCGGCTGTGGAGTCCAAGTCATTAGCAATATTTAAGGAGCAAACTAGGGTCAAAGTAGCCTCCAACCTGATGGAATGACCATTGACTTCTCTAACTTCCGTTAATGCCCCTCCTCCCCTTCTTATCCCATCCCTGACATATTTAGTTGTTTGTTTTTTTCTCTCTCTCTGCCCATCATTCTGCCTGTTCTCCATCTCTCTCTGGTGCTCCCCTCCCCCTTGCTTTCTCCCTAGGCCTCCCATCCCATGATCCTTTCCCTTCTCCATCTCTGTATCACTTTTGCCAATCATCTTTCCAGCTCTTAGCTTCATCCCACCTCCTCCGGTCTTCTCCTATCATTTCGCATTTCCCCCTCCCCCTCCTACTTCCAAATTTCTACTATCTTTCCTTTCAGTTAGTCCTGATGAAGGGTCTCGGCCTGAAACGTCAACAGTGCTTCTCCTTATAGATGCTGCCTGGCCTGCTGTGTTCCACCAGCATTTTGTGTGTGTTGTTTGAATTTCCAGCATCTGCAGATTTCCTCGTGTTTGGCCTATAATTTCCTTTCTTTTGCCTTCCTTCCTTCTTAAAGAGTGGAGTGACATTTGCAATCTTCCATTCCTCCAGGACCATGTCACAATTAAGTGATTCTTGAAAGATCATAACCAATGCATTTACTAGTATCTTCCACAATGAAGGCAGATGCAAAGTACTTATTAAGTTCATCTGCCATTTCTTTGTCCCTCTTTACTACCTCACCATCTTCATTTCCTAGTGGTCCAATATCAACTGTCACCCCCCTTTTACTCTTTATTTAACTGAAAAAAAAACTTTTGGTATCCTGCTTTATATTATTGGCTAGTTTTTCCTTGTATTTCATCTTTTCCCTTCTTATGGCTTCTTTAGTTGCCTTTTTGTTGGATTTTAAAAGCTTCCCAGTCGTCCAACTTCGCACTCACTTTTGCTACCTTTCCTTGGCTTTCTTGCAGTCCTTAACTTCCCTTGTCAACTTTAATTGCCTACCCCTCCCATTTGAGAACAACTTTTTCTGTGGGACATATCTATCCTCCGCCTTGTGAACTATTGTGAAACTTCAGGCACCTCTGTTCTGCTGTCATCCCCATCAATCCACCTGGCAAGCTCTCTCTCATGCCACTGAAATTCCCTTCTTTTCATTGCCATAGTTATACACCTGACTTGTGCTTCTCCCTCTCAAATTGCAATATGAATTCAATTATGTTGTAATCACTGCCTCCAAAGGGTCTCTTTAACTTAAGTTCATAATAAAATCTGGATTATCACACAACACCCAATATAAGATAGCCTTTCCCTGAGTTGGCTCAAGCACAAGCTGCTCTTAAAAGTCATCTTGTAGGCATTTAACAAATTTCTTCTCTTGCGACCTGACACCAACCTGATTTTCCCAATCCCCTTGTGTATTGAAGTCCCCCATTACAAATGTGACATTACCCTTATTACATGCCCTTTCCAGCTCCCTTTGCAATCTCAACCCCATCTTGGCTACTATTTGGAGGCCTATATATGATTCCCATAATGGTTTTTTTCCCCTTGCAGTTTCATAACTCCACCCACAAAGATTCAACATCTTCTGACTCTATGTCAGCTCTTTCTAAAGATGTAATTCTATCTCTTACCAACAGAACCACACACTGCCCATGCCTTCCTGCCTGTCCTTTTGTCCTTTTGATACAAAGTACATCCTTTGATGTTTAGCTCCCAACTATGACCTTCTTTCGGCCATGAGTCAGTGATGCCCACAATGTCATACCCAACCAATCTCTAATTGCGCCACGAGTTCATGCATCTTATTCCGCATATCATGTCCATTTAAATACAGCACCTTCAGTCCTGCATACTTCATCCTTTTGAATTTTTGCCTCTGTGGTACAATTTAACTCTTTGCTCTCTCTGCATTTGTACCCAATTATTAACTTGTCCTTCCTTACATTCATATTACACCCATCATCTTCTTGTAAACCTGTTGGCTCATCCTCAGCTCTATCACTGATTCCTTTTGTCAAAACTGCCTTACACGAGCTTTGCTTTGCAATGATACAAGACAAAAATGTTTTGTAAGGGCTTCTACTAAATCATGTAACACTGTGAAAGAGGGTTGTGCTCTTATTTACAAGCTTTAGCACATTGTAGTAGCCCTCATATCCATTGGGTCTGAATATTGGTAGTCGTTACAGAGACTTCCAACTCTGACTACCTTCAAAAGTACTGTATGCTCAAAAGTCTTTGCTTTAGTTACCATATGTAATTAATTAGCAATTAGCTTTATTGGTCATATGTGCATGAAACATACAGTGAAATGTGTTGTTTGTGTCAAATCAAATCAGCAATGATTGTTCTGGGGGCAGCCCACAAGTCTCCATGCTTCCTGCACCAACATAGTATGCTCACAACTCACAACCCTAACCCGTACATCTTCGGAATGCAGGAGGAAATCGGAGTATCCGGAGGAATTCCACTCAGTCATGGAGAGAACGTACAAATTCATTGCAGACAGCCGTGAGAGTTCAACCCTGCTCACTTGTGCTTTAACAGTGTTACACTAACTGCTATGTTACCATGCCACCTTAGAAGACTATGCAGCAATAGAAGATTCTGAGTAAATGTATCTCCTTCCAGGGGAATGTATAACTGTTAGATGTTGGGGGTGGGTGGGGAGTGGCAGTTTGCAGAGGGCAGAGGGAAAACAGATTGGTGTGCAGAGTTCAGGATATAGGGTGAACCATTTAAATCTGAGATGCAGGAGAATTGCATCTCAAGTTCAAGTTTAATTGTCATTCAACCATACACACAAATGCAGCCAATCTAAATTGTGTTCCACAGGCCAAGGTGTAAAACACTGCACCAACAGTCACACATAGCACAAAGCACAAATAGCACATACAATTGTGTTAGCAATAAAGCATACTGTCACACAAACAAAATAATATAGCCCAAGTCCCTGAGTGTCATGGTCTGTAGACTGATGGTGCATGGGATGTTGTCCTGGAGCCACGTTTCTGCAAGGTCGTGACTGCGTGAATTTCTCTGCTAAAAAAGCCATTTGAAACTGAATCATTAAATATATTCAAGGCTGAGATCACACACTCTTTGGTTAATAGGAGAGTTGAAGGTTAGAGAGAGGGGAGCTGAGGCAGGGATTAGATCAGTATGATCTATTGGCTGGCAGAGCGGATCCAACTTGCTCTCTGACCCACTCGTGTTCCTTATGTCCTTCTTGATTTAGCTGATTCCATAGATGAATAGAACTAAAGCATTACTTAAGGGAATACTGATGGCTTTAGGGAGCAAGCAGAACAGGATTAAGTTTAAATAGCTCGTGAAGAAAGCACATCAGTACGGAGATGACAGGCCTTGCCTATGCTGAAAAGTTATTGTGTCCATGAAGGTTTATCTTTTTTAATATTGTTACTCAGGACAGGTACATTGAGAACTTCACTCACCTCAACACTGAACAGATTCCACAACCTATGGACTCACTTTCAAGGACTCTGCAACTCATGTTTTCAATATTATTTATCTATCTATTTTAGTATTTGCATAGTTTGTCTTCTTTTGCACATTGGCTGTTCATCAGTCTTTGTGTATAGTATTCAATTAATTCTATTGTATTTCTTTGTTCTGTTGTGAATGTCTGCAAAAAATGAATCTCAGGGTAGTATATGGTGACATGTATGTACTTTGATAATAAATTTACTGTGAACTTTGGATGGGAGGTTTGGATAGGTGTATGGATGGGAGGGCTATGGTCCAGGTGTGGGTCGATTGGGTGAGGCAGAATAACAGCTTGGCACAGACTAGATGGGCCAAAGGACCTGTTTCTGAGCTGCAGTTTCTATGACTCTGGTCTATTATGATCTCTCACGCTCTGGTGCTCACTTTCTTGTGATCTATCAGGATCCTGATGTGAGCTTGTGATCCAACAAGATCTGGTATTTACATCACCATCTGGAATTTCAAATTGTCTTCATGCATAAGCATTAACAGTGGGGTTTCAGCCACACTTGATGTGACATATTTCACAAAAAACAATTGCTTTAAAGAACATTGGCATGTATATTCAAGTTTCAAGATTTCTTAATGAGAAGTGTAAGGAGAATGAAATAATTGTTACTCCAGATACAATGCAGCACAAAAGATAAAGTACACAGTAATAATAAAAACACAATAAATATAAATACACTGTATAAAATAGCTTATATACATAGACTGATTATATGTCCATAGAGTGACTGTCTGACTGACTAGGTGACTGAATATAATAAAGTAGCAGTGGCGTTAGTGGGTGGAGGTGTTGATCAGCCTTACTGCTTGGGGAAAGAAACTGATTTTGAGTCTAGTGGTCCTGGCGTGGATGCTGTGTAGCCTCCTCCCCGACGGGAGTGGGGCAAACAGTCTATGAGCAAGGTGGGAGGGATCCTTCATTGTGTGTGTATGTGTGTGTATATCTATGCTGCAATAAACCTTTCATTTATCTTTAAGGCTGGAATGGGTGGAGATCATTGAGCCTCGAACTCGAGAGCGCATGTATGCGAACCTCATTACTGGAGAATGCGTCTGGGATCCACCTTCTGGAGTCCGAATAAAGCGTACCAACGAGAATCAGTGGTGGGAGCTCTTTGATCCCAACACCTCTAGGTTTTATTATTACAATGCCACCACTCAGAGGACAGTCTGGCACAGGCCTCAGAACTGTGACATCATTCCGCTAGCCAAACTTCAGACATTAAAGCAGAACACTGATTCACCAAGCCGAGCTTCTGCCGACAACAGCCCCGGCCGCAGTAGCAACATCAGCAGAGAAGGGAGTACCAGCTCCTCACTGGAGCAGGAGCTGGAGGCTGATCGGACTCAAGAACAAGCACGGACGAAACAAGCCCAGCAGATCATCGGGAAAGAGGACACGGAGAGGTAAGATTAAGAGCTCCGGCATGCTCTTTATGGTATGTGTATGCAGTTGCTGTTACGTACTCATTCCACAAACTAACCAAGCCCTTCCACAGCTTGTTACCAAACTAATTTCTGATAACTTGCCACTCAATGAACAGAAGGTTGGTTTCTGTTTGGTTGTTGGAATGCATAAGATAAAGAACTGATTTGGTAAGGGTTGATGTTGGTTGTTGGACTGCATATGATAAAGGACCAGATAAACATTGCCAGAATATCTTTGGGTTAGGATGTGCTGCGGGTTAATATTGGCCGCCAATAGTTGGGCTCACAGCCTTCCTCTATCTTGACACTAAGCATGGCAGTTAATGTAAAGCTATTATAGTACCAGTAACCCAAGTTCAAATCTGCTGCTGCCTGTAAGGAGTAGGTACGTTGTCCCCATGTGTGGTTCCTCTCAGTGCCCTCGTTTCCTCCTATGTTCCGAAGATTAGTAGGTTAATTGGTCACATAGGTTTAATAGGGTGGATTAGGCTCACTGGGCAGTGAGTCTCTGATACAGTGTTGATTCTATAAATAATTTTTTTTTTAAAAAATGACTAAATGTGAAAGCTAATGCTACCTGTGCATTTAATTAGTTCATGCTTGGGACTCAATCAAGGGTGATGGCACATGTGCTAGTGAACAACTTTGGGAACTGATGTTATGCCACAGTGCATTTCTTGTGATGTTCTTTTGAGATACAACTCAGTATATCAGAAGCTGAAAGATGTGTAAGAGAACCCTGAGGATCAATGTAGAT
This sequence comes from Hemitrygon akajei, assembly GCF_048418815.1. Classification (NCBI taxonomy): domain Eukaryota; kingdom Metazoa; phylum Chordata; class Chondrichthyes; order Myliobatiformes; family Dasyatidae; genus Hemitrygon; species Hemitrygon akajei. Next base: position 171,224,488 of record NC_133131.1, on the reverse strand, counting down.
TTGTTTGCACAGGTTTCTTTTCTTAGTGGAACTAGCTTTCCATAGTAAGAGAATAATGTGAATTGGAGATATCCATGAGGCAGTTCTTACACAGGAGTGGTAGTTGTCTGGAATGCGTTGCCAGGGGAGGCGGTAGAAGCACATGCAATAACAATGATGAAGATGCATTTAGACAGATATATGAACACACATACAAAATGCTGGAGGAACTCAGCAGGTCAGGTAGCATCTGTGGAAATGAATAAACAGTCGCCGTTTTGGGCTGAGACCCTTCATCAAGACTGGAAAGGAAAAGTAAAGATGCCAGAAAAAGAAGGTGGGGGGGGGGGGGAGAAGAGGAAGGAGGACAAGCTAAAAGGTGATAGGTGAAGCCAGATAGGTGGGGGAGGGGAAAAGATTTAAGAAACTGGGAGGTGAAAGGTGTTAACTGTAGAGGGCTTGTGAAGAAGGAACCTGATAGAAGAGGAGAATGGAGTATGGAATTGAAATGCTTAGCCACTGGGAAATCCCACGTTTTTAGATAGAGCAGAGGTACTGTATCTCCTGATGCTGTCTCCTCTTCATTGGTGAGACCTGATGTAGGTTGGGGAACAGCTTTGTTAAGCACCTCTGCTCCATCCACAAAAAGTGAGATTTCTGGTGGCTAACTATTTTAATTCCTCTCCCCACTCCCATTCTGACTTGTTGGTCCACGGTCTCCTCTTCTGCCACAATGAGGCTCCTCTCAGGCTGGAGGAACAACTCCTCATACTCCACCATGGACATTGATTTCTCCAACTTACAGTACTTTATTCCCTCTTCTTTGATTCTATGCTTTGGCTTCTTATCTCTTCTCCTTACCTGCCAATCACCTCCCCCTAGTTCCCCTCCTCCTTCCCTTTCTCCCATGGTCCACTCTCCTCTCCTATCAGATTCCTTCTTCTCCAACCCTTTACCTTTTCCACAAATCACTTCCTAGCTTCTGACTTCATCCCCTCTCCCCTGCCCACCTGGCTTCACCTATTACCTTCTATCTTGTCCTACTCCCACCTTCTGATTCTGGCATCTTCCCTCTTCTTTTCCAGTCCTGATGAAGGGTCTTGGCCCGAAGCATCGACTGTTTATTCCTTTCTATAAATGTTGTCCCAATTCAGGGACAGTTTATTCCCTTCCGCCATTGGATTTCTGAATGGTTCATGAACCAGTGAACACACCTCATTATTCCTTTTTCTAAAACTATTTATATTTTTGTAATTCATCGGCCCTGCAGGTTTTTCACCCCTACAGAACAACAGTGATAATAAATGTGTTTCTACTTCTCCTGAGCGCCAAAAGATCTATTGCTCAGAGCTGTGAGTGTTCGCAAACTCATAGATTTATAGAGTACAGAGACCAGCCCTGCTGCCCAACTGGTCCATGTTGACTAAGATGTCTATCCAAGCTAGTCCCATTTACTTGTTTTTGGCCCAAATTTCTCCAAATGTTTTCTGTCCATTTATCTGTGTAAAAAGTTTTCCCTCAGATCCCTCTTAAATCTAAAGTCTGAGCATCCACTACTTTCAGGGAAGATGAAGGGAAGAAGTTTAGGACTCACTGACTTATTTTGACTGCAGGTTTGTATTTTACTGATAGGAAAACTGATCGATGTTGGATTCCCTCTTGAATCTCCTCTGAATTTTTCAAAATCCATAAAATCATAGTAGCACTTAGAATGTAGAATTTAATATGTACAACTAAGAAGCTAGAACTTAGAACATAGATCATAAGACATAGATAATAGAACATTGCATAGCCCAGTACAGGCCCTTTAGCCCATGATGTTGGGCTGACATTTTAACCTACTCCAAGAACAATCTCACCATTCCCTCCACATTGCCCTCCGTTTTCCTTTTATCCATGTGCCTATCTAAGAGTGTCTTAAATGCCACTATTGTATCTGCCTCTCACCAACCCTGGCAGTGCATTCTACGTACCGACCACTTTCTGTGTAGAAAACCTACCTCTGATATCCCCCCTGTACTTTCCCCCAATAACCTTAAAATAATGCCCTCTTGTATTAGCCATTTCTGCCCTGGGAAAAAGTCTCTGGCTGTCCACTTGATCTACTGTATATCCCTAATTATCTTGTACACTTCTGTCAAGTCACCTCTCATTCTCCTTTGGTTCAAAAAAAAAAGTCCTAGCTCACTCAATGGATCCTCATAAGACATGCTCTCTAATTCAGACCGCACCCTCATAAATCCTGATAAACAAAAAGCCCTCATCCATTTTGACCTTGATGTCAACCTATATTAATCTCATTCACCCTGTATTCCTCCACATCTTTCTGCTCTAAGTACCTGTTCAAAAGTCCAAGATTTCTCCAGTTATAAGTTCCCAATCTTGGTCATGCCCCTGTATAATCACATTGTGGAGACCAGGCTACAAGGAGTAGAAAATGAAAAGATGAACCACCAAACTTGCTCCAATGCAGCGCCCAGCAAAAAGCTGAAGAGCATTTTGAGGGAGACTGATTCTTGACACTCAGATCTTTTAGGACTGGTGCTTTGTGTTGAGGTTGGTGGAAGGGGACTGCAGATTTCTTGAAGCTGCAGTATGATGAAGCAATGGAATCATTTTAAAGATTAGCTTTATTTTTCCCCCGTACATTGAAACATACAGTGAAATGTGTTGTTGGCATTCAGGGTGTACTAGGGGCAGTCCGCAAGTGTCACCATGCTTCTAGTGTCATTGTAGCATGCCCTATCCTTCATCTCAGCAAAGGAAACCCATGCATCACAGGGAGAACCTACAATCCCCATATAGACAGCGGTGGGAATTGAACACTGTAAAGTGTTACTCCGACTGCAGGCCGTTTTGTAAATGGGGGAAATTCCCTTGGTTAACCACATCTGTAAAAAAAAAGGATTTGATTGTTTGAGTCATCAGCTGTGTAATTTTGGGTGTAAATTTTAAAAATTGTTTCTGTAAACTTCAGGAAAATGGCTTCAGTCTCCAAGAGTAAAGACAGTAAATGTGGTTCTTGCTAGGCCACTGCAAAATGATATCATCACATTAAAAAAAAATAAGCCAAAGGCCAGTTATGTTAAGAGTGGGAGGATGACAAAACGATTACAGTTCCCAATCTGTTTCAAAATATGGGTTTTTCAGGAGATAAGAAGGGAGTTTGCTGATTACATTATAACATCAAACACCCATCAGCCTGATTGGTACTTAGGTGATATTCACATTCTGGACAATTGGTTAAAAGTGCCATAGATGTGACAATTTAAAACCATAAGACATAGGAACAGAATTAGGTCATTCAGCCCATCGAGTCTGCTCCATCATTCCAACATGACTGATTTATTTTCCCTTTCAATCCCATTCTCTTTCCTTCATCCTGTAACCTTTGACACCCTTACTAATCAAGAACATATCAACCTCTAACTATACTGTGGTGAACTAGATATACCTGTCTGACTGCTCCTGTGGCTCCTCCCACAGACCCTGCTGACTGCTCCTGTGGCTCCTCCCACAGACCCCTGTATAAAGGCGACTGTGGGCTGCTGCTCTCCCTCATTTTCCCCAGGATGTAGTGCTGTTTATTCTTCCAGTCAATAAAAGCCGATATCTCACTTCCTAAGTCTCAGCGTGAGTTATTGATGGTGCATCATATACCTAATGAATTGGTCTCCACAGTCATCTGTGGCAATGAATTCTACAGATTCACCACCCTCTGGCTAAATAAATTCCTCCTCATCTCTGTTCTGAAGAGATGTAATTCAATTCTGAGACTGTACCCTTTGGTCCTCGCTTCTCCCACATCCACTCTCCTCTCCACATCCACTCTGTCTAGGACTTACAATATTCAGTAAAGAGAGAGAAGAACTGTTACAAAAATCAAATTATAAAGGTAAGGCTTATTCATTACAGAATCAGAATACAAATCAGAATCAGGTTTATTTTCACTAACATACAGTCTGTCATGGAATTTGTTATTTTGTGACTCTATGTCTATGTCTGTCCATGTCTTATGAAGATAGGTTGAGTGAGCTAGGGCTTTTCTCTTTGGAGCAAAGGAGGATGAGAGGTGCCCTGATAGAGTGTGCAAGAATATAGGATGCATAGATGAGTGGATAGACAGAGACTTTTCCCCAGGATGATAAGGGCTAATACAAGGGGGTATAATTTTAAGGTGATTAGGGGAAAATAAGAGGGTTTATCAGAATTAAGCTTTTTACACAGATTGGAGGATATGTGGGTAGATGAGTGATGGTAGAGTCAGATACATTAAGGGCATTTAAAAGGATCTTAGATAGGCACATGGTTAATAGGAAAATGGAGGGTTATGTAGGAGAGAAGCATTACATTGATCTGAAAGTAGTTTGAAAGGTCAGCACACTATCATGGACTGAAGGGCCTGTACTGTCCTGAAATATTCTGTGTTGTTTTACGTGTAGCTCAAGAAATAATCTATATTACAGTTTTTTAGCAACGCACATAAAATGCCAGACAGCATCTATGGAAAAGAGTGAACAGTTGACGTTTTGGGCCAAGACTCTTCATCGGAACATCATACACTCAGAGGCCACTTCATTAGGTACTGGAGTGGAACCTGGTGTGGTCTTCTGTTGCTGTGGTCCATCCACTTCAAGGTTTGAAGTATTGTGTGTTCAGGGATGCTCTACTGCACCCACTGTTGTAATGCGTAGTTATTTGAGATACTGTTGCCTTCCTGTCATCTTGAACTAGTCTGATAATTCTCCTCTGACCTCTCATTAACAAGGCGTTTCCACCCACAGAACTGCCACTCACTGGATGTTCTTTGTTTCTTGCACCATTCTCTGTAAACTCTAGGGTGTTGTGCATGAAAACCCCAGATCAGCATTTTCTGAGGTACTCAAACCACCCTGTCTGGCACCAACAATAATTCCATGGTCAGAGTCACTTTGATCACATTACTTCCCAAAATTCTGATGTTTGGTCTGAATAACAACTAAACCTCTTGACCATGGTGACATGCTTTTATGTATTGAGGTGCTGCCACATGACTGGCTGAATAGTTATTTACATTAACGATCAGGTGTACAGGTGTACTTCATAAAGTAGCCACTGAGGGTATATTCGGAAAAAAACACACACTTGGGCCTTTAAATGTTTTAGCGTGTTCACAGATCAGAAAAGGCACTCTGGACATAGAAGAACACACATGAAGTGCTGAAGGAACTCAACAGTCAGGCAGCCCAAAAGATGCTACCTAACTTGTTGAGTTTCTCCAGCATTTTGTGTGTGTTGCCTTGATTTTCCAGCATCTGCAGAATCTCTTGTTTGATATAAAGGTTACTTTTCTATAGTTGTGGACTTCTCTGTCCTAGCTGCCTCAGACTGTGCACTGTTCATTTATTTAGTGATACAGTGCAGAATGGTCCTTTCCGATCCTTTGAACCCCAGCAACCCCACAACCCTGGTTAATCCAAAATGAATCATGGGGCAATTTACAATGACCAATTAACCTACCCAGTATATCTTTGGACTGTGGAAGGAAGTCAGAGCACCCGAGAAAAAGCCATGTATTCCACTGGGAGGATATACAGAAGCTCCAGTATGAAATTCCGAACTCTGGAACGCTCCAAGCTGCAATAGCTTTGCACTGACTGCTACCTTACTGTGGGGATGTACAAGCACACTAGTGAAAACCGAACATAAAAATCACTGCTTTCCATCAACACCCATTCCTTCTTAACCCTTGGAAAATGCATTATCTTTCTGAATGAACACAAACGCAACACCTCTTGAGATCTTTAGTAAAACTGTGTTTTAAGATTGAATAGTTTTTCATTTAGTGTTCTGACCATCTACTTTTCCTTGGAGTTACAGCTGTTCTATTACTAACCTTTGTAGTACACATTGTGGAGACTAAGATAACTTAATTCATTGTTTGACATGACCCATCACCACAAAGGGCAATCCAATATTTTTGCAATCTATTTTTTTAATATTCTATTTTTGCTTGCAGAAAAGGAATGAGAAACCAAGGTTTCTCTCATTAATTTGTTAATGCTTTTCTGCCAGCTGTGTATCTGTAGCAAATTGATTGAGGCTGAAATGCAATGTACCTCAAGAGTAATCTCAGCAATTGGTCCGCTTAAGTTACATTTTCTTTATTGATGCGACTCAAAGCTGAGCTGAAGAGCCATATTTTGTCATTTACCACTCTGGAAGAGATGTATCAAATCATTATTGCAAAATGTGCACTCAGTGTTCTCTTTATTAGGTACAGCTGTACACCTGCTCGTTAAGGCAAATACGTGGCAGCAACTCAATGCATAAAAGCATGCAGTCATGGTCAAGAGGTTCAGTTGTTGTTCAGACCAAACATCAGAATGGTGAAGAAGTGTGATGTAAGTGACTTTGACTGTGGAATGATTGTTGGTGTCAACGGGATGGTTAGAGTATCTCAGAAAATGCTGATCTCCCAAGATTTCCATGCAGAACAGTTTCTAGCATTTATGGAGAATGGTGCAAAAAACCAAAAAAACATCCAGTGAGCAGCAGTTCCGTGGGCAAAAATGCCTTGTTAATGAAAGAGATTGGAGGAGAGTGGCAGGACTGGTTCAAGCTGACAGAAAGGTGACAGAAACTCAAATAATTTTGTGTTACAACAGTGGTGTGCAGAGGAGCATCTCATAATGCACAACATGTCAAACCTTGAAGTGGATGGGCTACAGCAGCAAAAAACCATGAATATGCACTCAGTACAAGAGGTACTTAATAAAGTGGCCACCGAGTGAATAAATCAAATTCCAGAGTGCCCAGTCAAAACAATTTTGAAGATCAAGCCATTAAAATGGCATAACAGTAGTCTTGATCCTTGTTAGTTCTGAGAAATAATTATGCGTTACTAATTGGCAGCTGGTTTCGGGATGTGATTCAGCCTGAAGTTCTGCTGTCGTTTTGTAATCTGCTCAAGCTTTAATATCACAGCTGCCAGAATTAACACTCAAGCTCACTGTCTGGTTTAATTATTTATTTTTGTTATTTTTTTTTTCTTTTATATTTACAGGGTTTGTTGCCTTTTGCTTATTGATTGTTTGTCTGTCCTGTTTGGATACAGTCTTTCATTGATTCTGTTATGTTTCTTGGATTTACTGAGTATGCCTGCACGATAATGAATTTTTCGGTTGTTTGGTGACATATATGTACTTTGATTATAAATGTACTTTGAACATTAAACTATAAGATACTCTGCAAGAAACTTCTTACTTAAATTTACAAAACTTTTCACACAAGGTGTAATGATAATATGAAACTTGCCCTTAAAGCTGATACAACTAGAAAATTTTCAATTTTTATGTCCCTCTCTGGTTTCCCCACGCAAGGCAGAATTATTCTTGCAATTGGGGGGGTCCGTAGGCTTTCAGCAGAATGACTCTTGGGAAGGGTTGTTGTATGATTAGATTAGATTAAAAGATTGGCTTTATTATATATAATCGAGTCATTGAAACATGCAGTGAAATGCGTTGTTTGCGTCAACACCCAACACAGTCCAAGGATGTGCCGTTCACAGTCCGGGTTAGGGTTAGTAAGATTTGGGCATGCCAAACTTCTGGCACCAACACTGCATGCACGCAATTTACTAACCCTAATTTGTACATCTTTTGGAATGTGGGAGGAACCCGGAGCTCTCATGGAAACCCATAGTCACTGGGTGAATGTATAAACTCCTTCCAGATGGGCAGGAATTGAACCACAATCCAATAACTTGTGCTGTGAAGCATTACTACCATGCTGCCCAGATGAAACAAGAAAGACTGGGTCTAAGTATCTGGTTTGTAAGAATGAGAGGCCTTATTGAAATATGTAAAATCTTTAAGGGGTTGACAGAATAGTTGTAGGGACAAGGTTACACCTGATGGGCAAGTTAAAAGCCAGGGGTGCACAGACTGCTTAGAGCTGGCAAGAATAATGGATGTGTCAGTATAGATAACTGCAAGATGGTGCATTGGGGTCTGAGAATTAAAGAGACCCAGTGTTCCTTGAGTGGGGTAGAGGGGAATTAACTAAAGGTACGGCTGCAAATCATTTAGAATAACAAGGCAAATCAACAAAGACATAAAATACAGATTAAGCACTGTGGTTTATTTGTAGAAAATTCAAATAGAAAAGTAAATTATACTAAACTCATCCAGACAGTATGGAACATGATACTAAAATATTTAAAATAAAAACTGAAAATAATGAATGAGAATCATATTTTGTTTTCACTTATTATATTATGTGAAATTTGCTGTTTTATGGCAGCAGTACAGAATAAAGACAGAAAATCACGACAAATTACAAAAATAAAATAAAGCTAAAGAAAGTATAACCAAATGAAACAACTTTCCTCTGGAGTACACACAATACATATATCACCTGCAATACATAAAACAAAATATTACTACAGTTAATAAAATATAATTCAAAATGCATGTAGTGCACAGCACAGTAAATGGTAAACAGCTCACTAACCTCGTGACAAGACTTTTTAGAGGGTGGATAAATCTCCTGGACCTGTTGGAATGCACCCTCGGGTTCTGAAGGAAGTAGCTGGAGAGATTGCAGAGGCATTAACAATGACCTTTCAAGAATCAATAGATTCTGGCATTGTACCGGGTGACTGGAAGATTGGAAATGTTACTCCACTATTTAAGAAGGGTGGGAGGCAGCAGAAGGGAAACTATAGACCTGTTAGCCTGACATCAGTGGTTGGGAAGTTGTTGGAATCGATTGTTGGGGATGAGATTACGGTGTACCTGGAGCCATATGATAAGATAAGCCGAAGCCAGCATGGTTTCCTGAAAGGAAAATCCTGCCTGACTAACCTACTGCAATTTTTTGAGCTAATTACAAGCAGGGTAGACAAAGGAGATGCAGTGGACGTGGTGTACTTGAATTTTCAGAAGGCCTTTGACAAGGTACCGCACCTGAGGATGCTTTGCAAGATAAGAGCCCATGGAATTGCATGGGTGGAGCAATGGTTGATTGGCTGCTTTTTACGATATTTGTAAATGATTTGGATTATAGGATTAATAGATTTATGGCTAAATTTGCCGACAGTACAAAGATAGGTGGAGGAGCAGGTCGTGTTGAGGAAACAGAGGCCTGCAGAGAGACTTAGATAGTTTAGGGAAATGGGCAAAGAAGTGGCAAATGAAATACAATGTTGGAAAGTGTATGGTCATGCACTTTGGTGGAAGAAATAAATGGGCAGACTATTATTTAGATGGGGAGAGATTTCAAAATGCAGAGATGCAAAGGGACTTGGGAGTCCTTGTACAAGATAGCGTAAAGGTTAACCTCCAGGTTGAGTCGCTGGTGAAGAAGGGGAATGCAATGTTGGCATTCATTTCTAGAAGTATAGAATATAAGAGCAGGGATGTGATGTTGAGGCTCTATAAGGCACTTGTAAGACCACACTTGGAGAATTGTGTGCAGTTTTGGGCTCTTAATTTTAGAAAGGATATACTGTCATTCACGAGAATCATTCCAGGAATGAAAGGGTTCTCATATGTGGAGCTTCTTGCAGCTCTTGGGCTGTATTCCCTGGAGTTCAGGAAAATGAGGGGGTCTCATAGAAACATTCCGAATGTTAAGAGGCCTGAACAGATTAGATATGGCAAAGTTATTTTCCATGGTAGGGGATTCTAGGACAAGAGGGCACAACTTCAGGATTGAAGGACGTTCATTTAGAACTGAGATGCAGAGAAATTCCTTTAGTCAGAGGGTGGCAAATCTGTGGAATTTGTTGCCACGAGTGGCTGTGGAGGCCAAGTCATTGGGTGCATTTAAAGCAGAGATAGATAGGTTCTTGATTATCCAGGACATCAAAGGATATGGGGGAAGGCAGGGGAGTTGGGATGACTAAAATAATTGGATCAGCCATGATTGAATGGCAGAGCAGACTTGATGGGCCAAATAGTCTACCTCTGCTCCTATATCTTATGGTTTTATGTCATGAAATTCGTTTATATTTGTGGCAGCAGTACAATGCAATACATATAATTACTATACTACTATGCAGGCAGGAGGTACAGAAGCCTGAAAGCACACACTCAGCAATTCAGAAACAGCTTCTTCCCCTCTGCCATCCAGTTCCTAAGTGGGCATTGAAGCTTTGGACACGACCTCACTTTTTTTTAATATACAGTATTTCTGTTTATGCACTTTTTAAAATCTATTCAATATACATAATTAATTTACTTGCTTATTTATTATTATTATTGTCATTTTCTCTGCTAGATTATGTATTGCATTGAATTGCTGCTAAGTTAACAAATTTCACGTTACATGCCAGTGATAATAAACCTGATTTTGATTCTGATTCTGAGAAGTCTTAGATACTCTAGCTATATATATATGTGCCTAAGACTTTTGCACAGTACTACATATAAATAAAATAAATAACTAGTGCAAAAAGAGAGCAAAATAAAAAAAATAATGAGGTCGTGTACATGGGTTCATTGTCCATTCAGAAATCTGATGGCGGTAGGGAAGAAGCTGTTCCTAAACCGTTGAGTGTGTATCTTCAAAATCCTGTAGTTCCTCCTTGACAAGAGGGCATTTGAAGGTGGTGAATGATCTGTGTGAATGCCCCTTCCTGGGCAGGCAGAGTAGGATCTCAGTTATTTATTCTCAAGCCCCTCTCGTGTTGGGAAACAATAGGCAAGTTGGAAAGAGCAGTGCATTTAGCAACAGGTTAGCAGAGCCCTGTGGTTTGACTGACAATGCGTGGGTGCTGGCAGTTTTATCTAATGTGGGCTTTTCATAGCTTCCAGCCTGCTGCTGTTCCCTTGGAGACTGCAGCTTGGTTTGAGAGGGGAACAGTGCCGACTGGTATGCTGTCAAGCTGTATTCTGAATGATAGGCTGAGGTATAATCCATACATTGTTGATGTTTGGCTGCATTGTTTTCCCTCTCTCACCTCCCACACATAAAAATATCTTTAAGACCAAATGTAATGCAGCAGTTTGCTCTAAGTACAGCTCAGAGCTTAAGGCTTGCGTTTGTACATTTTCTGGTTTGATGTGTAATCTGTAATGTTCATCTGACTATATGTCCTTTCAAAGGAGAGGATCATCGGGGTCTCTCTTCCACCCATCCGAGATATTCATCAGGAGTGCTGTGTACGCAGGGCCCTTAGGATTGTCTTTGACTTCCTACCATCAGGCAGGATGTCCCATAGCATAAGAGCAAGAACTCTTAGGATGGGAAACAGCTTCTTCCTCCAAGCTGTGAGACTACTGAACTTCCTGACGCCTCCCAGGTCTCATCACTGATAAAGCGCCAGTAGCGTTATACTGTTTACATTTTAGCTTGTATCGTATATGCATTTTATTACTTGTTAAGTTATTTATGGTAATATTACTTTGGGTTGTGTGTGTGAGTTATAGGTACTCTGCTGTGCAGCTTGGTCCAGAGGAACAATGTTTTGTTTGACTGTATACATGTATATGGATGAATGACGATAAACTGAACTTGAACTGATTTTACACTAAAGGAATCTGAAGGCAGGAAAATTAAGTTGGGAGGGAAAATAATTCAGCCATGATCAAATGGCAACACAGACTTGATGGCCCAAATGGTTCCTATGTCTTATGGTCTTATTTAATTACATTACATCTGCATGTAGCGAGTGAGTAATGCTCTCCATTTTTGTGGCTAATTTTATTTTCAAGTTTTTCTTTATCTTTTGAAAATACTATATTTACAGCCCTGCATGTACATATTGAGTTTGCAGCCCCAGCATGTAGCGAACTTGTAAACTCAATATATTGATGGGGGAGTGGAGCAGGGTAGACCATCTGGTACGATATGTGATGCTATTTGTAATATAGTACATATAGCTCATTGCCAGCTACAGAATATGCGCCCGCTGGGATTTTTATTTCACAGAATGTGGATGGGGCACAAGCCTCCCAGCATTGAGAACATCTTCAAAAGGTGATGCCTCCAAAAGGCAGCATCCATCATTGAGGTCTCCCATCACCTAGGACATACCCTGTTGTTACCATCAAGGAGGAGGTACTGGAGCCTAAAGATACACAGTCAATGATTTAGGAACAGATCCTTAACCCTCCACTACCAAATTTCTAAATGGACAACGAACCAACCCATGAATACTACCTCGCTAGTTTTGCTGTCTATTTGCACTACTTATTTAATTGAAGTTTTAAATATATTTCTTATTGTAATTTGTAGTATTTTTGTGTATTACAATATAGAACTGCTGCAAAACAACAAATATCATGACATGTGATTCCGATTCACTCATTGACAATGCCAACATAATCGATCTACTGATAGATAGATAGATAGATAGATACTTTATTCATCCCCATGGGGAAATTCAACTTTTTTTCCAATGTCCCATACACTTGTTGTAGCAAAACTAATTACATACAATACTTAACTCAGTAAAAAAATATGATATGCATCTAAATCACTATCTCAAAAAGCATTAATAATAGCTTTTAAAAAGTTCTTAAGTCCTGGCGGTTGAATTGTAAAGCCTAATGGCATTGGGGAGTATTGACCTCTTCATCCTGTCTGAGGAGCATTGCATCGATAGTAACCTGTCGCTGAAACTGCTTCTCTGTCTCTGGATGGTGCTATGTAGAGGATGTTCAGAGTTTTCCATAATTGACAGTAGCCTACTCAGCGCCCTTCGCTCAGCTACCGATGTTAAACTCTCCAGTACTTTGCCCACGACAGAGCCCGCCTTCCTTACCAGCTTATTAAGACGTGAGGCGTCCCTCTTCTTAATGCTTCCTCCCCAACACGCCACCACAAAGAAGAGGGCGCTCTCCACAACTGACCTATAGAACATCTTCAGCATCTCACTACAGACATTGAATGACGCCAACCTTCTAAGGAAGTACAGTCGACTCTGTGTTGCCCCTGGAAGCAGTTAGAAGTCGATCACATCAGTTGATCTAAGTATCTAGACTAGGTAAGGATGGAGGTCTTCACCGCCAGCTAAATATTAGTGAACTAGGTTTTTCTCCCCACAAATTTTATAATTTCAAGGTCATCATCACTGAGGCTAGATTTGTTTTAATTGGATTTGGTTTCCCCAGCTGCCACATTGGAAATTCACTTCATGTTACAGGGTTAATAGCAGATCCATTCAAAAATAGTCTACACCTTTATTTCTTATGAGACAGGAGAAGGCAGGAGAATGGAGTTGAGAGGGATAATGAATCAACTATGATGGAATGGCTGAGCAGATTTGATGGGCTGAATGGCCCGATTTTCCTCTTTATGGTCATGGGTATTTAAGACCATAAGATATAGAACATAGAATAGAATAGAATAGTACAGCGCATTACAGGCCCTTCGGCCCACAATGTTGTGCTGACCCTCAAACCCTGCCTCACATATAACCCCCCACCTTAAATTCCTCCATATACTTGTCTAGTAGTCTCTTAAACTTCACTAGTGTGTCTGCCTCCACCACTGACTCAGGCAGTGCATTCCACGTTCCAACTACTCTCTGAGTGAAAAACCTTCCTCTAATATCCCCCTTGAACTTCCCTCCCCATACCTTAAAGCCATGTCCTCTTGTACTGAGCAGTGGTGCCCTGGGGAAGAGGTGCTGGCTGTCCACTCTGTCTATTCCTCTTAATATCTTGTACACCTCTATTATGTCTCCTCTCATCCTTCTTCTCCCCAAAGAGTAAAGCCCTAGCTCCCTTAATCTCTGATCATAATCCATACTCTCTAAACCAGGCAGCATCCTGGTAAATCTCCTCAGTACCCTTTCCAATGCTTCCACATCCTTCCTATAGTGAGGCGACCAGAACTGGACACAGTACTCCAAGTGTGACCTAACTAGAGTTTTATAGAGCTGCATCATTACATCGCGTCTCTTAAACTCTATCCCTCGACTTATGAAAGCTAACACCCCATAAGCTTTCCTAACTACCCTATCTACCTGTGAGGCAACTTTCAGGGATCTGTGGACATGTACCCCCAGATCCCTCTGCTCCTCCACACTACCAAGTATCCTGCCATTTACTTTGTACTCTGCCTTGGAGTTTGTCCTTCCAAAGTGTACCACCTCACACTTCTCTGGGTTGAACTCCATCTGCCACTTCTCAGCCCACTTCTGCATCCTATCAATGTCTCTCTGCAATCTTTGACAATCCTCTACGCTATCTACAACACCACCAACTTTTGTGTCGTCTGCAAACTTGCCAACCCACCCTTCTACCCCAACATCCAGGTCGTTAATAAAAATCACGAAAAGTAAAGGTCCCAGAACAGATCCTTGTGAGACACCACTAGTCACAACCCTCCAATCTGAATGTACTCCCTCCACCACAACCCTCTGCCTTCTGCAGGCAAGTCAATACTGAATCCACCTGGCCAAATTTCCCTGGATCCCATGCCTTCTGACTTCCTGAATAAGCCTACTGTGTGGAACTTTGTCAAATGCTTTACTAAAATCCATGTAGATCACATCCACTGCACTACCCTCATCTACATGCCTGGTCACCTCCTCAAAGAACTCTATCAGGCTTGTTAGGCACGATCTGCCCTTCACAAAGCCATGCTGACTGTCCCTGATCAGACCATGATTCTCTAAATGTCCATAGATCCTATTTCTAAGAATCTTTTCCAACAGCTTTCCCACCACAGACGTAAGGCTCACTGGTCTATAATTACCCGGACTATCCCTACTACCTTTTTTGAACAAAGGGACAACATTCGCCTCCCTCCAATCCTCCGGTACCATTCCCGTAGACAACGAGGACATAAAGATCCTAGCCAGAGATTCAGCAATCTCTTCCCTCACCTCGTGGAGCAGCCTGGGGAATACTCCATCAGGCCCCAGGGACTTACCCGTCCTAATGTATTTTAACAACTCCAACACCTCCTCTCCCTTAATATCAACATGCTCCAGAACATCAACCTCACTCATATTGTCCTCACCGTCATCAAGTTCCCTCTCATTGGTGAATACCGAAGAGAAGTATTCATTGAGTACCTCGCTCACTTCCACAGACTCCAGGCACATCTTCCCACTTTTATCTCTAATTGGTCCTACCTTCACTCCTATCATCCTTTTGTTCTTCACATAATTGAAGAATGCCTTGGGGTTTTCCTTTATCCTACTCGCCAAGGCCTTCTCATGCTCCCTTCTTACTCTTCTCAGCCCCTTCTTAAGCTCCTTTTTTGCTACCCTAAATTCCTCAATAGACCCATCTGATCCTTGCTTCCTAAACTTCATGTATGCTGCCTTCTTCCACCTGACTAGATTTTCAACTTCACTTGTCACCCATGGTTCCTTCACCCTACCATTCTTTATCTTCCTCACCAGGACAAATTTGTCCCTAACATCCTGCAAGATATCCCTAAACATTGACCACATGTCCATAGTACATTTCCCTGCAAAAACATCATCCCAATTCACACCAGCAAGTTCTTGCCTTATAGCCTCATAATTTGCCCTTCCCCAATTAAAAATTTTCCTGTCCTCTCTGATTCTATCCTTTTCCATGATAATGCTAAAGGCCAGGGAGCGGTGATCACTGTCCCCCAGATGCTCACCCACTGACAGATCTGTGACCTGACTAGGTTCGTTACCTAATACTAGATCTAGTATGGCATTCCCTCTAGTCGGCCTGTCAACATACTGATAGATAGATAGATAGATAGATGGATACTTTATTCATCCCCATGGGGAAATTCAAATTTTTTTCCAATGTCCCATACACTTGTTGTAGCAAAACTAATTACATACAATACTTAACTCAGTAAAAAAATATGATATGCATCTAAATCACCATCTCAAAAAGCATTAATAATAGCTTTTAAAAAGTTCTTAAGTCCTTGCGGTAGAATTGTAAAGCCTAATGGCATTGGGGAGTATTGACCTCTTCATCCTGTCTGAGGAGCATTGCATCGATAGTAACCTGTCACTGAAACTGCTTCTCTGTCTCTGGATGGT
Organism: Hemitrygon akajei; assembly: GCF_048418815.1. Lineage (NCBI taxonomy): Eukaryota > Metazoa > Chordata > Chondrichthyes > Myliobatiformes > Dasyatidae > Hemitrygon > Hemitrygon akajei. The sequence goes on along the minus strand of NC_133131.1, from coordinate 171,208,533 downwards.
GCTATGTAGAGGATGTTCAGAGTTATCCATAATTGACCGTAGCCTACTCAGCGCCCTTCGCTCAGCTACCGATGTTAAACTCTCCAGTACTTTGCCCACGACAGAGCCCGCCTTCCTTACCAGCTTATTAAGACGTGAGGCGTCCCTCTTCTTAATGCTTCCTCCCCAACACGCCACCACAAAGAAGAGGGCGCTCTCCACAACTGACCTATAGAACATCTTCAGCATCTCACTACAGACATTGAATGACGCCAACCTTCTTAGGAAGTACATTCGACTCTGTGCCTTCCTGCACAAGGCATCTGTGTTGGCAGTCCAGTCAAGCTTCTCGTCTAACTGTACTCCCAGATACTTGTAGGTCTTAACCTGCTCCACACATTCTCCATTAATGATCACTGGCTCCATATGAGGCCTAGATCTCCTAAAGTCCACCACCATCTCCTTGGTCTTGGTGATATTGATACTGTGACAGGAATCCATCCTGGACACACTTAACAAACTCTGCCCCATCTAAACCCTTGGAACTAATCAAGTGCCAATCAATATTAGGGAAGTTAAAGTCACCCATGATAACAACTTGTTATTTTTGCACCTTTCCAAAATCTGCCTCCCAATCTGCTCCTCGGTATCTCTGCTGCTACCATGGGGCCTATAGAATACCCCCAGTACAGTAACTGCTCCCTTCCTGTTCCTGACTTCCACCCATGACTCAAAAGAGGATCCTGCTACATTACCCACCCTTTCTGCAGCTGTAATAGTATCCCTGACCAGTAATGCCACCCCTCCTCCCCCTTCCCCCCCTCTCTATCCCTTTTAAAGCACTGAAATCCAGGAATATTGAGAATCCATTCCTGCCTTGGTGCCAGCCAAGTCTCCGTAATGGCCACTACATCATAATTCCATGTTCTTATCCAAGCTCTCAGTTCATCACCTTTGTTCCTGATGCTTCTTGCATTGAAGTATACACACTTTAGCCCTTCTACCTTACTACCTTTATACCCTTTATTCTGCTGCTCTTTCCTCAAAGCCTCTCTATATGTTAGATCTGGCTTTACTCCATGCACTTCTTTCACTGCTGTATCGCTCCGGGTCCCATTCCCCTTGCAAATTAGTTTAAACCCTCCCGAACCATGCTAGCAAACCTACCAGCAAGGATATTGCTCCCCCTCGAGTTCAGGTGCAACCCATCCAATCTGTACAGGTCCCACCTTCCCCAGAAGAGATCCCAATGATCCAAAAATCTAAAACCCTGCCCCATGCACCAACTCCTCAGCCACGCATTCAACTGCCATCTCCTCCAGTTCTTACCATTACTATCACGTAGTACTGGCAGCAATCCTGAGAACACCACCCTTGAGGTCCTGTTCTTCAGTCTTCTGCCTAGTTCCCAAAACTCACACTTCAGGACCTCATCCCTCTTCCTGCCTATGTCGTTGGTCCCAACATATATCACGACTTCTGGTTGCTTTCCCTCTCGTACCAGGATGTCATGCACCTGGTCAGAGACATCCCAGACCCTGGCACCCGGGAGGCAACAAACCATGCGGGTTTCCTTCTCATGTCCACAAAATCTCCTGTCTGCTCCCCTGACTATAGAGTCTCCAATGATGACAGCTCTCCTCTTCTCCATCCCATCCTTCTGCACCACAGGGTCAGACTCAGTACCAGAGGCCCTGCCACCGTAGCTCACACCTGGTCGGTCATCCCTGCCAACAGCATCCAGGACAGTAAACTTATTATTCAGGGGAATGGCTACAGGGGTGCTCTGCACTACCCTTCTACTCTCCTTCGCTTTCCCCCCTTGGACTTTCACCCAACGACCTGCTTCCGGCAGCCTAGGTGTGACTACCTCCCTGTAGCTCTCATCTATGACTGCCTCATTCTCCCTTATGAGTCGAAGGTCATCCAGCTGTTGCTCCAGATTTCTCACACGGTCTTCCAGATCACCCAGCCGCAAGCACTTCTGGCAGATGTGACTCTGCGGGAGAGGAGAGTTCCCCCAAGACTGCCACATCTCACAGGAGAGGCACATCACTGTCTCAGGAGGCATTGTAATGACTAACTGGGAACAAGCTCGTCCTCCGCCTCTTCTTGTCGAAGCCTCTCGAGTCAAAGCCTCAAATCTCCACTCCTTCACTGGCCCACTCACTCAGAAATATAGGAGCGGAATTAAGCCATTTAGCCCATCAAGTCTGTTCCACCATTTCATCATGGCTGATCAATGTTTGCTCTCAGTCTCAATCTAATGCCTTCCCCCCATTTCCCTTCATGCCCTGACCAGTAAAGAATCTATCAACCTCTGCCTTAAATATACAGCTGCCTGTGGCAATGAATTCCACAGGTTCACTACTCTCTAGCCAAAGCAATTCCTCTTCATCTCTGTTCTAAAAGGATGCCTCTCTATTCTGAGGCACTGTCCTCAGGTCTTAGACAATCGTACCACAGGAAACATCCTCTCCACATCCGCTCTGTCAGGGCCTTTCATCATTCGATACGTTTTAATTAGGTCATCCCTCATCTTCTGAATTCTGGTGAATACAGGCCCAGAGCTATCAAACAACCTTCATATGATAAGATGTTTAATCCTGGAAACATTTTTGTGAACTTCTTTTGAATCCTCTCCAGTTTCAGCAAATTCTTCCTAAGGTAAGGGGCCCCAAACTGCTCACAATACTGCAAGTGAGGCCTCACCAGTGCCTTATAAAGTTTCAACATTAGATCTTTGCTTATATACTCTAGTCCACTTGAACTGAATGCTAACATTGGGCTTGCCTTCCTCACCACAGACTCAACCTGCAGATTAACCTTTAGGGAATTCTGCACAAGGACTCCCAAATTCCTTTGTGCCCCAGATTTTCTGTTTTCTCTTCATTTAGAAAATAATCAACCCTCTCCTTTCTTCTACTGAAGTGTTCTACCATACACTTCCTGACATTGTATTCCATCTGCCACTTCTTTGCCCATTCTCCTAATCTGTCTAAGTCCTTCTGTAGCCTATTTCTTCAAAACTACCTGCCCCTCCACCTATCTTCATATCATCTGTAAACTTTGCAACAAAGCCGTCAATTCCATCATCCTAATCATATAACGTAAAAGAATCAGTCCCACACAGACCCTTGTTGAACATCACTAGTCACCGGCAGCCAACCAGAAAAGGCTTTCTTTATTCTCGCTCTTTGCCTTCTGTCAGTCAGCCACTGTTTCAGCCATGCTAGAATCTTTCCTGTAATACCATGGGCTCATAGCTTGTTAAGCAGCCTCATGTATGGCACCTTGTCAAAGCCCTTCTGAAAATCCAAGTACACAATATCAACTGAATCTTCTTTGTTATTTCTTCAAAGAATTGCAACAGATTTGTCAGGTAAGATTTTCCATTGAGGAAACCATTCTGACTATGGCCTACTTTATAATGTGCCTCAAAGTCCCCCAAAACCACATCCTTAACAATCGACTCCAAAATCTTCTCAACCACTGAGATCAGACTAACTGGCCTATAATTTCTTTTCTACTGCTTCTCTCCATTCTTGAAGAGTGGAGTGACATTTGCAATTTTCCAGTCTACTGGAATAAAGTGATTCTTGAAAGATCATTACTAATGCCTCCATGATCTCTTAAGCCATCTCTTTCAGAAACCTGGGTTGTATACCATCCAGTCCGGATGACTTTACCTACCTTCATACCTTTCAGCTTCCCAAGAACCTTTTCCCTAGTAATGGTAACTTCACACACTTAATGCCCCTTTGCCCCTTGCCACATGGAACCTCCACTATACTGCTAGGGTCTTCCACAGTGAAGACTGATGCAAAAAACTTATTCAGTTCATCCGCCTTTTTGCTCTCTTCCACTACGACCTCTCTAGCATCATTTTCCAGCAGTCGGATATTCTTTCTCATCTCTCTTGTTCTGTCATGTTTGTGTCATCTTGCCTTTAGAATATTTCTTCCTCTTTGGGATATATATTTCTTGTGCCTTCTGAATTGCTTCCAGAAATTTCAGCCATTGCTGCTCTGCCTTCATCCCTGCCAGTGTTCTTTTACAAACAATACTGGCCATGTCATCTCTCATGCCTCTGTAATTTCCTTTACTCCACTGTAATACTGATACATAAGACTTTAGCTTCTCCTTCTCAAATTTCAGGGTGAATTTGATCATATTATGATCACTTTCCCCTGAGGGTTCTTTTACTTTAAGCTCTCTATTCAATTCTGGCTCATTGCACAACACCCAATCCAGAATAACTGATGCCCTAGTGGGTTCAACCATGAGCTGCTCTGAAAAAACCATCCCATAGGCATTCTAGAAATTTGCCCTCTTGGAATCTGGCACCAACCTGATTTTCCCAACCTACCTGCATATTGAAGTCCCCTATGACTATTGTAACATTGCCCCTTTGGCATGATTTTCTATCTCCCATTGTAACTTGTAGAGCACATCCTTACTACTTTTTTGGGGTCTGTATGTAACTCCCATCAGGATCTTTTTATCCTTGAAGATTCAACACCTTCCGACCCTATATCACTTCTTTCTAATGACTTGATTTCATTTTTTACCAGCAGGGCAATGCTCCCTCTCCCTTCCTGCCTATCCTTTCGATCAATGTGTATCCTTGAACATTTAGCTCCCAACTAAGTTTCTCAGCTTTCTACCTAGCTCCCTAAAATCTCTCTCTTCAGAACTCCTCACCTTGTCTACCTATGTCATTGGTGCCATTATGTACCTAGACTTCTGGCTGCTTACCCTCAACCTTGAGAATGCCATGGACACGATCCAAGACATTCCTGATCCTAGCACCAGAGAGGCAACATACCACCCAGGTGCCTCTATTGTGCCCATAGAACCTCGTCTCTGTTCCTCTGACTAACGAGTTTCCTTTCAACACTGCAGTCCTTTTCACCTCTCTGCTCTTCTGAAACTCAGTGCCAGAGACCCGGCCACTGTGTCTTCCTCCCCCGGTAGGTCGTCCTCCTCAATAGTATCTAAAGTTATCTACTTTTTATTGATAGCAATGGCCACAGGTGTACTCTGCACTGGCTATGCATTTCCCCTCCTTCTCCTGACAGTCACCTAGTTATCTGTCTCCTACAATCTTGGGGGACTGCATCTATGTAGTTCCTATCTATCACCTCAGCATTCTCCTGTACGAGTCATAGGTCATTGAGCTGCTGCTCCAGTTCCTTAATACGTTCTCTCAGGACCTGTAGCTCGGTACACCTGATGCAGATGTGTTTATGTGGGAGACTGGAGTTCCCCAGACTTCCCACATCTCACATGCAGTACAAAATGCTGCTCCTGGAGCCATTCTCACTATACTGTGCATTAATAGATGAGGACTGAACAGATAAGAACACAGAGGGAATAACTTACAAGGCAATCTATCTCGCTCAAGTCTGTTAAGTCAAAATCATTCTAAAGACGGGCACGTTCAAAATAATGGCTGCTCGCTTAAACTTGAATTATTCTTATTGGACCTTTCTAATGAATCCCTCCTCAAACCAGAGAAACTGCCACAAAACTCTGTTTTTGAAATCTCGATCGTCGTCCTAATTAAAAAATAGCTCTTTTTACGTATCCCTGGTGCGGATTGTCCAACTCAGAGTAAACTGGCTCAAAGCTCTGCAGAGTTCTGGCTGCTAGTGTAGTAACATATCCATCGTGCTCTGGATTCTGATGTACAGGGGTGTATGCTCTTTCCACTTCATGTAACTGGGAAACTGTAAATGGACAGTTAGCAAATGTCACCATGCACCCAACTCTCCTGTCTTTTAAAGATTTAAAGATTAGCTTTGTTTGTCACAGGTACATTAAATGTACATTTGTGTCAATGACCAATACAGACTGAGGGTGTGCTGGGGCAGCCATAGTGATTTGCCATGCTTCCAGTGCCAACATAGCATGCCCACAACTTAATAACTCTAATGTATACATCTTTTGAATGTGGGAGAAAACCGGAGAACCTGGAAGAACTCCATACAGTCACGGGGAGACCGTACAAACTCTGTACAGACAGTGGCGGGAATTGAACCCCTACTGCTGGTGCTGTAAATTGTAACTGCAACACTGCTGTGCCATGCCTGTAGGTAAAGTAATCACAGTACACCATCAGATGCGATCATTTCTTTTAGACATCCAAGGAAGAATGTAAAACTGGCTTTTAAAATTTTGGGCTAAACTTTCTTCTAGACAGGGGTGTCAAACTCATTTTAGGTCACGGGCCGGATTGAGCAAAATGCAGCTTCATGCGGGCCGGATCAGTTGGACGCGTGCAAACGCAGCTTTCGTTGCCTCTGTTTTTTCAGCCTGCTCTCATGTGTCTCAGTCTCTGCTATAACTACAAAGTGTTTCACTTTATAAATTCCGTTTCTTATGAAGAAGACTGCCGAATAAACACTAAAAACCCTGAAAACCTGGTACCTGAATAAACTCAGCATTAGCCATATCATACGCCATAGGCGCTTCGATTACAGGGGCCAGCTTTAATAGTAATTAGATATTATCTCGCGGGCCAAAGATAATTCCACCGCGGGCTGGATTTGGCCCGCGGGCCTTGAGTTTGACATATATGTTCTAGAACATGTATGCTGCTGTATTCAAATTTAAAATGTTTTAGGGGAAGAGTCTGATCACTGAATTGTACTGAGCTGTTTGAGGAAACCAGCTGTGCCAAGAAGCACATTCCAAAGTTATCTGTGGGGGATTATCCATAGCATCAAAATTGAAAGCTTAAGAACTAATAAATAAAAACCTAAATCTGTTCCAGAGATGACCCCTCCCGACATATTTACTTCGACAGTAACACCAGAGATTTTGCTTTATGATGGAAATCTAGAACAACTCACACAAAAATCTGGAGGAACTCAGCAGGTCAGACAGCATCTACGGAAAGGAATGAACAGTCAATGTTTCAGGCCGAGGCCCTTCTTCAAGACTGGAAAGGGACGGGGAAGACGCTGGAATAAAACAGTTGGGGGGAGAGGGAGGAAGTTAGCTGAAGGTGATAAGTGAAGCCAGGTGTGTTTGGAGAAGAAGGGATATGTCAGGCAAAGAGAGTGAGCTATGGGAGAAAGAGAAGAACTAGGGTCCTGGGAGAGGTGATAGGCAGGTGATGATGAGAAGAAGTAGGGTCCCAGGAGGAGGTGATAAGCAGGTGATGATACGAGGTAAAAGGTTAGAGTGGGAATAGAAGAAGAGAGAAAGGGGAAGAAAAGAAATCATTGGAAGAAGAAATCATTGTTCATGTCATCAAATTGGAGGCTACTTAGACAGTATGAGGTGTTACTCCTCTACCCTGAGAGTGGCTCATCATGGCAAAAGAGAGGGCCATGGACCTACACATCAGAATAGGAATGGGGATAGGAATTAAAATGGCTGGCCACCAGGAAATTCCGCTTCTGATGATGGAGCAGAGGTATTCCACAAAGTGGTCTCCCAATTTGTGTCGGGTCTCACCAACATAGAGGGGGGCACACCAGATAAACAGATGACCCCAGCAGATTGCAGGTGAAGTGCTTCCTCATCTGGAAGAACTGTCTGGGGCCCTAAATGGAGGTAAGAGAGGAGGTAAATGGGCAAGTGTAGAATAGCTGTTGCTATCAGGGACATGTGCCAAGAAGGAGATTTAGTGGGGAGGGACATATACTCAAGAAAATCACAGAGTGAGTGATCTCTACGAAAAGCAGAGAGTTGGGGGAGGGTGGGTGAAGGTAAAGATATGTTTGGTGGTAGGGTCACTTTGGAGATGGCAGAAGTTGCAGAGAATGATGTGTTGAATGCGGAGGCCCATGGGCTGGTAGATGAGGATAAGAGGAACTCTATCCCTGTTAAGGTGGCAGGCAGATGAGATGAGCGCAGCTATTTGGGAAATGAAGGAGATGCAGCTGAGGGTAGCATTAATGGTGGAGGAAGGGAAACCCTGTTCTTTGGAAAAGGAGGTTATCTCCTGGAAAGGAAAGCCTCATCCTTGAAAAAGAAGTGGTGGAAATGAAGGAACCAATAAAAGGGAATAGCATTTTTACAGGAGACAGTGTGGGAAGAGGTATAGTCAAGATAGCTGTGGGAATCAGTAGGTTTATAAAAGATGTCAATAGACAGATTGTCTCCACAGATGGAGACAGAGAGATCAAGAAAGGCGATGGAGGTACCAGAAATGGACCAAGTGAATTTAAGGGCAGCATGAAAGTTGGAGGTAAAGTTAATGAAATTGATGAGCTCAGCTTGGGTGCATGAAACAGCTCCAATGCAGTCATCAATGTAGCATAGAAAGAGTTGGGGAGCATTACCAGGGAAGGCTTGGAACATAGACTGTTGTAAATCACTGTTTACTTAGGCAGTGTCTGTCAGATACAGGCTAGAATGTTGAAGACTTTCGCAAACTCCTATAATATTTTTTCCCTGTCTCAAAACTACATGTTTTAAGCACTTCTCTGTGAATTAATTTGTGGTGGGCATATCACACAAGGAATGCTGTATTGCTTTAGTTGGTGAAGTCTGAGTTGTAATGATGTCTTTGCATTGTGTGCTGTTTTGCTCAGTGTTTTTTATTCTCTGATCACTGCCTCTCCCAATCAAATTCAAGTTCAAATTTATTGTCACCTGACACTAACAAAACAGGCCACAGAGCACCCACAAAACATATGTCACACACAGCACATAGAACAAAATATTACCACAAATAAGTTAATAAAATATCACTCAAAATGCATATAAAGTGCACAGCACAGGTAAACAGCTCACTGTCCTACTGACAAGACCTCGGTGGTGGCAGGGTATTCATTAGTCTCACAGCCTGAGGAAAGAAGCTGTTACCCAGTCTGGCAGTCCTAGTCCTGATGCTCCTGAACCTCCTTGCTGATGGTACTGGGTCAGAAAGATTGTGTGATGGGTGTCAGGGATCCTCAACAATGCTTGGGGCCCTTCGTATACAACACTCCCAGTAAATGTCACAAATAGTGGGGCAGGAGACCCCGCTGATCCTCTTGGCGGTTTTTACTATCCTCTGTCGGGTCTTGCAGTCCAATGCCTTTTAGCTTCCGTACCACACAATGATGCAATCAGACAGGACACTCGATGATGCTCCTGTAGAAAGTTGCGAGAATGCTCGCATGTAGTGTGAATCCAGAGGCTATTGGCTTAAAAAAGAACTTTTGTTGTAGTTCATAGGCTGTTTAATGAAATTAACTCTCAAGAGTTAGGTATCATCACTAAAGCGAGCATTATTGCTGTTGTTAGTTTTCCCAGAGGGACAATCCGTGTCCAATTCAGTGAACAGTTACAAGTTCAGAGTTGCATCATGGACATAGCTACTAAAAAGCGACAGGGTATCTTCCTAAAAGGGAATTAATGAGCATCCTAGATTGTAATGACTATACAACCCCTTTATTTTCATTTTTACTGTTATTAGTTTTTTATTTTCAGAATTCACTTCAGGATGATAAACATTTCCATAAGTATGTTGCTGGGACTTGAGGACCTGTGTTATAGTGAAAGACTGAATAGGTTAAGACTTTATTCCCTAGAGTGTAGGAGAATGAGAGGAGATTTGAAAGAGATATGTAAAATTCTGAGATGGGGTAAATGCAAGCAAGCTTTTCTCCCCACTGAGGTTTGGTGAGACTAGAACCAGAGGTCATAGGTTAAGAGTAAAAGGTAAAATATTTTAAGAGGAACCTGAGAAGGAACTTCTTTGCTCAGAGGGTAGTGTGATTGTGGAATGAACGCCCAGCGGGAGTGGTGGATGTGGGTTTGATTGCAACATTTTAACAGAAGATTGGCTAAGTAAATGGGTAAGGGGTATGCCACAAGGCAAAATAATAGTTTGGCACAGGCTAGATGGGCTAAAAGTACTGTTTCTGTGCTACTCTATGAATCTACTGTTATATATATCCACCATCCTCTGTGAAATAGTTACCCCTCGGGTCCCGTTTAAATCTCTTAAACTGTGCAGTGCTGTAGTGCTCTATGACTTTACTTAAACTGAATTCATACTCTCAAATAGTCACATTGAGGTTTGAAAGTGCAATATCCAGATTATTAGTCCAGGCTTCTTAATTACCAGTCCATTAACAAAACTGCTTCACTCCATTCCTGACAGTTTTTTTCTTCTTTTTTTAAATTCTCCTGGTATATTCCCTGCTGAACACAGAAACTGCAGTATAGAGCAGCTAGATAAGCATTATCTAAAGGTTAGACCTGACATTGCACATCTGTAAATTTCTGACTCTGGAATGAGGGGAGAATGTCATTGAAACCTATCGAATATTGAAAGGCCAAGATTGAATGGATGTGAAGAGGATGTTTCCTATAGTGGGGGACTCTAAGACCAGAGGGCGCAGCCTCAGAATAGAGGGACAGTCATTTAGAACTGAGATGAGGAGGAATTTCTTTAGCCAGGGGGCAGTGGAATCTGTGGAGTTCATTGCCACTTTAGTGAGTGATAATAAATCCGATTTTGGAAAGATAAGAATTTAGCTGGCATGATTTGTACGATAGCAGGTAACACTAAAATTGGTGGTATATTGGACATTGAAGGAGGTTGTCTAAGATTACAGTAGGATACTGATCAACTGGGTAAAACCAGAGCAAGACTTACACAGACAATGACAGGATCTGGGGAAGTGGGAGGTGGTGATGTAGAACAAATACCTAAGGGTACAAGTAATCTGTTTCCAGAAATTGGTTACACAGGTATTCAGAGTAGTGAAGGCATATAGCAGGCTTGTCTTCATTGGACAGGGTATTGAGTATAGAGTTGGAACGTTGGGAGTTTTGTGCATAGTTCTGCTAGCCACACTTGCAGGAAAAATGCATTTAGAGAGGGAGCAGGAAAGATGCATTTAGAGAGGGAGCAGGAAAGGTTCATGAGAAAGTTGCCTGGAGTGGAAGGCTTGAATTATAAAGAGAAATGGATGAGTAGGGACTGTTTTCACTGTTGCAAAGGAGGTTGGAGGGTGAATCTTATAAGATAATGAGGAGCATAGTTAAAGTGAATGGTGATTTCATTTTTGTCTGGCCCATTCGTGGCACTTAAGGCACAGTTGGGACTGTGAAGCAAACTAGCAGCTGTTAGCACTTTGCCTTCTCCTTTGAATGGAGAAGTCTACAAAAAGAAGTGATTACAGCCCAGTCCATCACAGGTGAAGCCCTTCCCACCACTGAGCACATCTACAAGGAGTGTTGTTGCAGGAAAGCAGTAACCATCATCAAGAACCCCCACCATCCAGGCCATTTTGTTTCTTGCTGCTGCTATCAGGAAAGAGTACAGGAGCATCAGGACTCACAGCAATAGGTTCAGGACCAGTTTATATCCCTCAGCCAACAGGCTCTTGAACCAGAGGGGATAACTTCACTTCCCCATCACTGAACTGATTTCACAACCTGTGGTGTCACTTTCAAGATCTCGGCAGCTCATGTTCTCAATATTTATTGTTTTATTCCTCTTTTGTATTTGTAGTTTATTGTATTTTGCTCATTGGTTATTTGTCTCTTTTCGTTGTGTACGTTATTTATTGATTCTACTGTGTTTCTTTGTATGTACTGTGAATGCCTGAAAGAAGATGAATCTCAGGGTAGTGTATGGTGTCCTATCATCTTATGGAATTCCTTCATTGAGCTGCTCATTGGTTCTGATAAATATTTGCACATGATGCATTTTGTATGTACTTACTTCATAAGTGGAATAAACGATGTATTCAGCAAATTCATGAGCAGCTTTCTATTTATGCCTCAAAGATTGATTCATTTGTTAGTTGCAGCTGAAAACATTGAAATGAGTTTGTGTATCTAGGTAATTATACAACCCATCCTGCAAAGCTCAGCTTGAGGAATGGATGGATTTCTGGTTATAGGGAAGGTGCGATCCCAGTGGTAACAATCAAACTCAGCTAGTTCCATCACAGACACAAGCTCCCCACCATCAAGGACATCAAAGGCAACATCCATGAGTAAGGACCCTCACCATCCAGGGCATGCTGTCTTCTCATTACTACCATGAGGGAGGAGGTACAGGAGCCTGAAGATACAAGCTCAACGTTTTTGAACAGTTTCTTCCTCTCTGGCATCAGATTTCTGATTGAAAATGAACCCATGAACACTACCTTACTATTTTTATTCTCCTTGTCCACTACTTATTTAATTTACTTAATTATATTTCTGATCGTAATTTGTAGTATATTTTATATAATGCACTGTACTGCTGCCACAAAACAACAAATTTCACAACACATTTCAGAGACAAGCAGATTAATTGTTCAGAATTTCTTCATGTCCTCTCTAGCCACAAGCGAGGTCCTAGAGGACTGATAAGTGGCTAATGTTGTACTTCTATTTAAGAAGGGAACAAGGGAGAATCCTGGGAACTATGGACTGCTGAGTCTCATGTCAGTTACAGGGGATGTCGGGTGGGGTGGGGGAGCTGGTTTACCATAAAACATTCTAGGTGGTAGCGGCACCAGCCTTGGAAGATTAAAGTATTCACTGCCTGAGAGGGCAGAAGAAATTGATTCAATAAGAGCTGTCTGAAGGGAATGGGGCCACGTATCCGAGGCAGGAGAAATGGAGTAGAAAAGAAATCTGCAATCGTGTAAAATGAATAGCATAGGGAAGGAAGATGAATTAGTACTCACAAGCACAATTGTTGAACCTGTTGCACAATCTGCCTGTAGTAATTGCCCCCCCATTTATTATATACTCACTTACTGCCCCTCCCATAATGCATTCTCTCACTTTTCTCTGGATTACATTTCATTTACCCTTCCACTGATCTGTAACTAACTGATGTCTAAGCTTTTCTTCTCCCTGTCAGCCAAATGCATCAGCATGCCTCTTTTATCGTCCTTTCTACATCTGTGTCTGACTCGTAAATTTATGCAGCATAAAAACAAGCTTTGAGCCCTGCTGAATCCTTCTGGTGGCAGAAGCAGCTGTCTGGTATCATTCACTGCTTCCTATCTTTTTTGTGTCCAATTAGAAACTCTTTGAATATAACAGGCTTTTATATTTTGTGGGCCTCACTCAAATTCATATTTCATCACTACCTCAATATAGGGGCACTGTGACCACTTTGCACTAGAAAGGACTATTTTTGTCTTAATTTTGTACTTTTTTGTATAATTTTATATCATTTATATTTTTTTAAATAATGTGAAATTCATTGCCACGGAGCGCTGTGGAGGCCAAGTCACTGGGTGTATTTAAGACAGGGATTAGACACGTGACTGGTAAGGGGGTTATGAGGTACAGTGAGAACGCAGAATAATGGGGTTGAAGATGATAATCAACAGTGATTGAATGATAAATCAGTAGGCCGAATGACCTAATTCTGCTCCTATATCTTATAATCTAATGGTCTAATTTATTTTTTTCTTGTGAATATTGGGAGTCTAATGCTCTGTGCCTGTGATAATGGTGTAAGTAATTTTTTCATTGTATCCGTGCATGAGGCATACACTATTTTCTAAATGAGGAGAAAATGTAAAATTCTGTGGTGCAAAGGGACTTGGGAGTCCTTGTGCAGGATTCTTGGTTAACTTGCAGATTGAGTCGGTGCTAAGGAAGGCAACCAGAACATTAGCATTCATTTCAAAAAGACTAGAATATAAAGGCAAGGGTGTAATGTCATAGAGTAAGACAACACTACACAGAAATGGGCCACTTGGTTGGCCCATCCAATTTGTGCTGAACCATTAATATGCCTAGTTCCATCGACCTATACCCATCCTATAGCCCACCATACCCCCTCATTCATGTACCTATCCATATTTCTCCCAAATGTTGTAATCAACCCCGTATCACCATTTGCACTCGCAGCTCATTTCACACTCTCACCACCTTTTGAGTGAAGAAGTCACTCCTCGTATTCCCCTTAAACATTTCACTTTTCACCCATAACCAATGACCTCTAGTTGCAATCTTGCTCAACCTTAGTGGAAAAAGCCTGCTTGCATTTATTCTATCTATACCCTTCATAATCTTGTATATGTCTATCAAATCTTCTACATTCCAGGAAATAAAGTCCTAACCTATTCAATCTTTCCGTATAACTCAGGTTCTCAAGTCCTGGCAACATCCTTGTAAATTTTCTCTGTACTCATTCAATCTTATTGACATCTTTCCTATAGGTAGGTGACCAAAACTACACACACTACTCCAAATTAGGACTCAACAACATGTTTTAGAATTTCAACTTAACATCCCAACTCCTGTATGCAATACATTGATTTACCAAGGCCAATGTGCCAAAAGCTTTCTTTATGATCTTATCCACCTGTGACGCCACTTTCAAGGAATTATGGGTTTGTGCTTCCAGATCCCCCATACAACTGCTGTCCTCAGTGCAGTACCTATCTCCTGGTTGGTCTTCCCAGAGTGCAACACTTCACAGTTCTCTGTATTAACTTCCATCTGCCATTTTTCAGCCCAATTTTACAGCTGGTCCAGATCCTGCTAGAAGCTTTGATAATCTTCCTCACTCTCCACTACACCCCCAATTGTGGTGTTATCCACAAATTTGCTGATCCAGTGCTGAAGCTTGAAAGAAATTGGTCACACCACATTTAGAGCAGTTTTGGGTCCTTCATCTTTTGGAGGAGATTCACAAGAATGATCCCAGGAATGAAAGGGTTAATATTTGCTTAGCAATTGATGGCTTTGGGCCTGCATTCATTAGAATTTAGAAGTGGGGGGGAACCCCATCAAATATTGAAAGGCCTCTAGATGGAGTGAATGTGAAGAAGATGTTTCCAATAGTGGGAGAGTCTAGGTCGCATTCTCAGAATAGAGGGATGTCAATTTAGAAAAGAGATGAGGAGGTATTTCTTTAGCCAGAGGGTGCTGAATCTGTGGAATTCATTGCCACAGGTGGCTTTTGAGGCCAAGACATTGGGTATATTTAAAGTGGAGGTTGATAGGTTCTTGATTAGTCAGGGTATCAAATGTTATAAGACCATGAGACATTGGAGCAGAATTAAGCCATTTGGCCCATTGAATCTGCTCCACCATTTAATCATGGCTGATCCTTTTTTCCCCTCCTCAGCCCCGCTCCCCAGCCTTCTCCATGTAAACTTTGATGCGATGTCCAATTAAGAACTTATCAAGCTCTGCCTTTAATACACACAGCAACCTGACCTGCATGGCTGCCTGTGGTAATAAATTCCACAAAATCAACACACTTTGGCTACAGAACTTTCTCGCATCTCTGTCTTAAATGGACACCCCTCTATCATGAGGCAGTGCCCTCTTGTCCTATACTCCCCCACCATGGGGAATATCCTTTCCACATCTACTCTGTCTAGGCCTTTAAACATTCAAAAGGTTTCAATGAGTTCTCCCCTCATCCTTCTAAATTCCAGTGAGTGCAGACCCAGAGCTTTTAAACATTCCTCGAAGGATAACCTTTACATTTCATGAATTATCCTTGTGAGCCTCCTCTGAACCTTTTCCAATGCCAGCACATTTTTTTTTTTGGATGAGGAGCCCAAAATTGTTCACAATACTCAAGGTGAGGCCTCACCAGTGCCTTCTAAAGCCTCAGCACACCAGGAACACAATGTGCAATGCTGAAGGAAGTGGAAAAAAAATCCAAAGGTAACTGTGTGCTAAAACTGGAGAGGGTTCAGAGGAGATTCACGAAAGTAATTCCAGGAATGAACGGCTTGTCATATGAAGAGTGTTTGATGACTCTGGGCCTGTATTCACTAGAATTCAGAAGAATGAGGAGTGACCTCGTTGAAACCTATTGAATTGGTGAAAGGCCTTGATAGAGCATATGTAGATAGGATGTTTTCAGTGATGGGAGAGTCTAAGACCAGAGGACACAGCCTCAGAATAGATGGCCCACTTTTAGAAAAGAGATAAGGAGACATTTCTTTAGCCAGAGGGTGGTGAATCTGTGGGCTCTGCCAAATGGACTAATTCTGCTCCTATAACTTATGGTCATATGATATGCCAAGTCTATGCAAGCTGCTAAGAAAGTAGAGGTGCTGTTTGTGATGATGCTTATGTGTTGGTCCTTGCACAGATCCTCTGATATGTAATCCCCTTCCATCCTCAGGCACTTCATGGCAGCATTAACAAACTATTTTTAACATCTGTATAGTATGATATTAGAGTAACTGTCCAAACACTGAATAAAAGAGCTTTCAGAAAATGTCTGAAAGGAGAAGAGAGTCAAAAAGAGATAGAGAGGTTTCAATAGTGGTGCTCTGCCTTTGGCTATCAAAATCAGGACTGTAGAACAGGCTAAAATTGCAGGACAGGTGATGTTACTGAGAAGTGTTGATCTATAGCAGGTTGAAGAGACAGTGACAGGTGTTGTCAGAAAGATTTAAAACATAGATTAACTATTGGTTAACTGTATGTCAGGAAGCATGGATGATATTAAGTGCAAATTTTAACACATGACAAGGGCAGCAGACTTAGAGTCCATAAAGTATTTCAGCACAGCTACAGGCTTTGTGGCTGTTATCTCTCTCAACCTTTCCTATCCATGTACCCGTCCAAATAAAGTGTTGGTTTTGGTCCTATCAATCAATTTCACATTAGCAATCAATAATTTACAGCTGCAACAAAAAAATTGTGTACATTTTGCATTTACCTGCTTTTCTGCATTAGTTACTCATAAAATGTGGTCTGATCTTCATCTTCATCAAAAAGGTACCCTGCCCTTTAAAAACAAGACACACCAAGTCAGGTTACTGACAGAGCCTGTGCTTCTCAAGAAAGAACTCTTTATGTGCACCATGCCTCAATCAAAACAACTTTCAGAGGACCTTAGAAGAATTGTAGAGATGTATGAAGCTGGAAAAGGCTACGAAAGCATTTTAAAGACCTGAGTGTGTTTTAGTCCACAGTAAGAGAAATTGTTTACAAATGGAGGAAATTCAGTACTGTTCCTATTCTCCCTCGGAGTGGGTGTCCTGCAAAACCCACACCAAGAACACAATGTGCAATGCTGAGGGAGGTGGAAAAAAACCCAAGGATAACAGCAAAGGACCTGCAGAAATCTCTAGAACTTGCTAAAGTCTCTGTACATTTGTGCACCATAAGAAAATCCCTGAACACGAATGGTGCATGTGGAAGGACACCATGGAGGAAATCACTGCTCCCCAAAACAAATTGCTGCACATCTCAAGTTTGCAAAGATGACCTGGATGTTCCATAACGCTCTGTGAACAGATGAGACAAAACTTGAACTTTTTGGTAGAAATGCCCCTGCTGTGTTTGGAGGAAAAAGGATACTCAACACCAACACCTGAAGAGTGCATTAATGCAAGTATCCCAGAAATACTGATGAACTAAACCAGGTCTAAAATTCCTCCAAGCCAATGTGTAGGACTGATCAACGGTTACCGGGCACATTTAGTTGAATTTATTGCTGTACAAGGGGGCCACACCAGTTACTGAAAGCAAAGATTCGCATACTTTTTCCAACAAATACATGTAATATTGGATTTTTTTTTGATAAGTAAATTAACAAGTATAATATTTTTGTGTTACTAGCTCTAGGACTTGTGTAAAGATCTGATTACATTTTAGGTCATATCTATGCAGAAATAGAGAAACTTCTAAAGGGTTCACAAATCTTCTAGCACTACTGTACTTACTAACAAATGCATTTGCAGAAGGGTGTTCCAAATTTCTACTGTGATTTCCAAATTCATTCCTGAAAGACCTTGCTCTAACTTTTAAACACAAGAGATTCTTCAAAGACTGGGAATCCAGAGTAACACACACAAAGCATCCTGAAGGTACATAGCTGGTCAGGCAGCATCTATGGAAAGGCATGAAGAGCCAATGTTTCATGCCAAGACTCTTCATCAGGACATGTCTCTGCCTGAAATGTTCTCTCTTTATTCCTCTCCATAGATGCTGCATGACCTGCTGAGTTCCTCCAGCATTTTGTGTGCCTAGCTCTAACTTTTATTGAGGTCAAGACTCTCCAATCAACAGAAGTAGATTCTCTGTCTAAGTTATCAGATCTTCCTAACATGTTTTTCAGCCTTGGCCCTTCCAATGCTTGTCCTAGTACATGGGTAGTGTGGTGAGGATTTCTAGTTTATAGTTACAATACTAAATAATTGTGCTCTCATTGCTTGGCAGAACAAGCTTGAAGGGCTAAACACTCTACAATTTCCTCACATTCTTGTGCATGCCTAATAGTTCTGAGGGAGACTTAGCTCTGCACAAGTTGCAAACTCAATGACCATCTTTAATATCAACTCCATATCAGCCTCAAGACTTCCTAAGGAAATACAGTTTTTCCTAACTTTGAGCTGCTATTGAAAATGAGTCAATCTTTAATGCAGAATTAAATTCTGCATAGAAGTCAAAACCAGAATATTGGAGCTGATTCATTCTGATTTGGAGTTGGTGCTGGCTCTGTAATAAAACCAGCACAATTCTCAGTGGCATCTTTCAGCCAAGTTATCAATAGTCAGGAAGTTATATTGCAGCTTTATAAAACTCTAGTTAGGCCACATCTGGAGTATTGCATACAGTTCTGGTTGCCCCATTATAGGAAGGATGTTGAGGCTTTGGGGAGGATGCTGAAGAGGTTTACCAGGATTAGAGTGCATGTGTTACAAAGCTGGGTTGTTTTCTCTGGAGTAGCCGAGGCTGATGGGAGACCTGATAGAGGTTTATAAGATTATCAGAGGCGTAGAGTAGATAAGACAGAACCTTATTCCCAGGGTTGAAATGTCTAATACCAAAGGGCATGCATTTAACCCTGTCGAATGTTGAAAGAATTTGATAGAGTGGATGTGGAGAGGATGTTTCCTATGGCGGGGGAGTCTAAGACCAGAGAACATAGCATCAGAATAGAGGGATGTCTGTTTAGAATTGCAGATGAGGATTTTCTTTAGTCAGAGAGTGGTGAATCTGTGGAGTTTGTTGCCAAAGGCAGCTGTGGAGGCCAAGTCTTTGGGTATATTTAAAGCAGAGGTTGATAGATTCTTGATTGATCAGGGAATGATGGGATATGGGGGGGGGAAGGGAGGGGATTGGGTCTGAAAGCGAAAATGGATCAGCCATGATGAAATGGCAGAGCAGATGATGGGCCAAATGGCCTAAATCTGCTCCTGTATCTTATGGTCTTTAAGGTGAGAGGAGGTAAGTTCAAAGCAAATGTGAAGTGAAGTTTTTTTTTAGAGTGGTGGGTGCCTGAAATGCATTGTCTGAGGTGGTAGTAGAAGCAGATGAATTAGGGACTTTTAAGAGAAGTTTAGATTGGTTCATGAATGTTAGGAAGGATATGGACATTGTGAAGGCAGAAACGATTAGTTTAATTGGCCATTTGATTATTAATTTAATTGATTCAGCACAACAATGTGAGCCGAAAGGCCTGTTCCTCTGCTGTATTTTTCTATGTTCTGTGTTTTCTCATCAGAAGTCGTAAGATGAGCATTGTAGAAATTACCTGCACAAATTAAGTTGCCATTAGTGACTTTCTAAAATTACAATGGAGAAAGTAGCTTTGATTTCTAGCAAGGTAATTTTGCTTTTGTGCTCCAGAGTATTTGTTTCAGCCTCATCCAGGATTTGTGTGTGAGGGTGGGTTTTCTATGTACACTATATTAATAATCTACTTCTAAATACAAATTCAAAATGTTTATAAAATTGTCAATGAATGTCAGTATTTCAACACCTGCATATCCTCCTTGGGAGAGATATTCATTTAATTCTCAAAGCAGGTAATTGATGCCTTATAATGTGTGAGGATATCAAAAGCACAACTGTGGAAAACTGCAGACCACAGAACTCAGCGTTTTGCCCTTAAAATTGCAGTAACTGCATAGAGCAAAGAAACTGAAGCAAGGTTCAGTTGTTCAGCTCTGTATCACAGGTGATCTTCTACTCAGTACCATCTTCCTGTGTTAATGTCACATACGTAGATGCCCTTAATATCAAAAGATCTATTGATCTCTGTCTTGAAGTACTTGAACTACTACTTTGGCTATGATCAATTGGAGGGGTAGATGGGGCAAATCATTTCCGAGAGACATTACAGTCAGGACCGCCTGTAACCACTTTGCAATGTTCTCTGTCCCTCATTGTATATCCCATTATTCCCCTTGTGATTACCTATTAACAAAAACCAGTCTCCCCTCCATGGACTCTGTCTGCAGTTTTCACTGTCTCAGTAAAGCAGCCAGCATAATTAAAGACCCATCACACCCTGTGAAAGCACGTAACACCAGGTTCAAGAACAGCTTCCCCACCACTATAATGAAACTATTAAATGATCCCTTGCTATGATAAGATGGACTCTTGACCTCATAATCTACTTCATAGTGGCTTTGCACTTTATTATCATGTAACACTTTATTCTTGCTTTCCCTTGTACTACCTCAATATATTATTGTAATAAAACATTATTTTTAATTTGATTTTTTTTTGCTCAGCATAACAAAACGTCCAATTTCCAGATATACTTACATTTACATTTATTCCCCTCACAGATATCAGCTATCAGAACACTTCCATCAAAATACAGACATCACCACAACATCCTATACAAAATCCCTATACAAAAGGTTTACATCTATATACTGCAGAAAGGGTTGCCATGTTTTATGAAAACTGTTTGTTTTTGAGTGTACCGTACATGTCAAAAAGTCCAAAGGAATGTATTCTATGATTAATTTATGCCAACCAAAAAGTCCAGGGGCCTAATCAGATATCCAACAAAGTAAAATGTTCTTCCTCACTCAACAAGTCAGGATGTTAAAAAGATTTTTCTGATGTGCATTAATAATACGAATGCTGGGTAAGCTTAAGAGAAAAGACACTGGGTCCAGTTCAAGCTCCATCTTCAGAATCTTTTCCATTTCACCCAAAATATCACTCCAGTATGCCTGAAGTTTGGGACAAGTCCAAAAACAGTGGGTGAGAGTTCCAGTATTTAGAACACATTGCAGAAACCCCCGTCTTAAATTTTGAGAAACGATCTGGAGTCAGATGGGCTCTATGCAGAATTTTGAGTTGCAATGCTTTAGTTCTATTACAAACTGAAATCTTCTTTGCATTATCACAGATGTCTTCCCATGTTTCAGCTGTAATTTCTACACCCAGCTCTTCCTCCCAGACCCTTCCCAGCTGCTCAGCCTCTCCACAAGAACATTCCCTCAGGATGCTGTAAAAAGTACTAATGGAGACTTCACCCTTAGAACAAAACACCCTCTTTTCTATGTCAGAACTA
Source organism: Hemitrygon akajei (assembly GCF_048418815.1). Lineage (NCBI taxonomy): Eukaryota > Metazoa > Chordata > Chondrichthyes > Myliobatiformes > Dasyatidae > Hemitrygon > Hemitrygon akajei. The sequence goes on along the minus strand of NC_133131.1, from coordinate 171,187,343 downwards.
TAGAAATCAGTTAACAATGATGTTTTTTTCTGTATATAATCTCTTATCTGAAAGATACGAAAAAGATCCTTGTTGGGTATGTTAAATTTCTGTACTATTTGACTAAAAGACAGGATCGTTACTTCATCAAACAAATCTCCTAGATGGAAAATACCTTAGAAATCCAAAGTTTAAATCCAGAATCCATTATGCCAGGCTGAAAATCTGGACTGCTGGTTATTGGAGTGAAGGTGATATTTTTGCTGTGTTGCCCTCAATTTGTCGCACCGCCCTCCAAGCCCTGACTGTATTAATTGTTATTGAATTGTGACAATATTCCCTAACTAGTTTCATCTTATTGAGGAAAAGCAAATTAATAAGAGGGCATTTTGAGGAAATACGGTCTGCCTCAGGAATTGCTGCTGCAGTTCTACACTGCAGTCATTGAGTCTGTCCTGTGCACCTCCATCATTGTGTGGTTTGGAGCCGCCACCAAGCAGGATAGAATCAGACTACAGCGCACAGTGAGGACTGCCGAGCACATCATTGGAGCCTCCCTGCCCTCTATTGTGGACCTGTACTCTTCCAGGTTGAAGAAGAGGGCAGGGAACATCATAAAGGACTCCTCCCATCCTGTGCACGGACTGTTTGATCTGCTTCCGTCTGGTAGGCGCTTCAGATCCCTCCAGACTAAGACTAATAGGCACTGGAGAAGTTTTTTCCCTACTGTGGTCACTTTGCTGAACAGTTAACTGCTGGTTAACTGTCGGCTAACTATTACTTGGATTGCACTACCTGTATGTATAATCTATATTTTCATTTATATTTATCATTATTATTGTTATGAGCAGAGAGACAACATCTGCCGGAAGTAAATTCCTTGTATGTGCATAGGTACTTGGCGATTAAAGTCTGATTCTGATTCTGATTCTGATTCTGATTCTGATTTTGCTTGTGAAGCTTTGATGTCTAGCCAAATTGAGGAGGGTCCCTGCAAACCCAGTCAACCACGTAAGATAAAAAGGAACTTAATTGATATTTTCTGATGTCTGGAAAATCCAGGCCCCCTAGACTACTGGGAAGCTGTAACTTAGACCTTTTAATATAGCGTCTTTTTTTGTTCCAGATGAAAGAAACAAACCAGCCATTTATTTTTTTAAGTATTTGTTGGGTAAAAATGACTGGAATCATTCATACTGGGTAGAGCAGACGAGGAAGAATGTTCATCTTGAGCAAGGATATTCGGCCTAGCCAAGAAATGGGAAGAATGCCCCATTGCTCAAGATCCTGTTTGAATTTGTGAAATAACTGTGTAAAGTTTGCTTTGAACAATTGATCAAACGTAGGTGTGATGAATATGCCTAGGTAAATAAAACCTGTCTGTGACCATTTAAAGGGGAAAACACCCTGAGTGTCAGGTATCTGCTGTGGATTCCCCAGAGGTATAGCCTCTGATTTAGTAAAGTTGATTTTATAACCTGAAAGGGCACTAAATGAATTGATGCATTGTATAAGGTGGTGCACTGATATAGCAGGATTTGATAAGAAAATTAGAACATCATCCGCATACAATGTAATTTCAAGTCGTCACTTTTATTGTCATTTCGACCATAACTGCTGGTACAGTACATACTAAAAATGAGACAACGTTTTTCAGGACCATGGTGTTACATGACACAGTACAAAAACTAGACTGAACTACGTAAAAAAAAACAACACAGAGAAAGCTACACTAGACTACAGACCTACACAGGACTGCATAAAGTGCACAAAAACAGTGCAGGCATTACAGTAAATAATAAACAGGACAATAGGGCAAGGTGTCAGTCCAGGCTCTGGGTATTGAGGAGTCTGATAGCTTGGGGGAAGAAACTGTTACGTAGTCTGGTTGTGAGAACCCGAATGCTTCGGAGCCTTTTCCCAGACGGCAGAAGGGAGAAGAGATTGTATGAGGGGTGCATGGGGTCCTTCATAATGCTGTTTCCTTTGCGGATGCAGCATATGGTGTAAATGTCCATGATGGCAGCAAGAGACACCCCAATGATCTTCTCAGCTGACCTCACTATCTGCTGCAGGGTCTTGCAATCCGCGGTGGTGCAATTCCCGAACCAGGCAGTGATGCAGCTGCTCAGGATGCTCTCAATACAACCCCTGTAGAATGTGATGAGGATGGGGGGGGGGGGGTGGTGGTAGGTGATTGTCTTTCCTCAGCCTTTGCAGAAAGTAGAGACGCTGCTGGGCTTTCTTTGCTATGGAGCTATGGAGCTGGTGTTGAGGGAACAGGTGAGATTCTCCGTCAGGTGAACACCAAGAAATTTGGTGCTCTTTATGATCTCTGTTGAGGAGCCGTCAATGTTCAGCGGGGAGTGGTCGCTCTGTGCCCTCCTGAGGTCAACAACCATCTCTTTTGTTTTGCTCACATTAAGAGACAGGTTGTTGGTTCTGCACCAGTCCGTTAGCCGCTGCACCTCCTCTCTGAAGCTGACTCGTCGTTCTTGCTGATGAGACACACCACGGTTGTGTCATCGGCAAACTTGATGATATGGTTCGAGTCACATAATTTTATGTGACTTTAGATCTATGTCTGGAGCAGATATTTTGGGATGTCACTGAATTGCCTCAGCCAATGGCTTGAACACTAGTGTGAAAAGTAGTGATGATAAAGGGCAGCCCTTTATCATCACTACTAATTTTAGAATACTAAAATTATCTGACCTACTACCATTAGTGAGAATTGCAGCCGAAGGGTAATTATAAAGAACCTTCACCCACTTAATAAAACTATTGCCCAAACCAAATCGTTCTAAAGTGAAAAAAAGATACAGCCATTCGACACAATCAAAAGCCTTTTGTGCATCTGAGGAAACCACCAAGCCTTCCAATGTAAGGGTGGTGTAATGAAAAATCCTTGTGATTATATAGAAAAACTGATGTTGCAATGGAGGAGATTTGGTACCTCTAAATGGCCAAATTGTATCCTTCAATTATAGTTACTTCCTGATGTTTCGGTGGCTATAGCAATATTAGTTAAAGTGTGTAATATAGATGCCCTGTCATACATAGATCGTGATATTTGTTTAGCAGCAGCAGAAATAGTAAAAGCAGTTCCTTTTCCCAAGTAGTAAGGCTCATCAACACCTCCATACCCCTAACCACCACTACTTTATTATTTCCTGTCAGTCACCTTGGTGTTCACCTGGCGGAGAATCTCACCTGGTCCCTCAACACCAGCTCCATAGCAAAGAAAGCCCAGCAGCATCTCTACTTTCTGCAAAGGCTGAGGAAAGTCCATCTTCCACCCCCCATCTTCATCACATTCTACAGGGGTTGTATTGAGAGCATCCTGAGCAGCTGCATCACTGCCTGGTTCGGGAATTGCACCATCTCGGTTTGCAAGACCCTGCAGTGGATAGTGAGGTCAGCTGAGAAGATCATCGGGGTCTCTCTTCCTGGCATTACAGACATTTACACCATACGCTGCATCCACAAAGCAAACAGCATTATGAAGGACCCCACGCACCCCTCATACAAATTCTTCTCCCTCCTGCCATCTGGGAAAAGGCACTGAAGCACTCGGGCTCTCACGACCAGACTATGTAACAGTTTCTTCATCCAAGCCATCAGACTCCTCAATACCCAGAGTCTGGATTGACACCAACTTACTGCCCTCTACTGTGCCTATTGTCTTGTTTATTATTTATTGTAATGCCTGCACTGTTCTGTGCACTTTATGCAGTCCTGGGTAGGTCTGTAGTCTAGTGTAGTTTTTTGTATTGTTTTACGTAGTTCAGTGTAGTTTTTGTATTGTTTCATGTAGCACCATGGTCCTGAAAAATGTCTCGTTTTTACTGTGTACTGTGCCAGCAGTTATGGTTGAAATGACAATAAAAAGTGACTTGACTTGACTTGAACCAGTATGGTACATTACAATAGACTGCAATAAGAAATATATTAAAAAGTAGTGCAAGGAGAGAGCAAATTTGTGAGATAGTGTTTATGGATTGTTCAAAAATCTGATGGTAGAGGGGTAGAAGCTGTTCCTGAAACATTGAGTATGGGTCTTCAGCTCCTGTGCCTCCTCCTTGATGGTAGTAATGATAAGGCATGTCCTGAATGGTGAGGGTACGGATGATGAATGCCACCTTTTTGAAGCATCGTCCTTTGAAATTGTACTCAGTGGTAGTGAGGCTAGTGGCCACAATGGAGTTAGAAGAGTTGACAACTCTCTGCATCTATTTCCAATCCTGTGCATTGGCACCCCCATACCGATGGTGATGCAACCAGTCAAAATACTCTGGAACAGCATCTGCAGATTTCCTCAAAAATGTTCTGGATGATACAGCTGCAGAAATTACCAGATATGGATGAAGTATGAGCACAGGTTTGTGCTCCTTGTGATTTTAGACACTGGCTTTCCCTTTTTCCCTTGTCCTCTGTCCAAGAAAGCAGTTGGAAGGAATGAAATGTCATTGGCATATGGCCCCCATTTTAACTCCAAGCAGTTCTTGGCTGAATCAGATTCCAGAAAGAAACCCATAACTGGGGGCTGACCTTGTTGCCCATTGTAAGTGCGCGTTTTTGTGGGGTGTAGCAGTTTATGTTTGTGTCAGCTGTTTCTTTTACCGAATCATTGGTGCTTCTGAGTGCTCACGTCTTGGAAGTGACAGATTGTTGTCAGCAGGAAGCACGGTCTTTCTCAGAGTCCAATTTCCCTCGACTTAACACTGTGCTGTCCATCTCAACTGATGTTAGTGGCTGATTGTATCATTATTCCCTTTTATACAAAACATCTTTTGGAGGGATATTTATCCTTTTTACAAAACTGCTTTCAAACAGCTTGCAGTTTACTTTTTCAAACCAGCTTTCTCATCAACGACACATATCTGAAATCAATCAGCCAGCAATTGGAGTGCTTCAGCATATGTCATCCATGTATGCATTTATATTCAACAAATTCCTCTCACACAATTCAGCTCCTCTGTTTTGACTGATCAGTATGGTTTTGTCCTTTGTATAAAAGAACATTTTAGAGTGGAGTTTTGTGCTCGTCTCCTGGGTAAGCAATGCTTTCCCACTTTTGTTATTGCAGCGCTGTGAAGTGCAGAGCAGATCTCCTTTATGTTATGCTTGTTTCATAAGAGTCTTTCCGCTACGCCAGGATGACATTTCCCTGTCCTCCTCCGGCTCCCTCACCAGCCATGAGGAAGGCTGTCAATCTAGAGACAATTTTTTGCTGTATTATGGACAATTTTATGCTTAGACCCACTCTCATTAGGCCTTATTGCGAGTTCTGCACATTCATTCGCTACAGATGATTGCAGTTGGCAACAAAACAAAGCTGTTTTGTCAGCCTGGTTTGGATTCAAATCCACCTGATAGATGTGAAAGGGCAATTTTTCTTGGAATAATTTAACCTATTTACTTTCTGCTCTTCATTGGCAAGTAAAGATTTTTTTAAAGGTTAGCTTTATTTATCACATATTCTTCAAAACATACAGAGAAATACGTTGCTTATGTCAACAACCCTCACAGTCTGAATATGTGCTGGGGACAGCCCAATGGCAACATAGCACAACTCACTAACCCTAACCTCTACATCTTTATGGGAGAAAATCCACATGGTGACAGGGAGAATGTGCAGACTCCATATAGACGGTGGCAAGAATTAAAACCCAATCACTGGCACTGTAAGGTGTCACGCTAACCACTGCATTACCTTGCCACGCTATGGTGCCACCTTGGTGCAAACCTGTCAGCTTGCCTTACTCATGGTGTGGTATTATAGTAGAATTCCACCCCCCCCCCCTTCTTATTTTTTTATCTCCTTCAAGTAGCCAAACTAATTCACCTTATTACCCTGATTGCTGTGATACCAGGCAGGCAAGGTTGCACTTACTGAACCTACCTGAAGAGCCACACTTGGTAGCATCTCATCCTGAGCATCTTTCAGATAATAGCGGGATTTGAACCCTGATCTTTCGGACACTGCAACAAGTACGTTATCAAGCTAAATCCTCAGTGAGAGAATACTGCATTGTCTTTAACCTGATTCTATAGTCAGGTTGTATGCAATTCTGAAAGATTCTAAATTTATATATTCAGGGAAAGAGTAGATCCCGTTAAGGATCAACATGGTAATTGATATGTGGAGCCAACAGAAACAGGTGAACTTTTAAAAGAATATCTCTCATCTGTATTTATCATGGAGAAGAATGATTAAAGTTCAAAGTAAATTTATTATAAAAGTACACTTGGCCATTAGGCTCTATAATGAGTTAACCTATAGCCGGAGAAGTGATGACCACCTCCTGTTAGACTGCTTGAGGTAACTTATTTTGATTCTTTCTTACTTCTCTTCTAATATTTGTATATCTGTGCACTTGTAGTGCTACTGTGACACTGTAATTTCCTTTTGGATCAATAGAATATCTATCTATCTATGTCACCACATACAACCCTGAGTTTAATTTTCTTGCAGGCATTCACAGCAAATACACTGAAACACAATAGAATCAATGAAAGACTGCATACAAAATGGATAAACAACCAATGTGTAAAAGACAGCAAACTGTGCAAGTACAAAAGGAAAGATTATAATTAATAGATAAATAAATGCATACATACATATGCACGCAATAAATATCAAGAACATGAGGTGAAGAGTCTTGAAACTGACTCCATAGGTTTTGGGAGCAGTTCAGTATTGAGGTGAGTGAAGTTATCCCCTCTGGTTCAAGACCCTCATGGTTGAGGAATAATAACTGTTTCTGAACCAGGTGATGAATAGGATAGGGATTTCAGGGAAGGTAACAATGATATTCTGGAGCATATCAACATTATTAAGGAGGTGTTGGAGGTGCTGAAGCGCATAAGTTGACTTTTAAGTACTTGACTTTGTTGGCTGAGTTACTGAGAACAAGAATTGGGGCATCATGTTACACTTGTGTAAAATGTTGGCAAAGTTGCACTTGGATTATTACAATGCAGCTCTGGTCACCCCACAAAGCAAAGACATGATCAGGGTAGAGAGGATGCAGAAGAGATTCACAAGTATGTTGCCTGGATTAGAGGGCTTGAGCTATAAGGGTCTGTCATCCCTGGGGCAAAGAAGGCTGAGGCACATGTAATTATGATAGGGTAGATAGCTTAAACTTGTTTCCCATTGTGGGGGTGTCTAAAACTTAATGGCATAGGTTTAAGGTGAGAGGGAGGAGGTGCAAAGGGGACCTGAGGGGTAAATTTCACAAGAGTAGTTCTGGATGAGGAGGTGGTGGACATTCCAATGGACTTGGGATTCCCAGTGCAGGATTCCTCAAAGGTTAACTTGCAGGCTGCGTCAGTAGTGAAGAAGGCAATGCAACGTTAGCATTCATTTTGAGGACACTAAAATATTAAAGCAAGGATATAATGCTGAGGTTTTATAAGGCTTTGGTCAGACTTTATATGGTGTTGGGAGTATTGTGAGCAGTTTTGGGCCCCTTATGAACAAAAGGATGTACTGAATATTCAAAGTCCTAGATCGTGTGACTGTGGACAGGAAGCTAGGTCAGAGGGCCTAGGACAAGAGGGAATAGCCTCAGGGCATCCCTTTAGAACAGAGGTGAGGAGGAATTTCTTTTAGCTAGAGGGTGGTGTATTTGTGGAATTCATTGCCACAGACAGCTGTGGAGGACAAATCATTGGGTATATTTAAAGTGGAGATTGATAGATTCTTGATTTGTAAGGGTGTCAGGAGAATGGGGTTCAGAGAGCTGATAAATCTACCATGATAGAATGACAGAGCACACTTGATGGGCCAAATGGTCTAATTCTTCTCCTGTCTTATGATCTTATTTAAGAGGCACCTAGACAGGTACTTGAATGAGCTGAGCATAGAGGGATATGGAATTAATACAAGCATGATGGTTGGCATAGATGTGGTGGGTTGAAGGGATTGTTTATCCGTTCAGCTCTAAAACTCCATGGCTGTAATTACCCTCTAAGGCTGAGTTAAAGAATCAGGCAGCTCTCCCAGAATTTTCCCTTCTCTTTCCATTTAGAATGTACAGCCTTGAGTGCATTAGACCTGAAGTCTTATTTAGGCTTAGAATAAAGTTTTCTCTTTTGATGTAAAAAATCAGAGGGCTATCTTTTTTAAACTACCAACTCAGACTGAGTTGGAATCAATTAAGAGTTAGTATTAGATAATCGAGTTGATCAGAAGCAGAGGATAATGTGGGTGTGGTTGATAATGGAAAGCAGTAAGCGGTGGAATTTGGAAATCTCAAATATAAAATAAGTTCAGCAAATAGGACAGCTTCTGCACAGAGAGAAACAAAGGGTTCAGGTTTCAGCTTTTAATCTGAATCATTTGAGTTTTCTTAATTTTACTGAGTGAGCTTTGCGTTTTTTCAAGTAATTCTTTCATATTTTAGGATTCTGGAACCCAGAATTAACAAAATAAATGAGTGGCTCTTGCGTTTAGATGACCTTGAAGAGGTTTAAAAATTTAAATCCAGTGTTTGGTAGTAATGCAATCACTCGAGTTCAGGATTGTCTTTTGGTAGGTCCTCAAGTGGTTGTACAGGCTGATCCGGGATCCACATATTCTGGTGCGGTGTGGACACGAGTGAGTGGTGACTGTGGTTAGAGGCTGATCCGGGATCCACATATTCTGGTGCAGTGTGGACACGAGTGAGTGATGACTGGTCAGAGGCTGATCCAGGATCCACATATTCTGGTGCGGTGTGGACACGAGTGAGTGGTGACTGTGGTGAGAGGCTGATCCGGGATCCACATATTCTGGTGCGGTGTGGACACGAGTGAGTGGTGACTGTGGTCAGAGGCTGATCCGGGATCCACATATTCTGGTGCGGTGTGGACACGAGTGAGTGGTGACTGTGGTCAGAGGCTGATCCGGGATCCACATATTCTGGTGCGGTGTGGACACGAGTGAGTGGTGACTGTGGTCAGAGGCTGATCCGGGATCCACATATTCTGGTGCGGTGTGGACACGAGTGAGTGGTGACTGTGGTCAGAGGCTGATCCGGGATCCACATATTCTGGTGCGGTGTGGACACGAGTGAGTGGTGACTGTGGTGAGAGGCTGATCCGGGATCCACATATTCTGGTGCGGTGTGGACACGAGTGAGCGGTGACTGTGGTGAGAGGCTGATCCGGGATCCACATATTCTGGTGCAGTGTGGACACGAGTGAGTGGTGACTGTGGTGAGAGGCTGATCCGGGATCCACATATTCTGGTGCGGTGTGGACACGAGTGAGTGGTGACTGTGGTGAGAGGCTGATCCGGGATCCACATATTCTGGTGCGGTGTGGACACGAGTGAGTGGTGACTGTGGTGAGAGGCTGATCCGGGATCCACATATTCTGGTGCGGTGTGGACACGAGTGAGTGGTAACTGTGGTCAGAGGCTGATCCGGGATCCACATATTCTGGTGCGGTGTGGACACGAGTGAGTGGTGACTGTGGTGAGAGGCTGATCCGGGATCCACATATTCTGGTGCGGTGTGGACACGAGTGAGTGGTGACTGTGGTGAGAGGCTGATCCGGGATCCACATATTCTGGTGCGGTGTGGACACGATGATGCACCATCAATAACTCACGCCGAGACTTAGGAAGTGAGATATCGGCTTTTATTGACTGAAGAACAACACTACATCCTGGGGAAAATGAGGGAGAGCAGCAGGCCACAGTCGCCTTTATACAGGGGTCTGTGGGAGGAGCCACAGGGGCAGTCAGCAGGGTCTTGGGAGGAGCCACAGGAGCAGTCAGACAGGTATATCTAGTTCACCACACACGAGTGAGGTGGTTAGAGGCTGGGTTTATCGGTTGTTCAGTCTCTCCTTTCACAGCTGCAGCTTGTTCTCTGCAAGACAGTGAACACACTCTCATGTAATGCAGCTCCCACTTGAACAGATTTCATCCAGGTACCTCTATTGATTGCAATGTCTTCCCAGTTTTTAGATGTAATGTTGAATTTCTTCAGGCTGAATTTGATGTTATCTTTGAAGTGTTTCCTTTGCCCACCGGGGGCTTGCTGACCCCCTTCAACTGGGAGTAAAGAATCTGTGTTTGGGGAGAGGTGAATTAGGCACCTATTTGATAGAAACATTAGGGAACAGGGGTATTGAGAGAATCAACTAGCTCTGACTTCCTAATCATCATGAATGAAGTATCTTTACTTTTTTCTAAAAAACTTCTCAGCTGCTGAATTCTACCCATTTCTGAACATCATTATTCAGATAATCTGGTTCATTAATCTTTCATTGCTCACTTTTTCAAATTCGATAAGAATAACGCTGACGTGAATAACATGACCCAAGTTCAATGCTGCCACTGTTTGCAGAGTGTTTTCATGTTCTCCCCATGACCACGTGGGTTTCATCCATGTGCTCTGGTTTCCTCCCACATTCTAAAGAAGTATGGATAATTAGGTTGATTGGTCACATAGGTGTAATTGGGCGACACGCGCTCGTTAGGCTGGAAGAGCTAGTTACCATGTTGTATCTCTGAAGAAACTTAAGTTATGCTGTCACTTTTTTTAAACCTATTTATTGATTATGTTCATGTTTCAATATATTTTCTGTGAGAGGGTGTTCAGTCTGTATTTGCTAATTGAACAAAGGCTCTGTCTGTCTTTTGTACAGGTTCTTTATCACCATCTTTGTATTCAGCTCCTCTCCGGCCCAGATTCCTTTTTGCATATTCCGAAGGGATTGACTTTCATTGAGATTTTTATCTTTAGCATTCTGGGCCTTAACATTCACAGCAAGTGGTGTCTTGTTGAACACTTTTCCAAGTGATACTGTAACACATCTAATAAATTTATTTCCCTTTAGTGCAATAGAAATTATAGACTAAGATCTACTATTGTTCTGCTGGACTGTAATCTTTACAAGATAATACGAAATAGAGGACGATGCTAGACCAGCTACATTCCAAGTTTTGAACATTAGTTCACCTTATATAAAACTGATAATTCATTCATAATTTTAGCTTAATTTTCAGAACCATTTCTAATTCCTACTAGAATCTCTCCAGCATTACAGGAGTATTTAGCAAAATTGCTGTCACTAGGATGACACTGAAGTATAAATCAAAGTGTGCATAATTTTTATGACATGGTTCGTCTGAAGGGTGAAAAGGACCCACGGGTACAATTGTAGATTTTTTTTTCCAAGCGTTGGCTATGCCTAGAGGGAGCATTTGAGCTACTACTATTGTGGTATGACATGGTGGTGAATTTCTCAAATCATATAATGATATACAACATAAGGAGGCTATTTGGCCCATTATGGCTGTACTGACTGTTTGATCCATTCCACTTTTCCCATAGCTCAACAAAAAAATAAGTATACATTGCATTGCCTCCTTCCTGCCGGCATGAACATCCAACTTACTGACCTCCATTGATACCCCTGCCCCCCACCCTTACCCCCATCCCTATCTATTATTTTAGTCTGGTTCTCTTTCTCTCCCTTTCCCCCCCCTCACTATAATCTCTCCCCCCAGCCCTACCTTTCTTTCTCTTTTATTTCCCATAATTCTCCACCTCCCCCCTAGCCTATTTCCCTCCAGCCTATCACTTCCCAGTGCTCTACTTTATCCCTCCCCCCACTTCTTATCCCCCCTCGACCATCCCATGTTACTTCACTCCTGATGAAGGGTTTCGGCCCGAAACATCATTATTACCTCCTCCCATAGATGCTGTCTGGCCTGCTGAGTTCTGCCAGCATTTTGTGTTTTTTATTTTTATCCATTGCATTGTCCAGTTTTCTTGTATTTCTCAAGGTGTTTAATGTTTTTCAGTCATAGAGTCATAGACCAATATAGCATGCCCCAACTAGTCCACACCAACTCCAGTGCCTAACCAGCAAGTCCAAATTTTCTTTTGTTTGTCCCCAGCCCTCCATTTATCCTAGTGCTTCTGAAATGATACTATTGTACCTGTTTCAACCACTTCCCCTGGCAGCTTGTTCTATATACTCACTTCCTTCCATTTGAAAAAGTTGCCCCTTGGGTCCCTTTTAAATCTTTCCACCTTAAGCCTATTTCTCCGAGTTTTGGGCAACACACACAAAATGCTGGAGGAACTCAGCTGGTTAGGGCAGTGCCTGTGGAGAGCAGCCTGCAAGTGTCAACAAGCTTCCAGACTCAACATAACATGCCCAATAACCCTAACCATACTTCTTTGAAATGTCATAGAGAACCAGAGCACCCAGAGGAAACCCTTGCTGACATGGGGAGAATATATAAACTCCTTATAGACAGGGAATTGAACCCTGATCAGAGATCACTGGTGATGTAAAGCATTACGATAGCAAGTAATGACAGCATGCTGTAAATTTCAACATGATAAACAAGGAAAGAGGGGTATATTAGTCCAAGAAATGGCTATGATGGGGAAAAGGAACTCATGTCCAAGGCACAAAACACAAGAAATTCTGCAGATGCTGGTAATCCAGAGCAATGCAAAGAAAATGCTGGAGGAACTCAGCAGGTCAGGCAGGATCTATGACGAGAAATAAAGAGCTGACATTTCAGGTCAAGACCCTTCCTGATTTATTACCTTTCTCAGCCTCATTCTCCTGGCTTCTCCCAGTAGCCATTACTCCCTGAATAATTAAGAACCTCTCACCTACACTTTAAATATATCCAATGACTCGGCCTCCACAGCAGTCTGTGACACTGAATTCCTCAGATTCACCACCATCTAGCCAAAGAAAGTTTTCCTCATTTCTGGTCTAAATGGGTTTCTTCTGTTCTGAGGCTGTGCCTCTGCTCTTAGATTCTCCCACTATAGAGAACATCCTCTCCACATACACTCTATCTAGGCCTTTCAGTATTCAATAGATTTCGAGGAGATCTCCCCTCATTCTTCTAAACTCCAGTGAGTATAGACCCAGAGCAGTCAAATGCTCCGTATATGTTAACCCTTTCATCCCTGGGGTAATTTTTATGAATCTCCTCTGGACGCTGTCCAATGGCAACACATCTTTTCTTAGTTAAGGGGTCCAAAACTGCTCACTATACTTCAGTGTGGTCTGCCCAATGCTTATAAAGCCTCAGTACCACATCCTTGCTCTTATATTTTAATCCTCTCAAAATGAATACTAACATTGCATTTGCCTTCCTTACCACTGACTCAACCTGCAAGTTAACCTTTAAGGAATCCTGCATGCGGACTCCCAAATCCCTTTTGCACCTCTGATTTTTGAATTTTCTCCCCATTTAGGATCAGAATTAGAATCAGATTTAATATCACTGGCATATGTCGTGAAATTTGTTAACTTTATGACAGCAGTAGAATGAATTACAAGATAAATAAGTATAGAGAAAAAACTGAACTACATGAAGTGTGTATATATATATTAAATAGTTAAATTAAAATAAATTGTGCAAAAAACTGAAATAACAAAGTAGTGAAGTAGTGTTCATGGGTTCAGTGTCTGTTTAGAAATAGGATGGCAGAGGGGAAGAAGCTGTTCCTGAATCGCTGAATTCTGGCTTCTGTAGCTCCTTCCTGATGGTAACAGTCTGAAGTGGGCATTTCCTGGTTGGTGGGGATCCTTAATGATAGATGTCACCTTCCTAAGGCACTGCTCCTTGAAGATGTATTGGATTCTACGGAGGCTAATATTCCTGATGGAGCTGACTAATTTTACAAGTTTCGCAACTTTTTCCGATCTTGTGCAGAAGCTCCCAGCCCCCCCCCCCCCCGCCCCATACCAGACAGTGAAGCAGCCATCAGAATGCTCTCCACAGTACATTTATAGAAATTTTTGTGTTTTAGTTGACAAACCCAATCTCCTTAACTCCCAATGAAATATAGCTGCTCTATTGCCTTCTTTATAGCTGCATCAATATGTGGTGTCCAGGTTAAAATAGATTATGCCTTTATTCCTTCTACCAAAGTGCATGATCGTGCATTTCCCTATACTATATTACATCTGCCACATTCTCCCAGTCTGTCTGAATCCTTCTGCAGATACTCTTGTTCCTCAACACTACCTGCCCCTCCACTATCTTTGTAACAACTGCAAACTTGGCCAAAAAGCCATCAATTCCTTCATCCAAATCATTGATATATAACATGAAAGGAAGCAGTCCCAACACAAACCTCTGCGGCTCACCACTAGTCACTGGCAGCCAATGAGGAAAAAGCCCCCTTTATTTCACTCTTTTCCTCTTGCCAGTCAGCCAATCTTCTATCCATGCTAGTATCTTTCCTGTAATACCATAGGCTGTTATTTTGTTAAGCAACCTCATGTGTGGCACCTTCTGATAATCCAAGTAAACAACATTTGCTGGCTCTCCTTTGTCAATGCTACCTGTTATTTCCTCAAAGAATTCCAACATATTTGTCAGGCAAGATTTCCCCTTAAGGAAACCATGCTGATTTTGGCCTCTTTTGTCATGTGCCTCCAAGTACCCTGAAATCTCATCCTTAATAATAGTCTCTCTCCACCATCTTTCCAACCACTAAAGTGTTGATCGTGTCCAAAGTCATGGATGAGGAACAACATGGAGTGGAGTTATTTGGGAATAAGGGAACTGTAGAAATGGGGACCCAGTCCCACACTGCAGAGCTGGATATGCGATAGTTAGTTAGTTGGTTAGTAGACCAGCTGTCTGCCCCACCCAACTGCCCTCTCTACAAACCACTTCACTGCTGCACACTTCACACCTGCCTCGATTCACAGTACAGGAGAGAGTGTTAAATTCAAGCATCTCGTGACTACATTCTCCAGATAAAAGCCATCATATTGGGATAGAGAAATAGAGAGATGTGGTCATTGGTGAGGTTTGGGGAAGAAGCAAGAGGGGAGGGGGATAAAGGACAGAGTGGAGGGTGAGGTTTTGGAGGAAGGATTGTGAAGGAGGGCAGAAAGCTGTTGGGAAAAGAAAGGGACTGTAGAATAGGAGATGAATGCAGCCATATTCAAAAGTTCAAAGTAAAGTTCTTTGGAGCATAGAGGTATTTAAAATTATGAGGGGGATAGATAGAGTTGATGTGGATAGGCTTTTTCCATTGAGAGTAGGGGAGATTCAAACAAGAGGACATGTGTTGGGAGTTAGGGGGCAAAAGTTTAGGGGTAACACGAGGGGGAACTTCTTTACTCAGAGAGTGGTAGCTGTGTGGAACGAGCTTCCAGTGGAAGTGGTAGAGGCAGGTTCGATATTGTCATTTTAAGTAAAATTGGATAGGTATATGGACAGGAAAGGAATGGAGGCTTATGGACTGAGTGCAGGTCGGTGGGACTAGGTGAGAGTAAGCGTTCGGCACGGACTAGAAGGGCTGAGATGGCCTGTTTCCGTGCTGTAATTGTTATATAGTTATATAAATGCATTTTCATAGTTTGTATGTGTCATCATATACTGCAGTGAGCTTCATTTTCCTCCAGGCTTCACAGCAGAACAAAGGAAATCAATAGAGTCAATGAAAAACTACACACAGAGACTGTCAAGCAATGTACAAAAGAAGATAAACTATGAAAATACAAATAATAACAATAAACAAGTAAATAAATAAATAAATAAATAATATTGAGAGCTTGAGTTGTGGGTTGTGGAATCAGTTCACTGTTGAGGTGACTGAAATTAATTATCCCAGTTCAAGAGGCTGATAGTTATAGGGAAATAACTGTTCATTAACCTGGTAGTGAGGGACCCGAGGCTCCTGTACATCCTTCTTGATGGTAGCAGCAAGAAGAGAGCATGGCCTGGATGGTGTGGGTCTTTGATGATGGATGCTGCTTTCTTGTGACAGCACTCCTTGTAGATGTGCTCATCACGGGCTTTTCTTGTGATGGACTTGTCTGTATCCGCTATGTTTAGTTCGCTCTTTTGCTCTTGGGCATGGTGTTTCCATACCAGACCGTGATACAACCATTCAGGATACTCCATTGTGCATCTGTTGAAGTTTGTCAAAGTTTTAGATGACATACTGAATCTTGGCAAACTTCTAAGAAAGGAGATACACTGCCGTGCCTTCTTTGTAATGATATTTATGTGCTGCTCCCAGCCAGGACAGATCCTCCAAAATGGTAACGTCAAGGAATTTAAAGTTAATAACCCTCTCCATCTCCCATCCCCTAATGAGGATTGGCTTATGGACCTCTGGTTTCTTCTCCTGTAGTCAGTAATCAGCTCTTTGATTTTGTTGACATTGAAGGAGAGGTTGTTATTGTGGCACCATTCAGTCAGATTAAGAGAGAACATATTGCTTACATTATGATATATTAGATGTTATAACAAACTCATCAAATAATAAAATATTTTTACTGCAGGTTTTATTTAAAGTTCTGTACACCTGTACTTTACTGCCACAATTTTGCATCATCTTTGTATTTCAATACATACTTTTCAGTTTGCAATCAGATTTCTTAAGGGCTGAAGCAATTCCTGAAAACTCTTCTGTGTATTAAGCTCAAAAAGAATGGAAGTATGTGAGTGTTACAAATATATTTTGGTCTGCAGAAATGGATTGCTGCAGTTGGTCACCACCGCACTCATACCTCTAACTCACCCATCCACCCTGACCGCACAGCCACTTCAATGTTGGGCCATCCACGCCTGCATAGAACCAAAATGACAGAGAGTAGGAGACCCTTACAGATTTCTATAACTTGACTGCTTTCCGACTGGTTCGAGATTCCAATGCACAGGATCACAAGAGGATTGTAGGCTCACAGCCACAACCCACACCGTCAATGAGGACCCCTTCAAAAGGCAGTAGGCGGCATCCGTCACTAAGGAGCCTCATCATCCAGGATATGCTGTCTTCTCATTACTACCATCAGACTGGAGGAACAGGAGTCTGGAGATCCATAATCACTGATTCAGACACAGCTTCTTCCTCCCTGCCATCAGATTTCTGAACAGTCACTAACCACCACCTCAATTTCTTTTTTTTTCACATGATTTATTTATTTTGTAATTTATAGTAATTTTAAGTCTGCTGCCACAAAACAACAAATTTAAGTCAGTGAAAATAAATATTATTCTTTATTCCTGAATGTGATGATCTAATTTCACTCTGAAAGTTATTAAATTCATTTGCACCATCTTTTCAAACGGTTCACTCCAAAAGAAAACAATCTGCTACATAAAAGTAAATCTCATTCAGCCCAGCTACATTAAAACAGATCAATCTGGTTTTGCTGTGAAAAAATCAATATTATTTCTCTTACTCATCTGTATTTCCATTTATCGAAATGAGAATCAAGTTTATTATCACCAAAGTGTGATGTTAAATTTCTTGTTTTTACAGCAGCAGTGCAGTGTAAAGAGATAAAAATCCAGTCTGCAACAGTACACACCCATTTTGTGTTTATTGCTGGTGCTGAGAGTATTGGATCTATCCTTAGACAGAAGGATATGCTAATTTGTTTGGTAATGGCCTCTGATCATTATAAACTGCTTGTTTGGATTTCCAGATTGCAACTTGATTGTTTTTATTGTTATTTGCCATGTACATCTTCACTAAGGTTATCAAATGTCAGTGGCCCAAGGGATCAGCTTGAGGTCTGGAAGAGAATGCATTTGGATATCTTGAATAAAAGTATTTTGCATAAACTTGGAATACTCATTTCTGATTGTTTATAAGGATCATGAACAAAAAGCGTGTTGGATTTTCTTTAACTTCTGATCCATTAGCATCAAAGCAGACATTTTTGTTTTCATTTTTGATCCATTTTGGAAATTCAACACATTTTAAGAATGATCAGTGCACTGATGATGTCTCTTCATACGGTGATGAAACATTTGCAAATGGATTGCCAAGATCAGAGAATAACTTAACCCAACCATCAATGTGTCCTGTTTGTCCCTCACCAATTTTTATTGCTGCTCCATAGAAAGCTTCACAGTTTGGTATGGCAAATGCTCTTCCCTTACATGCAAAAAACTGCAGAGAGTGTGGATACAGCTGAGCAAATCATAGGAACAAACCACCCTGGAAATTCTCTCTTCTCTCCTCTCCCATCGGGCCTGAAGGCATGTAACACCAGGCTCAAGGACAGCTTCTAGGATATGTTGGGCTTGAAATTCTGCCCTGTGTTCGTTTAGGAAGAGAGACAACCAACACCGGAATATTACAAAACTTGGGTTTATTGCAGAATTTGTAACTGGCACAGCGAATCGACGGAGTCGCTGGAGAAGGCGCGTTCCGACTTCCCCTTACAATCTGCTCTTATTTATATCCCTTTTCCCCCCAGCACAACCCCCCGCTACATATTAGGTAATATCGGGCACTTGTGTCCATCTTATTGGCCCGACGCCATACACTCACGAGTTATCTGTTTCTTTTGTTTACTGAATCGCGTGACACTGATAGTTTCGGTGTAGCGGAATCCCCAGTTTCGCTCCCCCCCTCCCTCGCATTCCGGTCCCCTAATATTACGTGAGCCACTCCTGACCTGTAATGGCAGTCTCGAATTAACCCTAACATTAACCCTAACAGATAGAACACAGAGCTAATGGCAGAATTCATAACAGTGTGGAGGAACAGAGGGCTCTTGGGGTACATGTCCGTAGTTCCCTCAGTTACTGCTCAAGTTGATAGGGTTTTTGTCCGGCTTGGTGGTGCAATAATATGTTGGCCTTCGTTAGTCAGGAGATTGAGTTCAAGGGCACCAACGTAATATTGCATCTCTATAAAACCCTGCTTAGACCACACTTGGAGTATTGTGTTCAGAAGCATTGATTGAGTGGACAGCCAGAGACTTTTTCCCAGGGTAGAAATGGCTACCCTGGGAGGTATAATCTCAAGGTGATTGGAGGAAAGAATAGGTGGTATATCAGAGATAAGTTCTTTACACAGAGAGTGATGGGTGCTGGAATCCGCTGCCAGGGGTGATGGTAGTGGCAGATACATTAAGAACATTTAAGAAACTGTTAGATAGGCACATGGGTGATAGAAAAATGAGACCATACAACATAGGAGCAAAATTAGTCCATTCATCCCTTCAACTATGCTCCACCATTCCCTTGTTGCTGATTTATTATCCCTCTCAACCCCATTTTCCTGCCTTTTCTCTGTAACCTTTGTCACCCTTACTAATCAAGAACCTATGAGCATCCATTTTAAATACACCCAGTGACCTGGCCTCCAGAACCATCTCACTGATTCATCATCCCTTGGCTCCTCCTCATCTCTGTTCTAAAGGGACATCCTTGTGTTCTGAGGGTGTGCCCTCAAGTGGAGCGCCATGTGAAACGGACGGATTAGATCAAACTTGTTCCTCTCCGCATCTTGTGATGCACTGGGCAACAATCTTGCTGTTTCTTTAGCATTTGTCTTTTTTTTAATGAGGCCGAGTTGCTAGATCGACACTCAACCCAGCACTGATGGAAAGCATGCAAGGAGCCGGCTGGATTCGAAACCAGGAACACTGCCTTGAAGTCTGGTGCGGATGCCACTAAACCACCGGCAGTCTAGATCAATCTTAGAGTATATTAAAAGGTCTGCACAACATTGTGGGCCAAAGGGCCTGTACTGTGCTATACTGTTCTATGTTTTAAGCAATGGACCTCTTTGCTTTCACATTTATGGAAATTCATATTACTCTTATTTTTTTGATAACACTCCTACAATATCTTGGCTCACTGTACACAATTCGAGATGCTTTGTCTGTATCAGCTGCGGCCCTGCATGTAATCTCTCTGCTACTGAGTCGAAAAGTTGCAGCTTTGGGCCCACTGCAGAGATACAGTGCACACAGATCCCTTACAACAGTGGGAGTGTGAGAGGGCACCGCACTGTAATGTCACCAGTCAAACGGGAGGTTAAATCGATCTCCTATCTGCTTGCTTGGGCCCATATCAGTATCCCATGGTGTTATTCTGAAGAAGTGCAGGAGAGCTATCGCCAGTGTTATGGCCAATATTTATTCCTCAAATAATATTTCCAGCACAGTTTATTTCATTACTGTTACATAACAATTTATGGAGTATGCTGAGGGCAAGTCTGCTGCCGCATTTCCTACATTGTAACTGTGAATGTCTTCAGTATAATTGAAGCATATAAATTTCAGTTGAAATTGCCCATTCAGCATCAATGGTGGGCTTCTAATTGAAAGGCTCTTCAACCCTTTGAGACATTCTAAAGCTGCAGGTGATTTTTTTTATTATATATGAAGACGGTTGTTGAAGAGATGTTCTCCCCATAGGCAACAGCACTATAACAATATTATGTGTTTGAGAGCAGCATTTGAAAAGCTTCTACCATTTAAATTATTCTTTATGTCCTTGCACAACAATCCCTCTACCTCACCATTGACCCCACACCTACACAGAGCGCAGTCGCAGGAAAACCGTATCCATCATCAAGGACCCCCATCATCCTGGCTATGTTTTCTTCTCAGGAAGAGAAGGAAGTACAGGAGCCTCAGGACTAACACCACCAGGCCATTGAACTAGTGGGCTATCTTCACCCTTGAACTGATTCCACAACCTATGGACCCACTTTGGGGACATGTGTTCTCGATGTTTATTGCTTACTTACTTACTTATTATTATTAATATTTTCTTTTTGTATTTGTACAGTTTGTTGGCTTTTGCACATTGGTTGTTTGTCTCTGACATGAGTGGGTTTTTCATTGATTCTATTGTATTTCATTCTATTTACTATGAATGCCTGAAAGAAAATGAATCTCAGGGTTATATATGTTGACATATGTATACTTTGATAATAAATTTACTTTGAACTTTGAATCCTTAAGATACAAAAACAAGAACAGGGTATCAGTCCTTCCCATCTGCACTGCCATTCAATAAGGTTATGGTTGGTACAATTTTAGACCATAAGACAAAGGAGCAGAAGTCGGCCATTTGGCCCATCGAGTCTGCTCCGCCATTTTATCATGAGCTGATCCATTCTCCCACTCCCCCGCCTTCTCACCATAACCTTTGATGCCCTGGCTACTCAGATACCTATCAATCTCTGCCTTAAATACACCCAATGACTTGACCTCCACTGCTGCCTGTGGCAACAAATTCCACAGATTCACCACCCTCTGGCTAAAATATTTCTTCGCATCTCTGTTCTGAGTGGGCGCCCTTCAATCCCGAAGTCATGCCCTCTCGTACTAGACTCCCCCACCATGGGAAACAACTTTGCCACATCCACTCTGTCCATGCCTTTCAACATTTGAAATGTTTCTTTGAGGTCCCTCCTCATTCTTCAGACTCCAAGGAGTACAGTCCAAGAGTGGTCAAACGTTCCTGATATGTTAACCCTCTCATTCCCAGAATCATTCTAGTGAATCTTCTCTGAACTTTCTCCAACGTCAGCACATCCTTTCTTAAATAAGGAGCCCGAAACTGCACACAGAACTCCAAGTGAGGTCTTACCAGTGCCTTATAGAGCCTCAATATCACATCCCTGATCCTATACTCTATTCCTCTAGAAATGAATGCCAACATTGCATTCACCTTCTTCACCACCGACTCACCCTGGAGGTTAACCTTAAGGGTATCCTGCACGAGGACTCCCAAGTCCCGTTGCATGTCAGAACTTTGAATTCTCTCCCCATTTAAATAATAGTCCGCCCATTTATTTCTTCTACCAAAGTGCATGACCATACACTTTCCAACATTGTATTTCATTTGCCACTTCTTTGCCCATTCTCCCAACCTATCCAAGTTTCTCTGAAGATTCTCTACACTACCGGCCCCTCCACCTATCTTTGTATCATCAGCAAACTTAGCCACAAAGCCATCTATTCCATAATCCAAATCGTTGATATACAACGTAAAAAGAAGCAGCCCCAACACGGACCCCTGTAGAACACCACTGGTAACTGGCAGCCAACCAGAATGGGATCCTTTTATTCCCACTCTCTGTTTCCTGCCGATCAGCCAATGCTCTATCCACATATGTAACTTTCCCGTAATTCCATGGGCACTTATCTTGTTTAGAAGTCTCATGTGCGGCACCTTGTCAAAGGCCTTCTAAAAATCCAAATACACAACATCCACTGCATCTCCCTTGTCTAGTTGACTTGTAATTTCCTCAAAAAATTGCACTAGGTTTGTCAGGCAGGATTTTCCTTTAAGGAAAGCATGCTGAGTTCTGCCTATCTTGTCATATGCCTCCAGGTACTCCGTAACCTCATCCTTGACAATCAACTCCAACAACTTCCCAACCACCGACGTCAAGCTAACAGGTCTATAATTTCCTTTTTGCTTCCTTGCCCCCTTCTTAAATAGCGGAGTGACGTTTGTAATCTTCCAGTCCTCTGGAACCATGCCAGAATCTATTGACTTTTGAAAGATCATTGCTAATGCCTCTGCAATCTCCACAGCTACTTCCTTCAGAACACGAGGGTGCATTCCATTTGGTCCGGGAGGTTTATCTACCCTTAGACTATTCAGCTTCCTGAATACTTTCCTGAGTACTTTTAGAAGAGATTAGGAGGAATTTCTTTAACCAGAGGATGTTGAATCTGTGGAATTCATTACCATAGATGGTTGTGGAGGCTAAGACATTGGTTATATTTAAGGCCGAGATTGATAGGTTCTTAATTAGTAAGGATGTCAAGGGTTATGAGGAGAAGGCGGGAGAATGGGTTTAATAGGGATAACAAAGAGCTGTGGTGGAATGGTGGAGCAGACTCGATGGATCAAATAGCCTAATTCTACTCCTATATCTTATGGTCTTTTAGTGAGTTAAGATGAGGAGAGCATGTTCAAAGGAAAGGTGTGATGCAATTTTTTTTATACGGTGTGGAGGGTGCTTGGAAAACGCTACCGGGGTGGTGATGGATGCAAATATGATAGAAGGATTTAAATAGTTCCTAGATATGCATAAGACCATAAGGTCCTATTTGATAACACAAATAAAAGGATAAAATTTAATTGTCTAATTTGTCTTAAAGGTTGAGAGAATTACAATCGTATGTTCTGACCTATTACCAAGACATATGTACAACAAGTGCTCTAGACCCTGTGGCCATTTTGTAATTTAATAGCCTCTAGTTCACACATCAGTGTACATTTGGACATTAACACAACTTAATTCCACTAAGTTATTAAATCCAAACCAACATGGATTTATGAAAGGCAGACCACGCTGTATAAATTTATTAGAATTCTTTGAGGACACGATGTTGGATTTAATACCTGACTAATAAGTGCATTGTGAAATCATTTGAGTCCTTACTGAGGATTTGTAGATTGAAATCAAGTCTCACAGGATCCAAAATGAAACTATAAATTTGGGTTATTAATTGGCATTAGAATAATAAATAAAACAAGGACACCAATAATAATTGGGAAGCTGTGGCTGGTGGAGTACCCGGAGGTCCATTCTAACATCCCCGCTGTCCATGTACAAAACACATTTTGAAATATTGTTGCCAAGATTTTACAAGGTTAGGCCAGCAATGTTTTAAAACCATAAGATATGGGAGCAGAATTAGGCCATTTGGCCTATCTAGTGTGCTCTGCCATTTCATCAAGGCTGATCCAATTTTTCTCTCAGCCACAATCTCCTGCCTTCTCCCTGTAACCCTTCATGCCCTGACTAATAAAGAACTTTATTAACCTCTGCCTTAAATATACATAAGGACTTGGCCTTCACAGTGACCTGTGGCAAAGAATTCCACAGATTAACCACTCTCTGGCTAAAGAAACTCCTTCTCATCTCTATTCTAAAAGGACGGCCCTTTATTCTGAGGTTGTGACCTCCGATCTTAGATTCTCTCACCATAGGAAACATCCTCTCCACATCCACTCTATCAAGGCTTTTCAGCTTTAGATAGGTTTCAATGAGGTCACCCCTCATTCTTCAGAATTCCAGTGAATACAGGCCCAGAGCCATCAAATGCTCTTCATATGACAAGACATTCCAATCCTGGAATCATTTTTGTGCACCTCCTTTGAACCTTCTCCAGTGTCAGCACATTCTTTCTAAGATAAGGGGCCCAAAATTGCTCACAATGCTCCAAGTGAGGCCTCACCAGCGCTTTATAAAATCTCAACATTTCATCCTTGCTTTAACATTTTAATGCTCTTGAAATGGATGTTAACATTGGATTTACCTTCCTCACCACTGACTCGACCTACAAATTAACCTTAGGGAATCCAGCACAAGGACTCCCAAGTCTCTTTGCACCTCAGTTTTTTATATTTTCTCTCCATTTAGAAAATAGTCATCCCTTTCATTTCTTCTACCAAAGTGCTTGTCCCCACACTTCCCAATGCTGTAGTCCATCTGCCATTTCTTTGCCAAGTCTCCTAATCTGTCTTAAGTCCTTCTGTAGCCTCTCTACTTCCTCAAAACTACCTACACCTCCACCTAACTTTTTGAGGAAGCTGCCAGGAAAGTTGATGAAACCAAGGCAGTGGATGTTGTCTAAGTGGACTTCAACAAGGTATTTGACAAAGTTTCACATGCGAGGTTGATCAAGAAGGTTCAGTTGCTTAGCATTCAAGATGAGGTAGTAAATTAGATTAGACAATGGCTTTGCTGGAGAAGACAGAAAGTGATGGTAGATAGTTGCCTTTCTGACTGAAGGCCTGTGACTAGTGGTGTATTGCAGGAGTTGTTGCTAAGTCCATTTGTTATTTGTCATCTATGTCGACAATCTGGATGATAATGTAGTAAACTGAATCAGCAAATTTGCGGACCATGAGAAAAGCTATCAAAGTCTGCAGAGGGGTCTGCACCAGCTTGAAAAATGACAGATGAAATTTAATGCAGAAAATTGTGAGTATACTTTGGGAGGACAAATCAGGTCAGATTTGAGAAGGGTTGTAGAATAGAAGGATCTGGGAATACAGATCTATAATTCCTTGAAAGTGGCATCACAGGTAAGACCATAAGACATAGGAGCAGAATTAGGTTATTCAGCCCATTGAGTCTGCTCTGTCATTCAATCATGGCTGATCCCAGATCCCATTCAACCCAATACACCTGTTTTCTCACCCTGACCAATCAGGAAATGATCAACTTCCATCTTAAATATACTCATGGATGGCCTCCACCACAGTCTGTGGCAGAACATTCCACAGATTCACTAATCTTTGACTAAAAAAATTCCTCTGTTAAAAAGGTCACCCCTCAATTTTGAGGCTGTGTCCTCTAGTTCTGGATACCCCCACCATTGGAAACAACTTCTCCATATCCACTCTATCTAGTGCTTTCAACATTTGGTAGGTTTCAGTGAGATCCCCACGCATTCTTCTAAATTCCAGTGAGTACAGGCCCAAAGCTGACAAACGCTCCTCATCTGTTAATCCTTTCATTCCTGAAACCATCATTGTGAACCTCCTCTGGACTCTCTCCAATGACAACACATCCTTTCTGAGATATGGGGCTCAAAACTGTTGACAGTACTCCCAACTGTGGCCTGACAAGTGTTTTATGAAGGCTCAGCACTATGTCCTTGCTTTTATATTCTGTTCCCCTTGAAATAAATGTCAACATTGCATTTGCCTTCTTTACCACAGACTCAACCTGTAAATTAACCTTCTGGGAGTCTTGCACGAGAAATCCTAAGTCCCTCTGCACCTCTGATGTTTGAACCTTCTCTCCATTTAGATAATAGTCCATGCTATTGTTCCTTTTACCCAAATGCATTATCATACACTTCCCAACATTTATTCTGTCTGCCACTGCTTTGCTCATTCTTCCAATTTATCTTAAGTCCTGCTGCAATCACATTGCTTCCTCAGCACTAACTAGCCCTCCACCTATCTTTGTATCATCTGCATACTTTGCCACAAAGCCATCAATTCCATTATCCAAATCATTAATAAACAATATGAAAAGCAGCTGTCCCAATATTGACCCCTGAGGAGCACTAGTCACTGGCAGCCAACCTGAAAAGGCCCCTTTTATTCCCACTCACTGTCTCCTGCCTGTCAGCCATTCCACTATCCATGCCAGTATCTTTCCTGTAACACCATAGGATTTTATCTTGTTAACCAGCCTCATGTGTGGCTCCTTATTAAAAGCCTTCTGAAAATCCAAGTAAATGACATCCACTGCACCTCCTTTGTCCACCCTGCTTGTTACCTCCTCAAAGAACTCTTAACAGATTTATCAGTCAAGGAGCCTTCGAATGGTTTTGGTCTGAAATGTCAATTGTACTTTTTTCCATAGATGCTGGTCTGCTGAATTCCTCCGGAATTTTGTGTGTATTGGCCTATAATTTCCTTTCTTTTGCCTTCCTCCCTTCTTAAGGAGTAGAGTGACGTTTGCAATCTTCCAGTCCTCCGGGACCATGCCAGAATCAAGTGATTATTGAAAGATCATGACCAATACATCTGTTATCTCTTCATCTACCTCTCAGGACCCTGGGATGTAGTTCATCTGGTCCAGATGACTTATCCGCCTTAAGACCTCCCTCTCAAATTGCAGTATGAATTCAATCATATTATGATAGGGTTGCAAAGAAAACCTTTGGGACATTGGCCTTCATAAATCAAAGTATTGAGTGCAGAAGTTGGGACGTTATGTTAAAGTTGTATAATACATTAGCAAGCCCTAATTTGTGCTTAGTTCTGGTGACGTACCTAAAGGTAGGATATCAGTAAAATTGAAAGCGTGCAGAGAAAATTTACAAAGGTGTTACTAGTTTTTGTACTGTGTCATGTAATACCATGGTCCTGAAAAACGTTGTCTCATTTTTACTATGCACTGTACCAGCAGTTATGGTCGAAATGACAATAAAAGTTGACTTGACTTGACTTGACTAAGAATTAAGAACCTGAGTTATAGGGAAAGGTTGAATAGATTAGGACTTTATACTGTAGAATGTAGGAGAAGGGGAGATTTGATAGTGGAATCAGAATCAGGTTTAGTATCACTGGCGAAATTTGAAATAATAATTATGAGGGGTATAGATAGGGTAAATGCAAACAAGCTTTTCCCACTGAGGTTGGGTGACGCTAGAACTAGGGGTCATGGGTTAAGTGTGAAAGGTGAACTATGTAAGGAAAACACGAGGGCAAACTTCTTCCCAATCCATCGCCATAAGATTTCTGAATAGACAGTGAGCCCGTTAACATTACTTCAGTATTCTGTCCTCTCTTTTTGCACTACTTATTTCATTTATTTTCTTTATATATAATAATAATTTGAATTTTTTATTATTATGGTGCGAAATGAACTGCTGCCATGAAACAACATATGCCAGTGATGTTAAACCTGATTCTCATTCTGATTCACTCAGAGGGTGGTGTGAATATGGAATGGTTGCTAGCAGAAGTGGTGGATACAGTTTTGATTTCAAAAATTAAAGAGGTATTTAGATAGGTACTTGTATGGGGGGTGTATGGAGAGCTGTGATCTTGGTACAGGTTGATAGGACTAGGCAGCATGAACAAGATGAGCTGAAGGACCTGTTTCAGTGCTATAGTGCTCCATGACTCTAGTTTATGAATTTACAATAAGCACTTTTTCTCTGAGCCCCACATTAAATATAGAATAGACATTCATGCTGGCAGGATGCCAACTTTACCAGGCCGCCTGACCTCTTAAAATCTCTTATCATTCGAATAACAAACTAATGTAGTTAAATTGGTAGCTTAATTTGTTATTGTCACTTGTACCGAGGTAAGTGAAAAACTTGCATGCCACGCATCCAGATTAATTCATTACACAGCGCATTGAGATACAACGAAGTAAAAGAACAATGCTGAATGAGGATTGAAAAGCCTCAGATTTAATGTCACTATTCAAGAAAATGGGAAAACAGGAAACCGTCTATCCTTGCATGGGGACCAGATGAAGGGTTTTGACCCAAAAAGATGACTGTCTATATCCTTCCACAGATACTGCCTGACCCACTGGGTTCCTCTCGCAGTTTGTGTGTTTTTTTTTAATGTCAGCATCTGCAGTCTCTTAATTCTCCAGCCTAACATCTGTTGCTGGAATGCATTATTAAAGAGGTCATCAATAGTCAGATCGTCAAGCAGAGTCATCAAAGAGAAAAACATGTCTGACAAGTTTGAGGATGTTTCACAGTGTAGATAAAATGGATGTAATGTATTTGGATTTTCAGGGAACTATCAATAAGGTGCCACATAAAACATTACTGCAGAGGAGGATTGATCATCCAGAATCAAAATCAGGTTTAATATCACTGGCACGTCATGAAATGTTGTTTCGTGGCTGCATTGCATTGTAGTACATAATTTACAAAACTAAATTACAACAAGAAATATAAAGTCAAAGTAAAATTTATTATCAGAGTACATACACGTCACCACACACTAACCTAAGATTCTTTTTCTGTGGGCATACTTAGCAAATCTATAGACCAATGGATAACAAATTGCAAGTGCAGATATAAATAAATAGAAATAAATATCAAACATGAAATAGCAAGATAACAGAGTCCTCAAATGAGTCTATTCATCCCCTCTTGTTCAAAAGCCTGTTGGTTGAGGGGTAATAACTGTTTTTGAATCTGGTGGTGTGTGTCCTGAGGCTCTTGTACGTTCTACCTGATGGCAGTAGCGAGAAAAGAGCATGGCCTGGGTGGTGAGGATCTTTGATAATGGATGCTGCTTTCCTACGGCAGCGTTTCATGTCGATGTGCTCTATGGTTGGGAGGGTTTTACTTGTGATAAATCCACTACCTTTTGTAGGATTTTCCGGTCAAAGCATTGGTGTTCCCATACCAGAGCATAATGCAGCCAGTCAGCACACTTCCCACCACAGACCTATGAAGGTTTGCCAAGGTTTTTGATGACATGCCAAATCTTCACAGATTCCTGAGAAAGTGGAGGCATTATCAACATAAATATGTTGAGTGTGTATCCTCATGCTCCAATACCTCCACCTTGATCGTACCAATGAGAAGCAGCATTTCCTTGGTGATGGGGGTCCTTAATGACAGATGCTGCTTTTCTGAGGCATTGCCCTTAGAAGATAATCTTCAATCAGGGGACAAAGTATAAGAATAAGATAGAGATAGGGAGGAATTTTTCTGAATCTTTTGAATTCCCTGCTCAAGACAGCTGTAGATAAATCCCAGGTGGTGACAGGGTTTAAAGTACAAAGGACTCAGGTGGTAGGGGAAAATTACACAAAGGCCAAAATTGAATCATTATCATCTTAATAACTATTGGGGCAAACTTGAGGACTAATTGGTTTACTCCTGGCTTCTTCCCCCTTTCTTCAGTCCTGATAAAGGGTCTCACCGTGAACCATCAACTGTTCATTCCTTTCCATAGAAGCTACCTGGCCTGCTGAGTTCCTGTAGAATTTTGTATGTGTTCCAAGCATGAGAAAATCTGCAGATGCTGGAAATCCAAAGCAACACACACAAAATGCTGGAGGAACTCAGCAGACTAGGCAGCATCTGTGGAGAAGAGTAAACAGTCGACATTTCGAGCTGAGACCCTTCCTAAGGACAAATTGAATACCTATGAGTCCTGCTGAAGGGTCTTGGCCTGAAACATCGACTGTTTATTTATTTCCATAGATGCTGCCTGGCCTGCTGAGTTCCTCCAGCATTTTGTGTCTATTGGCTTTTGTGTGTGTTACTATGGTTTACTCCTGTTCCTGCTTCTTACATCTTTAAGGGCCTGGATTAAGAGGTTTAATGGTGGATTCATCTCAAACTTGACTTTCCACAAATATTTCAGTGTTCTCCCTGCTTCATTATGATGTGAAGGCCATGATCTTCCACAGCGATTACTTGAGTTGAGCATGATGTTATCCTTACTGGTTATTCACTTAGTGGAGAGTGCTGGTTCATCACTGTGTTTAAAGTGGGGTGGCTGATGCACGGGCAGCTACTACACAGTCCTTGACAAATCAGGGTCAGGGTCCAGTGGCATGGAATGCAAGATGACAGGGATCCTTCACTGCTACAGTTTTCTTCCACCTGTACACCATTGTGACGTGTCAACATCTTCCGCCAGCTCCACTGTTGAGGTCGCTGTTTGTTTGGCACCTTCCCCTTGACCTTACTGCCATGGGTGATCCTATCTTGAGCAAAACCACAAATGATAAAACTCTTGGGATCTCAAGAACTTATAAGCCTCTCCACCAAGAAAAGATGAAGATCCTTGGATAAGATCATTCCTCATTCTAGTACTTAATCTCACACCCATCAAGCTCCCATCCATAATATGTCAGAAACTCTTCAACTTCTGTTGCCTCCGCTTCAGAATTGAGGTCACTACAACTTCAGTCATCAAGTTACAGTACCCAGACCGGTTAACCCTAACCTAACCTTGGGATAATTTACAATTACTAATTAACCTACCTGGTACGTCTTTGGACTGTGCGAGGAAACTGGAACACCTGGGGAAAACCCACGCATTCCACAGGGAGGACATATAAAAGACTCCTTACTGAATGGCACTGGAATTGAACTCTGAACTCTGGAATGGCCTAAGCTGTAAAAGTGTTGCACTAACCGCTATGCTACAATGGCGCTTAAGGACAGCCCGTCAGGGAGGAGGCCATGTAACATCATGTCAGGACTCCCAGCCTCTAAAACAGTTACTTTCCCCTAACAGTAAGGCTGATCTGTACCTCCATCAACCCTTCCACACCCCCAACCACCACTACTTCATCATTTCCTGTCAGTCACCTTATGTACAGACACTCTTGTGCCTAGTGTCACTTTATGTAGAGTTGCACAAAAAAGTTTGTGAACCCTTTGCAATTACCTGGTTTTCTGCATTAATTTCTCATTAAATGTGGTCTGATTTTCATTTAAGTCACAATAATAGACAAACACAATCTGCCTAATCTAATAACACACAGACGATTGCACTTCTCGTCATTACTGAATGCACCATTTAAACAATCACAGTCATGCCTTCTACAAAAGCTATCTGGAGTCAGGTGTTCCTTTTTTTTCCAGTTCAAGAATTTTATTCACTAGTTTATACTTCCAGTATAAGTGGAAACTCCACAAAACAGGATAGAGAAACTTCAGGTTTATTGTTGATTTTATTGTACTGTACCAAAGTTCAAAATAAAAGTTATTTACAGACTGG
Organism: Hemitrygon akajei; assembly: GCF_048418815.1. Classification (NCBI taxonomy): domain Eukaryota; kingdom Metazoa; phylum Chordata; class Chondrichthyes; order Myliobatiformes; family Dasyatidae; genus Hemitrygon; species Hemitrygon akajei. The sequence continues at coordinate 171,156,391 of NC_133131.1, read as the reverse complement.
AACGAAAAGACAAGTAGTTCACAGAGTGGTCAGTTCATGAAACTGACAGCAACATCCAACGTATATTCTGTGTATTTTCCAAGAATATCTCCGTCCCTGAACAAGAAGTAATCCTTATCTCCTAAAACCACTTTAGTTCCTCCATATTCAGGGAGTATAACAGTTTCACCAACTTTTACGCTAACTGGCTATACATCTCCATTCTTTACTCGACTCCCTGGTCCAACTGCTACCACTGTTGCTTGCAAAACTTTTCCCTGAGACTTTTCTGGAATCATAATGCCACCTTTCATCATGGTTTCTGCCGCAACTTTTTCCACCAGAACACGGTCAAAGAGGGGAAGAAACCTTTTAAGTGCTTGACCTGCCATTTCTACTCTTTCTCTTCGAGCAAGCTCTGTAAATCACACAGCTTGTCTGCAGCCTCCTCTCCGCAGCGGCTGGAGTCAGGTGTTCCAATCAATGAGTTGAGATTGGAGATGTGGGTTGTAGAGGTGCCCTGCCCTTTAAAAAGACAAGCAAAGTCAGGTTATTGACAAAGCCTGCGCTTCTCAAGAAAGATCTCTTTATTTGCACCATGCCTCAATCAAAACAACTTTCAGAGGGCCTTAGAAAAAGAACTGTAGAGATGCACGAAGCTTGAAAAGGCTACAAAAGCACTGTTAAAGAACTGAATGTTCATCAGTTCACAGTAAGAGAAATTATCTACAAATAGAGGATATTCGGTGCTTTTGCCACTCTATCTAGGAGTGGGCATCCTGCAAAGGTCATACCAAGGGCACAATGTGTAATGCTGAAGGAGGTGAGAAAGAACCCAAGGATAACAGCAAAAGACCTGCAGAAATCTCTAAAACTTGCTAAAGTCTCTGTTCATGAGTCCTCTATAAGAAAAGCATTGAACACGAATGGTGTTTATGGAAGGACACCATGAAGGAAACCTCTGCTCTCCAAAATAAAAATATTTCTACATGTCTCAAGTTTGCAAAGACCACCTGGATATTCCACAATGCTTCTGGGACAATGTTCTGTGGACAGATGAGACAAAAGTTGAACTTTTTGGCAGAAGTGCACACAGCTATGTTTGGAGGAAAAGGAGCACTACACACCATCACCAAAACCTCATAAAAAAAACTGTGAAGCATGGTGGAAAGAATGCCATGCTTTGGGGCTGCTTTACTAGCTCAGGGCCTGGACAGCTTGCAATCATTGAAGGAACAATGAATTCAAAGTTGTATGAAGATATTTTACAGGAGAATGTCAGGGTTGCGGTCTGTAACCTGAAGGTTAATAGAAGTTGGATGATGCAACAAGACAATGATCCAAAACACAAGAATAAATTAATGACAGCACAGTTTAAAAAGAAGAAAATTTGTGTTTGAGTCAGAGTCCAGATCTGAACCCAATTGAGATCCTGTGGCATGTAGGTATCCCAGGAATACTGATGAACTGAAACAGTTTTCTATGGAGGAATGGTCAAAAATTCCTCCAAGCCAATGTGCAGGACTGATCAACAGTTACCAGAAACATATTGCTGTACAAAGGGGTCACACCAGTTACTGAAAACAAAGGTTCACATACATTTTCCAACAAATACATGTCATATTGGATCATTTTTCTCAATAAATAAATGAAGAAGTATGATGTTTTTTGTGTTATTTATTGGGTTCTATTAATCTTGTTCTAGGACTTACATGAAGATCTGATCACATTTTAGGTATATCTTTGCAAAAATACAGAAAATTCTAAAGGGTTCATAAACTTTCTAGCACTACTGTGTTTATGTACATAATCTATGTATTTATATTTATTGTGTTTTTTATTATTGTGTTCTTTATCTTATTGTGTGTGGGGTTTTTTTGTGCTGTATCGGATCCAAAGTAACAATTATTTTGTTCTCCTTTACACTGTGTACTGGACTTGACATTGAACCTTGAATTGGGCTCTCACTCTATGACTTGTATAGTTGTAATGGTCACATGGTGGATTGGATAGTGGACTACTTGACAGATAGACCTCAGTGTGTGCGGTTGGGAGACTGTAGGTCTGACACGGTGGTCAGCAGCACAGGGGCGCCGCAGGGAACCGTACTCTCTCCGGTCCTGTTCACCCTGTACACATCAGACTTCGAATATAACTCGGAGTCCTGCCATGTGCAGAAGTTCGCTGATGACACGGCTATAGTGGGGTGTGTCAGGAATGGACAGGAGGAGGAGTATAGGAAACTGATACAGGACTTTGTGATATGGTGCAACTCAAACTACCTGCGTCTCAATATCACCAAGACCAAGGAGATGGTGGTGGACTTTAGGAGATCTAGGCCTCATATGGAGCCAGTGATCATTAATGGAGAATGTGTGGAGCAGGTTAAGACCTACAAGTATCTGGGAGTACAGTTAGACGAGAAGCTAGACTGGACTGCCAACACAGATGCCTTGTGCAGGAAGGCACAGAGTCGACTGTACTTCCTAAGAAGGTTGGCGTCATTCAATGTCTGTAGTGAGATGCTGAAGATGTTCTATAGGTCAGTTGTGGAGAGCGCCCTCTTCTTTGTGGTGGCGTGTTGGGGAGGAAGCATTAAGAAGAGGGACGCCTCACGTCTTAATAAGCTGGTAAGGAAGGCGGGCTCTGTCGTGGGCAAAGTACTGGAGGGTTTAACATCGGTAGCTGAGCGAAGGGCGCTGAGTAGGCTACGGTCAATTATGGAAAACTCTGAACATCCTCTACATAGCACCATCCAGAGACAGAGAAGCAGTTTCAGCGACAGGTTACTATCGATGCAATGCTCCTCAGACAGGATGAAGAGGTCAATACTCCCCAATGCCATTAGGCTTTACAATTCTACCGCCAGGACTTAAGAACTTTTTAAAAGGTATTATTAATGCTTTTTGAGATAGTGATTTAGATGCATATCATTTTTTTTTACTGAGTTAAGTATTGTATGTAATTAGTTTTGCTACAACAAGTGTATGGGACATTGGAAAAAAAGTTGAATTTCCCCATGGGGATGAATAAAGTATCTATCTATCTATCTATTTATCTATCTAATGAGGTATCCCAACTCGATACTCAATGCCCTGGCTGGTGAAGGCAAATTCCCTCTTCACCACTTGTTCTACCAGTGTCACCACTTTCAGGGAACTATGGACATAGACAGTAGCCATTTTATTAGGTACACCTGTAGACCTGCTCATTAATGCAAATATCTAATCAGCCAATCATGTGGCAGCAACTCAGTGCATAAAAGCATACAGTCATGGTCAAGGAGTTCAGCTCAAAGATAAGAATGGGGAAGAAATGTGATCCAAGTTACTTTGACCATGGAATGATTGTTAGTGCCAGACGAGCTGTTTTGAGTATCTAAGAAACTGCTGATCTGGGATTTTCACACACAACCGTCTCTAGAGTGTGAAAAACAAAAAAAAAATCCAGTGAGCGGCAGTTCAGTGGGTGAAAACACCTTGTTAATGAGAGACGTCAGAGGAGAATGGCCAGATTGGTTCAAGCTGACAGGAAGTTGACAGTAACATTTGGTACTTCTACACTTAATAAAGTGGCCACTGAGTACATATCTGTTTTACAGTACTGCCCAATTTACTCTGTATGTCCTGACCCCAGTTTACTTACCAATATGCAACTCTTCACATTTGTCTGAGTGAAGTTTTACAATGTGGTCATTAAAGCATTTCACTTCCTGTCTCCATATTCTGGCATGATAGAGTAGGTAAAATAAAATATTTACAAATATTTCGAAGTGGAGCATTGAAGGCATGCAAAATGAGAAGTTACTTTGTGTATCCAGAAGCTGTTGTTCAATTTGAGCCCATGGTTCAAGGATTGAAGCAAAGAACCAGTGTGTGAAATGGAATAGTAAATGGAGGATTTTTCTCTGAGTAGTTGTACCAGTGCCCAGAAATTCATTTGCATAATGCTGTTTATTTCAGAGTTATGCAACTAACAATAGATTTTTTTCCGGAGTGACAACTATTTCCAGAGCAACAAACAGTCTGCTGGAGGAACTCAATCGGTTGTCTTTGTGGGGTGAATGGGAGAGAAGGAATTCAGTAAGCTCATAAGACATAGGAACAGAATTAGGTCAATCGTTCCAATGACTCTGCTCTACAATTCGATCAATGCTAATTTATTTTCCCTCTTAACCCTTCTTCCCGTAACTTTTGATGTCCTTACTAATTAAGATCCTATCAAGCTCCACTTTAAGTATACCCAGTGGCTTGGCCTCTACACCTTTCTTAGGTTCTAAAGAGACGTCCTTCTTTTCTGAGGCTGTACCCTCTGGTCTAGACTCTCCCACTATTGGAAGCATCCTCTCCATGTCCACTCTGTCTAGGCTTTTCAATTTTCCAGAAGTTTCAATGAGATGCCCCCTCATTTTTCTAAACTCCAGCAAGGACAGACTCAGAGCGATCAAATGCCACTTTTACATTAATGGTTTCATTCCTGGAGTCATTCTCATGAACTCTTTCCAATGACAGCATATTCTTTCTTAAATAAGGAGCCCAAAACTTCTCAATACTCCAGTCGCAGTCTAACCATTGCGTTACAAATCCTCATCATTACCTTGTTTCAAGTTGCTTTCCCCCAGTGATACTGTTGGTCCCACTGAGTCCCTACAGCAGATTGTCTGTTGTTCCAGCTTTCAGCATCTGCAGTCTCTTGTGTCTCCAACGACTATTGGTAGCATAGCAGTTCGTGTGATGCCTTTACAGCTCAGGGTGTCAAAGTCTGGAGTTCAATCCCTTCATCTTCTATGCCCTCTGTGTGTAATATGTGAGTTTTCGCCAGGTGCTCTCACAGACATACTGGTTAGTAGGTTAATTGGTCATTGTAAGTTGTCCCGTGATTAGGTTAGAGCTAAATCAGGGGTTGTTGGGGATTGCTGGGTGGCATGACTCAAAAGGACTGAAAGGCCTATTCCATGCTGTATCTCTAAACAGATACATAAATACATTCTTAGAAACTTTGCATCGATACAGAGATCTGGTGGGGGCACTTGATAGGGTTAATGCTCCACATTAGGGATGTTAAAGCAACATCGTTTCTGTATAACGCTGTACTTAGAATACTGTGGACTGGGATGATATTGTCCTAGGCACACTTATCATTAAGAGCTCCCAGGACAATATCGTTGTCTTAGACTTACAGCAGATATGCTAATTGTTTGTTTCACTCTTGGTCAAGTCAAAGTCGAGTACAGTGAAAGGTTTGTCTTTCATACTGTTCACACAGATCGGATCATTACACAGTGCATTGAGAACAACAACGCAGAATAAACTGTGAAAGCTACTAAAAGAGTTTATGGGGCCTCCGTCAGTCAGGGTTAATGATGGATGTTGCGTGTTAGCTATCTAAATATCCAAGCCAGAGCAATACAATATGGAGAGTAAGCTGATGCCCATGTAGCAAGTCCCCCCTTCTACATATCTGATGAACCCCAAGGAATGGCAGAGACCGATACAGTTTGGCACCAGCAGCTTCGCAGGAGTTGCCAGTCAGCAATGAACTCAACACAGGACTGCCTTAGATAGATCCCAAAGGAAATTATAGTGTCACAACAGCATTACAAGTGCACAGATATAAATATTGGAAAAGAAGTAGAAAGTATAAAAAATAAGTTACCACAAACAGTTTAACAGGAGAGGGTCATCACTTCCCCTGCTATAGGTTGACTCATTATAGAGCCTAATGGCTGAGGGTAAGAATGACCTCATTAGTGCTCTTTGGAGCAGCGCAGTTGTCTTAGTCTATTATTAAAAGTGCTCCCCTGTTCAGCCAAAGTGGCATGCAGAGGGTGAAGCTCTGGATTTTTCCCTCGGGTTTACTCTCAAAGCCTACTCATCAGTGGGTATCGTTGCAAGGCAGCAGAAGTTTGAGATCAGAGCTTTCCTTCTCCTAGATGAGCTATCAACTATGGCTGACAAACCCCATCTGCCCAAAGCAACTGGTTTTAAGGTGCCAGTAACCCACCTTTGCCCCTTCTCCTGTCAGTAGAACTGGTTCCACTGGGCTTAGTAGCCAAGCCACACGTGAAGATCAGGAGCTGGACTTGGTTGTCAGAGGCTATTTGAGTTGCACGGCATTGGGAACATTTAATAAGCTTGCTCCCACTACCATTCCCAGTTATAATAACTTTAAGGAACTGAAAGAATGCAGCGCAGGTGCAAGATCATAGTGAGGTAGATTGTGATGACATCATATATGCAGCATTCACAAGAAAAACATAAACAAAAATTATACACAATATTTACAAAAGAACACAACTATTTGGCTCGAGAATCAAGTGGATGAAGGAAAGTGGCTGTTTTTGACCCCTATGGTGTGGAACTTCAGGTTTCTGTACCTTCTGCCTGATTGCAGCTACTGAAAGATGCCATGGCCTCTAAATTCTATAGAGAAAAAGTATCTATGGTTTTGAAGATGCTTTGCTTGGACCCTTTTTATTGATGCCTCTGAATTTATCCTTGGGCATTGGGAATAAGCCAGACTCAAAAGACAATAGGTATTAGGAGTTTGTTGGGGTCAAATTCAATGTCAATCTGTCACCTTGATTTCTTTTATAACATTGCCAGACAGACAGAAACCTCCTCCGTGCTATTGTTTCCTCTACACCTCTTCCTTCCAAAATCCTCCTGACCAACCTCTCAACTTCCACCCTTGAACAAATGTTCATCCAAGAGTCCGCTGTTGGCATGTGAACCTGCCAAGCCCTATTCACCCATCACACAATTGGCGTTGATCTCTGTTGGCTTTTGATCTGATCCCACATGTCACAGTTATCTCCATGGGTTTTCCCTTCACTAACTCTGTAAATACTGCTTGCTACCCTCTGGAACCCATCTAGATCACAGCAATCCTCTGACCACTTGACCATTTAATTTAATCATGCCAGCATGCCATAAAGGCCAAAATTCCTTTCAATGTGCACTGCTTCTTTTGCCCTCTTTATGCTGTTCTTTAAAACCTTTTTGCTTGACCAACTATTTGGTCCTCTGGCATTCTTCTTCAATAGACCATATGATATAGAAACAGAATTAGGCCATTCAGTACCTCGAGTCTGCTATACCATTCCATCATGGCTGATTTATTATCCTTCTCAACCCCTCTCTCCCTGCCTTTTCCCCATAATCTTTGACATCCTGACTAATCAAGAACCTATGTACCTCCAATTGGGGCGGCACGGGAGCGTAATGGTTAACACAATGCTTTACAGTTCCTTAGCTGCCTGTAAGGAGTTTGTAGGTTCCCCCTGTGACCATGTGTGTTTCCTCCCACAGTCCAAAGACGTACCAGTTGGTAGATTAATTAGTCATTGTAAATTGTCAACTTGGTTTAAATAGGCGGATACTAGGTGGCATGGCTTGAAGGGTCTATTCCGCGCTGTATATAAAAAAAAATGTTCTTTTTAAATCTACTGAATGACTTGACCTCCACAACTGTCTGTGACAATGAATTCCACAGATTCATCACTCTAGCTAAGTTTTTATTTTTTTAAATTGCTTATGCAGCCCTGAAGCAAAGTATTTTGCCTCATTAACTATATTATATAAATGAAACTTGTGAATGGAGGGATTCAGTCTGTTCTACCATGCAGTAATGCTCTCCTAGCATCCTTCATTATTAAAATTTTTTAAATTGCAGTCCTCAGTGGAAAGTCATCATTGTACACCTTCACAACTATTGTGAATAAGAAAACACCTCTTCTAATGGTTGGTAATTGCTCAGTAGAAGGTGCTAGGTTAGTAAACATTGCAGCTCCCATCCTATCTCCGAGTGTGTTGAGTAAATCAAATGAAAAGGAACAATGTTGTAGATCAGGCTGCACAGGGCCTGTGTAGCCTGTGTGAACAACCTTGATTCTGAAGATAAAGATTAGCTTTATCTGTCACATTTACTTGGAAACATATAGTGAAATGCATTGTTGAATCAATGAACAACAGTCCACAAGTGTCACCACACTTCTGGTGTCAACGTAGAATAGCACAATTTACTAACCCTAACGTGTTTGCACCTGGAGGAAACCCACACAATCATTCAACATTCAAGAATGTTGATTGTCATTCCTTAGTATATGAGTGCAAGGGAGAATGAAATTTTTGTTACTCCGATCTGATGCAGCGTAAATAAAGCACAATAAACATAAAGAACACAAAAAACAAAAAAAGCAATAAATAAACCTAAAAACATAGAAATCTACAGCATATTACAGGCCCTTCGGCTCACAATGTTGTGCCGACCATATGACCTACTCTAGAGACTGCCCAGAACTTCCCTAGCGCTTAGCCCTCTATGTTTCTAAACTCTATGTACCTATCTAAGAATCTCTTAAAAGACCCTATTGTATTCACCTGTACCACCTTCACTGGCAGTGCATTCCATGTATCCACCACTCTCTGTGTGGAATTAATATAAAAGGGGAGAAATTACAAACTGTTTACTGATAGCAGTGGGAATTGAAGAGCAATCATTCGCACTGTGAAGCGTTACATTAGCCTTTGTCTTTGCATCTTGGATATGTAAGCTTTCTGCGACAGCTATCCAATTTAACAAGTTCCCTTTGCTTTTCCCTTAGTCCCTCAAATTTTCCGCTATTTTCATCCATGCTGTTGTGGTTGGTGAGTTTGTGAAGTTGTGACTTTGAGATTAGATGTTTGAGAAATCTGGTCCATTTATTGACCAATCTCATTGACCCAATCAACACACACAAAATGCTGGTGGAACACAGCAGGCCAGGCAGCATCTATAAGGAGAAGCACTGTCGACGTTTCGGGCCAAGACCCTTCATCAGCCTGGATTCCATATCAGTCATTGTCTCCACAAATGACCTGGTCAGTGACTGTTGTGGTGAGAATGGCTCAGAATAAAAAGAGATACGAGTGATCGGCGATCGCTGGTGTAAATACTGAAGGTCACAGACTGAATTTGACAAGTCCAAAAGCTCAGAAGGGGTAATTCAAAATTAGCTTGTCTGGAAATTGGAATTTCGATGTGTGTGATCTGTGTCTGCGAGTCTGGGCCCAATATCTGCAAGTCTGAGAGTCCAGGGCCAAGGACTCCAGAGGCTGCCTATTCTGAGAATGGAGACTTGTCTGTGAGCGTGGAGTGGGTGGGAGGGTGGGAAAGGGGCTTATTTTGCTCTTGTTATGTAGTATTGTTGTTTGGGTCTGTGTTATTCTGCTGGACATAGTAGGCATGCTATATTGACGCCAGAATGTGTGGCAACACTTGCTGGCTGCCCCCAGCACATCTTTGGGTTGTGTTGGTTGTTAATGCAAATGACCGATTTCACTGTGTTTCGATGTATGTGTGATAAATAAATGAATCTGAATCTGATCTGAGTATAGACTGTTAAAGATTGAATCCGGCTGCAGTAATCAACTTAAAAGTGTTCTGAGCTGTGGATCACTCTAATGTCACATTATTGAGACAGGCAGTCCTGACAGGTACACTCGATTGTGCACCAGAATGTTAAAGTCTTTCTGCACCATGTTGTTGGAAATACACAAGATGGATATCACAAGAACATGATACAGGGCATAAAGTGATATGTTATAAAAAAAATACTGTTTGTTAGAGAATTTGAACTAATTTATTTCTACATAAAGAAAATTATGTTTGCTCACCCAAGAGAATTAATGTTTAAATTCTATTTGAAGGTTTTGAGGTTGCTACCTGGCATCTTTATCAGATTTTCAATGATCTCCCCCGGGCACCTAGAACAGTGAACTATTAAGCATCTGCATTGGTATACTCCTCCCACCCCCACCTGGGTCCTTAAGGTCAGCTAATAACTGGATGAGGTCTCACAAGCTTTTCATCATAAGACCAAAAGAAATAGGCCATTAGGTCTTTCATCATGACCTGAATCTGTGTCTCTGATGAATCTCCAACTTTGTACAGGTTATTGGATGAAAATGAGGTATCCCAGCTATGCATATCCCTCTTGTATGAAAGACTGACAGTGTTGTCCAAATAATTGTAACAAGTCACTATTAATGCTTTATGTACTATTAACTGTCAGGACCTTAATACTGTGCCCTGAATATTGCTGCCGCCTTAAGGAGTTTATGTTGTGTGAGCTTCCTCTGGGTGCTCTGGTTTCCTCCCACATTCCAAACACGTATGATTAGGACTAGGGTTAGTAAGATGTGGGCATGCAATATTGGCACTGGAAGCATGTCAACACTTATGGGCTGCCCTCAGCACATTGTCGTTTGACACAAACAACATGTTTCACTGTACATTTCGATATAGATATGCCAAATAAAGCTAATCTTTATTTGAGCTTAAAAACAGAGAATTCTGGAAGTATTTACCAGATCAGGGAAATCTGAAGAGACTAAAGAGAGTTAACTTATCACGTCAATGAACTTTTAAGTTAGTTAAATCTTTGTAGATGATCTTAACTGGACATTTGTCATGTACAATGGCTCTGTACATTTGGGGGATAAAAGAATATATAGCTATTTCTGAATCTTCTTTGTCTGTGGTGTTGAATATGACAGAGTGGAGAGGCTGTTTAAAAGAATTTACAGAATCCAAAGTAATAGACGTAAAATGCTGGAGGAACTCATCAGGTCAGGCAGCAACAATGGAGGAGAATAAACAGTTGACATTTCAGGCCAAGACCCTTCAGCAGGACTGGAAAGGAAGAGAGAAGAAGCCAGAATAAGAAGGTGGGGAAGGGAAGGAGTACAAGTTGGCAAGTGATAGGTGAGAGCAGGGGGAGGATGGGTGAGTGGGTAGGGGAAGAGATGAAGTGAGAAGCTGGGAGGGGATAGGTGGGAGAGGTAAAGACCTGATGAAGAAGAAAACTGACAGGAATGGAGAGTAGACCATAGGAGAAAGGACCAGGCAAGATTGATCTGTGAGTTAGAAACATAGAAAACCTATAGCACAATACAGGTCCTTTGGCCCACAAAGCTGTGCTGAATATGTACTTACCTTAGAACTACCTAGGCTTACCCATAGCCCTCTATTTTTCTTAATCCTGTCCGCCATGGCTCTCCTAATTTCATTCTTAAACTCCTGCCTGCTAGCCTTATAATCTCCTAGATCTCTATCATTACCTAGTTTTTTGAACCTCTCGTAAGCTCTTCTTTTCTTCTTGACTAGATTTACAACAACCTTTGTACTCCACAGTTCCTGTAAGCTACCATCCTTTCCCTGTCTCTTTGGAACATATCTGCTCAGAACCCCATGCAAATATCCCCTGAACATTTGCCACATTTCTTCCGTATGTTTCCCTGAGAACATCTGTTCCCAATTTATGCTTCCAAATTCCTCCCTGATGACCTCATATTTCCCCTTAATCCAATTAAACACTTGCCTGACTTGTCTGTTCCTATCCCTCTCCAATGCTATGGTAAAGGAGATAGAATTGTGATCACTATCTCCAAAATGGTCTCCCACTGAGAGACCTGACACCTGACCAGGTTAATTTCCCAATACCAGATCAAGTACAGCCTCTCCTCTTGTAGGCTTATCTACATATTGTGTCAAGAAACCTTCCTGAACACACCTAACAAGCTCCACCCCATCTAATCCCCTCACTCTAGGGAGATGCCAATCAATATTTGGAAATTAAAATCTCTCACCACAACAACCTTGTTATTATTACTCCTTTCCAGAATCTGTCTCCCTATCTGCTTCTTGATGTCTTTGTTAGTATTGGGTGGACTATAAAAAACACCCAGTAGAGTTATTGACCCCTTCCTGTTTCTAACTTCCACCCACAGAGACTCTGTAGACAATCCCTCCATGATTTCCTCCTTTTCTGCAGCTGTGATACTATCTCTGATCAACAGTGCCACACCCCCACCTCTTTTGCCTACCTTCCTATTCTTTCTGAAACATCTAAAGCCTGGCACTTGATGTAGCCATTCCTGCCCCTGCACCAACCAAGTCTCTGTAATGGCCACAACATCATAACTCCAAGTGCTGATCCACTCTCTAAGCTCATTCACTTTATTCATAATAGTTCTGAAAATAAACTTGTTGCCCAAAGGAAACTTGGACCATCCTTTAAATTTTACAATGTAGTAATTCAAGACATCCTTTAAATAGTTTGTAACTAATCTGATTGGTCAAAAACATTTCCAGAAACTGGTGATTAAACACAGTTTCTAAGTGAATGGCATGTTAAGACAGTTACTGAGTAAATGAGTGAAGGTAATAAGTTGGTGCATCCAGAATTTCAATGATTTAACCACAATATTGATAAATATCTGCATTTCTCTTATTTTTCTCATGTATTAGAGCATGTAGTGGGTTTGAGAGATGTTATTTATCACAGTAGTACGGCAGTTAGTGCCAGCTGTAACATCGGGTTTGATTCCTGCTGCTGGGTATGAATAGAAAGCCATTAGATCCTAAGGCATTAGAGCAATATTAGGCCATTCGACCCATTGAGCCTGTTCTGCCCTTCTACCCAATATACCCAATGACTTGGCCTCTATAGCCGACTGTGACAATGAATTCCACAGATTCGTCACCCTCTGGCTAAAATTCCTCCTCATCTCTGTTCTAAATGGACTTCCTTCTTTTCTGAGGCTGTGACCTCCAGTCTTAGTTGCCCCCACTATAGGAAACATCCTCTCCACATCCTCTCTATCCAGCCTTTCAATACTTGATAGATTTAAATGAGATTGCCTCTCATTCTTCTAAACTCAAATGAGTAAAGGTCAGAGCCATCAAATGCTCTTCATACATTAACACTTTCACTCCCGGAATCATTCTTGCGAACCTCCTCTGGATCCTGTCCAATGCATACAATTTATTGGATGATCTGAATGATGGAGGAGATGTCTGATTTAAAAAAACATAAGTAATTGTGCGGAGAGGTGGCAGGACAGAATACTAAAACAATTATAATAGATGGAGTAAATGTACACAGTTTTCCCAGGGTTGGAGAATTAAGAACCAGAGGGCACAGGTTTAAGATAAGGGGGGAGAAATTTATTTTTTTTATTTAGGGATACAGCACAGGCTTATCCGTGGATTGTCATCCTGTCATGGTGGAGAAGCTTGTGTGGTCCTGAGATCCCGAGAGCGATGCCATCTGGAGCTATGCTCCTGGTAAGGTCACCCACGGCGGTAAGGTCGAGGGTGAGGTCCCTGACAAAGAACAATCCAACCAAGACCTCAATGGTGGAACAGGCAGATGAAATTACTACGAATTCAACGGCAGTGAAGGCGGATGAAGGCTGCAACAAATCCATCAGCTCCAATCGTCGTGGCTTCCATGCCATTGGACTCAGTTGGTTGATTTATGAAGTATTGTGTGCTTCTTGGAGTGCAACATCAAGTACACGTTAAACAAATACACGCACAGGCGTGTTTGCTCTGTGATAGATCAACGGAATGCAGATCATCATCCTCGACCTCAAGAGATAGCCTCGATGACGATGACGACAGCACAGTAACAGGCCCTTCCAGACTAACAAGTCCCCACCACTGAATTACACCCATGTGACCAATATTAACCTATACGTCTTTAGGGTATAGGAGGAAACCGAGCACAGGAAGAACATACTACCTCCTTGCAGATAGTGGTGTAATTGAACCTGGTCACTTGTGTTATAATAGCTTTGTGCTAACTGCTATGTCACTCCATTTAATAGGAACCTGGGGATAACTTTTTCACCTAGAGTTGGACAGAATATGTAACAAGCTGCCAGAAGAAGTAGTTGAGGCTGGTACGTAAATGAGATGTAAAAGGTATTTGGACAAGTACTTGGACTGGAAAAGTTGATTCAAATGTTTCAGTTTAATGGTAAAATATGGATATAGGCCAAATGTGGGAAACTGAGACTAGCTTAGATTGTAATCATGGACTAGTTGGGCTGAAAGGCCTGTTTCCATGCTGTCTGACCGATTTGTTTGTTTCTTCATTATGTGCCGTGTCACATGATGTTTGCGATCATGATCTTTCCATGACCATGATTGTTCTTGGCAAATTTTTCTACAGAAATTGTTTGCCATTGCCATTTTCTGGGCAGTCTTTATAAGATGGGTGATGCCAGACATTACTAATACTCATCAGAGATTGTTTGCCTGGTATCAGTGGTCACATAACCAGGACTTGTGATGTGCACCAACTGCTCATTTGACCTGCTCCCATGGCTTCACCTGACCCTGATCAGGGGGCTGAGCAGGTGCTACACCTTGCCCAAGGGTGACCTACAGTCTAGTGACTGGAAGGAGTGCCTTACACCTCCTTTGCTAGAGACGTATCTGCACCCCACCACCCAAGTATGACTGATTAGAAGATTAAAAAGGAAGAAAAATTTAAGTTTGAGACAAAGTTAGCCAGAAATATAAAAGAAAATAGAAGAAACACCTCTAGATATTTGAAAATGGAAAACATTAACAATGAGAGCACTACTAGTCCTACAGGGAGTGAGTGTGGGGTTTAATCATAGAAAAAGGTCAAAGGTAGATCAATTAATCAGCTACTTTGCATCATTCTTCACCATGGAGTCTAGAAGCAACATACCTGATGTAGCAATAAGGAGGTATGAACACTGGGGCTGTGGCACTGAGCTCTGGGCTGACAGGTTTCTGGGTCCCGATGGATTTCCTCCTTGGTTCCTAACGTAAATAGCCGGTGAGAGAATTTCCCATTTTCAGGGAAGGATCTATTCAATGTGTACCTTTATTCAGAAAAGGGAGGATATGAAGAAACTGCTTAAAATCTGCCATTTGGAAAATTTTAGTTGTTATAAAGAGTGAATAACTGGATACATAAAATACATAAAGCTAGCGTAGCAGTTGGTGCAACACTTCACAGTGCCAGTGATTATTGATTTGGGTTCAATTCATGCCACTCTCTGGAAGGAGTTAGTATGTTCTCCCTTGGACCACATGGTTTTCACCTGGGTTCTCCGCTTCCCTCCCACATCCTAAAGCTGTATGGTTAGGGTTAGTGAATTGTGGGCATGCTATGTTGGTGCTGGAATGTGTGGTGACACTCGTGGGCTGCCTGCAGCACAATCTTGTTGATTTGTCTTGGCACACCGAGCTGCAGTGAGCAGAAAACTGATTTTCTGATCCATCAAACAAATGGATCTGAAAAGAAAGAGTTTGTTGAATGCCTATGAGATGGCTTTTCAGAGCAGTTTGTTGTTGAGCCTACTAGGGGATCAGCTATACTGGATTGGGTGTTATGTAGTGAACTGGAGGCGATTAGGGATCTTAAGGTAAAAGAACCCTTAGGAGCCAGTGATCCCAATATGATTGAGTTCAACATGAAATTTGATTGGGAGAAAGTAAAGTCTGATGTAACGGTATTTCAGTGGAGTAAGGGAAATTACAGTGGTACGAGAGAGGAGTTGGCCAAAGTAAATTGGAAGGAGCTGCTGGCAGGGATGTCAGCAGAGCAGCAATGGCGTGAGTTTCTGGGAAAAATGAGGAAAGTGCAGGACAGATGTATTCCAAAAAATGAAGAAATACTCAAATGGCAATATAGTACAACTGTGGCAGACAAGGGAAGTAAAAACAAAAGAGAGGGCATACAACAAAGCAAAAATTAGCAGGAGGATAGAGGATGAAGCTTTTAAAAACCTACAGCGAGCAACTAAAAGAATCATTAGAAGGGAAAAGATAAAATATGAAAGCAAGCTAGTAAACAATATCGAAGTGGATAGTAAAAGCTTTTTCAAGTATGTAAAAAATGAAAGAGAGATGAGAATGGATATAGGACTACTAGAAAATGAGGCCAGAGAAATATTAATGGAGGACAAAGAGATGGCAGGTGAACTAAATGAGTATTTTTCATCGGTCTTCACTGTGGGAGACTTTTGCACTGTGCCTGATGTTGTAGTGTGTGAAGGAAGAGAAGTGGGTGCAGTTACTGTTACAAGAGAGAAGGTGCCCAAAAGCTGAAAGACCTAAAGGCAGATAAGACACCTGGACCAGATGAACTGCACCCCAGGGTTCTGAAAGAGGTAGTGGTAGAGATTGTGGAGGCATTAGCAATGATATTTCAAAAATCATTGGATTCTGACATGCTGCCAGAGGACTGGAAAAATGCAAATGTCACTCCACTCTTTAAGAAAAGAAGAAGGCAACAGAATGAAAATTAAAGACCAGTTAGCCTGACCTCAGTGGTTGGGAAGATGCTGGAGTCAGTTGTTCAGGATGAGGTTATAGAATACTTGGTGACACAGGGCAAGATAAGACAAAGTCAGCATGGTTCCCTTAAGGGAAAATCTTCCCTGGTGAACCTGTTGGACTTCTTTGAGGAGATTACCAGTAAGATAGATTAAGGGGATGTAGTGGATGTTGTATATTTTGACATTAAGAAGGCATTTGACAAGGTGCCACACATGAGGCTGCTTACCAATTTACGAGCCCATGGTATTACAGGAAAGTTACTAACATAGTTAGGACATTTGCTGATTGGTAGGAGGCAGCGAGTGGGAATAAAAGGATTTTTGTCTGGTTGGCTGCCAGTGATTAGTGGTGTTCCGCAGTGGTTGGTGTTGGGACCACTTCTTTTTATGCTGTATATAAATGATTTAGATGATGGAATAGATGGCTTTGTTGCCAAGTTTGCAGATGATATGAAGATTGCTGGAGGGGCAGGTAGTGTTGAGGAATCAGGTAGGCTGCAGAAGGATTTAGACAGATTAGGAGAATGGGCAAGAACATGGCAAATGGAACACAATGTTGGAAAATTCATGGTCATGCACTTTGGTAGTAGAAATAAATGTGCAGACTGTTTTCTAAATGGGAAGAAAATCCAAAAATCAGAGATGCAAAGGGACTTGGGAGTCCTTGTGCAGACCACCCTAAGGTTAACTTGTAGGTTAAGTTGGTGGTGAGGAAGGCAAATGCAATGTTAGCATTTATTTCAAGCGGTCTAGAATACAAGGGCAGGGATGTGATGCTGAGGCTTTATAAGACACTGGTGAGGCCTCACCTTGAGTATTGTGAACAGTTTTGAGATCCTCATCTAAGAAAAGATGTGCTGGCATTGGAGAGGGTCCAGAGGTGGTTCACAAGGATGATTCCTGGAATGAAAGGGTTATCATATGAGGAACATACTGGAATTTAGAAGGATGAGGAGGGATCTCTTAGAAACCTTTTGAATGTTAGAAGTCCTCAAGCCTGAAGTCCCAAACTTGCAAGCTTCAGACCTCCAACTTCAGACCCTGCAGATCTCTGTGCATTGACCCCAGGACTCACCATCACTGGTTTGATCTTCCAAACTCACACAGACCTCCAGTGACTTGGAGTGGGAGCGTTACCAGCCCTCATAACAACATGAAATGCATGGGACAACACAGGGGAGTCTTATATTAGCATGGGTGGAGCATTAGCTGATTGGCAAAAAACAGAGAGTGAGAATAAAGGGATCCTATTCTGGCTGGCTGCCGGTTACCAGTGGAGTTCCACAGGGGTCAGTGTTGGGACCACTGCTTTATACAATGTATGTAAATGATTTGGACTATGGGATTAATGGATTTGTAGCTAACTTTGCCGATGATACCAAGATAGGTGGAGGAGCAGGTAGTGTTGAGGAAACAGAGAGCCTGCAGAGAGACTTAGATAGTTTAGGGGAATGGGCAAAGAAGTGGCAAATGAAATACAATGTTGGAAAGTGTATGGTCATGCACTTTGGTGGAAGAAATAAATGGGCAGACTGTTGTTTAGATGGGGAGAGAATTCAAAATGCAGAGATGCCAAGTGTCTTGGGTGTCCTTGTGCAGGATTCCCTAAAAGTTAACCTCCAGGTTGAGTCGGTGGTGAAGAAGGTGAATGCAATGTTGGCATTCATTTCTGGAAGTATAGAATATAAGAGCAGGGATGTGATGTTGAGGCTCTATAAGGCACTCAGGAGACCACACTTGGAGTATTGTTTGTAGTTTTGGGTTCCTTATTTTAGAAAGGATATACTGACATTGGAGAGGGTTCAGAGAAGAATCACGAGAATGATTCCAGGAATGAAAAGGTTACTGTATGAGGAACATCTCTTGAGCTGTATTCCCTGGAGTTCAGGAGAATGAGGATGGATCTCATAGAAACATTTTGAATGTTAAAAGCCTGAACAGATTAGATATGGCAAAGTTATTTCCCATGCCATGGTAGGGGATTCTAGGACAAGAGGGCACAACTTCGGAATTGAAGGATGTCCATTTAGAACACAGATGCAGAGAAATTATTTCAGTCAGAGGGTGGCAAATCTGTGGAACTTGTTGCCATGAGCAGCTGTGGAGGCCAAGTCATTGAGTGCATTTAAGGCAGAGATAGATAGGTTCTTGATTAGCCAGGGCATCAAGGGGTATGGGGAGAAGCCAGGGGAAAGGGGATGAATGGAAGGATTGGATTAGCCGATGATTGAATGGCGGAGCAGAGTCAATGGGCCAAAAGGCCTACTTCTGCTCCTATATCTTATGGTCTTACACCAAAAAATGTACCAAAAAGAGCAAAAATCAAACTGGGAAATGAGTAAATAGGTTTCCCTTTCAGCAGAGAGAAATCTGTGCAAAATTGCTGTCTTCTGAATTAACCTGATTCTCAGTTGCATAGCACTTATTGTAAAGTTGCCTAAGTGAATTTATAGCCTAGGATTTGGAATGTTCTTGAAAATTTGAATCTAGTTGGACTTCACATTGTGTACACCTAGTTTGCACCTTCAATTCATTTATGAGATCACAGTTCTATTGTTGTCCTTTATGTAATTTTGTTCACTGTAATGAACCTGGTTTGCAAATGGACTCAACCTGTATATAAAACACATCTTTCTGGATTGTGCTTGTGTAAGGGAAGGTGCTTGAATTATGTAATTATGGTCGCTGGGAACAATTGTTCAACCATCTATATTAATCTATGTTTCACTTGTATTAGGATGTTTAAACATGATTTCTCTTTCATTGTATGTATTACATTCCTCAGGTGAAATGAGCTTCGCAGCTTTCCCAGGGTGATCAATGGCCCTATTTTTCTGTAATACTGTACCATGAAATTCTCAGAATGTGTCTTTTTTTAAAGTAATAAAAATACTCTGGACAACTGGAAGTATCTTTTCAAAATTTTAGGGAAATACTGCAACACAGGTTAAACAATATGAATACCAGGCACAAACAGTGGTGAAATGAAAATTTATTTTCTTACCTATATGCAACGTGCATGCTGTCTTGAATTGACTCATTCACGTTAGCTGGGAGTGAGTTGCATTCGGAGTTTTTGGCACCCAGTCAGATAATGGGAGCTAACTAGAACTATTGAACACTAACACTATGGGTGGGATAACAGCATAGTGGTTAGACACTGACCTGGGATTAATTCCACTGCTGTCTCTAAGGAGTTTGTATGTTCTGCTCAGGATTGTGAGGCTTTCCTCTGGATGCTCTGGTTTCCTCCAACATTCCCAAGATGTTTGGGTTAGGGTAAGTAAGCTGTGGGCATGCTCTGTTGGTTTCAGAAGCATGGCAACACTTGCAGGCTGCCCCTGGCACATCCTCGAACTGTGTCGGTCGTTGACACAAGCAGCACATTCCACTGAATAGTTCAACGCACTTGTGACTAATCTATCCATTCTGTTTACCAATGATGCACAGAGACTGCAACGTGTACCGGTCACAAAAAGCAAGCATTGGCTTGGCTACTGTGATATCCCCTCCAAAAGCCTTAATCTAAACCACCAAGCAGGAGGCATATGGAATCACCACCATATGTGGTTGCCCATCATCCTGACTTGGAAATACAGTGGATTACAGTTAATTGGGACACATCGAAACCAGTATATTTTTGGTACAATTAAGCGGCTGCTCCAGTTAACCAATTTCATGGAAATAGTTAAAAAGGTATAAAAAAGAAAAATTAAAGTTTAAATGAGTAATGAATTATGGATTTAAATGAAATTTAGAACCAATTGGAACACTACTAGAACTGCTACAGTACTATAAAACACTGCTGTGTTCTTTTGATTGACTGTGATTTAACAAAATCAGCACAGACAGCTAGTGCAGATAATGGAATGCCTTCATACACTGCTTTCATGTGATTGCATTCTCCAAATATTCACTTTCAGTGTAACATTCAAAATGACTGTCAATACCTTCAAAATCTTTGTAGTTATTAAGTTGTCGAAGTCGTGAAATCTTTGAATTTTCACTCCCAGACATTTCTGGCATCTCCAAGCCTGAACGCTTGAAACCCCAGTGAGCAAAACATTTTCTGAATTGCCCTACTGCTTATTTCTCACCAACTATCAGTAACAAAAATCACTGTTGTTTGAACACAAACATTTGCAAATGATGCAATGTAATAACTAGCAACACACACAAAATGCTGGTGGAACGCAGCAGACCAGGCAGCATCTATAGGGAGAAGCACTGTCGACATTTCGGGCCGAGACCCTTCATCAGGACTAACTGAAAGGAAAGATAGTAAGAGATTTGAAAGTAGGAGGGGGAGGGGAAAATGCGAAATGGTAGGAGAAGACCGGAGGGGGTGGGGTGGAGCTGAGAGCCAGAAAGGTGATTGGCGAAAGTGATACAGAGCTGGAGAAGGGTAAGGATCATGGGACGGGAAGCCTAGGGAGAAAGAAAGGGGGAAGGGAGCACCAGAGGGAGATGGAGAACAGGCAGAGTGATGGGCAGAAAGAGAGAAAAAAAAGAAGGGGGGGAAAACTAAATATATCAGGGATGGGGTAAGGAGGGGAGGAGGGGCATTAACGGAAGTTAGAGAAGTCAATATTCATGCCATCAGGTTGGAGGCTACCCAACCAGTATATAAGGTGTTGTTCCTCCAACCTGAGCGTGGCTTCATCTTGACAGTAGAGGAGGCCATGGATAGACATATCAGAATGGGAATGGGATGTGGAATTAAAATATGTGGCCACTGGGAGATCCTGCTTTCTCGGCCTGAAACGTCGACAGTTCTTTCAGTTAGTCCTGACGATGCCCCTCCTCCCCTCCTTACCCCATCCCTGATATATTTAGTTTTTTCCCCTCTCCTTTTTTTTCCTCTTTCTGCCCATCACTCTGCCTGTTCTCCATCTCCCTCTGGTGCTCCCCTCCCCCTTTCTTTCTCCCTAGGCCTCCCATCCCATGATCTTTACCCTTCTCCAGCTCTGTATCCCTTTTGCCAATCACCTTTCCAACTCTCAGCTCCACCCCACCCCCTCCAGTCTTCTCCTATCATTTTGCATTTTCCCCTCCAGCATTTTGTAGGTGTTGCTTGAATCTCCAGCGTCTGCAGATTTCCTCGTGTTTGCAATGTAATAACTGTTCACTTTAAATATAGTGTAGTGTCTAACGGCCATGCAAGTGCATACAACTAATGCAAGTTGGAAACTGTTTGGCAGCAGTCTCTTGTCCCTGTTAAGCAGCGTGATGTCCCAAATAAATTAAGAGAATCCTGGTTATTTTCTCAATTTGTTTTTGTTCTTTAAGATTTTTCCCAAATAAATGGCTGCCTGATTAACTGACGGCTCAATTAACTGGATTCCATTGTATTGCTATTTTTTCATCATTGCTGGTACTAAATTTTATAATTCCCAACCCAATGGCACTACTGGAGTACCTTCACCAGGAGGATTACAGTGCTTCAGTAGGAAACTTCACCATCTCCTTCTCAAGGATAGTTAATAATGGGCCATGAATGCTGGCCTTGCTAGCGGTGACCATGTAACTAGAAAATCAACAAATAAAAGAGAAACACATTTCCTACTTCCTTGGGTTCAGTTCCATCATACAACTGACTCCTGTACAACCTTTCCTGATGTCCGTGGTAGCAGATATTGTAAGTACTCCCCTCTCCTTGGATACAGCCCCCTTTCTTTTCTAAAGTGATATCAACATTCTTTACAAATCTGTACCTCAAACTACTGCTACAATCACCATCTCCCTTCCTTGTCCAAAGTCTTTGGGTGTGTTGCTGCTGCCCTTGTCTAACTCTTCTATCCCATTATTTTGACTGAATTTATTTAGTCTTGTATTTTATCCCTACCATAAAATATTTCAAAGCTAATTAAAACGTTGCTACTCTATTTAACTTTGGAATGTTGTGTTCTGTTCTGGTTATTTCATTATAGGAAAGATGTGGAAGCTTTAGAGAGGGTGCAGAGGAGATTTACCACGATGCTGCCTGGATTAGAAAGCATGTCTGATGAAGAAATGTTGAGCATGCTACAGTTTTTCTCTTTGAAGTGAAGGAAAATGATATAGCTGTATAAGATGATAAATGGTAAATATTAAGTGGACAGCCAGAAACCTCAGAATTTTTTCCCCAGGGTGGAAATGGCTAATATATAGGGGAGGGGGGTGCCTAGTTTAAGGTGATTGGAGGAAAGTATAGATCGTATGTCAGAGGTAGGTTAATGTGCCGCCAGGGCTGGAGGTAGAGGCAGATACATTAGCAACATTTTAGAGTCTCTTAGATAAGCACGTGGATGAAAGGAAAATGGAAGTTAATGTGAGAGGGAAGGGTGAGATTGATTTTCGAATGGGTTAAAAGGTTGGCACAGGATCGTACATGTTACCCGTATATCTTGTTGTTAGTATAAATAAGATGTGTGAAAGTGAAGAGAGTATAAATTAGTGCAAGGCATCTGAATGCCATTGAGCAACCAATATCAAAAAGCTATAAAGCCACAGAAAGTATATTAAATCTAACTAACCAGTGGTCATCGGCATTTTCTATCAGCGTTTTTATGATGTCAGCAATAATGCTGTTTTTCTCACCATCTGTAGGCTCTTCACTATTGAACATTGACCTTCAAAAAGCAGAGCAGGATGGTGTTGAAGACTTTTTTTTTATTAAATTGCACCGAGTATCATCCTGGAGTTGAATGGCAGAGTGGATGTGAAGAAGGTTGAGGTCAGCTTGTCCTCTCTCCGAGTGGCTGATTGGCTTTCACAGACAGCCCTGACCGGCTAATTGAGTTATTGTAATTGACCAGGAAGCAATTTCAGAAGTCCTTAAATTGGCTCTAATATTTTGGATTTGGATTTCAGGTTATTAAAACTGACAGTAACTGATGAAGATTAGAAAAATAGTGGGATCAATTTCTTTCCATGTGAAAATTTTATTTCAACTATCTAAAAACATATGAAGCATACATTCCGACATTCGCCCTCCCTTGAGAAGTTATGCTATATTGCTTATTAGTTAATATGTGCTTGAGGAAATTTTATAATATACTCAATATACACAGTGGTTTCCGGTTAATTTGGACACATCGGGACCAGTACATTTTGCCCCAATTAACCGAAGTTTCATAGAAAGTTAAAAAGGTATAAAAAAAGACAAACTGAGTAACAAATTATGTATTCAATTGAAATACAGAATAAATTAGAACACTACCTAGTACCTCTATAGTACCATTAAACTGTATATTAGTTTTAATAGTTATCGAAGGAGGAATTCAATGCTGCTGTGTTTTTGATTGACTGTAAATGAACAAAATTAGCACAGACACCTAGTACAGATAATAGACTACCTTCATATGATTTTATCAATGATGCATCCCCCAAATCTTCATTTTAATTGTAACATTCAAATTGATTATCAATGCCTTCAAATTCTTTATAGTTCTTAACTTGTTGAAGTAGGAAATGGTTTCATTTTCACTCCTGGCCATTTGTAATATCTCCAAGCCTGAATGCTTGAAATCATAGTGAGCAAAACAGTTCTGAATTGTCTTACTGCTTATTTTTTGCCAACTCCTTGTGAAAAAAAATCAGTTTTATGAATACAAACACACACAGCTGATGCTATTTAAAAACTGTTCACTCCAACACAGTGTAGTGTCTAATAGCCACACAAGTGCATGTGACTGACATTAGTTAGAAACTGTTTGGCAACAGTTTCCTGTCCCAATTAAGTGACATAGTCCCAAATAAAGAGAATCCTGACAATTTTCTCAATTACTTTTAGTTCTTTAAGAGTTGTCCCAAATAAGCAAACTGCACTGATTAATTGATGGCCCCATTCAATATCCACTGTATTACTAATTCCTTCCTTTGTTTTGTCAAGCTTTGACACACCTATTGAGTAGTTAATGCTAGTACATCTACTTAAGCTGTATTATAGGTTAATTATGAAAGTACTGACGATTATTAATGCACATTACCAAAATTTATTATTCAGTTATTTAGAGGTACAGCGTGGTAACAGGTTATTTAGAGGTACAGCTCCTGGCCCTATGAGTCTGCACTGCCCAGTTAGAGCCATGAGACTAATTAACTTACTAACCCATGTATCTTTGGAATGTGGAAGGAAACCAGATCATCTGGAGGAAACCTATGTGGTCATGAGGTGAACGTACAAATTCCTTACAGTCAGTGGCAGGAATTGAACCTGGGTCACTGGTGCTGTAATAGTGCTACACTAATCGCTATGCTATCATGACGTATGCCTTTTAGTAAGAATCATATCAGGGTTTGAAATTTGACAATATCAAAACTTTACATAAACCACAAGGAATACTGGAGCCACTAAACATATCTTAATTCTCCCATTGGTCATTATAACTGTCCTAAGATTTAACTATGTGTTTTATGAAAATGGAGGAGGTTAGTTAATGTGTACAAGATCATAATCCAGTAGGGAAAAGCTCCTTCCTCCCCCTTCCCCTCTATGGAGCACATCTACATGTAGTGCTGTCACAGGAAAGGAGCATCCTTCATCAGGAACCCCCACCACCCAGGACATGCTCTCTTCTCATTGCTGCCATCAGGAAGAAGCTGCAGGAGCCTCAGGACTTACACCACCAGGTTCAAGAACAGTTATTACCCCTCATCTATCAGACTGTTGAACCAGAAGAGATCACTCAATTTCACTTGTCCCTTCAATGAACTATTCCCACAACCTATAGACTCACTTTCAAAGCCTCTTCATCTTATGTTCTTGATATTTGTATTCAACCTCTTAACCATGTCAACATACTTTTATGCATTGAATTTCTGCCACATGGTTGGTTACATTAGGGGCATTTAAGAGACTCTTAGATAAGCACATGAGTGATAGAAAAATAGAGGACTGTGTGGGAGGGAAGGGTTAGATTGATCTTGGAGTAGGTTAAAGGGTCTGCATAACATTGTTGGCCTAAGAGCCTGTAAGGTGTTGTACCACTCTATGGTATAATTTCTTAATCCCCAAGGTCCTCGCCAAAAAACTTTTTGTTTCATTCCTTGAATTTAAGCGGATTCAAAATAATGTTTTGGCTGAACTCTAAAGCAGTTCAAAGCAGATTCTAATTGTCCACTCATTTAGGACGATGTTCTCTGGCAAGTATGCCGATTCAGTGAATAATTGAAGTGACTGCTGCCATCACCCAGTTTAATAGAAGGCAGAGTAACCATTAATGACATTGAATCATAAATAAAGACTATTCGTCAATCCAGAGAACAGAGAACATAAGTTGCATTGAAAATTAAATTGTCACACTTGATTTCAACTTCCCATACAATTGGCATTTCACTGTATGTTTCAATGTACAGTATATGTGACAAATAAAGCTAATCTTATCAGTTCTATTCACATAAAAGCCAGTCATTTATTACAGACAGCTTACTATTTCTGACAGTTCTGGTTTGATTGCCATGTCCAGTAAATAGTGTCGGATGATTCCTAGAAGATTTATAAACATAGCCTGTGGTATCTGGAGATAATTTCAATGCTAGAAGGTTAAATGTTGCCAGCAGAGTCTGCTTGTAATGGTGGGAAGAGCTTGGCCTAGGGCTTTATAGGTAACTTGGCCTTTGGTTGCAGCGAATATTAAAGCATCTTCTATGACATCAACTTCCCAAACAATTGGCAGTTCTCAAGAATCAGGCTAATACGAAAGGATTAAACTGCAGTCTCTATGGGATTTGGGAGTTCCTTAGTGTTAAGTGCACTGATGTTATTCAGTTATTGCTTCAAGGTCATGTTGATATTACAAATACAACTTAACCATTCAAAGTAGGTATGCATGATCTGTGCTGCATACATCTGTAATGGGCAGAACAGATCTGATAAAGAAGAGACACCTCCGACATTAATCAGCTACTCTCCTCTGTATTAGAGAAGTGCTATACGTCCCAAGATGCTGCCTTATTAGCACTCCATTGGGCCAAGAAACATTTTATTGTAAGGAGTCACATCCAGTAATTTCAAGAAACAAATTTACAAGAAATACTTCTTACATTAGATTTACAACAGCATATAGGTTGTACTTTATTAGTTGTAAGACAGTTTGGGATGTCGTGATGGCTTCAAGGTGTGAAAGCTGTCAAAATAGGTCCTATTTAGTTCAATTCAATAGATCATCAGTGATGTTCCATCATCCAGGTCATACTCTCTTCTCATTACTACTGTTGGACCGGAGATATGGAAGCTTACCACCAGTGCCACACCACCAGGTTCAGAATCAGAATCGGGTTTAATATCTTCAGCATATATCGTGTAAATTTGTTGACTTTTTGGCAGCAGTACAATGCAATACATGATAATAGAGAGAAAAACAACTGTGAATTACAGTAAATATATTTAAATAAGTAATAAAAGAAATACTGAGGTAGCATTCATGGTTCAGTGTCCATTCAAAAATCGATGGCAGAAGGGAAGAAGCTGTTCCTAAATTGTTGAATGGGTGACTTCAGGCTTCTATACCTCCTTCCAGATGGTAACAATGAGAAGAGGGCATGTTCTGGGTGATAGGGGTCCTTAATGATGGATGTCGCCTTTTAGAAGCATTGCTCCTTGAAGATGCTCTGTATCAGGAGAGGGAAGGGAGAACATCAGATAGTGGAGAGCACCCCTGTGGCCATCCCTCAACAATAAGTACTCCATTTTGAGTACTGCTGAGAGGGGGTAACGACCTATCTGCCTCTAGCACTGAGTCTGGCCCTGTAGCTCAGAAGGGTAGGGAATTGAGAGGATGACAGCAGTAATAGAGGATTCTGTAGTCAGGAGGACAGATTGGCAATCCTGTGGACTGCAAAAAGGAAACATGGATGGTAGTTTGCCTCCCAGTTGCAGGGTGCATGATGTTTCTGAATGCATCCACAATACCCTGAAATGGGAGGGTGAGCAGCCGGAAGTCATGGTACACATGGTACCAATGACATAGATAGAAAAAGGGAAGTCCTGAAAAAAGAATACAGGGAGTTAGAAAGGAAGCTGAGAAGTAGGACCTCAAAGGTAGTAATCTCAGGATTTCTGCCTGTGCCATGCCACAGTGAGGATAGGAATAGAATGAGGTGGCAGATAAATGTGTGGTTTAAGAATTGCAGCAGGGTGCAGGGATTCAGATTTCTGGGGCGGGTGTGACCTATACAAAAGTGATGGGTTGCACTTGAATCTGAGGGGGACCAATATTCTTGCGGGCAGGTTTACTAGAGCTGCCGGGAGTGGTTTAAATAATATAGCAGGGGGATGGGAACCAGTATGATAGAGCTGGGAATGAGCCAGCAGGTTTACAAGTAGATGATGGGTGTAACATGAATTAAGGAAAGACAAGGCAACGATTGGGTACAAATGCAGACAGAGCAAAGAGTTAAATTGTATCACAGAGGCAAAATTCAAAAAGGCGAAGAATACAGGACTGAAGATGCTGTATTTAAACGTGTGTAGCATTCGGAATAAGGTGGACAAACTTGTGGTGCAATTTCATATTGGTTGGTATGATGTTATGGTCCTCACTGAGTTGTGTCTGAAAGAAGGCCATAGTTGGGAGCTTAACATCAAAGGATATACTTTGTATGGAAAGGACAGGCAGGAATCATAGGTGGTGGTGTGGCCCTGTTAGTAAGAGATGGAATTGCATCTTTAGAAAGATGTGACACAAGGTCAGAGAATGTTGAATCTTTGTGAGTGGAGTTAAGAAATTGCAAGGGTAAAAACCATTATGGGAATCATATATAGGCTTCCAAATAGTAGCCAAGATGTGGGGTTGAGATTGCAAAGGGAGCTAGAAAGGCATGTAATAAGGGTAATGACACAATTGTAATGAGGGACTTCAATGTAAAGGGATTAGGAAAATCAGGTTGGTATCGGATTGCAAGAGAGGGAATTTGTTGAAGGCCTATGAGATAGCTTTTTAGAGCAATGTCAGCTTGAGCCTGTTCGGGGAAAAGCTATCTTAGATTAGGCATTGTGTAAGAACCCAGATCTTATTTGGGAGCTTAATGTAAAGGAACCCTCAGGAGGCAGTGATCATAATATGATTGAATTCATACTGCAATTTGAGAGTGAGAAGTGTAAATCATATGTATCTGTATCACGATGGAATAAAGAGAATTACAAAGGCATGAGAGAGGAGTTTGCCCAGGTGGATTGGTGAGGATGCTGGTGGGAATGATGGCAGAGCAGAGGTGGCTGAAGTTTCTGGGAATAGTTCACAAGACTATGTCCCACAGAGAAGTTCTCAAATGGCAGGGTAGGAACCATGGCTGACAAGGGAAATTAAGGACAGGCATAAAAACCAAGGAAAAGGCATATAAGGTAGCAAAAGTGAGTGGGAAGTTGGATGATTGGGAAGCTTTTAAACTCCAACAAAAGGCAACTAAAAAGCTATAAGATGGGGAAAAAATGAAATACAAGGGCAAACTAGCCAATAATATAAAGCAAGATACCAACAGTTATTTCAATTGTATAAAGAGTAAAAGGAAGGTGAGAGTTGATATTGGACCACTGGAAAATGATGCTTGTGAGGTAGTAATGGGGGACAAAGAAATGGGAGATGAACTTAATGAGTACTTTGCATCAGTCTTCACTGTGGCAGACACTAGCAGTGTGCCAGAGGTCCTTGAGTGTCAGGGAACAGGAGTGAGTGCCATTGCTATTACAAAGGAAAAAGTGCTAGGCATGCTGAGAAGTCTTATGGTGGATAAGCCACCTGGACCAGATGAACTACATCCCAGAGTTCTGAGAGAGGCTGCTGAAGAGATAGCGAATGCATTGGTCATGATCTTTCAAGAATCACTTGATTCTGGCATGGTCCCGGAGGACTGGAAGATTGCAAATGTCACTCCACACTTTAAGACAGGAAGAAGGCAAAAGAAAGGAAATTCTAGGCCTGTTAGCCTAACCTCAGTGCTTGGGAAAGTGTTTGAATCTATTTTTAAGGATGAGGTTTTGGGGTACTTGGAGACTAATGATAAAATAAGTCAAAGTCAGCATGATTTTTGTAAAGGGAAATCTTGCCTGACAAATCAGATAAGATTCTTCGAGGAGGTACCAAGCAGGGTGGATAAAAGAGAGGCAGTGGATGTCATTTACTTGGATTTTCAGAAGGCTTTTGATAAGGTGCCACACCTAAGGCTGCTTAACAAGATAAAATCCTACGGTGTTACTGGAATGATACTAGCATGGATAGAGGAATGCCTGACAGTCAGGAGGCAGTGAGTGGCAATAAAAGGGGCCTTTTCTGGTTGGCTGCCAATGGCTAGTTGTGTTCCTTGGGGGTCAGTATTGGGACTGCTACATTTCACATTGTTGGCCCATGCTTTGGATAATGGAATTGATGGCTTTGCGGCAAAGTTTGCAGGTGATACAAAGATAGGTGGAAGGATAGGTAATGCCGAGGAAGCAATGCAATTGCAGCAGGACTTAGACAAATCGGAAGAATGGGCAAAGAAGTGGCAGATGGAATGGAATTGAATCGAATTGACTTTATTACTTAAATCCTTCAAATGCATGAGTAATAAACATCTTTATGTTACCTCTCCATCTAACTGTACAATAGGTAATTTATAATAAATAGTTTCTACAACAGGACAGTAACGCAGTCAATATAGCATTGAAATACAGTTGTGTTAGCATGAATTAAGCAGTCTGATGGCCTGGTGGAAGGAGCTGTCCTGAAGCCTTTTGGTCCTGGCTTTTATGCTGCAGTACCGTTACCTGGATGGTAGCAGCTGGAACAGTTTGTGGTTTGGGTGACACAGATCCCCAGTGATCCTTCAGGCCCCTTTTACACACCTGTCTTTGTACATTTCCTCAATAGTGAGAAGTTCACATCTACAGATGTGCTGGGCTGTCATCACTACTCTGTGCAGAGTCCTGCAATTGAGGAAAGTACAGTTCCCATACCAGACAGTGATACAGCCAGTCAGGATGCTCTCAGTTGTGCTGTGTTGGGAAATGTATAATAATGCATTTTGGTAAAAGGAACAATAGTGCGGACTATTATGTAAATGGGGAAAAGTTTCAAACATCAGAGGTGCAGAGGGACTTAGGAGTCCTCGTGCAAGACTCCCAGAAGGTTAATTTACAGGTTGAGTCTGTGGTAAAGAAGGCAAATGCAATGTTGGCATTTATTTCAAGGGGAATAGAATATAAAAGCAAGGAGATAATGCTGAGCCTTTATAAGACTCTAGTTAGGCCGCACTTTAGGGTATTGTCAACAGCTTTGAGCCCCAGAAAGGATGTGTTTTCATTGGAGAGAATCCAGAGGAGATTCACAAGGATGATTCCGGGAATGAAGGGGTTAACATATGAGGAGTATTTGACAGTTTTGGGCCTGTACTCACTGGAATATGGAAGAATGTGTGGGGATCTCATTGATGTGGGGATGTGTGGGAATGTGTGGGGATCTCAACTTAATGTTGAAAGGACTAGATAGGGTGGATGTGGAGAGGATGTTTCCTATGGTGGGGGTATCCAGAACTAGAGGGCACTGCTTCAGAATTGAGGGGCGACCTTTTGGAGCAGAGATAAGGAGGAATTTTTTTAGCCAGAGAGTAGTGAATCTGTGGAATACTCTGAGACAAACTGCAGTGGAGGCCAAATCTGTGGATATACTTAAGGTGGAAATTGATCGTTTCCTGATCGGTCAGGGTATCAAAGGATGTGGCGAGAAGTCAGGTGTCTGGGGTTGTATGGGATCCTGGATCAGCCATGATGGAATGGTGGAGCAGACTTGATGGGTTGAATGGCCTAATTCTGCTTCTGTGTCCTTTGGCCTGTGGTTTTATGCTATGGAGGCTAGTGCTCATGATGGAACTGACTAATTGTATACAGTAGCTCTGCCCGCCCCCCCCCCCATCCCCATACAGATGGTGATGCAGCCAGTTAGAATGTTTTCCATGGTACATCTGTAGAAATTTGCCAGTATTTTTGATGACATACCAAATCTCTTCAAATTCCTAACGAAGTACAGGTATAGCCACTGAATTTTCTTCTTTATAGCTACATCGATATGTTGAGTCCAGCTTAGGTCCTCAAAGATATTGACTTCCAGGAACTTGAAATTGCTCACTCTCTCCATTTCTGATCCCTCTATAAGGACTGGTGTGTTCCCTCATCTTACTCTTTCTAAAGTCCACAATCATTTCTTTGTTATTAAACTGAGATTGAGTGCATTTTTGTTGCTGCAAGGTATATCTTGCTCAGGAACAGTTAATACCATTCAGCCATTATGCTCCTTAACTTCAATCACCACTATTCTGAACTGATTCTACAACCTGCAAGCTCACTCTCAAGGACTCTTTGTGACTCATTCTCACATCTCAGGAGTTGTGGACGTGCTATGTTAGCAGCAGAAGCAGAAGCTATGTTTTGATGTGCAAGTGACAAATAAAGCTAATCTTTCTTTCTTTCCTTATTTTTGAATGTGTATAATTTATCCTCTTTTGCACATTGGTTGTTTGTCAATCTTTGTTTATGTATAGTTCTTCCATAAATTCTATTGCATTTGGAAGTTTGGTGGATCGCCGAGCTTGGCAAAATGTTTGCAGACGTTTCGGCTCCAATCAAGCAACCATCATCAGAGCACAAGCTTCCAAATAGTCAACCCAAACTACCCATATTCTGCAAAATTCTGCTGTATTTCTTTATTTTCCTTTAAATGCCTGTAAAAAATGAATGTCAAGGTAGTATATGGTGACATATATGTACTTCAACAATAATTTTTTTAACTTTGAACTTTGATATTGAGAATTTACATTTTTATATTCAGCTGCCTGAGTATTTTTTTAAATCAACTTTTCAGTATTATGTGATTATGATTGCCAAGTTGTTTTTAGTGAGTTTCTCATGTTTGGGCTGAGAGAGAACCGTAGGCACAAGAAGACAAATAAGTATGTAACATGATCATGAAATTTAGAAAGTGAGCATTGTTATATATGTGCAGCAGAGCAGGCCAACAACCTCCTTGAAACTACTCCGCCATTCAATAAGATCATAGCTGATTCAGTCTTGTCTTCAACACCACTTTCCCCTCTCTCCCCTTACTCCTTGCCCTGGCAGCGTTTCAGATACCTGTCAATCTCCACTGTGAAGATGTTTGGTAACTCTGCCTCTCACACTCACTGAGATACAGAATTCAGGACAGTCTCAACAAATTCCTCAAAGTCTAAAATGCTGTTCTGAAATCAAACTCAAAGTCAAGCTTATTGTCACACATACAAGTACATGGTTGCACAAGCACAATGAAAAACTTATTTGCTGCAGCATCACAGGCACATGTAAGCAGAATTCAAAAGAAAAATATAAATTATACTCATTTTTTTATAAGAAGGAACACAATTGGAATAAGGAAAACACAGATTCTGCAAATGCTGGAAATCTTCAGCAACACACACAAAATGCTGGAGAAACTTAGCAGGTCGGGCAGCATCTATGGAGGGAAATAAACATTCGACATTTCAGGGATGCAATGTTGCTGGCTGCCCCCAGCACATCCTCAAACTGTGTTGGTTATAGAAGTAAATGACACATTTCACTGCATCTTTCAATATACATGTGATAAATAATGCTATTTTTTTCTTTCTTCTAATCTTTCATCAGTTCTGATGTCCTGATGAAGGGTCTCGGCCTGAAACATTGATTGCTTAATCCCTTCTATACATGCCGCCAAACTTGCTGAGTTCCAGAAGCATTTTCACTGTGAATGTATAACAGAAAAACCTACAAAAAGTAGTCGACACAGCCCACTCTATCACAGGAAAAGCCTCCCCACTATTAAGCATATCTACAAGGGATACCACCACAAGAAAGCAACATCCATCATCAAGGATCCATGTTCTCTTCTCACTACTGGCACTAGGAGGAAGATACAGGAGCCTTAGTTCCTACACCACCAGGTTCAGGAACAGTTATTACCCTGCGACCATCAGGCTTCTGAACCAGAGTGGATAACTTCTCTCAGCTCAACACTGAATAGATCCCACATCCTATAGGATCACTTTCATGGACTCTACAACTCATGTTCTTAATATTATTTATTTTATTTAAAACCTGAGATACAGGCATAGCCAAGCACACTCATTTATCAATTGCTAGGAACTCTCGGATTATTCTAGTGGTGTTTAGTATTGTGGCTTTCTGAAGATTTACGTAGATATTATGTGTAGCCCTAATTGTTTAATGCTATTGTGCAGTGACTTTGGGATGACACTAGTTGTAGATATTACTATTGGGACAATGTATACCTTATTCATGTTTCAAAGACTTTCAATTTCTTCTTTTAATTTAGCATATTTCTGGTGATTTTTATGTATTGATTTCTCTAAGATATGTGCGTTTGGGAATGGCTATATCTATCAAATAAATAGTTCTTGGTTGTTTATCCTGTATTATTATATCTAGATGGTTATTATGGATTGTCCTAGTTGTAATAACTGATCGGTCATAATATAATTTGTGGTATTCTGACTCTAAAACTGGATCAGGCTTGTATTTATAGTAAGGTGTGATTTCTTTTGTAAGTTTGTATTTTCAGGCAAGATTTTGATGAATGATGCTTGCCACTTGATTGTACTTGTGTAAGTAATCAGATTCTGCTAAACTGCTACAGGATCCTGTAATGTATTGGATTGTTTCTGGTTTCTTTTGGCATTTTCTGCATTTATGTCTTATTATTATTATTTATTTTTATTTGTACAATTTGTCCTTTGCGCATTGGTTGTGTAGTTTTTCATTGATTCTGTTGTATTTCTTTGTTCCACTGTGATTGCAACTGTGCACTTTCTGTTGCACTGGCTGAGTTCCTGGGACAACTCCTCCTCTCCGTCTCCCTTCACAGCTCTTAATGCAGGAATTCGGAAGTGAAATATTGAAGGGATTATGACACACTGCTGTGCTGTTGTGTATCTCCTTCCCCTACAAAAGGTAAATGATGAGCCCCCGCTATCAGCAGATCACTTCTTGAGTTTCAGATGACAACCAGAGAAAGGGTATAAATCTCAGGTTCCAACAGGTCACCAGCCCTCTTGTTGAATGTAACAAAAGGAATAACCTCTCCATTAAGAGGATTAATGTGCTCTGTATAGAAGCAAATTTATTCTTATCTTGGGCTACAGAACAGAGCCAGTATGTGTACTTGTGGCTTTGTATGTGGGGGGCAGAGACAAACACAGATGTCTCCCATTTCAATTGTGCAGTTTTGCTTTAGTAAATTTCCTTAGATTCCCAGCAGAAAGGATTTAAGCAGGGTCGAAAGTACTTAGACATTAAGGCTGGGGTTTTCGTTCTACTTCCGTGTAGGTCAGATCACAGTATTGCTATGTCATATCTGCCTCACCATTCTGTTCTCTCCTTACTGTTCTTTGACAGAATAGACATTCCTTTAGAACAGAAATGAGGAGGAATTAATTACCACAGATGGCTGTGGAAACCAAGTCATTGGGTATATTTAAAGCAAGAGATTGATACGTTCTTATTTAGTGAAGGTGTCTAAGGTTACAGGGGAAGGCAGGAGAATGGGGTTGAGAGGGGAAATAAATTGGCCATTGAAAGAATAGTGCAGCATACTGGCCTAATTTGCTCCTATGTCTTATGGTCTTTAACTGTAGCATGACCAGATTTCATTAGCTCTCATAGGAATTCACAGATTGTCCTCAAACTACATATGATAAACAAAACTAATCTGTATCTTGGTACATCTGGAACATCTTGCATCCAGTGCCACACTGATGAGAGGAAAGTTACCATATGACTTCGTCAACACTGTGCATCTGCATTGCCAGTTTCAGGAAAATATGAACTTGTATCCCAAGGTCTTGCTGTTCAATAGCACTCCACAGTTCAAGAGCCACAAGGTAATGTTGCTGCTCTATGAAAGCCTGGCAAGACCTCACTTAGGGCATTGTGTTCAGTTCTGGTCACATCATTGTAGGAAGGATATGAAAGTTTAGAGAAGGTACAGAGGAGTTTCACCAGGATGCTTCCTGGATTACAGAACATCTTTAATGACAACAGGTTGAGTGAGCCAAGGCTTTTGTTTTTGGAGAGGAGGATGAGAGGTAACAAGAAATGTACAAGACGATAAGTGGCATAGAAGAGTGGATAGTCAGAGACTTTTTCCAAGGGTTGAAATTGCTAATTCAAGGTGCATAATTTTAAGGTGATTGGTGGAAAGTATAGGGAGGATATCAGAGTTAAGCTTTTTACAGAGGGTGGTTGGTGCATGGAATGCACTGCCAGGGGTGGTGATAGAGACAGATATATTCGGGGCATTTAAGAGACTCTTGGACAGGCACATGAATGATAGAAAAATGGAGTGCTATGTGGGAGGGTAGGGCTAGGTTAATCTAGGTTGGTACCATGTCCTGGGCCAAAGTTGTACTGTGCTGCAGTGTTCTATATTCTGTGATGTAACCTCAATCCAGTCAGTAATTGGAGCAGGCATTGTTATGCTCTCTGAAGCCTTGTCATTAACAAAAGCCATCCAAAAAGGGAAATAATTTTAAAAGCTGCGAAGTATAAGTGGTGAGAAGTTGACTCAGACAGAGGGATGTGAGACAACAGCAAACTGATCAAACAATTAACTGTTTGAAAGAAAAGGTTTGACCAGTGGCCAGTCCAGATATCAGAAGTTTTGAGAGGATGGGACTTCAATCAGGTCCACTGCCCAAGTACAAAAGTTAGCAGTGGGTCACCATAGCGAAAAAGAGCTTAGACCTGCAACCAATTGCCGTTTGGGATTGATTAGCAAGAGCAAATTAAAGGAAGGCAGGAGCAAGCACAGCAGCCATCATCTGAGTGGACAGAGTCAGAGTGGTGATCTTGAGGCTTCAGCTCTTCGAGGCTTCAGTCAGAGAAAGCAAAGGAAAATAAAGCTCAAGGTTAAGTTTTTTTTTCCTTTCTTTCTTTATATCTGCTCAGCCAGGACAGTAGAGATGCCAGAGAGTGTAGTAGAATACTCCTCTTGCAAGATGTGGGAAGGCAGGGAGACCTCCAGTGTTCCTGACAACTACAACTGTGAGGTGCATCCAACTGCACATATAGAGAGGTAGTTACACTCAAGGTACAGGACACAGGAAACAAGTCAAAAGGGGAAAGGGGTCAAGGAGCCAGTGCAGAGTACACCTGTGACCATTCCCCTCAACCACAGGTAGACTACTTTGGATACTGTCGGGAGGGGGGTGACCTAACAGAGGAAAGTCACAATGGTTGGGTATCTGGCATGGAGTCTGCCTCTTGACTCAGAAGGACATGGGGGAGAAGAGGGACACTGTGGTGATGGGGGATTCTTTAGTTAGGAGAACGGACAGGAGGTTCTGTGGTTGAGAATAAGATTCCCAGATGGTACGTTGCCTCCCGGGTGCCAGGGTCCAGGATATCTCCAATCGAGTTCTCAAGTGTTCTTCAGTTGGGGGGGGGGGGTAACAACCAGAAGTCATAGTCCATGTAGGCACCAATGACATGAGTAGGATGAGTGGTGAGGTTCTTCATGGGGAGTTCAGGGAGTTAGGTGCTAAGTTATAGGGCAGAACCTCCAGGGTTGTGATCTCAGGATTGCTACTCATGCCATGTGCTAGTGAACTATGAACTTGGAAGATTATACAGTTTATTATGTGGCTAAGGAGTATTGTAAGAGGGAGGGCACAAGATCTTTGGATCATTGTGCTCGCTTCCAGGGAAGGTGGGACCTGTACAGAAGGGACAGTTTGTACCTGAACTGGAGAGGGACTAATATACTAGTGGGAAGGTTTTTTAATGCTGCATGGTGGGGTTTCAGGGGGATGGGAACCAGAGTGCCAGAACAGTTAGTGGAGAGTTTGTGGAGGAAGATGTTGGTAAGATCTCACACAAAGTTAGGAATCAAAAGATTGAGCATGGTGCGACTAGTGTCCTAAGTTGCATTAATTTCAATGCTGAAGTACCATAGGAAAGGCAGATAATAGTGCTGAAGATGAGGTAGCTGGTTTACAAACAGAGGCAATGTGTAGTGAGGGGAGGCTGTTGATAGGTCAAAATTGCAGTCAGCAGGATGAATTGCAACGGAACATGTGGACAAAATCAAAAAAGAGTGAATACAAAACTGAAGGTGCTGTATTTAAGCATGTTCAGTGTACAGAATACGGTAGATGAACTTGCAGCACAGTTGCAGATTGGCTGGTGTGATGATGTAGGCATCATTGAATCATGGCTGAAAGATTATAGCTGGGAGCTTAAGGTCCAAGGATACACATTGTTATTGAAAGGACAGGCAGAAAGGCAGAGGGGTGGCATTGCTCGTTGGGTAAAAAATGAAATCAAAGCATTAGAAAGAGGTGACATAGGGTCAGAAGGTGTTGAATCATTGTGGATAGAACTAAGGAACTGCAAGGGTAAAAAGACCATGATGGGAGTTGTACACAGACCCCCAAACAGTAGTAAGAGTATGGTCTACAAACTACAATGGGAGATAGAAAATGTATGCCAAAAGGGCAGTGTTTCAATACTGGGGGGATTTCAGTACACAGTGTTTCAATACTGTGTACTGGGGGGATTTCAGTACACAGGTAGATTGGGAAAAGCAGTTTGGTGCTAGAGTCCAGGAGGAGGAATTTCTAGTATCCCAACGAGATGGCTTTTTAGAGCAGCTTGTAGCTGAGCAAACTACAGCTATTTTAGACTGGGTGTTGTGCAGTGAACCAGAATTGACTAGAGAATTTAAGGTAAAAGAACCTTTAGGGGAAAGTGATCATAATATGATTGAATTCACCCTGAAATGTGGAAACCATAGGAAGTAGGTGCAGAGGAGATTTACAAACATGTTGCCTGAAATGGGGAGCATGCCTTATGAGAATAGGTTGAGTGAACTTGGCTTTTTCTCCTTGGAGCGACAGAGGATGAGATGTGACCTGATAGAGGTGTACAAGATATTGAGAGGCATTGATCGTGTGGATAGTCAGAGGCTTTTCTCCAGGGCTGAAATGGCTAGCACGAGAGGGCACAATTGTAAGGTGCTTGGAAGTAGGCACAGAGGAGATGTCAGGGGTAAGTTTACGCAGAGAGTGATGAGTACGTGGAATGGGCTGCTGGTGGTGACAGTGAAGGCGGAAACAATAGGGTCTTTTTAGAGACTCCTGGATGGCTACATGGAGCTTAGAAAAATAGAGGGCTATGGGTAAAGCCTAGATAGTTCTAATGTAGGGATATGTTCGGCTCAGCTTTGTGGGCTGAAGGACCTGTATTGTGCTGTAGGTTTTCTGTGTTTTCTATGAAATTTGAGAAGGAGAAGCTTAAGTCAGATGTCTCAGTATTACAGTGAAATAAAGGAAATTACAGAGGCATGAGAGTGGAGATGGCCTGAATTGATCAGAAAAGAACACTGGCAGGGATGACAGCAGAGCGGCAATGTCTAGAATTTCTGGAAGCACTATGGAAGGCACTGGTAGTATTATGAAAGTTCCAAGTGTCAGGAGTCATGAATTGTGTGAATTTCCCATAACAAGAAAGAAGATTCTTGGGAAACCGGAAAGTCTGAAGGTAATTTAGTTACCTGGACCAGATGGTATACACCGCAGGGTCTGAAAGAGGTGGCTGAAGAGATCATGAAGATCTTTCAAGAAACGATTCTGGAATGGTTCCAGAAGACCGGAAAACTGCAAATGTCATTCCACTCTTCTAGGGACGAAGAAGAATTATTAGCCATTGTTTGAAATATAGAAGAGAACATTGAATTCGAATGAGTCAAGGACAATGGAAGCAAACAGATCAATATGTCTTTGTTCCTGCCATGTGCTTGGAGATGGCGGCTGTCATTTTGTGGAACTGTTTTATGTCCTCCATTTTGTGAGATGAAGTTACTTTACTTCCAGTGCTTTAAAGAAGGTGCAATAATGCTTCAGGTAATCTGAAGGACTAGAGATAATTTCCAAATAAGAAGCTATTCGTGAGATACTCTTTGGTTGGATATAACACGCAGGTTTATGAATGTTGGGGTTGGTGACTGCCAGCAATGCTTTGAGCTAATTGCTGATTAAGAACAAAAAGCCACAAATTACCAATGGTCACTTCGATTGCGCTATCTGCGATAACTCCAGAGAATCACCATTGTGAGGAAGAACCCCCACGCCAGGGGCTAGGAAAAGGAAGGATCAATCGTCTGGCCAACAGAGATCCCCTATTTCAGTGCTATAAATTGGACAAGTGGTTTGAGTGAGTATTGGTACAGGAGAACAGTAGAACTCATGTTTAAGTTGTTGGCCCAAGGTTAACTTAGTTACGTTGTTCTTTGTACAGAGCCAATAAAGTATGAATTTTGATTAATTACAAGTTGCATAGTGAATTTCCTAACCTAGTTCCGTTGACGAATGGTCAACAGAATGGAAACTATAGGCCAGTTAGTCTGACCTCAGTGATTGGCAAGATGTTGGAGTTGATTATTAAGGATGAGGTCTCAGGATACTTGGACGCACATGTTAAAATAGGCCATAGTCAGCATGAGAAAATCCTGCCTAACAAATCTGTTGGAAATCTTTGAAGAAATAGCAAGCAGGATAGACAAAGGGGAATTGGTTGTTGTGTTCTTGAACTTCAGAGGGCCTTTGACAAAGTGCCACATATGAGGTTGCTTAAGAAGCCACGAGCACATGGTATTACAGGAAAGATTTTAGCATCGATAAAGAAGTGGCTAATTGGTAGGAAGCAAAAAGTGGGAATAAAGGGAGCCTTTTCTGGTAACCTGCCAGTGATCAGTGGTGTTCCACAGGGTTCTGTGTTGTGATCAAATCTTTTTACATTATTGATCAATAGTTTGGACGATGGAATTGATGATTTTGTTTTGAGGATGTAGAGAGGCAACAGAAGGACTTAGACAGATTAGGAGAATGGGCAAAGAAATGGCAGATGGAATACAGTCAGGAAGTGTATGGTCATGCACTTTGGTAGAAATAAAAGGGTTGATTATTTTCTAAATATGGAGAAAATACAAAAACCTGACGTGCAAAGGGGTTTGGCAGTCCTTGTGCAGGATTCCTTAAGGTTAATTTGCAGGTTGAATTTGTGGTAAAGAAGGTAAAAACATTCATTTCAAGAGGACTAGAATATTAGAAGTAAAACTGTAATGTTGAAACTTTGTAAAGCACTGGTGAGGCTTCTCTTGGAGTATTGTGAGCAGTTCTGGGCCCTTTATTTTAGAAAGGATGTGCTGAAACTGGAGAGGATTCAAAGGAGGTTCACAGTAATGATTCCAGGATTGAATGGCTTGTCATATGAAGAGAGTTTGATGGCTCTGGGTCTGTATTTCTTAGAATTCAGAAGAATGAAGAGTGACCTCATTGAAACTTATGGAATGGTGAAAGGCCGTGATAGAGTGGATACGGAGAGAATGTTTCCTATGATGGGAGAGTCTGAGATTTGAGGATGTGGCCTCAGAACAGAGGGCTGATCTTTTAGAACGGAGATGTGGAGGAATTTCTTTTGGCAGAGAGTTGTGAATCTATGTAATTCTTTGCTATAGGCAGCTGTGGAGGCCAGGTCTTTATGTATATTTAAGGCAAAGGTTGATAGATTCTTGATTGGTCAGGGTATGAAGGGATACGGGGAGAAAGCAGGAGATTGGGGCTGAGAGGA
Organism: Hemitrygon akajei; assembly: GCF_048418815.1. Classification (NCBI taxonomy): domain Eukaryota; kingdom Metazoa; phylum Chordata; class Chondrichthyes; order Myliobatiformes; family Dasyatidae; genus Hemitrygon; species Hemitrygon akajei. Next base: position 171,115,654 of record NC_133131.1, on the reverse strand, counting down.
AAGTTGGATCAGCCATGATGAAATGGTGGAGCTGACTTGATTGACCAAATAGTATTACATTTGGAGGCATATGACCTATTCTTTTATTCTTTTCCCATTTTCAGCAGGGGTAATTAAATCATTGTCTATTAGCCTTTCCATACCCAGTCTTTAGGATGTATGGGGTCTTCTGCTGTTTTCAGCTGAACACAGCTTTAAATACTCAATCCTCCGGGCTTTAGTAATATTGAGGCTTAGTCTTGTAATTTAAAGAAGACAATTTCACCACCAACCTCCCACCCCCAGCCCTTTTCTCCCCTCATCCACTGTGGCCAGATTTAAGAATTTAAATTTATTGTTTAAAAATAAATCCTTCCCCTTGGGCCAGACTGAAAGTAAAGGGGAAATTTGGTTCACATAACAGTGGGGGGGGGGGGGTAACCATTTCTAATGGCAGCAACTCATGAATAAGCAGATACCAACTAAATATAATTGGTGAATGAAGCAGTGGGGACGGAATTTTCTCAGCAGCTTTTGTGGTTTTGAAATCTGGGATGAGGGGTGGCCATGGAAAATTCCACAGTAAACATAGAAGGCAGGAGAATAATGTTCAGAGGGATAATGAGCCATAATCGAATAGTGGAGCAGACTCAATCAGCCTATGTCTTACGGTTTTATGGTCTAAACTTCCATGGTACATGTCAATCTGCCCCATTCCACTGGTTTAGACCATGAGACATAGAAGGAGAATTAGGTTATTTGGCCCATTGAGTCTGCTCTGCCACTTTTCCATCATGGGTGAATTATTATACCTCTCAACCCCATTCTCCAGTCTTCTCCCCAGAATCTTTGATGCCCTGACTAATCAAGAAACTATCAACCTCCACTTTAAATATAAAACATAGAACATTACAGCACAATATTGGCCCTTTGGCCCACAATTTTGTGCTAAACTTTTAATCTACTCCAAGACAACGTATGTCTTTCTTGCAACATCCAATGGTTTGGCCTCCACAGATGTATGTGGCAGTGGATTCCACAGATTCATAACCCTCTGGTTGAAGAAATTCCTTTTCATCTCTTTTCTAAAGGAACGTCCTTCTCTCTTGAAGCTGTGCTCTATGGTCCTAGACTCTCCTGCTATAGAAAACATCAACTCCACATCTACTCTATCTAGGGCTTTCAATATTCAATAGCCATCAAATGCTTCTCATATATTTCTCCTTTCATTCCTGGGACCTTTCTTGGGAACTTCCTCCGGACTCTCTCCTAAGCCAGCACAGCCTTTCTTGGATAAGGGGCCCAGAACCAGCGTGTCACTTTTGGCTCTCCCTCCACTAACACGCCACCTTTCCAGCTTACGCACACCACTCTCCTGAACCCTATCCCTCCTCCCTGTACCCCCATCACATTCAGATTTACTACCAATGAATTATATGACATGAAATCTGTTGTTTTGCAGCAGTGGGACAGAACAAAGATAAAATTACTATAAATTGCAAATATAAATAAATAATGAAAACCTAAAAAGAAATATTGAGGTCGTGTTCATAGTTTAATAGACCATTCAGAAATCTCATGGTAAAGGGGATGAAGCTGCTCCTATATCAACAAGTGTGTGTCTTCAGGCTCCAATACTTTTCCCCAATGGTAATACGGAGAAGAGGCATGTTCTGGGTGGTGAGGTTTCTTAGTGATTGATGCCACCTCCTTGAGGCGCTGCCTCTTGATGATGTCCTCAATGGGGGGGGGGGGGGGGTTGGTTAAGCCCATGATGGAGCTGGCTGAGTCTATAACCTTTTGCAGCGTCTTGTAATCCTGTCCATTAGAGCATCCATACCAGACTGTGGCACAACCAGTCAGAACACTCTCCACCATCTGATAATGGAAAATTGTAGAAGCTTCTGATACTCCTCTCAAAGTAAGACAGCTAGAGGATTGCATCAATGTGTTGCACCCAGAACAGTACCTCCAAGATGTGGATGCCTAGGAACTTGAAGTTGCTCACGTTTTTCACCAATGACCCCTCAATGAGGACTAGTGTGTGTTCCCTCAACTTCCCCTTCCTGAGGTCCACAATCTTTTCCTTGGTCTTGTTAACACTGAGTGTGAGGTTGTTCACATTCAGTTGTCCAAAAATCATTCCTTACTACACCTAAATGAAACTTGCTTTTATTTGGTCTGGTGACTTGAATGTCACTAATGCAGCATAGAGAGCACCACTGAAGCATAGCTATTACAGCTCGGGTGTTCAAGTTTGGAGTTCATCACTGCATTCTCTGTAAGGAGTTTGTACATTCTCCCCGTGGAATGCATGGGACTTGTCCAGGTGCTCTGGTTTCCTCCCAAGTGTAATTGGTCATTGTAAATTATCCCATGATTAGGTTAGGGTTAAATCAGGGATTGTCAGGGAACGATGGGCAGCATGGTTCGAAGGGCCAGAAGAGTCTATATTCTGAACTGTATCGCTACATAATAAATAGATACTGAAGATAACTTTTAACAGTTGATCTCATGGGTCACACTTCACTGCTGCATGGATCAGTGCACCTTGAGCTGCCTGCACCTGCAGTGCACAGATATCCATTTTAACATGAATCTTGACATTAAGTTTTGGCATCCTTTTACACAGTGTGGGCTTCACACCAAGTCTGATGTTATTCTCTGCTGCCGCACAAGTATATTTCTCTGTATTGAACCCCATTTGATCTCGCACTGCTGAGGCTGGTTCAGACACACTTAATATTGCTGTGCTGGGCACCAACTGGAATCAAATCTGCAAGGCTTCCAAGTTTGTTGCACAGATATTCAATTGGATTTTATGTTGCTGATATAATTGTGGGATTGCCTCTTCCACATTGATTAAGAGAGCACCACACACAAAACGCCGGAGGAACTCAGCTGAGTTCATCAGGCATTCTGTGTGTATTGCTCAAGTGTTTCCAGCATCTGCAGAATATCTTGTGTTTTTGATTAAGAGAGCTATTGATTGGGAGTTGATTCGAATCTGAGTACTCAGCATTATTTCACTGTGGGATTTAGAAGGATCAATTGTGATTTAGCCATTAGATTGTTCAAATAATCATCAGCTGAAAGATTGGTGTTCAATTCCCACGACTGTCTGTAAGAAGTTTGTACATTCTCTCCATGATTGTGTGCATTTCTTCTGAGTGCTCTGGTTTCCTCCCACATTCCAGAGATCAGGTTAAGTCAGTAAGTTGTGGGCAATGCTGTGTTGGTGCCAGACATATGGTGACATTTGCAGGCTGCCCCCAGCACATCCTCGGACTGACACAAAACAATGCATTTCACTATACATGTGACAAATAAGGCTCTTCTTTTACATGGAGAAAATGGCCCCATTCTGCAGTGTTGGCTGTTGTCATAGAGCCTGTGACAACACTTGTTGGTGATGATTCAGGCACTGACGCACAATCAGTAACAACAGGGTAGGAAGTGTACATAGAACGAGAAATAGATCCACGTTCTAAATCTGAAATAGCAGCAGGAAATATGCAGCAAGTGGAGCGGCAACAGTGGAGAAACAATTCATAGATACACGGTTCTGCAGATGTCAGAAATCCAGAGTAACACACTGAAAATGCTGGAGGAACTCATCAAGTCGGGCAGTATCTCTGGAGGGAATACACAGCGAACGTTTCCCTCTGAGACCCTTCAACAGGACTGAAAGGAAAGGGGAAGCCGCCAAAATAAGAGATGGAGGGAGAGGAAGGAATTCAAGCTGGCAAGTGATAGGTGAGACCAGCAGAGGGGGAAGGTGGCCGGGTGAGTTAAAGGGGATGATGTGAAATGCTGGGAAGTCAGGAAATGAAAAATTAGTTACAAACTTACTGTCCTCTACCTATTAAATGCTCTCAAAGGCAATACCCATATAATGCTACTTTTTATTCTCTCCACATTCCCATCAATCATCCCTCCCTCCCCCAGACCAGGACTCTTAACGATGACCAATTAGCCTACCAATCTGAATTACTTTTAGCACTTAGAGGAAAGCTATGCAATTGCAGGGAGAACATGCAAACTCCACACGGACAGCACAGAACGAACCATGGTGTCTGGTGCTGAGAGGCAACAGCTGAACCAGATGGTCACACAAACCAGTCTGCTTCATTGGAGATGTTTAGCCTGATCAATGGTAGTTTAGTTGACTTTTAACTACCCCCTGAAAGATCCAGTAAGGAAGTTCATAGAACATAGAAAATAGTGCAGCACAGTCCAGGACGTTCAGCCCACAATGTTGTGCCAATCTTTGAATCTACTCCAAGATCAATCTAACCTTCCCCCACACACACGCAGCCCTTTCATCCAAGTACCAATCTAAGAGTATCTTAAATGCCCCTATTGCATCTGCCTCTACCACCACCTCTGGCAGGGCAATCGCATACCCACCACTCTCTGTGTTAAAAAAAACTCTGACATCTCCCCCCCCCCCCCCATACTTTCCAACAATCACCTTAAATTTATGCCCCATTCTATTAGCCATTTCTGCCCTGGGAAAAGTCTGGCTGACCTTTCTATCTGTGCCTCACAATTTTGTACACCTCTGTCATGTCACCACACCCCCCCCCCCCCTCCAATCCTCCTTTGCTCCTAAGGTCTTGCAGAGCAATCAGTGATGGTCCATAAAAGGTGGCATTTACCAGCAACACTGCTATTCTGAGTGCTGGTGGGAAGGTCATCTGCTGCTGTCGACCTATCTGGCCCACATGTTATTCCACATCTCCTGACGATATCTGGCCCCCATGTGACTCCACATGCCTCTATCTGAGATCCCACTCTGTTCAAGAACAGGCAGCAAGGTTTAGAGGTTTGAGCTAGAAGGTTCAGAGAAATATGGGCCAAATGGCACTAGCACATATAGGTGAGCTGAAGGGCTTGTTTCCTTGTTGTTTAATTCTATGCCCTATGACTCTGTGACATTTAGGGATGGGGAGGGGGCGATGTAGTGAATGTTGGCCTCCGTGGTGATGTTCAGAATGTGAAAAATGGATTAAACAAAATCTAATAAATAGAAATAATAAGACCGTAAGCCATCATGGCTGATCCGTTTTTCCTCTTAATCCCAGTTTCCTATCTTTTCCCCATATCCCTTCATGCCCTAACCAATTAAGAATCTATCAATCTCTGCCTTAAATATACGTATAGACTTGATCTCCACAGCTACCAGTGGCAAAGAATTCCACAGATTCACCACTCTCTGGCTAAAAAATTCCTCCTTATCTCCGTTCTAAAAGGACACCCCTTGATTCTGAGGCTGTGTCCTCTGGACTTAGACAATCCCACCAGAGGAAGTATCTTCTCCTTATCCACTCTATCAAGGCCTTTCACTATTTGATAGGCTTCAATGAGGCCACCCCTCATTCTTCTGAATTCCAGTGAATATAAGCCCAGAGCCAACAAACACTCTTCATATGACAAGCCGTTCAAACCTGGAATAGTTTTCGTGAATGTTCTTTGAACCCTCTCCAGTTTCAGCACATCCTTTCCAAGATAAGGAGCCCAAAACTGCTCACAGTACTCTAAGTGAGGCCTCACCAGTACTTTCTAAAGTTTCAACATTACATCCTTGCTTTTATATTCTAATCCCCTTGAAATGAATGCTAACATTGCATTTGCCTTCCTCACCACAGACTCAAACTTCAAATTAACCTTTAGGGAATCCTGCACAAGGACTCCCAAGTCCCTTTGCACCTCAGTTTTTTTGTATTTTCTTTCCATTTAGAAAATAGTTGACCCTTTCATTTTTTCTACCAAAGTACATGACCATACACTTCCTAACACTGTATTCCATCTGCCATTTCTTTGCCCATTCTCCTAATCTGTCTAAGTCCTTCTGTAACCTCTTTACTTCCTCAAAACTATATGCCCTTTCACCTATCTTTGTATCGTCTGCAAACTTTGCAACAAATCCATTAATTCTGTCATCCAAATCATTAACGTATAACGTATTTAGATTCAGTTCCAACACGGACTCGTGAGGAACAATCCATAATCTAGTGATTATTGAAAAATCATTAACAATGCCACCTTTCATCCACATCTTTCAGAACCCTGGGGAGTACATCATCTGGTCCAGGTAGCTTATCTACCTTCAGACCTTTCAGTTACCCCAAGGACCTTCTCTCTAATTATGGTAACGTCACACACTTCATGACCACCATACTGTTAATGTGTTCCACAGTGAAGACTAGTGCAAAATACTTATTCAGTTTATCCGCCATTTCCTTGTCCCCCATTACTACCTCTCCAACAGTGTTTTCCAGCGGTCCAGCTCTCGCCTCTTTTACACTTGATGTATCTGATGAAACTTTTTGTATCCTTTTTAATATTATTGAGGAATAATATATTAAGGTAAATAAGTCCAAAATATTCTGACATATGACTTTTGTATGAGGAAATGGTGCAGCAGATTTTGCACAGCACAGTTCAGCAAATGACAATTAGATAATAGCTCACAAATCCACTTCAGTGAGCTGGTTATGTCGTATACGCTCAGAAGCCAGGGTATAAAGATTCAAGGTTCAAGAGTGTTTAATGTCATTTCCAGTACACAAGTGTAAAGGAGAATGAAATAATTGTTACTCTGGATCTGATGCAGCACAAAAAAAAAATGAGATAAAGAACACAATAATAATTTTAAAAACACAATAAATATAAATACTGTACAAAGATAGCTTCTATAGTTAGATTGATTAGATGTCCATAAAGTGGCACTGGCACAGGAGTATCTGTGCATAAGGTGACTGACAGGAAATGATAAAATAGTGGTGGTCGGGGTGTGGAGGGGTGGGTTAGTGGGTACAGGTGTTGAACAGCCTTACCACTTGGTAGAAGTAACTGTTTTTGAGTCTGGTGGTCCTGGTGTGGATGCTATGTAGCCTCCTCCCTGATGGGAGTGGGACAAACAGTCTGTGAGCAGGGTGGGTGGGATCCTTCATGATGTTACTGGCCCTTTTCTCATACCTTTCTGTAAATACAAATGCCCTTATTGGCGGGTAGGCTGGTGCTGGAGATGCATTGGGCAGTTTAAACTACCAGTTGTAGAAACTTCTAGTCCGCCGCAGTGCAGTTTCCGATACCATGCAGCGACGCAAATTTTTAGGATGATCCCTGCTGAGCATCTGTAGAATGACATGAGTACAGATGTGCATAGTCCAGCTCTCGTCAGCCACCGCAGAAAGTAGAGGGGTTGGTGAGCTTTCCTGATTGTGTAGAATGTATTCTGGGACTATGAGAGGTTGTGTGAGATGTGCACTTTCTGGAGTTTGAAACTGCTCACAGTTTCCACTGCTGTGCCACCGACGTAAAGAAGCATGTGAATGGTGCAAGCTCTCCTGAAGTAGATAACCATCTCCTTTGTCTTGTTGACATTAAGGAAGAGGTTATTTGCCTGGCACCAGGACCTGAGCTCCTCCATCTCTTCTGAAGGACATCTTGTCATTGTTAATTGCCCTGCTCTGTAGCAAAGTATGCTGTGTGGCTACTTTATTAGGTACACCTTGAAACCTGGCATGGTCTTCTGCTGCTGTAGCCCACTCACTTCAAGGTCCAATGTATTGTGCTTTTAGAGATGATCTTCTGCACACCACGGTTGTAACATGTGGTTATTTGAGTTGCTTTCCTGTCAGCTTTTACTAGACTGGCCATCCTCATCTGAACTCTCTCATTAACAAGGCATTTTTGCCCACAGAACTGCCGCTCACTGGATGTTTTATGCTTTTCGCAACATTCTCTGTAAACTCTAGAGAGTGTTGTGCGTGAAAATCCCAGATGAACAATTTTTGAGATACTCAAAACGCCGTCTGGCACCAAAAATCATTCCACAGTGAAAATCACTTACATCACATTTCTTCCCTATTCTGATGTTTGGTCTGAACAACAATTGAACCTCTTGACCATGTCTACATGTTTTAATGCATTGAGTTGGCATCATATGATTAGCTGATTAGATATTTGCATTAATGAGCAGGTGTTCAGGACTACCTAATAAACTGGCCACTGAGTGTAATTGTGGTATTGCATCTGCAACATTGATTAATATCATCTAGAATGAGATGAGTACCAGAATCTATGGGAAGGAATAAACAGGACTACTAATGAGTCTCGGCCCAAAATGTTGACTGTGTATCCTTCTCTATAGATGCTGCTTGACCTGCCAAGATCCTCCAGTATTTTGTCGTCTGTTGCTTGGAATTTCTGGCATTTGCAGAATTTTGTGTGTTTTTGATTTAAGAGAACTATTGTTTGGAGGTTGATAGGAGACTGAGTATACAGAGTCATTTCACTGTGGGATTTGGAAGGATCAGTTATAGATTTTGCCTTTTAGTTTGTTTACATAAGCATTAGGTGTAAGATCCAAGTCCAAATGCCGCTTCTGTCTGTAAGGAGCTTGCACATTCTCCCGGTGACTTGGTTTCTCTGGGTACTCAGTTTCCTCCCACATTCCAGAGATCAGGTTAAGTCAGTAAGTTGTGGGCAATGCTGTGTTGGTGCCAGACGCATGGTGACAGTTGCAGGCTGCCCCCAGCACATACTCGGACTGACACAAAACCATGCATTTCACTATACATGTGACAAATAAGGCTCTTCTTTTACATGGAGAAAATGGCCCCATTCTGCAGTGTTGGCTGTTGTCATAGAGCCTGTGACAACACTTGTTGGTGATGATTCAGGCACTGACGCACAATCAGTAACAACAGGGTAGGAAGTGTACATAGAACGAGAAATAGATCCACGTTCTAAATCTGAAATAGCAGCAGGAAATATGCAGCAAGTGGAGCGGCAACAGTGGAGAAACAATTCATAGATACACAGTTCTGCAGATGCCAGAAATCCAGAGTAACACACTGAAAATGCTGGAGGAACTCATCAAGTCGGGCAGTATCTCTGGAGGGAATACACAGCGAACATTTCCCTCTGAGACCCTTCAACTGGACTGGTAAGTAAGGGTGCAGAAGCCAGAATAAGAAGGTGGGAGAAGAAGTCATCCAGGCCATGCTTTCTTCTTACTGCTGCCCATAGGAAGGCAGTACAACGAACCTCAGCTCCCACACCACCAAGTTCAGGAACGGTTATTAACTGTCAACCATATTCACGCCACCAATGAAATTTTCCCATAGCTCATGGACTCTCTTTTATGTTCAACTCATGTTCAAGTTTAAGTTGAGGGAAGGTGGGTGGTGGGGGGGGGGGGGGTGACACCAGCTGAGAGGGAAGGTGGGTGGGTGGGGGTTTGGTGAGATCAGCTGAGAGGGAAGGTGGGTGTGTGGGGGTTTGGTGAGTTCAGCTGAGAGGGAAGGTGGGTGGATGGGGAACAGTGAGACCAGCTGAGAGGGAAGGTGGGTGGTAGGTGGTGAGACCAGCTGAGAGGGTAGGTGGGTGGGTGAGGGGTGGTGAGACCAGCTGAGAGGGAAGGTGAGTGGGTGGGGAACGGTGAGACCAGCTGAGAGGGAAGGTGGGTGGGTGTGGGGTGGTGAGATCAGCTGAGAGGGAAGATGGGTGGATGGGGAACAGTGAGACCAGCTGAGAGGGAAGGTGGGTGGGTGAGGGGTGGTGAGACCAGCTGAGAGGGAAGATGGGTGGATGGGGAACAGTGAGACCAGCTGAGAGGGAAGGAGGGTGGGGAACGGTGAGACCAGCTGAGAGGGAAGGTGGGTGGGTGGGGGGTGGTGAGACCAGCTGAGAGGGAAGATGGGTGGATGGGGAACAGTGAGACCAGCTGAGAGGGAAGGTGGGTGGGTGTGGGGTGGTGAGATCAGCTGAGAGGGAAGGTGGATGGGTGAGGGTTTGGTGAGATCAGCTGAGAGGGAAGGTGGGTGGGTGGGGGTGGTGAGATCAGCTGAGAGGGAAGGTGGGTGGGTGGGGGTTGGTGAGATCAGCTGAGAGGGAAGGTGGGTGGGTGGGGGTTGGTGAGATCAGCTGAGAGGGAAGGTGGGTGGGTGGGGAACGGTGACACCAGCTGAGAGGGAAGGTGGGTGGGGAACGGTGAGACCAGCTGAGAGGGAAGGTGGGTGGGGAACGGTGAGACCAGCTGAGATGGAAGGTGGGTGGGTGGTAGGTGATGAGACCAGCTGAGAGGGAAGGTGGGTGGATGGGGAACGGTGACACCAGCTGAGAGGGAAGGTGGGTGTGTGGGGTTTGGTGAAACCAGCTGAGAGGGAAGGTGGGTGGATGGGGAACGGTGACACCAGCTGAGAGGGAAGGTGGGTGGGTGGGGTTTGGTGAAACCAGCTGAGAGGGAAGGTGGGTGGATGGGGAACGGTGACACCAGCTGAGATGGAAGGTGGGTGGGTGGGGGGTGGTGAGACCAGCTGATAGGGAAGGTGGGTGGATGGGGAACGGTCACACCAGCTGAGAGGGAAGGTGGGTGTGTGGGGTTTGGTGAAACCAGCTGATAGGGAAGGTGAGTGGATGGGGAACGGTGACACCAGCTGAGAGGGAAGGTGGGTGGGTGGGGGTTGGTGAGACCAGCTGATGGAAGGTGGGTGGGTGGTAGGTGGTGAGACCAGCTGAGAGGGAAGGTGGGTGGGTGGGGAAAGGTGACACCAGCTGAGAGGGAAGGTGGGTGGGTGGGGAACGGTGACACCAGCTGAGAGGGAAGGTGGGGTGGATGGGGAAAGGTGACACCAGCTGAGAGGGAAGGTGGGTGGGTGGGGAACGGTGAGACCAGCTGAGAGGGAAGGTGGGTGGGTGGGGTTTGGTGAAACCAGCTGAGAGGGAAGGTGGGTGGATGGGGAACGGTGACACCAGCTGAGATGGAAGGTGGGTGGGTGGGGAACGGTGAGACCAGCTGAGAGGGAAGGTGGGTGGGTGTGGGGGTGGTGAGATCAGCTGATGGAAGGTGGGTGGGTGGTAGGTGGTGAGACCAGCTGAGAGGGAAGGTGGGTGGGTGGGGAAAGGTGACACCAGCTGAGAGGGAAGGTGGGTGGGTGGGGAAAGGTGACACCAGCTGAGAGGGAAGGTGGGGTGGATGGGGAAAGGTGACACCAGCTGAGAGGGAAGGTGGGTGGGTGGGGAACGGTGAGACCAGCTGAGAGGGAAGGTGGGTGGATGGGGAACGGTGAGACCAGCTGAGAGGGAAGGTGGGTGGGTGGGGAACGGTGAGACCAGCTGAGAGGGAAGGTGGGTGGGTGGGGTTTGGTGAAACCAGCTGAGAGGGAAGGTGGGTGGGTGGGGAACGGTGAGACCAGCTGAGAGGGAAGGTGGGTGGATGGGGAACGGTGACACCAGCTGAGATGGAAGGTGGGTGGGTGGGGAACGGTGAGACCAGCTGAGAGGGAAGGTGGGTGGATGGGGAACGGTGACACCAGCTGAGAGGGAAGGTGGGTGGATGGGGAACGGTGACACCAGCTGAGATGGAAGGTGGGTGGGTGAGGGGTGGTGAGACCAGCTGATAGGGAAGGTGGGTGGATGGGGAACGGTGACACCAGCTGAGATGGAAGGTGGGTGGGTGGGGGGTGGTGAGACCAGCTGATAGGGAAGGTGGGTGGATGGGGAACGGTGACACCAGCTGAGATGGAAGGTGGGTGTGTGGGGGTTGGTGAGACCAGCTGAGAGGGAAGGTGGGTGGGTGGGGGTTGGTGAGACCAGCTGAGATGGAAGGTGGGTGGGTGGGGGTTGGTGAGACCAGCTGAGAGGGAAGGTGGGTGGGTGGGGAACGGTGAGACCAGCTGAGAGGGAAGGTGGGGTGGATGGGGAAAGGTGACACCAGCTGAGAGGGAAGGTGGGTGGGTGGGGAACGGTGAGACCAGCTGAGAGGGAAGGTGGGTGGGGAATGGTGAGACCAGCTGAGAGGGAAGGTGGGTGGGTGGGGGGTGGTGAGACCAGCTGAGAGGGAAGGTGGGTGGGTGGGGAACGGTGAGACCAGCTGAGAGGGAAGGTGGGTGGTAGGTGGTGAGACCAGCTGAGAGGGAAGATGGGTGGGTGGGGGTTGGTGAGACCAGCTGAGAGGGAAGGTGGGTGGGTGGGGAACGGTGAGACCAGCTGAGAGGGAAGGTGGGTGGGTGGGGAACGGTGAGACCAGCTGAGAGGGAAGGTGGGTGGGTGGGGGTTGGTGAGATCAGCTGATGGAAGGTGGGTGGGTGGGGGGTGGTGAGACCAGCTGAGAGGGAAGGTGGGTGGATGGGGAACAGTGAGACCAGCTGAGAGGGAAGGTGGGTGGGTGAGGGGTGGTGAGACCAGCTGAGAGGGAAGGTGGGTGGGTGGGGGATCAGGGATGGTGTGAAAAGCTGAGAAATAAGGGGGAGAATAAAGAGTTAAAGTTACAAATTCCTGCTACCCGTCATGGCCCAGGTAGCACAGCAGTTAATTACTATCTGAATGTTAATTACAACTTCACTGTACGCTGCATCTTTTGTGTAGAAGACACCTCTGATTACTTGAAGGGAATAAGCTTTTGAAGATAAGGCTGACCAGTGCTAAAAACTGTGCCCATCTCAATCATCAATTATGTTCAAATTTCTTTCTTCCTGCCCATTACGCCACTATCATGTAGGACAGCAATAAAGGTCCTCCATCTCTGGTGGTGTTCAGGGCTTTCTTCCTCATGGTTTTCACCACTTTCAGTCATGCACGTCCCAGGTAGATATTCAGGAATACCAGCACACATAGATATAGAAGAATTCTTCATTGCTGTATTCATAACAACTTTGTTTTACCAGAATGGGTTGTTAGCCTGGAGCTGAAACACCGACTCTGGAGGACTGGTGTATCACTCTTAGTCCAGCCTCTACAATTTGACATGTTTGGCATGGATGCCCCAACCAAAGGCCAAAGCATAAAACCCTAGCTCCAGCCAACATAAGCTGACTGGGTCACTGAGGCACGCAAGCGTGCAAACCATGACAAGATTGTGGTCCTCTTGAAGGAATTATGTTCAAATTTTAAATAAATGTATTATCAAAGTACGTAAATGTCACCATTTCCTCCCTTGAGATTTCAGAGTAGAGCAAAGAAATACAGCAGTATCAATGAAAAACTACGCACAACCAAGGTGCAAAAGAAGACTGTGCAAACACAAAAAAAACAAATAATATTGAGCAATTGAATTGTAGAGTCCTTCAAAGTGAGTCCATAGGTTAAGTGCAGTGATCAATTCAGTGCTGAGGTGAGTGAAGTTATCCATACTGGTACAGCAGCTTGGTGGTAAATATCGATTATGTAGATGATCCACAGCATTTGGGGAATTGAAAAGAACTGCGATCATTTGAATGCTGAGTTTTTAGATTAAATGATAAACCTCTAATCCAGGCTCAGTGCAAAAGCTCCGGCTTCTTCACTGTTTAGTGATTGTGAAGACAGAATGCTTTGTGCAGCTTTAATGATCACATGGTGGGTCAGTTACTCATATCCAGAGGCATGGGCTGTTGATCTTGAGACCATGGCCAATAAAAAGACCATAAAACAGATTAAGCCATTTGGCCCATTGAGTTTGCTCCACCATTCCATTATGGCTGATTTATTTTCCCTCTCAGTCACATTCTCCTGCCTTCTCCCCATACCCTCTAATGCCCCTACTAATTAATTAAGTACCCAGAAACCTCTGATTTAAATATATATATATATATAAAGATTAGCTTTATTTGTCACATATATATTGAATCATCTCAAAACATACAGTGAAATGCATCATTTGCGTCAACGACAAACAGTCTGTTTGTGTGCTTGGGGGCATAAAGTCATACGGGTTAGATAGTGAGTTGTGGACATAATATGTTGGTACCAGAAATGTGATCTGCCAGCACAAACCCCTCTGATATAATTTGACACAAACAATGCAGTTCACTGCATATTTCAAAGTAAATGTGACAAATAAAGCTGATCTAGATTTTAAATTTCTCTTCAAAATCTTTAACCTATTTCTGACATCCCTTCTATACTTCTTTCCACTCGCCATTAAATTAAGTCCCCTTATACTGTATTAGCCATTTCTGTCCCGGTAAAATTCTTTGAGTGTCCACTCTATGTATGCCTCTTATCATCTTGTATGTCTTTATTGCTGTTGTCCCTATACCTAGAAGGATCAAGGTAACATGTCTGAATGACTGGCATCTTGTTGCACAGACCTCAATAATAAGCAAATGCTTTGAGAGGCTGATCAAGGACTACATATGTAGCATGCTACCACCCACACTGGACCCCCCTAAATTTGCCTACTGGCACAGCACATCGACAAATGATGAAATAGCCACAGCTCAACACACTGTCTGTACACACCTGGAGAGGTGGGATGCTTATGTGAGAATGCTGTTCTTAAACTAGAGTTCAGCATTCAACATCATAAGTCCCTCCAGACTTGACAAGGAGCTCAGAGACCTCGGCCTTCACCCTGCCTTGTGCAGCTGGATCCTGGACTTACTGTCAGGTTGCCGGCAGGTGGTAAGAGTGGGCTCCTTCGCCTTTGCTCCCCAACACAAGAGCCCCTTCGGGCTGTGCTAATTAAATTTGCAGATGATACTACATTGATTGGCCTTATCTCAAATAATAACGAGACAGCTTACAGAGAAGTCATCAGCCTGACACAGTAATGTCAAGAAAACAACCTCTCCCTCAAATTCACAAAAACAAAGGAGCTGGTTGTGGACTGCAGGAGGAACAGAGACAGACTATTGACTTCAGTAGATCTGGGGTTGAGAGGGTGAACAGCTTCAAGTTCCTCAGTATACACATCACCGAGGACCTCACTTGGTCTGTACATACTGGCTGTGTGGTGAAAAAAGCACAACAGCGCCTCTTCCACCTCAGATGGTTGAAAAAGTTTGGCATGAGTCCCCAAATCCTGAAGACTTTCTACAGGGGCACAAATGAGTGCATCGTGACTGGCTTTATCACTGCCCGTATGGGAACTGTACTTCCCTCCATCGCAGGGCTTTGCAGAGAGTGATGTGGACAGCCCAGCGCATCTGAATCATAATCAGGTTTATTATCACTGGCATGTGTTGTGAACTTTTTTAACTTAGCAGTTCAATGCAATTCAATAATCTAGTAATCTAGCAGAGAAAAGTAATAATAATAAAGTTTTAAAAAATAATAAACAAGTAAATCAATTACATATATTGAATAGATTTTTTAAAACGTGCAAAAACGGAAATACTGTATATTAGAAAAAAGTGAAGTAGTGTCCAAAGATTCAATGTCCATTTAGGAATCAGATGGCAGAGGGGAAGAAGCTGTTCCTGAATTGCTGAGTGTGTACCTTCAAGCTTCTGTACCTCCTACCTGATGATAGCAGTGAGAAAAGGGCATGCCCTGGGTGCTGGAGGTCCTTAATAATGGACACTGCCTTTCTGAGACACCGCTTCCTAAAGATGTCCTGGGTACTTTGTAGGCTAGTACCCAAGATGGAGCTGACTAGATTTTCAGTCCTGTGCAGAAACCCCTCCATACCAGACAGTGATGCAGCCTGTCAGAATGCTCTCCACGGCACAACTATAGAAGTGTTTGAATGTATTTGTTGACATCCCAAATCTCTTCAAACTCCTAAGAAAGGATAGTCACTCTCTTGCCTTCTTTATAACTACATCGATATGTTGGGACCAGGTTAGATCCTCAGAGATCTTGACACCCAGGAACTTGAAGCTGCTCACTCTCTCCACTTCTGATCCCTCTATGAGGATTGGTATGTGTTCCTTTGTCTTACCCTTCCTGAAGTCCACAATCAGCTCTCTTGTCTTACTGATGTTGAGTGCCAGGTTATTGCTGCAGCACCACTCCAGTAGTTGGCATATCTCACTCCTGTATGTCCTCTCATCACCACCTGAGACTCTACTAGCAATGATTGTATCGTCAGCAAATTTATAGTTGGTATTTGAGCTGTGCCTAGCCACACAGTCAGGTGTATAGATAGAGTAGAGAAGTGGGCTAAGCACACACCCCTGAGGTGCACCAGTGTTGATCATCAGCAAGGAGGATGTGTTATCACCAATCTGCACAGATTGTGGTCTTCCGGTTAGGCAGTCAAGGATCCAATTGCAGAGGGAGGTACAGAGGTCCAGGTTCTGCAACTTCTCAATCAGGATTTTGGGAAGGATGGTGTTAAATGCTGAGCTATAGTTGATGAACAGCATCCTGACGTAGGTGTTCGTGTTGTCCAGATGGTCTAAAGCCGTGTGGAGAGCCATTGAGATTGTGTGTACCATTGCCCTATTGTGGCAATAGGCAAATTGCGATGGGTCCAGGTCCTTGCTGAGGCAGGATTACAGTCTAGCCATGACCAACCTCTCAAAGCACTTCATCACTGTCGATGTGAGTGCTACCGGGCGATAGTCATTCAGGCAGCCCACATTATTCTTCTTAGACACTGGTATAATTGTTGCCTTTTTGAAGCAACTGGGTATTTCTGCCCTTAGCAGTGAGAGGTTGAAAATGTCCTTGAATACTCCCACTAGTTGGTTGGCACAGGTTTTCAGAGCCTTACCGGGACCTTCTGCCTTGTGAGGATTCACTCTCTTTAAAGGCAGCCTCTGAGATGGAGATCACACGGTTACTAGGTGCAGCAGGGATCTTCATAGCTGCAGTTGTGTTCTCCTTTCAAAGCGTGCATAGAAGGCGTTGATGTGAACTCCCCACTATACAAGACATTTACAGTGACAGGTACAAAGAAAGGGCCCAAAGGATCATTGGGGACCTGAGTCATCCCAGCCACAAACTGTTCCAGCTGCTACCATCCAGGAAATGGTACCACAGCATAAAAGCCAGGACCAACAAGCTCCGGGACAGCTTCTTCCACCAGGCCATCAGACTGATTAATTCTCGCTGACTCAATTGTATTTCTAAGCTATATTGACTGTTCTGTGTATATTCTTGCTGTATATGCTATTTATTACAAATTACAATAATCTGCACATTGCACATTCAGATGGAGACGTAACGTAAAGATTTTTATTCTTCACATATGTGAAGGATGTAAGAAATAAAGTCAATTCAATTCAATTTAATCATGTCACCCCTCATCCTCCTTCATTCCAAAGATGTTGCAGAGTAATCAGTGATGGTCCATAAAAGGTGGCCATTACCAGCAACACTCCTATCCCTTGTCCTGATGGGAAGGTTATCTGCTGTCATTGGCCAGTCTGGCCCACATGAGACTCCATATCCCGGCGGTATGGTTAGCTTATGAATGCCCTGTGTCTGAGATCCCACTCTGTTCAAGAACAGTGAGGTTTGGAGGGATATGGGCCAGCATGTATAGGCAAATAGGTGGGCACTACAAGGTGGGCCTGGTTCCATGCTGTATAACTCTATGACTGTAATAATAAGTGGAAGTGTAAATGCTGGCCTCTGTGATGATGCTCAAATGTGAAAAGTGGATTAAAAAAGTATTAGGCAACACATACAAAATGCTGGTGGAACACAGCAGGTCAGGCAGCATCTATAGGGAGAAGCCACTGTCGACGTTTCCGGCCGAAACCCTTCGTCAGGACCCTGAGTCCTGACGAAGGGTCTCGGCCCGAAATGTCGACAGTGCTTCTCCCTATAGATGCTGCCTGGCCTGCTGCATTCCACCAGCATTTTGTGTGTGTTGCTTGAATTTCCAGCATCTGCAGATTTTCTCGTGTTTGCTTAAACAAGTATTAAATAATTTAGGATGGCACAGTGGCATTTGGTAAGCACAATGCTATCACAGCACCAGCAACCCAGGTTCAAATTCACCACTGTCTGTTCAGAGCTTGTATGTTCTCCTTGTGACCACATGTGTTTCCTCACTGTACTCTGGTTTCCTCCCACGTTCCAAAGACATACAGATAGTAGGTTAATTGGTCACGCGGCATGGGCTCGTTGGCTTGGAAAGGTCTGTTACTATGCTGTACCTCTAAAAAATATATATAAAATTTAATAAGGCAAGTAATAAATCCAAAGTATTCTGACCCATGGCTTTTGTGTGAGGATATGTTGCAGCTGGTTTAGTACAGGACAATTTGGCAAATGATGATAAGATATAGACTTGCTAATTGGCTTCAGTGAGCTGGTTGTGTCATAAATATTGGCCAGGGTATCTCAAGTAATTGCCCTACTCTTTAGTAAAGTACCCTCATTGGCCACTTTATTAGGAACTTGGTGTGGTCTTCTACTGCCGTAGTCCAGCTCTTCAAGGTCCAATGTACTGGGCATTCAAAGATGCTCTTCTGCACACCACTATCGTAACACGTAGTTATTGGAGTTACTACCACGTTCTTGTCATTTTGAACCAGTCTAGCCATTTTCCTCTGACTTAACCACAGAACCATTGAACATTACAGCACAGTACAGGCCCTTCAGCCCTCCATGTTGTGCCGACCTATATAATCCTTAAAGAAAGTACTAAACCCACACTACCCCATAGCCCTCTACTTTTCTTTCATCCATGTGCCTGTCCAAGAGGCTCTTAAATACCCCTTATGTTTTAGCCTCCACCACCATCCTTGGCAAGTCATTCCAGGCACTCACAAGCCTCTGTGTAAAAATCTTACCCCGATGTCTCCCCTAAACTTCCCTCTCTTAATTTTGTATATATGCCCTATGGTGTTTGCTATTGGTGCCCTGGGAAACAGGTACTGATATCCACCCTATCTATGCCTCTCATAATCTTGTAGACCTCTATCAAGTCCCCTCTCATTCTTCTACGCTCCAAAGAGAGAAGTCCCAGCTCTGCTAAACTTGCTTCATATGACTTGTTCTCCAAACCAGGCAACATCCTGGTAAATCTCATCTGCACCCTCTTCATAGCTTCCACATCCTTCCTATAATGAGGTGACCAGAATTGAACACAATACTCTAAGTGTGGTCTCACCAGATATTTGTAGAGTTGCAACATGACTTTTCTACTCTTGAACTCAATCCCCCTGTTAATGAAGCCTAGCATCCCTTAGGCCTCCGACTATCCACACGATCAATGCCTCTCATCATCTTGTACACCTCTGTCAGGTCACCTTTCATCCTCCGTCGCTCCAAGGAGAAAAGGATGAGTTCACTCAACCTATTCTCATAAGGCATGCTCCCAAGCCAAGGCAACATCCTTGTAAATCTCCTCTGCATCCTTTCTATGGCTTCCTCATCCTTCCTGCAGTGAGGCAACCGGAACTGAGCACAGTACTCCAAGTGGGGTCTGATCAGGGTCCTATGTAGCTGCAACATTACTTCTCGGCTCCTAAATTCAATTCCACGATTGATGAAGGACAATACATCATACGCCTTCTTAACCATAGAGTCAACCTGCGCAGCTGCTTTGAGCGTCATATGGACTCAGACCCCAAGATCCCTCTGATCCTCCACACTACCAAGAGTCTTACCGTTAATACGATATTCTGCCATCATATTTGATCTACCAAAATGAACCACTTCACACTTATCTGGGTTGAACTCCATCTGCCACTTCTCAGCCCAGTTTTGCATCCTATCAATATCCTGCTGTAACCTCTGACAGCCCTCCACACTATCCACAACACCTCCAACCTTTGTGTCATCAGCAAGCTTACTAACCCATTCCTCCACTTCCTCATCCAGCTCATTTATAAAAATCACGAAGAATAAGGGTCCTAGAACAGATCCCTGAGGCACTCCAATGGTGACCGACCTCCATGCAGAATATGACCCATCTACAACCACTCTTTGCCTTCTGTGGGCAAGCCAGTTCTGGATCCACAAAGCAATGTCCCCTTGAATCCCATGGCTCCTTACTTTCTCAATAAGCCTTACATGGGGTACCTTATCAAGTGCCTTGCTGAAATCCATATATACTACATCTACTGCTCTTCCTTCATCACTGTGTTTAGTCACATCCTCAATAAATTCAATCAGGCTTGTAAGGCAGAACCTGCCCTTGACAAAGCCATGCTGACTACTCCTAATCATATTATACCTCTCCAAATGTGCATAAATCCTGCCTCTCAGGATCTTCTCCATCAATGGTTAGGCACAGCCAAGAAGGACCAAAAGGCCTGTTTCTGTGCTATAATATTCTACGGTTCTGTGGTTCTAACGTACCAGCCACTGAGGTAAGACTCACTGGTCTATAATTTCTTGGGCTATCTCTACTCCCTTTCTTGAATAAAGGAACAATATCCACAACCCTCCAATCCTCGGGAACGTCTCCTGTCCCCATTGATGATGCAAAGATCATCGCCAGAGGCTCAGCAATCTCCTCCCTCGCCTCCAACAGCAGCCTAGGGTACACTTCATCCGGTCCCGGCGACTTATCCAACTTGATGCTTTCCAGTAGCCCCAGCACATCCTTTCTTAATATCTACATACTCAAGCTTTGCAGTCTGCTGAAAGTCATCACTACAATCACCAAGATCCTTTTCCATAGTGAATACTGAAGTAAAGTATTCATTAAGTACCTCTGCTATTTCCTCCAGTTCCATACACACTTTCCCACTGTCACACTTGATAGGTCCTATTCTTTCACATTTTGTCCTCCTGCTCTTCACATACTTGTAGAATGCCTTGGGGTTTTCCTTAATTCTGCCCGTCAAGGCCTTTTCATGGCCCCTTCTGGCTCTCTTAATTTTCTTCTTAAGCTCCTTCCTAGTAGCCTTATAATCTTCTAGATCTCTAACATTACCTAGCTTTCTGAACCTTTTGTAAGCTTTTCTTTTCTTCTTGACTAGATTTATTACAGCCTTCGTACACCACGGTTCCTGTACCCTACCATAACTTCCCTGTCTCATTGGAACGTATCTAAACAGAACACTACACAAATTAATTAATTAATGGCTCTGCCTGTCTAAGTAGACAATGTATGAGCCCAGTTTAGGACTCAGTTGGGTGTGGAACAGCGTCGGCTGTGGCTGAATAAGCCGGTTCTGGAGCGACAGTCCTTGGCACAGCTGCTGCACACAAAGGCTGATGGCTGTGGCTGGGTAGTCACTGCCGCAACGTTCCTTCTCTCTCTTCTGTCCCACCACAGTCGAGTTCATTTTTCCTCTGTGGGGCGCAGACCTGGCGATGAATATGGAGATCCTGGGCTTCCCAGACATCAAGATCTCCCTCTCGGCCTCGCGGATGTGGTCCAAAGGA
Source organism: Hemitrygon akajei (assembly GCF_048418815.1). Lineage (NCBI taxonomy): Eukaryota > Metazoa > Chordata > Chondrichthyes > Myliobatiformes > Dasyatidae > Hemitrygon > Hemitrygon akajei. Next base: position 171,094,660 of record NC_133131.1, on the reverse strand, counting down.
ATGCGATGCAGTACATTTGGCATCTGCTTGGCTGCAGGAGCTGCCGGGTGGTGATGTGATACGTCATCCAACCACCTTAGGGGCTCCACTCCGGATTTGTGTAGGGTTTACTGCTTAGTCTTCTCTTCTTCCGAAGATACCCACAAGGCAGTGGGATCCATATGGATAGGAGCCCATACCCGGTACTGTCAGCCAGAGCCAGCTGAGCCCGGGACTCGTGTAAGGCAGGGTCGTCACGCCCTTTAGTAGTGACATATGGAGCCACTACCCACTACCTATATCTACACAAATATCCCCTGAAAATTTGCCACATTTCTTCCATACTTTTCCCTGAGAACATCTGTTTCCAATTTGAGCCTCCAATTTCCTGCCTGACAGCCTCATAATTCCCCTTACTCCAATTAAATGCTTTTCTAACTTGTCTGTTCCTATCTCTCTCCAATGCTATTCTAAAGGAGATAGAATTATGATCACTATCTCCAAAATGCTCTCCCACTGAGAGATCTGACACCTGACCAGGTTAGTTTCCCAGTACCAGATCAAGTACAGCCTCTCCTCTTGTAGGCTTATCTACATACTGTGTCAAGAAACCTTCCTGAACACACCTAACTCCACCCCATCTAAATCCCTTGCTCCAGGGAGATGCCAATCGATATTGTTCATGTGACAAATAAAGCTAATCTTGCTTTAATCAATCTCTGGATTTATTTTCCAACGGCCACGCGAGACTTGTCAAGCATTTGCATATTTCATCAACGTATTAGAACTCACCAAGTAGATAATTACATTCCAGTGCAGTTCCCTGCTTCCTGATACATTATCACTGGTTTCTGTTAGAGGATGATAATTCACTTGCTTGCCCAGTTGAAGGACTAACTGTGGGCACAAATGCATGACAGACTGCAAATAAGGGTATCGTTAGGCTGTAGCTTGGGTGACCTTTTGTGACTGTGTGTGAACTGGAACTAGTTAGATATATGTGAGGTTGTGCTGCTGTCTTGTTAAGTTTTTAGAGTTCCAATAACTCAAAAGGACAGAGCAGCTTCCATACAGTGGAAGGTTTTGACAGTGTAATTAGAATCTGTGACTTACTTTTAGGCAGCCAAGTGTTAAGCTTTCATTGTTTGTCAATCTAAATATACTGAATTCTCTTATTTCAACTTCACTCCCCTCCCCCATTTATAGATCTAATTTAATACAGAAACAAATTATTGTGTCCCTTATCAGAATTCTCATTCAATAATTCTCTAACTGTGGGCATGTCGTATGTTAAAAATTTCAAACTAGCAGCATCTAACTCTCATCAGGGACTCTAACCATCCCGGCCATGCTGTCTTGTTGCTGCTGCCTTCAGGAAGGAGGTACAGGAGCCTTAGATCCCACACCACCAAGTTCAGGAACAGTTATTACCCTTCACCCATCAGGCTCCTGAACCAGATTTCTAACTTTACTCACCCGAACAATGAACTGATTCCACACAGATAGACTCACTTTTTAGGACTCTACAACTAGTGTTCTCAATACTTATTGCTTGTTTATTTATTATTATTTTTGTATTTGCACATTGTATGTCTCTGTCATGTGTGGTTTTTCATTGGTTCTATTGTTATTTTCTATTTAAATTGAATGACCACAAGAAAATAAATCTCAGGGCAGTATATGGTGATATATATGTACTTTGACAATAAATTTACTTTGACCTTTGAACTTTACTTGGCCAACTGTACATAATGACTGTAATATCAGATCATTGGCATTGTTTTCTAAGTGTTTAACCTGGTTTGGGGGAATCCACAGAACAGAATGGCTTAATAACATTTGAGTTAACCGTGGATATAATGTCCTAGCTGTCTAGGTACGTAAGCCTGGGCAATACAATATGGAAAGCAAGCTGTTGCTCGTGTAGCAAACTCCCCATCTCCATGCATCTAATGAACCCAAAGGAATGGCAGAGACCAATACAGTTCGGTACCAGCAGCAATAGTTTGGCCTTAGTTCTTAGAGGCTATTTCAGGTGCATGCTACTGGGGGCATTTAATAGCTTCTCCCCATAACCACCCCCGGCTACATCAACCTCAAGGAACCAATGACATTACATTGCCATTATAAACACAAGATGCTGCAGATGCTGTAAATCTTAAATACATACAAAATGCCCTGAAGAAGGGACTTGGCACAAAGCATTGAATGTTATTCTCCTCCATGAATGCTACCTGACCTGCTGAGCTCCTCCAGCATTTTGTGTGAGCTTACCATTATGCATTTTACCATTATTTCTCTGGAGTCCTGGGGGCAGGGAGGATTGAAGGAGATTTGCAGCGTAGTAAATATCTGGAAAACACTGTCAGGGGTGATAATGGAAACAGACGCAAAAATGGCATTTAAGAAGAATTTATTCAGTTATCTGCACCAGCCGGGATGGGAGAAAGATGAATCATGTGTAGGCATACTTTTGTGAAATCAATTCAGTGATGAAGTGAGTGAAGTTATCCATGCTGGTTCGGGAGCTTGCTGCTTTAAGAGTAATAACTGCTCCTGAACTGGTGGTGTGAGACTTAATGCTCCTGTACCTCCTACCCAATGGCAGCAGAAGTGAGAAGAGAGCATGGCCTGGATGATGGGGGTCCTCGATGATGAATGATGCTTTCCAGTGTAGCACCCTGTGTAGATTAGTGGGGAAAGCTTTTCCTGTGAGGGGCTGGGCTATATCTAACACTTTTTGTAAGCTGGTCAAGGATACAACATAAATTTAAAGGGATGTACAGAAGATGCTTTTCTATTTGGAGAGAAGGAGGCTGACAGGTGACTTTATAGAGGTCTATAAGATGATAAAAGGCACCAATCAAATGGACAGCTGGAGGCTTTTTCCAGAGTATCATTTTAAAGTGATTGGAGGAAAGTGTAGGGAGGATGTCAGAGGTACGTTTTTTTACACAGAATGGTGGATATGTGGAAGGTGCTGCCTGGAGTGGAGCTAGAGGCAGATTCATTAGGGACATTTAAGAAATTCTTAGATAGGAACATGGATGAAAGAAACATGAAGAGGTATGTAGAAGGGAAGAGTTAGATTGACCTTAGACATGGTTAAAAGGCCGTCACTACATCATGGGCTGAAGGACCTGCTGTGTTCTGTGTTCCATGTTAAGATACAGGGGTTTGTGTGGTAACAGCTTTCCATGAGAGATTGCTGGTGACGCTGAATGTCGAATGCATGAACGATGATGGAAACAGATCAGTCAAGGGTTTTAGGTGCGAATTCGATAGGCAGTGAAAGGAAAAGAAACAGCAAGACTACAAGGAATGAAGAGGGAATGCAGCTAATGGATAGTTATTTGGTTTGTGGAAGTATTGTACCGGTAGTAGTCATGTGTCATTACATGACAGACCTCATTATTTACTGGTCCTTCGCAATTATAAGATAACACTGACTGTGAGTATCGCTGGGCAGCTTGAACTGATGCTGCTTTGGCAGCAAAAAGAAACCCTTTAAAAATGTGTTACCATAGTAACAGAGCGAGTAAGAACAAAACCAGGTGAACAATGGGAACAAAGGAAAAGCATGAAAGCGACATGGGATCACATGTGTTTTCATGTCTGAGGCTGCATTCAATTCCAGAGCACTACTGCAGTCAGACAACCAGCTTACAGAGAAGCTAAAGGCACATGCCATTTGTGACCTTCCAGTCAATATCTTAATGCTTCCCATAATAACACAGTGGCTTCTTTTACAGAGTGGTGGCTGCACCAAAGGCATTGATCAGCAAAAAAATAGATTCACTTGTTTATCATTACAGTTCCCCTCCCCACCCTGCACCCTAACCATTCCCCTCCCCACCCTGCACCCTAACCATTCCCCACCACCACTACGTTACTGACTTAGAAACATCACAAAACATACTGGTAAACCTCTACTGTCAAGAACTTGCATACTTTCCCTAAAAGGCTGTCTAAAAGTCAACACATCACCAGCACCAGCCTGCCCACCATCAACGATGTATATTTACTGGAAAAGGACCAGTAACATTATGAAGGATCCCACCCACCCTGTTCATGGACTGTTTGTTCTGCTCCTATCAGGAAAGGGGTATCCATGCCGGGACCACCAGATTCAAAACAATTACTTTCCCCAAGCAGTAAGGTCTGGAGGAACGTTGTTTCGTTTGTTTGTGTATATGTACAGTCAGATGACAATAAACTTGAATTTAAGATTACAGAGAGGATGATAGTGTAGATGTAGAGTAGGTGCTTAGAGGGATGAATGAGAGGTTTAAAGCTGGGGTTCATAAATATTAGATAGTCCTAACAAACCTCTTTTTCCAGAGATTATCTAGGTTACAGTATGCAACTTGTTTCTCCTGGGAAGTCTAGGTGAATTGGCTGTATTTAATGGGAAGCTGGTTGAGGAAGCATGGATAGGGTGAGGAGGGTTATATGGAGAATGAACACTGGCTGAGGCAGGTTGGGCAGAATGACTTCTTTCTCAGTTTTAATAAAAATAGCATTTGTCTTTACATAATTAGGATCTGAATTGGGCCATTAGCAGAAGCACCATTCTTGGACATGTAATTTATCTGTGGTAACCACATAGAACATTACATCACAGTACAGGCCCTTCAGCCTACAATGTTGAGCCAACCTTTTAACCTACTCTGAGAACAATCTAGGTGTTTCTTAAATGCCCCTAATGTATGTGCCTCTACCAATACCCCTGGCAGCAGCGTTTCACACACCATCACTCTGCATAAAAAGCCTACCTCAGAATCAGAAACAAGAGAAAATCTGCAGACGTTGGAAATCCAGAGCAACACGCACAAAATGCTGGAGGAACTCAGCAGGTCAGGCAGCATCTATGGAAAAGAGTAAACAGTAAACGTTTTGGGCCGCGACCCTTCATCATGAAACGTCGACTGTTCACTCTTTTCCGTAGATGCTGCCTGACCTGCTGAGTCCCTCCAGTATTTTGTGTGTGTTGCTCAGAATCAGAACCAGGTTTAACATTACTGGCATTCGTCTTGAAATTTATTATTTTGATGCAGCAGTTCATGCAAGAATTAATGATAAAAGAGCTATAAATTACAGTAAGTATATACATATAAAAAATAAATGAAATAAGTAGTGCAAACATAAGGGGTGCCAGGGTAGCATAGCAGTTAGTATGATGCTATTATAGCTCAGGGTGTCGGAGTTTGGAGATCAAATCCGGCGGTGCCTGTAAGAGTTTGTATATCCTTCCAGTGTGCACATGGGTTTTTTCCAGGTGCTCCAGTTTCCTCCCACAGTCCAAAGACATGATGAATAGTAGGTTAATAGGTCATTGTAAATTGTCCCATGGAGTAGGCTATGATTGAATCAGTGGCTTGCTGGGAGGAGCAGCTCAGTGCACCGGAAGGGCCTGCTCCACACAGTACCTCTAAATAAAATGACGAGAGGGAAAATAGTGAGGTAGCGTTCATGGGTTCATTGTCCATTCAGAAATCTGATGGCAAAGGAGGCTAAGCTGTTCCTGAATTGTTGAGTGTGCCCTGTTCCACCTCCCTGATGGTAGCAATGAGAAGAGGGCATGCCCTAGGTGATGGGGGGTCCATGCTGCCTTCTTGAGACATCACCTTTTGAAGATTTCCCTGATGGTGGGGAGTCTAGTGCCCACGTTGGAGCTAGCTGAGTAAAACTTTCAGCAGTTTCTTCTGATACTATGCAGTTTTTTCTGATCCATACCTAGCGGTGATGCAACCAGTTAGAATGCTCTCCATGGTACAGCTGTAGAAATTTGTGAATGTCGTTGGTCACATACCAAGTCTCCTCAAACACCTAATGAAGTATAGCCACTGTTCTTCGCACATTCTTTGTAATTGCATCAATATGTTGGGCCCAGGATAGATTATCAGAGAGGTTGTCATCCAGGAACTTGAAACTGCTCACCCTTTCCACTTGTGGATCCCTCGATGAAGACCGGTAAGTATTCCCTCGACTTTCTCTTCCTGAAGTCTACAATCTTACTGACATTGAGTGAAAGGTTGTTGTTGCAATGCCACACAATATAGATGGTGTTTGAGCTGTGCCCGGCCAAATGGTCATGGTGAAGAGAGAGTGGTGCAGTGGGCTAAGCACCCATTGTTGATTTGGACTGTTGTCATTTCTCATCCACACAAGCTGTGGTGTGCTGGTGAAGAAGTCAGGGATCCAGTTACAGAGGAAGGTACAGAGGCCTAGGTTTTGGAGCTTGTTGCTTAGAACTGAGGGTATAGTTGTGTTGAACACTGTCACCTGTTGGTTGGTACAGGTTTTCAGAGCCCTACCAGGTATACCATCAGGGTTCATCCTCTTGAAGGATGTTCAGACATCCCACCTATACTTTCCTTCAGTTACCTTAAAATTATGCCTCTTGTCAGTCAACATAGTGACTAGAAATGGTAGCTGTTATTTCAGGGGTTACTAAGATAAATGAGGAATTTGCTGGAAAGCACTAAGAAAAGGAGAACCAGAGAGGGATGGAGATAGAAGAAAAAAAGATTAGCTTTATTTGTCACATGTACATTGAGATGTCAAAACATATAATGAAATGTTTTGTGTCAATGAACAACACAACCCAAGGATGTGCTGGGGCCAGCCTGCAAGTGTTGCTGCCAACATAGCATGCCCACAACTCACTATCCCTAACCCATATGTCTTTGGACTGTGGGAGAAAACTGGAGCACCCAGAGGAAACCCACGCGGTCATGGGGAGAACATATAAACTCCTTACAGACAGTGAGGGGAATGGAACTCCAATCGCTGGTGCTGTGTAGCATTAAGCTAACAGCTAAGGTATTGTGCTGTCCCTGCTGCACTAATCGGGGGATGAGTGGGGTTTTATTGTTTTTACCACACATCTAGGGGTAGGAATGAGGTGCAAAGGAAAAAACTACATGGAGATTAGTTTTGACAGATCAGGTGATATGGAGCATGGATACTGACTGTCAGGGAGATATATCATGAGAATGGGAGGATAAACATGACAATGGGGGAAAAAAGGAGACATTTACAAACGAGAAAATCTGTAGGTGCTGGAAATCCAAGCAACACACACAAATTACTGGAGGAACTCAGCAGGCCAGGCAGCCTCTATGGAAAAGAGTAAACAGTGGACGTTTCAGGCCGAGACCCTTCCTCAAAGGAGACGTTTACCTGAGTTAATATGGAGAGTTATATCTTCATTGCTGAAGGTTGCTGTAAGCCCTTGTTCTGCAATAAGAGAATCAATTTGGTTTTACCACAATTCAGCATCTTGGTTATTTCTTGGGATGAGTAGTGTTGATGGCTGAAGTAATTTCAAGATCATTGAATTAGTTTCGGATTCAGATTCAGATTTATACATCATCTGTACCTTGAAACATACAGTGATATGCATCCTTGTGTTAACACCCAACACACCCAAGGCTGCAAGTGGAACCACACGTTCCGTCACCAACATAACATACCCACAATGTTCGGCAGAACTTCACAGAGTAACATATACACACACGCACACCCACAGTTCTTCAACATATACACACATGCACACCCACAGTTCTTCAATCCCAGGACGAGCCACCTCTAGCCTCCAGCAGACTCATGGATTTACAGACATTGAGCGCACACCCAGGGCTCTGGATCTCTTGAATTGTTACTGAAAACCTCTGCACTACTAATCCAGTAACATAACTTTCAAACTTCTTGAGCCAAGTAGTATGAGCAGGTTAGACTACTGTGGTCATTTCAGGTCAGACCCTGCACCTGAATGTAATGTTGTGGCATGGGCGTGAGCAGAAAGCTCTGAACACACACTGTAAGCCTTCCCCACAGGTGACGTAACTAACCAGGTGAAGGTCAGTTCTGACTTTACTGAGTGCTCCTTGCACTCAGTAAAGATAGCATGATGCTATGTTTGTTTCAGATGGACACAGCAGCAGATTGATTTCCAGTACAGAAGACCATAAGACCAGAAGAATTAGGCCATTGGTCCATCAAATCTGTTCTGCCATTCTATTACGGCTGATTTATTATCCCTCTCAACCCCACTCTTTTGCCTTCTCCCTGTCACATTTGCCACCCCTACTAATCAAGAACCTGTCAACCTCCACTTTAAATATACCCAATGACTTGGTCTCCACAGCCGTCTGTGGCAATAAATTCCATTGATTCACCACCTTCTGAGTAAGGAAGTTCCTCCTCATCTCTGTTGTAAAGGGACGTCCTTGTATCCTGAGTCTGGTCATAGACTCTCCCACTATAGGAAGCATTATTTCCATGTCCACTGTCTCTAAGCCTTTCAATATTCCGTAGGTTTCAGTGAGATCCATAGACCATAGCTTTGGTAGATTTCAATGGGAAGCTAGCCCAGAGCTGTTTCAGAACCAGCTCTGTCCCTGCTATGCATTAAGGGATTGCTCTTTCTCAGTTTTGCTTCTTTTTGGCATGGCAAGTAAATATGCAGGATACAGTGAATCAAGCTGATTTTCAGCTTCCAAATTGTTTCTTTAACAAAATAGTTTATTTATGATGAGCAGATCTCAAACCGTGCATCAAGGAGAGCAACGTGGAAGCTGTAATAAGAGCCTTTCAGAGACACACAATGTGGCCATTGACAAGCTCAATAACAGGAGACACTTGCTTCCTGAGAGCACTGATTAAGCTTCTGCTTGTGGGTTTAAGTGACGCAAAGGCATAGCAGAGTCCTGGGTCTTGTGCTTTATATTTAAATTGGCTGCATTCCAGCAGCACGTTGTAGACCTCGTTTCTTTTTTGCATGTTTCTTCAAATATTACTGCAACATCAAGTGTATAGATTGCAAACAAATCCTTTTCAGCACAGATCAGTAGTAGCACAACGACCTAACTGCTGTTTGAGTGTCAGTCCATTTCAAGAGAGTTATAGAGTTGTGGAACACTACAGCACAGAAACAGGCCCTTCTGCCCTTCCAGTCTGTTCTGAACTATTAATCTGCCTAGTCCCATTGATCTGCGCCTGACAGTTGCCCTCCATACTCCTCCCATCCATGTACCTATCAAAATTTCTCTTAAACGTTGCAATTGGTCCCGCAAACACCACTTCCACTGACAGCTCGTTTCACGCTCTCACTATCCTCTGAGTGAAGAAATTCCACCTTGTGTTCCCCTTAAACATTTCATTTTTCACCTTTAACCCATGACATTCTCTGTGGAAAAACCTGCTTACGGTGTATTTACCCTATCCATGCCCCTCATTATTTTGTATTATCGCTGTCAAATCACCCCTCATTCTCCTAGGGAATAAAGTCTTAACTTATTCAACCTTTCCCTATACCTTAGGTTCACAAGTCCTGGTAATATCCTTATGAATTTTCTCTGCATCCTTTCAATTTTATTGATAACTTTCCTTGTAGGTGGGTGATCAAAACTGCACACAGTACTCCAAACTAGGCTTCAATAATGCCTTATACAACTTAAAATAACATCCCAACTCTTGTACTCAGTACTTTTATTTATGAAGGCCAATGTGCCAAAAGCTTCCTTTACATCTCTATTGAACTGTGACACTACATTCAAAGAATTATGGATCTGTGTTCCCAGATCCCTATGTTTGAGAAAAATAAACTACTTCTCTCAAGCAACACACACAAAATGCTGGTGGAACGCATCAGGCCAGGCAGCTTCTATAGGAAGAAGTACAGTCGACATTTCGGGCCGAGACCCTTCGTCAGGACTAACTGATAGAAGAGACAGTAAGATATTTGAAAGTGGGAGGTGATCTCCCCCTCCCCCTCCCACTTTCAAATCTCTTACTACCTCTTCTTTCAGTTAGTCCTGACGAAGGGTCTCGGCCCAAAAAGTCGACTGTAATTCTTCCTATAGAAGCTGCCTGGCCTGATGCGTTCCACCAGCATTTTGTGTGTGTTTCTTGAATTTCCAGCATCTGCAGATTTCCTCGTGTTTACTTCTCAAATGTTGCTTTAAATTTTAAAACTGTGCATTAACTTCCATTTGGATTGAACCTCATTAACATTCATCCCAGCTTGCAAAACCAACTTTGAATTCCAATTTGCTTTAATCAAATGGTTTAATATAAACATAAGATATTCTGCAGATGGTAGAAATCCAGAGTAACACACACACACACACACACACACACACACACACACACACACACACACACACACACACACACACACACACACACACACACACACACACACACACACACACACACACACACACACACACACACACACACACACACACACACACACACACACACACACACACACACACACAAGTTTGGAGGAACTAACCAGGTCAGGCAGCATCTATGGAGGAGAATAAACAGTCGGTGTTTCAGGCCAGACCCTCTTAATGATACAAATAAAAAAATTAATAATACTGAGAAGATGAGTTGTTAAGTCCTTGAAATGTGAGTCTGTATGTTGTGGAAACACGAGGAAATCTGCAGATGCTGGAAATTCAAACAACACACACAAAATGCTGGTGGAACACAGCAGGCCAGGCAGCATCTATAGGGAGAAGACCCTTCATCAGGACTAACTGAAAGGAAAGATAGTAAGAGATTACTATTCACACAAAATGCTGGTGGAACACAGCAGGCCAGGCAGCATCTCTAGGGAGAAGCACTGTCGAAGTCCTGACGAAGGGTCTCGGCCCGAAACATCAACGTTTCTTCTCCCTATAGATGCTGTCTGGCCTGCTGTGTTCCACCAGCATTTTCTGTATGTTGTGGAATCAGTTCAGAGTGGAGGTGAGTGAAGCTACCCATGCTGGTTCAGGAGTCTGATGGTTGTATGATAATAACTGTTTCTGATCCTGATGGTGTGGGATCCTTTATGATGGACACTGCTTTCTTGTGGTGGTCCTCCTTATAAATATGCCCAATGGTGGAGAGGGTTTTGCCTGTAATGGACTAGGCTATATTTACCACTTTCTGTAGACTTTTATGTTCCTGGGCATTGGTGTTTCCATGTCAGGTTGTGATGAAATGAGGAATCCCAGTGTTCTGCCTTAATCTCATCTACCTTGGTTGTAGTTCCACTGAGTGTTCAAATTCTATTGTAATTCTATAAAGTGTCCAAACATTTATCAAAATCAACCTTGAATATATTCAATAACTGAGCTTCCACAGCTCTCCAGGATACTCAATCTCCTGAGTGAAAAAATGCCCTTTTTACCTCAGGCTGAACGTTCTTAACCTGAGACTGTGCCTCTGGGTCTCTACTTCAACCAGAGAACATTACCTTTTTGCTTTGAATTAGTAAATGCCTTTCATTATCTTGTGTTAAAAAATACTCTCTTCTTGTTCTCCAAATTCCAGAGACCACGGTAACAAGTCACGGGGGAAAACAGGATGAATTGTTTCTCAGAATAGGACAAGATTTTTTGTTTTTATTTGAGACAACATTCTGGTAAAAGAGCGGTGGGAGAGTGGAGTTATGGTGATGATTTGCCAAGTCCTATCTAATGACAAATCAGACCAACTCTTGCTTCTATTCTTATAACATTTATGTTACCGTAGTAACATGGCTGCGAGGTGATTGGTTTCAGTATTAATACATCTCTAGGAGCAAGTTGTTCTAAAGCACAGCAGAAGAGCTTGGTAGCATACCCACATCTTACTAACCCTAGCCCGTATGACTATGGAATGCGGGAGGAGACCAGAGCACTTGGAGGAAATCCACACAGTCATGAGGAGAGCATATAAACTGCTTACAGAGAGTGGCCAGAATTGAACTCAGGTTGCTGGCACTTAAAGCATTACGCTATCCACTACATTACCATGCCCTACTTGGCATATGCATGGAAATTTTGCAGCAATCAAGGATCTTTGGCTTAACAGCTTTGTGCCATTGCTTCTTTTGCAAATAGATATCCAAGTCCTGCGTTCCTAGTCCTTTTATCTTTTCCTTCATCCACCTATTCAGTCTAACTTATCTTTTTGCAATTACAAATAAGGCCTATTCCGTCATATGTTCTTTGTACTTGCCTGTCACGTCAGTCACTGATGCACTATAATTCAGAATAGAAGTCACATGATGCATGTGGCTTGTAGTCTAAAAATAAATGTGATGGGAGCCAGATTTGAGCATGAAAGTGTAATTACAAAACAGAGGTACAGGAACAAGATGTAATATAGTGCAGTGGTCCCATTTCATAATACTTAATGTGAACACTAAATTCAACTCTAAAAAAATCATCATGTGATGGCATGAACATCAATTTCTCCTTCTGGTAATTTTTTCCCCTCCCCTCCCCTTCCCCTCGTCTTCTATTCCCCACTCTGATGTAGAAACATAGAAAACCTGTAGCACAATATAGGCCCTTCAGCCCACCATGCTGTACCGAACATGTACTTACTTTAGAAATTGCTTAGGGTTACCCTTAGCCCTCTATTTTTCTAAGCTCCATGTACCTATCCAGTAGTCTCTTCAAAGGCCCTAAATTTCCGCCTCTACCACCGTTCCCGGCAGCCCATTCCACACACTCACCACTCTCTGCATAAAAAACTTACCCCTGACATTTCCTCTGTACCTACTTCAAAGCACCTTAAAACTTGGCCTTCTCATGTTAGCCATAAACGAGAGAGAGACCTCTCAACTCATCTCCTTGCCTCCCCTTGAGTTCCCTCCTTCTGACCTTTCTCCCATGGTCCACTCTCTTGTCCTATCAGATTTCTTCTTTTCCAGCCTTTACCTTTCCCACGCACCTGGCTTCACCTTCTATCTAGTCCTTTGCACACCCCCATCCAATATTTTTATTCTGGTGTCTTCCTGCTTCCTTTCCAGTCCTGAAGAAACATCTTGGTCTGAAACCTCGACTATTCATTTATTTCCATCGATGCTGCCTGATCTGCTGAGTTCCTCCAGCATTTTGTGTAGGTTTTCCAAATTTCCAGCATCTGCAGAATCTCTTGTGTTTAGACCATTATAAGATATAGGAGCAGAATTAGGCCATTTGGCCCATCAAGTCTGCTCTGCCATTTCATGGCTAATCCATTTTCCCTCTCAGAACCAATCACCTGTCTTCTCTCCATATCCCTTCATGCCATGAACAATCAAGCATCTATCAACCTCTACCTTAAATATACATACAGACTTGGCCTCCACAGCTGCCTGTGTCAAATATTTCCACAGATTCACCACTCTGACTAAATAAAATTCCTCCTCATCTCCATTCTAAAAGGACACCTCTTTATTCTGAAGCTGTGTACTCTAGTTTTAGACTCTCCTACTATAGGAAACATCCTCTCCACATCCACTCTATCAAGGCCTTTCAACATTTGATTGGCTTCAATAAAGTCACCCTTGATTCTTCTGAATTCCACTGAGTAAAGTCCCAGAACCATGAAACTTCGTATGACAAGCTTTTCAATCCCAGAATCATTTTCTTGAACCTCCTTTGAACCCTCTCCAATGTCAGCACATCCTTTCTTAGATAAGCTGCTCAAAACTGAGGCCTCTCCTGTGTTTTATATCCTTGCTTTGATATTGTAGTCCTCTTGAAATGAATGCTAACATCACATTTGCCTTCCTTACCAACCTGCAAATTAACCTTTAGGGAAATTCCTCAGAATCACCTGCCCCTTCACCTATTTTCATATCATCCGCAATCTTGGCCACAAAACCATCAATTCCAACATCCAAGTCATTGACATATAACTCAAAAAGAAACGGTCCCAACACAGACCCCTGTGGAATACCATTAGTTATCATCAGCCACTCAGTAAAGGCTCCCTTTATTCCCACTTTTTGCCTCCTGCCAATCAGCCACTGCTTTATCCATGCTAGAATCTTCCCTGTAATACCATGGGCTCGTAGATTGTTAATCAGCCTCATGTGTGGCATCTTGTCAAAGGCCTTCTAAAAATCCAAATACACAACATCAACCAATCCTCCTTTGTCTATCCTGCTTCTTATTTCTTCAAAGAATTCCAACAGAATTTAATATCACCACTGTCCTGTGTTCCCATTTGGAAAATGTTACAAAGGATAAACTGAAGTTCAACAGTCTCTTGAAAAGCATGAGTGATGAAGAGGAGGTCAATTGCATCAAATGAAGTGAGTGATTGGAGAGGTTGGATCAGATCTTCTCAGCAGTTGGGAAATAAATGAGTCAGGCAATGTAGCTCTAACAAGATCTTCCATAAAAATTCAGTGCACATCAGACAAAATCAAATAATCAGAATCTTAGAAATGGGTTTCAAAGCCGGAGGCAGGAGCCACATGATGTTCTTACAAGACTGAGAAACCCAGTCGATAAAAGCAAATGGATGAAATGCTGCTGTGCTAGTGCTTTTCAGCTTATCCAGGAAGCACGGACTAATGGTCCACAGCCATAAATTAAGGTAGTTAGCAGGATGCAGGACAGCCAACCTCCTGATTATTCTGGGCAAGGTAGTGGTGTTATCGAGTCATAGGATGCTACAGCATCTACTCTGTGCCAAACTATTACTCTGCCTAATCCCATCGACCTGTACCCAGGCTATAACCCTCCTTACCACCTCCCACCCCCATAGATGCTACCTGAAATGCTGAGTTCCACCAGTCTGATGCAGTGAGAAGCTTAGTTTTGTATGCCATTCTTACAGATCATTTCATCATGCCAATGCATGGAGGCAGTACAAGGTAAAGCAATATCAGAATGCAGACTAAAGTGTTTCCGTTGCAGAGAAAGTTTAGTGCAGTCAGATAATTAGGTGGAAGTTCATAATGAGGTAGATTGAAAGGTTAAGAGTCCATCTTCTTACCCACACTGCACCACCAGAGTACGTGGGTGCCAAATCGGCCTCTACAGCCATCTGAGGACCCACCAATTGACAATCCCTTAGGACAGGGGTTCCCAACCTTTTTTATGCCATGGACCAATACCATTAAGTAAGCGGTCCATGGAGCCCATGTTGGGAATCTGTGCCTTATCATACCCTATTCGAATGATCCCACAACTATTGCACAAGTGGACCATTCAGTAGTCTTATATGATAAGACCATTAAAAGGTGCACATGTATGATAAGATGGACTTGACGTCTTAGCGGATTGGTATAGGATACTAGTGTCGAACAAATCCTTGAGGTTTATAGGGGATATAGGAAAGGAATTATGAAATAAATTAGGGCAGAAAAGGGGCCATGAAACGTCCTTGGCAAGTAAGATCAAGGAAAATCTGAGGCTTTTATTAGAAGCAAGAGTGTAGCTAAGGAAAGAATAGCTCCCTTAACAGACTGAGGGGTGAAATTAGGGAATACAAGTGAACCTCTAAATTAGTATTTTTCACTGGTATTCACAAGGTAAAAGAATGCAGAGGCTGAAGAGTGAAGGGAGGGTATCTACGTCTGTAAGAAGTATTAGAAAAATATTGGCACTCATTAGGATAGATACTGTAAATCCCTAGGGCCTATCCAGATCTATTCCAGGACCTTGTTGATGCTCTGATGGAAATTCTTGTATCTTTGTTAGCCATAGGTGAGGTACCAGACAAATGGAGGACAACTATTGTTATCACTTTGTTCAAAACGGCCATCAGAGACAAAGCCTGGAAACTACAAACCAGTGAACCTTACTTGTTGGAGAAGATTCTGAGGCACAGGGTTTATGTTTACTTGGAGAGGTGGGAAAAGATCAGGAGTCAGCATGGTTTTGTGCATGGGAGATCGTGCCTCACATATCTGATTGAGTTTTTTAATGGAGCAACGAAGAAAATACATGATGGCAAAGTGGTAGATGAGGTTTGGAAACATAGAAAATCTACAGCACAATACTGGCCCTTCGGCCCACAAAGTTGTGCCGAACGTGTAGTTACTTTAGAAATTAACTAGGGTTACCCATAGCCCTCTATTTTTCTAAGCATCTTGTACCTGTCCAAGAGTCTCTTGAAAGACCCTATTGTTTCCCCTCCACCACTGTTGCTGGCAGCCTCTCCCACGCACTCACCACTCTCTGCGTAAAAAAACTTACCCCTGACATCTCCTCTGTACCCTGTTGTGTTAGCCATTTCAGCCCTGGGAAAAAGCCTCTGACTATCCACACGATCAATGCCTCTCATCATCTTATACACCTCTATCAGGTCACTTCTCATCAGGTTTACATGAATGGTCGGCTGGCCCAGAACATAAAGGCACAAGGAATTTGAAGCAAGTTGGCAAACTGCATCTAAAATTGGCTTAATTTTGGTGAATGGGTGTTTTTCTGACTAGACATCTGCAATGAGCGGTGTACTTTGGGGGATTGATACTAGGATGTTATCTCCAGGGACCTCAAGAGTGCTGGAACCTCTGTTATTTGTAATATATATAAATTACATAATGAGAATATTGATGGTCTGATTACTAAATCAGAGGATATCACAAAACTTAGTGGAATTATGGGTAACAAAGGTTATGTAAAGATACAATGGACATAGATCAGCTGGAAAGTTGGGCAGATGAGTGGCAGATGGAGTTTAATCCAGACAAGGGTTAATGTGTCTGAAGTAAATAGGAGGGACCTTGGGAGAAAAGTGGTGAAAGTTTACAAGACAAGAGATTACATTTATTTGTCACATGTATTGTACATTGAAACATCAAAACATATAGTGAAATGATTCATTTGTGTCAAGTCAAATGAGCAAGGATTGTAACAAGGCAGCTGTAGGTGTTGCCCGTATGTGAGAGAAAACCGGAGCAACTGGAGGAAATACACACAGACACAGGGAGAGCGTACAAACTCCTTACAGTTAGCAGTGGGAATCAAACCTTGATTGGTGTTTGCTGGCAGTGTAAAGCGACTGTGCTAACTGCTACACTACTGTGCCACCTTCACTGGCCACAACTCAGTGAAGATGGCGACTTGTGGACAGGATAGTGAAGACTGCTGCAAAACAAAAAATTACATGTCATATAAGACAGTGGAGATAAACCTGATTCTGATTCTGAAGAAGGCATTTGGTATTTTCGTAGGCTAAGCCACTGAGTATAAGATTTTGAACATCATTTTATACAAAACATTGGTTACACTGCACTTGGAGAATTGTGCATAAATGTGCCAGCTCTACTGCAAGAAAGATGTGGTAACAATAGAGCGAGTACAGAAGAGATTCACCAGGATGTTGCCTAGAAAGGAGAACTGTAGTTACAAGGAGAGATTGGATTATCAAAATTCATTCTCACTGGAACATTAGCATCTAATGGAAGTTTATAAAATTATGAGGGGCGTGGATAGGATAGATAGAGTCATTTTCCCAAGGCAGGGGAGTCTGGAACTAAAGGGCACAGGAACATTTTTTCACACAGAAGGTGGTGGTTAATTTAGACCAAACAGCCAGAGGAGGGTATAGAGTAGGGTTTCTCAACCATTTTTATGTCATGGACCCCTACCATTAATCAAGGGGCCCATGGACCGCAGGTTGGGAACTCCTGGTAGAGACACTGTAGTGTTACTTGAAAACGAACCAAAAATGTTCAGAGCCTATGCACAGGGGTTGACACTGTATGACACGCTATCCACAGTAACAAAGTCTAAATTGAAGAAACTACATTCAATCCTTTATTAAGAAATGGTTGAAAATGAATAGTCACGTAATGATAAAAAACTAATGGAACTAAAAATAGCGATATAACAAAATAAGCAGTCTAAGAAGCATTCAACAAAATCATATAATTCCCTGGAATACTCCTGAGCTCTAAACAGACTAAACTGACTTTGACAAAGTGTGAATATGTTACTATTCTTATTCATTTCTACCATGCCCCAACTTACATGACAAATTACCCGTAATAAATGCGCAACACAAAATACAATACAGATGCGAGGAAATCTGCAGATGCTGGAAATTCAAACAACACAATACAGACGGACAGACAAATAGATCCATGACTCCTACAGAAGCAGATACAGTTACAAGGTTTAAAAGGTATTTGGGCAGGCACTTAGGTAGGAGAGGCATAGGGGAAATGTTCTTGTGAAGGAAAATGGGATGAACGTAGCTAGTTGTCAAGGTAGGCCAAAGGGACCGGTTTCTGTGCTGTACAATTCCATCGTGCAACCAACCGAAATGGATTAGGATATTAGGATTATTATGGATTATTTGAAAGGTTGAGTGAGCTAGGGCTTTTTCTTTGGAGCAAAGGAGGATGACAGGTGTCTTGATCGAGGTGTACAAGATGATAAGAAGCATAGATTGAGTGGCCAGATAGAGATTTTTTCCTAGGGTGGAAATGGCTTATACAAGGGGGCATAGTTTTAAGGTGATTAGAGAAAAGTATAAAGGGATGTCAGAGGCAGGTTTTTTTTAACATAAACAAGGCTGGGTACATGGAATGCGCTACCAGCATGGTAGTAGAGGCAGAAGCAATAAGGACATTTAAGAGACTCTTAGATAGGCACATGAAAAATAGAAAAATGGAGGGCTATGTGGGAAGGAAGGATTAGATTCATCTCAGAGTAGTTTGGACAGGAGGGGACTTCAATCAGATCCACTGCCAAGGATAAAAGGCAGCTGCAGGTCGTGGCAGCATAATAGAGCTGTGACCAGCAACCAGTCGGCGTTTGGGATTGATTAGTAGAGTAAATTAAAGGAAGGCAAGGGCAAGCGCAGTGGCCATTTTCACAGCGGCTGTCGTCTGAGTGGACAACGTCAGAGTCGTGATCTTAAGGCTTTCGCTCTTCGAGGGTTCCACAAAGAGAGGCTTCAGTCAGAGAAAGCAAAGGAAATAAATACTCAAGTTTTTTTCTTCTCTTTTTTATATCTGCTCAGCTAGGACAGTGGAGATGGCAGGCAAAATGGTGAAATGCTCCTCTTGTGGGATGTGGGAAGGTAGGGAGACCTCCAGTGTCTCTGACCACTACAACTGTGAGAAGTGCATCCAACTGCAGCTTCTCACAATCCATGTTAAGGAGTTGGAGCTGGAACTGGACGAACTCTCGATCATTTGAGAGGCTGAAGGGGTGATATATAGGATATATCGAGAGGTAGTTATACCCAGGGTGCAGGACACAGGAAACTCGGTGACAGGAAGGGGAAAAGAACCATTGTAGAGTGCCCCTGAGGCTATCCCCCTCAAAACCTTGTAAATCACTTTGGATACTGTAGGGGGGGTGATGGTGGGTGACCTAACAGGGGAAAGACACATTTGATCAGGCCTCTGGCACTGAGTCTGCCTCCATGACTCAGAAGGGGGGGGGGGGGAACGAAGAGGGACTCTGTGAAGACAGAGGATTTGTTAGGGGAATGGACAGGAGGTTCTGTGGGTGAGAACGGGATTTTGTGATGGTTTGTTGCCTCTCAGATGCCAGAGTCCAGGATATCTCAGATCGAGTCCTCAGCATTCTTAAGTGTGAGGGTGAATAGCCAGAAGACATGGTCCATGTAGGTACTAATGTCATGGTTAGGGTGAGTGACAAGGTTCTGCATAGGGAGTTCAGGGGCTAAATTAAATGTCAGGACCTCCATGGTTGCGATCTCATGGTTGCTACCCGTGCTACGTGCTAGTGAGGCTAGAACTAGGAAGACTTACAGTTTAACACATGGCTAAGGAGTTGGCTTAGGAGGGAGGGCATAAGATTTTTGGATCATTGGGCTCTCTTCCAGGGAAGGTGGAACCTGTACATAAAGGACGGTTGGGGGACTAATATCCTAGCAGGAAGGTTTGTTAATGTTGCGTGGTGGGTTTTAAGCTAGAGTTTTAGGGGGATGGGAACCAGAGTGCCAGAACAGTTTGTGGAGGTAGATGTTGGTAAGACCTCAGACAAAGTTAGGAATCAAAAGGTTGAGCATGGTGCGACTAGTGTCTTGAGTTGCATATATTTCAATGCAAGAAGTATCGTTGGAAAGGCCAATGATAGTGCTGAAGAAGAGGTAGCTGGTTTACAAACAGAGGCAATGTGTAGTGAGGAGAGGCTGTTGATCGGGCAAAATTGCAGTCAAGAGGATGAGTTGCAATGTAAAGGGCGGACAAAATCAAAATGGGTGAATACAGGACTGAAGGTGTTATATTTAAACCTGCGCAATGTACAGAATAAGGTAGATGAACTTGCAGCACATTTGCAGATTGGCTGTGTGGTGTTGTAGGCATCAATGAGTCATGGCTGAAAGATTACAGCTGGGAGCCTAATGCCTAAGGATACACATTGTATCAAAAGAATAAGCAGGAAGGCAGAGGGGGCCACATTGCTCTGTTGGTAAAATATGAAATCAAATCATTAGAAAGAAGTGACATAGGGTCGGAAGTTGTTGAATCATTGTGGATAGAACTAAGGAACTGCAAGCGTAATAAGACCCTGATTGGAGTTATATGCAGTTCCCCTAAACAGTACTAAGTATGTGGTCTGCAAATTACAACAAGAGATAGAAAATGCATGCCAAAAGGGCAGTTTTTCAATAGTCATGAGAGACTTCGAAACGCAGGTAGATTGGGAAAATCAGGTTGGTGCGGGATTCCAAAAGGGTAAATTCCTAGAATGCCTATGAGATGGCTTTTTAGAGCAGCTCCTAATTGTGCCCACTAGAGGTTCAGATATACTGGACTGGGTGTTGTGCAATGAACCAGAATTGATTAGCGAGCTTAACATAAAAGAACCCTCAGCGTCAAGTGATCACAATATGATCAAATTTATCTTGAAATTTGAAAAGGAGAAGCTATAGTCAGATGTATCAATATTACAGTGGGGTACAGGGAATTGCCAGAACTGATTGGAAAAGAACACTGGCAGGGATGATGGCAGAGCAGCAATTTCTGGAAGCAATTCAGAAGACACACAATATATGTATCCCTAAGAGGAAGAGGTATTCTAAAGGAAAGATGACACAACTGTGGCTAACAAGGTAAGTCAAAGCCAACATAAAATACAAGGAGAGGGCACATAATTAGGAGAGAGCAAAAATTAGTGGGAAGTTAAAAACCAACAGGAGGCAACTAAAAGAAAATCATTAAGAAGGTAAAGATGGAATATGAAAGTAAGCTAGCCAATAATATTAAGGAGGATACCAAAAATTTCTTCAGATACATAAAGTGTAAAAGGGAGGATGGATATCAGACTGTTGGAAAATTATGCCTGAGAGGTAGTAATGGAGAACAATGAAATGGCGGACACTGTGGAAGACACTAGCAGTATAGTGGAAGTTCCAGGTGTCAGGGACATGAAGTGTGTGAAGTTACAATAACTAGAGAGAAGGTTCTTGGGAAACTGAAGGGTCTGAAGGTAGATAAGTTACTTGGACCAGATGGTGTACATCCCCAGTGTTCTGAATGAGGTGGCTAAAGAGATTGTTGAGGCATTATTAATGATCTTTCAAAAATCTGAAATGGTTCCAGAAGAGAAGGGAGAGAGGCAGAAGAAAGGAAACTATAGGCCAGTTAGTCTGACCTCTGGATGGGAAGATGTTGGAGCCGATTATTAAGGATGAGGTCTCAGACTACTTGATAAAACAGGACATAGTCAGTATGATTTCCTCAAGGGAAAATCTTGCCTAACAAGTCTTTTGGAATTTTTTGAAGAAATAACAAGCAGGATAGTTGAAGGAGAATTGTTTGATGTTGGATTTTTGGAAGACCTTTGACAAGGTGTCACACACGAGGCTGCTTTACAAGCTATGAGCCCATGTATTGCATTGAACTGCTGCTGCTAAGTTAACACATTTCACATGCTGGTGATAATAAATCTGATTCTGATTCTGATGATATTCCAAGAAAGACTCTAACATGGATAAAGCAGTAGTTGATTTGCAGAAAACAAATAGTGGGAATAAAAGGAGCTTGTTCTCACTGGCCACCACTGACTAGTGGTGTTCCACAAGGGTCTGTGTTGGGATTGACTCTTTCTATGTTATATGTCAATGATTTGTATTATGGAATTGATGGTTTTGTTGCAAAGTTTGCAGATGATATGAAGATAGTTGGAGGGGTAGTAGTTTTGAGGAAGTAGAGAGGCTACAGAAGGATTTAGACAGATTAGGAGAATGGGCAAAGAATGGTAAATGGAATTCAGTGTTGGGAAGTGTATTGTCATGCACTTTGGTGGAAGAAGTGAAAGGGTTGACTATTTTCTAAATGGAGCGAAAATCCAAAAAAACTGAGGTGCAAAGTGACTTGGGAGTCCTTGTGCAGGATTCCCCCAAAATTAATTCTTGTTCAAACTGTGGTGAGGAGGGCAGATACAATGTTAGCATTCATTTCAAAATGACTGGAACATAGAAACAAGGATGTAATGTTGAAACATTATAAAGCACTGGTGAGGCCACACTTGGAGTATTGTGAGTAGGTTTAGGCCCCTTATCTTCAAAAGGGTGTGCTGAAATTGGAGAAGGTTCAAAGGAGGTTCACAAAAATAATCCCAGGATTGAATGGCTTGGCATATGAAGAGTGTTTGATGGCTCTAGGCCTGTATTCAATAGAATTCAGAAGAATATGAGGTGACCTTATTGAAACCTATTGAATAGTGAA
Source organism: Hemitrygon akajei (assembly GCF_048418815.1). Classification (NCBI taxonomy): domain Eukaryota; kingdom Metazoa; phylum Chordata; class Chondrichthyes; order Myliobatiformes; family Dasyatidae; genus Hemitrygon; species Hemitrygon akajei. The sequence goes on along the minus strand of NC_133131.1, from coordinate 171,072,249 downwards.
AGACCTTGATGAGTGGCTGTGGAGAGGATCTTTCATATGGTGGGAGAGTCTAAACCAGAGGCCTCAGATTAGAGGGGTGTCCTTTTAGAACAGAGATTAGGAAGAATTTCTTTAGCCAGAGTATGTTGAATCTGTGGATTCTTTACCACAGGCAGCTGTGGAGGCAAAGTCTGTATGTATATTTAAGGCAGAGGTTGATAGATTCTTCATTGGTCAGGGCATGAAGGAATACAGGAAGAAGGTAGGTGATTCAGGCTGAGAGGAAAATTGGATCAAATTTGATGAAATGTCGGAGCATACTCAATACGCGAAATGGCTTAATTCTGCTCCTATATGTTATGGTCTTATGGTCTTAAAAGGTTGGCACAACATCGTTTCCCGAAGGGCCCATACTGCACAATGACAAAGTGATTTCAGACTGCTAGAGCAAATGTACAAGAAAAACTTGATTAACATGTCAGCAAGGCTGTAAAGATCAGTCTTACGGCTTCAGACTAATGACTTCACTGTGAAATATAATCCATAAAAAGAAATGGTGCTAACAGATGCATTTATCTAGTCTGTTGGCACAGGAGAAGCAGTAGACAAGAGATCTAGATGTGAAAATTCCTAATCATTGTAACACCATGAAACCCGAGGAAGATCAGAGAAATGACAAATAAATACAAGGAGTTACAAGGATATCAAGTGCCTCAGGGTTGCAGGAAAGGTAGAAGAAATATAGCCCATGATAAGACATTACTGTTCAATCATAGGCTGCGCTTGACGTTAGTATGCCACTGGCTAGATCTAAAGAGATTAATCCAGAATGGTATAGAGAAGTGCAAGATGAGAACTGGATTGGTTGCATATTGGATTTGCATCTACAAGATATAGATTAAAGATTATCTTTGTCTCATGTACATTGAATCATCGAAGCGTATAGTGAAAAGCATCATTTGCATCAATTGACAGGTAACTATGCCCTTCCACATTCTTACTTCATCTGACCCACCCACCTTCCCCCTCACCTGGTCTCAACGATCACCTGCCAGCTTGTATTCCTTCCCCTCCCTCTGCCTTCTTATTCTGGTTTCTGCCCCTTCCTTTCCTGTCCCAAAGAAGGGTCTGGCCTTGAAATGTCAGTGGTTTACTCCTGTCCGTGCATGATACCTGACTTGCTGAGTTCCTCCAGCATTTTGTGTGTGTTGCTTTGGATTTCCAGCATCTGCAGAATCTCTTGAGTTAACTCTTACAGAGCTGTCATAGGCATGATGGACTGAATGGTCTCCTGAGTTCTATCAGTCAGTGATTTGAATGACAGTAACAAAGGAAGAAGCCCAAAGCCTCTTCTTAAGATGAGTGACTCCGTTTTAAAATTAGATATTCTTTCAAAAGTAGACCTTTAATTTCCACTCCCTGTAAAAAAGTGGCTTTCTCCTGCGACTGTTCTCAGCACAGTCTACAAATAACTTAAAAAAGAGCATGTTTTAATCTAAATTTAAATCTGTCCTCATGATGGAAATGGTGGTGTAATTGAGGGTTCTATCAAATGATGAGGAAGAACAAAGCAACATGGATCTAAATCTGAAACAAAACAAATCCAGTTAAAGAATTATTTTTTGTACATCATGATACAAGTAAACAACATGTTTGTTGAGATTGTGCCAAGTGGTTCAGTCAAGCATACGAGCTGCAAACTGGCACGGGCAGAGAAGCGTTTAATCTTAAAAAGATCAGCTTTATTTCTCAGATCAGAATCAGAATCAGGTTTATTATCACTGACATATGTGGTTTTGTAGCAGCAATGCTGTGCGATACATAAGAATTATGATAAATTACAATAAGAAATATATATATAAAAATTAAGTTAAATAAGTAATGCAAAAAGAGAGCAGAAATAGTGAGGTCGTTTTCATGGGCTCACGGTCTGTTCAGAAATCTGATGGCAGAGGAGAAGAAGCTGTTCCTAAAACGTTGAGTGTGTGTTTTCAGGCTCCTCTACCTCCTTCCTTGATGGTAACAATGGAAAGAGGGCACATACTGGTTGACAGGGATCCTTAATGATGGATGCCAGCTTTTTTTTGTGGGACTCTATTATGTGCTAGATGTGCCTTGTGCTGTGTGTGACTGTTGGAACTGTGTTTTACACCTTGGCCCTGGAGGAACGCTGTTTCATTTGGCCGTATTCCTGTATGGTTGAATGACAATTAAACTTGAACTTTAAGGCATCACCTTTTGAAGATGCCCTTGTTGCTGCCCTCAGCACATCCTCAGACACAAACAGTGCATTTCATTGTATACCCCGATGTTTCAATGTACATGTGTCATCTCAGCCAGCTCCATCATGGACATCAGCCTTGTACATTGAAACATCGGGGTATACAATGAAATGCGCTGTTTGTGTCTGAAGATGTGCTGAGGGCAGCCCACAAGTGTTGCCATGCTTCAGGTGCCAGTGTAACATGCCCACAACTTACTAACCCTGACCCGTTATTCTTTAGAGTGTGGGAGGAAACCCACGTGGTCGAACTCCTTACAGTCAGTGGTGGGAATTGAAACCTGATGGCTGACGCTGTAAAGTGTTGCAATTAACTGCTGCACTATGGTGCTGCTCTAACGCTGATGTGCCACCCTCAGGCACCAATGTGACAGTAATTTCATATACCGTGGCTGTAATCAGTTCCACTTGTATTAAACCCTTCTCTCCTCTGTGCTCTCTCTGTGCAGGACGTCGCCTCACCGATGGATGACAGGCACTAGGGAGCGCATGTTGATCAAAGTCACAGACCGAGAACCAAGTTACCTCCTGCATCAGGGTAACGGGAATGTGGAAAACCAGCCCGGAACACGGCCGCGGAGACCCTCGGGCCACCAGCTGCCTCATGCTCACAGCTTTGCCTCAGACAGTGACAACCAGGTCTTCTTCACAGAGCGCAAGCCATCCCCTTACCTGAAGAGGGCTGAGCACATCGGCGGCTGCTCTCCAGTGCTCGCCAGAGGAGAGCCCTATCACTCCCCGATCCATTATCAACATCGCAAGTACTCCTTTGAATCCCAGCCCTCGTCTCCTCGCTATGGCTATGAGCCCCCTCTCTATGAGGAGCCCCCTGTGGAATACCAGGCTCCTATTTACGATGAGCCCCCTATGGAGGTGCAGTGTGAGGGAATAAGCTATAAAGCAGGGTCACCTCAGAAGTCCCCAGTTCGGAAACCGCACCCAATGCTTCACTCCCCCAAACAGGGCCAGAATTCCCCCTACCAGCACCTCGTGTTGACAAAGCAGAAATGTGCAGAGAGATCTATGAGCCTAGAGTACAGCCCGGCAGGCAAGGAGCTTGTGAAACAGCTGGTGTACGTGGAGCAGTCTGGCTCCAGCCCGAAATTCAAGTCAGGCACAAAACATCGGTATTCGCCAAGTGCTGCCTCCACTATTTCTTACACATTGCAACATAGCCCGTCATTGGGGAGGGACTTCCAGCGGTCAGAGTCAAGATCTGCTGACTACAACGGTCTGGAGGAGTCCGAGGCCAGGTTTGTCCACCAGGGTGGCCCACTGATCCACGAGGACTCGATGTCATGGTCCAGCCAGCACGACTCACTGTCCTCCATGGGTTACTCACCGAGCACGAGGAAGAGGAAGAGCAGGAAGCCCTCGCTTACGCAGGAGAGCTGCAGCATGGCGGGGGAGAGCTGCGGCGAGGCAAGCCCAGCACCCGAGCATCTGTTAGCGGAGGAGAGGCACTCGCCCCTCGAGAAGCCCTCGCCGGGCCAGGCTGAGGGCAAGGGAGCAGAGGTGGATTCACTGCGGGGCTACCCAGATGTACATACAGCCCAGAGCCGGCTAGCACGCGAGGCTCAGCAGCTCCACCACATCAAGCAGCGCAGCAGCTGGGACTCGCAGAAGGAGGTGTCGGGCTACGAGAGTGACGGGGCCCTGCCACTGCCAATGCCAGGTCCTGTGGTGCGGGCTTTCAGCGAGGATGAGGCCCTCGCCCAACAAGACAGCAAACACTGGAAGAGGAACACGTTTGAGAAGCTCGGCTTTCCTCAAGTGCTGCTGGAGAAGAGTGTGTCTGTGCAGACCAACCTGGCTTCACCGGAGCCTTACTTACACCCATCACAGGTAGGCCTTCCACACAGGCAACCTCATAATAAGTGCAAGGGTGGTGTATGGAGAGACCACGTTGGCCATGTCCATAGAAAGGAGGAGCTCAGCAGGTCGGGCAGCATCTATAGAGGGGAATAAACAGTCGACACGAGAATCAGAATCAGGGATAGATATATGCCCTGAAGTTTGTTGCTTTGCAGCGGTGGTACAGCACAATACAGGTGTCCTCCGCTTTACAAATGTTCACTTTATGCCACCTCGCTTTTACAAAAGACCTACATTAGGAACCTGTTTTCTCACTACAAAGTGGATTTTCACTTTTACAAAAATTTTTCCCATATAAATTAATGGTTCTTCACTTTACACCATTTCAGCTTAAGAAAGTTTTCATAGGAACGTTCTACCTTTGTAAAGGGGGGAGGGATGCCTGTACATTAAAATACTAAATTGCAATAAGAAATATATAATTTATTTTAAAAATATACATAGTAGCCACTTTATTAGATACTCCTGTACACCTGCTTGTTAATGCAAATCATCTAATCAATTAGTCATGTGGCGGCAACTCAATGCCTAAAAGCATACAGACATAGTCAAGAGGTTCAGCTGTTGTTCAGACCAAACATCAGAAAGGGGAAGAAATGTGTATTAAGTACATTGACTGTGGAATGTTTGTTGGTGTCACAGGGTGGTCGCAGTATCTCAGAAACTGCGATCTCCTGGGATTTTCATGCACAACAGTCTCTAGCATTTACAGAGCAAAAACAAAACAAAAATCCAGTGAGTGCTGTTCTGTGGGTGAAAACATCTTGTTAATCAGAGAGATCAGAGGACACTGACTAAATTGGTTCAAGATGACAGGAAGGCAACAGTAACTGAAATAACCACACATTACAACGGTGGTGTGTGGAAGAGCATCTCTGAATGCACAACACATCAAATCTTGAAGTGGATGAGCTACAGCAGTAGACATCACTAAGTTCCACTCCTGTGGTCACTGAGTTAAAAATTAAATAAGTAGAACGTAGAACATAGAAATCTATGGCACATTACAGGCCCTTCAGCCCACAATGGTGTGCCAACCACTTAACCTACTCTAAAAACTGCCTGAAATAGTGCAAAAAGAGAGCAAAAAGAGTAAGGTAGTGTAGATTGTCCTTTCAGAAATCTGATGGCAGAGGAGAAAAAGCTGTTCCCAAAACACTGAGTATATGTCATGTGTGTCCTGATGAAGGGTCTTGGCCCGAAATGTTTACTAACATCTACAGATACTGCCAGACCTGCTGAATTCCTTCAGCATTTTGTGTGTTGCTCTACATTTTCCACATCTGCAGAGACTCTTGTGTTCAAGAAAGAAGATTAGCTTTATTTGTCACTTGTACATTGGAACATACAGTGAAATGTGTTGTTTGCATCAGTGACCAACACAGTCCGAGGATATGCTGGGGGCAGCCTGCAAGCATTGCCATGCTTCTGGTGCCAACATAGCAGGCCCACAACTTACTAAGCCTTAGTAACCCTTATGAATTTGTAATATGGGAGGAAACCAGAGCATCTGCAGGAAACCCATGCTGTCAGGGGGAGTACATAAAAACTCTACAGACAGCAGTAGGTCTCCGAAAGTAGCCATGCAAACTGTGTGGTTAAGAAGGCTAATGCCATACATGCCTTCGTTGGTCAGGGCACTGAGTGTATGAGTCAAGAGGTCATGTCGAAGGCAAAGTGGAGTTTATTGTCAGATACTCAAAACATGTCAACGCAGCTGCAATGAGAAAGAAACCTACTTGTAGCAGCATCACAGCACACAGCATCAGGCAAGCTGCATTCACAAGAAAAACATCAATTAAGAATAACTTATACACAGTTTTTACAAAAACACAATTAGAAAAAATGTCAATTTCAGTGCATGGTGTTGCTGAAGTTTAGTGATCAGGGTTTTGCTGTTTGGTTCAAGGACTGAATGGTTGAAGGGAAGTAGCTGTCCTTGAACCTGTTGGAGTGGGACTTTAGGTTTCTGTAACTTCAGCCCGATAGTAGATGAAATAAGACAGCATGGTCTGGATGGTGGGGATCTTTGATCATAGATGTTCCTTTCTTGGTACAGTGCCTCCTGTAGACACTACCGATGGTGGGGAGGGATATACCTGTGATGCTGAAAGTAGAGCCAACTACGCTGTGAAACTTTTTGCGCTCCTGCTCATCTGAAATGCTGTCCAATACAATGCTGCAACTAGCTAGGATACTTTTGACAGCATATCTGTAGATGTACAGAGGTAGCTTGGTGTCCATGTCCATAGCGGACTCCAAGTGGACAGACAAGGAGATTGGGTTATGAAGAAGGTCTCTGGTGGGCCTTCAGTGGCCGAGGCATTGAGGTCATGTGGCAGCTGCACTTGGAGTATGTATGCATTTATGGTTGCCCCATTCCCATAAGGTTGTGGAGGCTTTGGAAAGGATGATTAGCAGGATGCTGCCTGGATTAGAGAGATTGAGCTTTAAGAAGAGATTGGTCAACTTGGATTATTTTCGAGGCTGTATTATAGCTCTCTTTCCTTCTTCCGGACTATTCCAGTGAATCTGTAGCGTCTCAGTATTTGTCTGATGCTATGAAACCCCATGGTAAAAGTGGAAGCAGAAGCAGATCAGAACCAGCATCTGTCGTAAAATTTGTTGTTTTGCAGAGCAGTACATTGCAACACATAATCATTAAAAAAAACTATAGTGCAAAAAGAAAGCAAAAACCATAGTGAGGTAGTATTCATCGGTTCATGGTCCATTCAGAAATCTGATGGTGAAGGGGAAGCTGTTCCAAAAATGTTCGGTGTGTGTCTTCAGTCTTCTGTATCTCCTCCTTGATGGCGGCAATGAGAAGAGGGCATGTCCTGGTTGATGGGTGGTGATGAGCAGTTGTCTGACTGAAATTCTATTAACTGTTTTATATAGACTCTTAGTGCCGCTTGGCTGTCACTCTTCACCTTGCAAAGCAGTTTAAATCTGAAGTAATCTCACGACTTGATCTAAGTAAGATCCTTAGAGGAGCCTTGCTATGTTAGACTGATGGTTCCAGACCATTCTTCAGCTCTGAATTGTGCCTACGTAGGTTAATATTATAGATGGCAAACCAAAAATCATGAGAAGCTGTTCAGCCCATTCACTGCACAGCTTTCCCAGAGCGGTTGAATTTATTTTTATTTTTAAATGTTTCAAATGTTTATCCAATCTCCTTTTAAAAAATGTAAATACAAGAGCTTCTGCAGATGCTGGAAATCTGGAGTAACACACATAGAATGCTGTAGGAATTCAGCAGGTCAGGCAACATCTGTGCAGAGGAATAAACAGTCGACATTTTGTGCTGAAGCCCTTCATCAGGACCCTTAATAAGAAGATTTAAAGAGCGTTTTGGTTTCTGTTTCCTCTCTGATGGCACCTAATGTGTAGCATGAAGTAAACTCTCCTACTTGTGCACTTTATGCTTCTGTAATGATCTGGAATTTATGACCTCTAGTTATCAACTCAGCAACTTGAAAATGAGAATTCCCCTTTAACCTTATGAAAGCTCTCATAATTTGCAATATATTTTTTTATCACCACTGTTATCATGAAAGGCCTCTTGGTCCATTTTCATTACTAATACCTGTGATTCTCAATATCCTCGCTCTAATTTACCTCCCTGTTATCAGTCAATGAAGGTGTCTAAAAATGGCAGATTAAATACACCCTGACCATTAATCAAGCTTCGACATGTTATTTTTTTAAAACCGCTTCAACTACTTAACCTTATTAAGGATTTGTGTATCTGAGAATCTGTCCATTTATGTTTTAAATGTCCACCTGTCCACTCAGAATGTGTTATGTCACATTTTTCTGCACTAAACCAGTAACAGTGGTTCACACATGAACTTGAACCAACATCCTATACAACTTCACTATAACATCCCAGCTCCTGGACTCAGTACTCTGACTTATGAAGGCCAATGTTTAACTTAATTCAACCAGTAATGGTTAATTGCTCATTTATATCACTCTAAAGAGCCCTTCAAGCTGCACCATGCAGCAACCCATGGATTTAACCCTAGCATAATCACAGGACAATTTACAACTTACTGACCTTTACACCTTTGGACTCTGGGGGGAAACACATACTCAGATGGGAAGGAACATACATACTTGCTTACAGAGGATGCCTGAATTGAACTCCAAACTCCGACACCCCGAGCTGTAACAGTATCGCGCTAACCACTGCATTACCACAGCACACCTTAGCCAAGCTATCCAGTCTTCTCTTTTCTGCATGTTTTTATTTTTAACTGAATTATTAACTTTGTGTTTGGATATTTAATTAGTTGGCACGGCCCAGTGGATAATTGAAGGAGGGAAGTGATATGTCTTCTTTTTAAGCATAACATCCATGAAAGTATATCGAAGTATTGTTTTAATTGCAACTTGCTAGTGAGTAATGACTGTCAACCAGAGCTGTTGTATGGATAGTTCCTAAATGGTATTGTTGATGTCTTGAATTGCCCCCCTGGTTGAGGGATGCTTTTGCAGATTGGCCTTCATAAATCAGAGTGTTGAGTACAGGAATTGGGATGTTATGTTGAGGTTGTATAAGACATTGGTTCAAGTTCAAGTTCAGTTTATTGTCATTCAACCGTACACATGTATACCATCAAATGAACAATGTTCCTCCAGACTTAGGTGCATAACACAGTACATATAACTCACACGAAACACATGAAGTAATATTACCTCGAGTAAATTAAACAATAATAAGATGCATATACGACACAAGTTAAAAAGCAAACAGTATATAACACTACTGACTCTTCATATGTGATGTGGCAGGGAGTTCAGTAGTCTTACAGCTTGGGGGAAGAAGCTGTTTCCTATCCTAAATGCTACGGTACCTCCTGTCTGATGGTAGGGGGTCAGAGATAGTCGTACGGATGGGAGGGATCATTGACAAAGCTAAGGTCTCTGTGTATGCTGTGCTCCTGATAAATATCTGGTGACTTGGAGGCCTAATTTGGAGTATTGAGTGCAGTTCTGGTCACCTGCCTACAGGAAAAATATCAATAAGATTGAAAGAGTACAGAGAAAATTTACAGTGTTGCCAGGACTTGAAGACCTGAGTTATAGGGAAAGGTTGAATAGATGAGGACTTTATTCCCTGGAGCACAGGAGAATGAGGGGGGGATTTGATTGAGGTATACAGAATTATGAGGGGTACAGACAGAGTAAATGCAAGCAGGCTTTTTCCACTGGGGCTGTGTAAAATTAGAACTAAAGGTCATAGGTTAAGTGTGAAAGGTGGACTATTTAAAGGGAGCCTCCTGAGGAGGCTTATATTCTCTTTGATCAGTGTGATCAAACTTCCTTTGACTTCTTATCCTGATCTCTTCCACGGGGAGATGCCACTGAGATATTGAATTGAACTAAATATGGGCTTCTTGGTCTTCCAGCTCAGTGTCTCTTGTACCATGTCGTTGCCTTTTTAAAATAACCAAGGAAGGAAATGACCGTGCAGGATATGAGACTCCATTGGATAAAGCAAGGGTTGCAGATTTAGAATTTAATCGCTTCTTGTAAGAGTGAATATGTCCAGAATTTTCTGTTTTTGAAATAGAATTGCATCTCAAGTCATCTCATTTATTACAAGGCGAATTTGTTACAACTAACTAATGTGCTAAGTTGCTATGGTTACTGAAGATGGTGGAACATCTCAAGGAATATTGATGGGAGACTAGTACTGGTTGAAAACTTTAATCACTTCAGAGATCTCAGAATCAGGTTTATTATCACTGACAATGTCATGAAATTTGTTGTACAGTGCAACACATAAAATATAATGTAAATGACAATAAGAAATATATAAAGTATTAAACAAGCAGTGCAAAAAGAGAGCAAAAATAATGAGCAAACACGAGGAAATCTGCAGATGCTGGAAATTCAAGCAAATTCAAGCAAATTCAAGGTGTCCTGACGAAGGGTCTCAGCCGGAAACGTTGACAGTGCTTCTCCCTATAGATGCTGCCTGGCCTGCTGCGTTCCACCAGCATTTTGTGTGTGTTGCAAAAATAATGAGGTTGTGTTTATGGATTCATTGTCCGTTTAGAAATTTGGGTTAGAGTTAGGGTTAGGCAGAGGGGAAGAAGCTGCTGCCACAAAACAACAAATATTAGTGATAATAAACCGGATTCTGATTCTTAGTTTGTCCCTGAATACTTGCCACTGCTTTCTAGTCATTTCAATTTGCTAGACTGCAGTCAGGTGTGTTTTAGAGTTTGAGAGTAATACAGCGTGGATAAAGGCCCTTCAGCCCACCCAGTCCGTGCTGACCATGGTGCCCGTACACCTGGTCCCAAAAGTTCCTGGGTATGACACTTATCCCTCCAAGCCCTGTGCCTCCATGTACCTATCCAAGTGCTTCATAAATTATACTATTTTACTTGCTTCAACCACTTCCTCCCAGCTCATCCCATATATTCACTCTGTATGGGCAAAAAAATTGTGTCTCAGATTTTCTTTTAAATATTTCCCCTCTCACCCTAACCCTGTAGCCCCTAGTTTTCTTCTCCTCTATCCTACCCTGGGGAGAAAACTGTTACCACCCACCTATTTCCTGCTGTTGTCATGTCCAGTTTCTGGTCTTATTTGTCTCACCAAAAAGTGTACGTTTCCTCAAGCATAGAACAGACAGCATAGTGCAGGCCATTCAGTCCATGATGTTGTGCCAACTTTTTAACTTACTCCATGATCAATCTCACTCTTCCCTGTCTTATTTAAGGTGAGAGGGTAGGTTTTCTTCTGTTCCCCACTCTGGCCTCTTACCTCTTCTCACCTGCCCATCACCCTCATCACCCCCTTCCACTGCGGTCCACTCCTCTTTCCCTTTCTTCTATGTCCATTCTCCTCTCCTATCAGATTCCTTCCTCTCCAGCCCTTAATGTTTCCTATCCATTTGGTTTCATCTATCACCTTCTAGCTATCCTATTTCCCCTTCCCCTACCTTTTCATTCTGGTGCCTTCTCCTTTCCTTTCCAGTTCTGAGAAAGGGTCTTGGCCCGAGATGTCGACTGTTTACTCATTTCCATAGATGCTGCCTGACCTGAGTTCCACCAGCATTTTGTGTGTGTTTTACTGGATTTCCAGTATCTGCAGAATCTCTTGTGTTTATAAGTTTAAAGGAGATGGGTGGTCACTGGGAGATCCTGGTTATGGCAGACAGAGCAAAATTGCTTGAAAATGCAGTTCTTCCAACAACAGAGAAAGGCAGGACCTCCCAGTGACCACCCATTTCAATATGACTTCCCATCCATGGCCTCCTCTACTGCCATGGTGAGGCCAGTCAGACCAGGCCTCCTCTACTGCCACGGTGATGCCAGTCAGACCAGGGCTCCTCTACTGCCACGGTGAGGGCAGTCAGACCAGGCCTCCTCTACTGCCACGGTGAGGGCAGTCAGACCAGGCCTCCTCTACTTCCACGTGAGGGCAGTCAGACCAGGCCTCCTCTACTTCCACGGTGAGGCCAGTCAGACCAGGCCTCCTCTACTGCCACGGTGAGGGCAGTCAGACCAGGCCTCCTCTACTGCCATGGTGAGGGCAGTCAGACCAGGCCTCCTCTACTGCCACGGTGAGGCCCGTCAGACCAGGCCTCCTCTACTGCCACGGTGAGTTCAGTCAGACCAGGCCTCCTCTACTGCCATGGTGAGGCCCGTCAGACCATGGCCTCCTCTACTGCCATGGTGAAGCCTGTCAGACCAGGCCTCCTCTACTGCCACGGTGAGGGCAGTCAGACCATGGCCTCCTCTACTGCCACGGTGAGGGCAGTCAGACCATGGCCTCCTCTACTGCCATGGTGAGGCCCGTCAGACCAAGCCTCCTCTACTGCCTGTGGTGAACTACATATACCTGTCTGGACACGCCCCCCCCCCCCCCCCCCCCCCCCGCTGACTGCTCCTGTGGCCCCTCCCACTGACCGTGGCTCCTCCCACAGACCCCGGTATAAAGGCGATTGAGGCCTGAGCCCGGTCCTCAGTCTCCAGGATGTAGTATGGTGGTCAACTACTGCTTGTTCTTTCTTCCAGTCAATAAAAGCCGATATCTCGCCTTCACATCTCAGAGAGAGTTATTGATGGTGCATCACTGCCACGGTGAGGCCAGTCAGACCAGGCCTCCTCTACTGCCACGGTGAGGCCAGTCAGACCAGGCCTCCTCTACTGCCACGGTGAGGCCAGTCAGACCAGGCCTCCTCTACTGTCACGGTGAGGCCAGTCAGACCAGGCCTCCTCTACTTCCACGGTGAGGCCAATCAGACCAGGCCTCCTCTACTGCCACGGTGAGGGCAGTCAGACCAGGCCTCCTCTACCTCCACGTGAGGGCAGTCAGACCAGGCCTCCTCTACTTCCACATGAGGGCAGTCAGACCAGGCCTCCTCTACTTCCACGGTGAGGCCAGTCAGACCAGGCCTCCTCTACTGCCACGGTAAGGCCAGTCAGACCAGGCCTCCTCTACTGCCACGGTGAGGACAGTCAGACCAGGCCTCCTCTACTTCCACGGTGAGGCCAGTCAGACCAGGCCTCCTCTACTGCCACGGTAAGGCCAGTCAGACCAGGCCTCCTCTACTGCCACGGTAAGGCCACTCTCAGGTTGGAGCAAAACCTCATATTCCATCTGGGTAGCCTCCAACCAGACAGCATGAAAGGTTTAAGGCTTTATTTTAACAACAGTGAGTCCAGCCTTATAATGTTAGCTTAATTCTAAAATCAAAACAGCTAAAAACCGCAGATGCTGTAAATCGGAACTAAAAAAAAATAAAAATTCTAATATACTGAACAAATCAGGCACATTCTACAGAGGGACTAAAACTGAGGTAATGTCTCAGAACATACAAATAGGAGTAGGCCATTTGGCCTTTCATCCATAAGATTAGCTTGCAGTCACTGACTGGCTTCATGTGCATAAAGTGTCGCTAGATGCTTCTCCCACCAAGCTCAGTGTAAATAATCAACAACACACCTTCTCTCCTGCATTTCTCAGAGCTCAATATAGTTATTTGAAGTAAATATCATGTTACCTTCTTGTCGCAGCTTTAGCTCTGGAGTTCCAGTGTTTGGAAAAGGTAAGAGCTGCCTATTGTGGGGTTGAATTTGTGAAGTAGAGGTCCCAGAACCAATCTTTGTCGGACACCACTAGTCACAACCCTCCAATCTGAATGTACTCCCTCCACCACGACCCTCTGCTTTCTGCAGGCAAGCCAATTCTGAATCCACCTGGCCAAACTTCCCTGGATCCCATGCCTTCTGACTTTCTGAATAAGCCTACTGTGTGTAAGCTGAGTCTGCATCTCTTATAGTTTTAGGTATTGAGCTCCAGACTTTAGGAGCATAGTTCAATAAGTCTGACCTGCCTGCTGCATATTTGTATCAACAGCTAACACAATCTAATGATGTGCTGGGGGCAGCACGCAAGTTTCTCCACACAATCTGAATCAACATAGCATACCCACCCTGCTCTGTCCTGATCAATGTTTTGTTCTGGTTATCTCGGCAAAATAAACATATAACCATATAACAATTACAGCATGGAAACAGTCTAGTCTGTGCTGAACGCTTACTCTCACCTAATCCCACCAACCTGCACTCAGCCCATAACCCTCCATTCCTTTCCTGTCCATATACCTATCCAATTTTATAGCTCCTTGATGCGGGATTTCAACCCTTTGTTTTCTTCACTTATCACTTCCCAGTCACTGCTTCTACCCTTCTTCCTTCCACCTGCCTCTGACCACTCCTCACCTGGATCCACCTACTGCCTGCAGCTCCTACTCCACCCCTTCCCCTTACCTTCACCAAAGAGCACTATATGAGATTATTCTTACCCCTGGCCATTAGGCTCTATAATGAGTCAACCTATAGCCAGGGAAGTGATGACCCCCTCCTGTTAAACTGTGTGAGGTAACTAATTTTTTTTATTCTTTCTTACTTCTCTTCTAATATTTGTATTTTGTATATCTGTGCACTTGTAATGCTACTGTGACACTGTAATTTCCTTTGGGATCAATAAAGTATCTATCTATCTATCTATCTTTTCATACTTGCAACCCCTCTTCTCATTTTTGAATTGCCAACCCAGGGAAAAGGACTGTGCACATTAACCCTCATGATTTTATACACCTCATTAAGATTCATGCTCCTATGCTGCAGTGAAAAAAGTCCCAACCTGCTCAACCTATCACCATAACTTAGTCCCCAAGTCCCATCTGTTGTGTATTTAATATTTCAGTAATATTATAAATATATGTTATGATTAAGCATTCTTTGTTGTTTACATAATTCATTACGTGTTGTATATATGAAGTAAGTGGATGGCGTACATCACTACGCCACCACACATCATCCCTGCTCCCATGCTTTTATGTCGATTAGTTTTGGAGTTACAAAACTTAACACCATCAACATCCTCATAAACCTCCTCCGCACTCTTCCTAGTTTAATGGCAACTTTCCAAGCAGGTTGATCAAAGGCATTTTTCCTGAGGCAGGGAGAGTCCACATTTGGAACAGAATTCCAAATGCATCTTTGACAGCGTCTCATAGAAGTGCAATGTGACAGCTTGTGTACTCGATACCCTTCTTTTTGAAGGCCAGCATGACAAAAGCCCTCTTTGCTGTCCTGTTTACCTGTGACACTATTTCAGGGAACTGTGTATTTGAATTCCTAGAACCCTCTGTTTTGTGGAGGAAATATTTAGTTAATGTACCTGGTCAGGAAAGTAATGCATCATAATATCCAGCTGGCTCTGCGTTGTGGCAGTTTGAGGAATGGAATTCGCCCTTACACAGTTCGCTGAGCACCACCCAAAAATTTGAGATGTGGGAAAAATATACAACTTTCTTTTTCAACTCTCACTTCTTAATGCACGTGAGAATAACATGGCTTTGCATAGTGGAAAATCACGATACAAGGTAACACACAAAATGCTGGAGGAACTCAGCAGGGCAGGCAACAAACATGGAGGAGAATAAACAGTCAACATTTTGGGCTGGCACCCTTCATCAGGACTGGAAAGGAAGGGGGCAGAAGCCAGAATAAGAAGGTGGGTAGAGGGGAAGCTGGCAGGTGATTGGTAAGACCAGATGAGGGGAAAGGTGGGTGGGTGCGGGGGGAGGGAGGATGGTGAGAAGCTGGGAGGTGATAGGTAGGAGGATGAATCTGGTAGGAGAGGAGAATGGGGAAAGGGAAGGACGAGGGGCATCACAGGGAGGTGATGGGCAGGTGAGAAGAGAAAGGTTAAGAGTGGACCCAGAATTGCTGTGGAGATACAGAATGCAAAACCTCAACAAACTGCTTTTGTGGCTTTCCCATAATGTATCCTCCAGACAGATCCCTATCGTTCTTCCCCAGGGAGACACAAGAGACTGCAGATGCTGGAATCTACTGCATAAAAACAGTCTGCTGGAGGAACTCAGTGGGTTGAGCAGCATCTATAGGGGGAGAGGAATTATACAGAACATAGAAAACCACAGTATTGTACAGGCCCTTTGCCCTATGATGTTGTGACGACCTTTTAAACTACTATAAAATCAGTCTAACCCCTCCCTCCTACATAACCCTCCATTTTTCTTTCGTCCATGTGCCTTCCTAAGAACCCCTTAAGTGTCTCTGATGTATCTGCCTCTACTATCACCCCTGGTGGTGCATTCCATGCATCCACCACTCTCTGTGTAAAAAAAACTTAACCTCTGACATCCCCATTTTCCTCCAATCACCTCAAAATGATGCCCCCTTATATTAGCTACTTCCGTCCACTCAATCTGGTTGCTGTACTATAGAAAGGATGTGATTAAGCTAGAGTAGATTCATATTCAGAATTTGAGGGCTTGAGTCACAAGAAGGGAGTGGGACTGTTTCCCTGGAGTGAACAAGGCTGTGGGGGTGACTTTACAGAGGTTTATAAAATTATGGAGGACATAGATTAGGGGTTCCCATCCTGAGGTCCATAGACTCCTTAATGGCCTATTGTATAAAATAAGGTTGGGAACCCTTGACGTAGATACAAGCAAAAATGTAAAATAATATAAAAGTATCTTATGTATGTAAAATAATATAAAAGAATATAAAAGCAAGTATGTAATGCTGAGGCCTTATAAGGTATTAGTCAGACCATATTTGGAATATGGTGGGCAGTTTTGGGCCCCTACACCTCAGGGACTGCAGCAGTTCAAGAAGGCAGCTCAGCATCACCTTCTCAAGGGCAACTAGGGATGGGCAATAAATGATGGCTTAGCTGGTGATGCCCACATCCCGTAAATGAATAAATTTTTTAAAATTCTAAGAAAGGATATGCTGGCATTAAAGAGGGTACAGAGGAGGTTCACGAGAATGATCACAAGAATGAAATGGTTAACATATGAGGAGCGTTTGATGGGCTTGGGCCTTACTCCTGGAGTTTAGAAGAATGAGAGGAGATCTCATTGAAACTTATCAAATGCTGAAAGGCCTCGATAGAGTGGATGCAGAGAGGATGCAGCATGAAGCCGGGGAAGATGCATCATTATGAGGGAGTCTAGGACCAGCGAGCACAGCCTCAGAACAGAAGAACATCACTTTAGAACAGAGATGAGGAGGAATTTCTTTAGCCAGAGGATGGTGAATCTGTGGGATTTGTTGCCATCGATGGCTGTGACAGCCAAGTCATTGGATATATTTAAAGTGGAGGCTGATAAATTCTTGATTAGTAAGATTCTCAAATAAGGTTACAGAAAGAAGGCAGGAGAAGGGGGGGTTGAGAGGGATAATAAATCAGCCATGATGGAATGGCAGAGCAGACTCGATGAGCTGAATGACTTGACTCTGCTCCTCTGTCTTATGGTCTAATATGGTGGTTGAACAGTCTCTTTCCCAGAGTTGGGGAGCCCAAAACTGGAGGGCATAAGCTTAAAGTGAGGAGGGAGTCTGAAAGGTCACCCATGCGGCAAGTTTTCCACTCAGAAGGTAGTGTGTGTGGAACGAGCTGGCAGAGCAGGTGATAGAGTTGGGTAGTTACAACTTTGCTAGTTTCACTCAGTTGTGCAGTCATGTGCTAAGGGCATAGGTTGCCAACTAAAGAATTACGGGCAATTTGCAGCAAGCCGATAGCAGAGTTTCTCAAGCAGACAATTTGTAAAATCAGCATTACAGGAGCTGGCATCTGTGGCTCAGTCTGAAAGCAGCTTGAGAGAACCCACAGGGTGTAATGGCATGGCAGGAGTGCAATGAGAGATAAGACATAGGAGTATAATTAGGCCATTTGGCCCATCAAGTCTGCTCTACCATTTGATTGTGGCTAAGTTATTTTTTCTCTCCATTCTTCTGCCTTCTCTTCGTAACCTTTGATGCCCTTACTAATAAGAATCTTTCAACCTCTACTTTAAATATACCCAGTGACTTGCCTCCACAACCATCTGTAGCAATGAATTCCATAGATTCACCACCTTCTGGCTAAAGAAATTCCTCCTCATTTCTGTTCTGAAGTGTCATCCTTCTATTCTGAGGCTGTGCCCTCTGGTCCTAGACTCCCCGACTATAGGCAATATCCTCACCATGTGCATTTTGTCTAGGCCTTTCCGTATACAATAGGTTTCAATTAGATCACCTCTCATTCTTCTAAGTTCTTGTGAGTACAAGCCCAGCACCAACAAACTCTCCTCATACATTAACCCTTTTAGTTCCAGAATCATTCTTGTGAACCTCCTTTGGACTCTCTCTAATGCCAGCACAACTTTTCTTCGATAAGGGACGCAAAACTGCTCACAGATGTGGGGAAAACTCCGACATGAAGAACATAGTAATTATACTCCATAAATCCGGAATGCAACATGACCACTTTTCCTAAGACTTCAAAAGGAATATTCCTGTGCCATTTAACCAGATTTGGGTTGAAGGTCGTTTGTTCCATTTCTTGTCCCACAGGAAGAGACAGTAATCCCTGTGGTCCTGACTTAATGGTGCAGTTTATTACTACTGGCTAAAACCAGGATAAAGGTTAATCCAAATCAGCAGGAGCTGTTGAATGGTTTCTCTCGGTGGGTGATTTTGTGAGTCATTTGATTGTATGCGTTGGCGTAGTTCTTGCTTTAGGTAGGAGGAGACCAATTCCAGCAGCTTGTCATATTGCTTTGAAGGTGAAGATACGCACATGAATCTTGGACACCTCGGGCTTCAGTGGAAAAGTGTTAAGATTTGAAACTGTTTCAAAAACTGCTAGAAGCATGCTGTGAGTCGAGCATCTTCCATCAGGAGAGAGAAGATTGTTAATGTTTCATGTATAATTTATCACCAGCCTTTCTCTCTACAGCTGCTAACTGGCCTGCTGGGCTTTCACATTTTATTTTACATTTCCTTTTCTCCATACTCTTAACGGTTTCTCAGTGGGAATGTGGCTTATGCTAATGCAATCTATCACATTATCTGAAACATTGATGAATCATTTCTCTCCCTGCAGTCCGAGGATCTGGGCACTTGCAGTCAGTACGATGTTGGGAGGCAGAACAGGAACATGATGCCCAGCGCCAGCTGCGTCTTCCCCGGCTTCATGCTGCGTAAGCCTTCCTCCGAGACCGACATCGAGAACTGGGCTTCCAAACACTTCAACAAGCACACGCAGGGCATCTTCCGCCGCAAGGTCTCCATCGCCAACATGCTAGCCTGGAGTAGCGAGTCCATCAAGAAGCCCATGATAATGACCGCCGACCGGAGCGTGAAGAAGGAGGCCTGTGAGGTGTTCAAGCTCATTCAGATGTACATGGGTGACCGACGGACCAAGGCGGATCAGCTTAACGTGGCGCTGGAGATCGCCACAAAGGGCTGGAGCATGCAGGGTCTGAGGGACGAGCTCTACATCCAGCTGTGCCGGCAAACGACTGAGAACTTTAGATACGAGAGCCTCGCCAGGGGCTGGGAATTAATGGCCATCTGCCTGGCCTTCTTCCCCCCGACTCCCAAATTCCACTCTTACCTGGAAGGCTACATCTACAGGCACATGGATCCCGTGAATGATGCTAAAGGTAAGTCCCTTGTAACTGGAAAATCTCCCAACCTCACAAGATCACTGAAAATCCTCTTTGTTATAAGCTCTTGAAAATGCACAACACTCTAAAAATATTACATCTTTTGTTGGTTTTATCAGCTATATCTCCACTTAGCTCCCTATATTATTCATTAGAACTGATAGGTTACAATAGTTATGGTTTTCCTTTTGCCTAATATCTGTATAAATATTGCACACAAAATGCTGGAGGAATTCAGCAGGTCAGGCAGCATCTATGGAGGGGAATAAACAGCCAACATTTTAGGCCAAGACCCTTCATCAAGACTGGAAAGGAAGAGGTAATTAGACAGAATAAGAAGGTGGGAGAGAAGGGAAGGAGTACAAGCTGGCAGGTGATAGGTAACACCAGGAGAGGGGAAGGTGGGTGGGTGGGGGAGGAGGGATGAAGTAAGAAGCTGAGAATTGATAGGTGGAAGAGGTAAAGGGCCGACAAAGAAGGAATCTGACAGGAGAGGAGAGTGGACCATGGGAGAAAGGATAGATGGAGGGGAACTGGTGGAAGATGATGGGCAGATGAGGGGTAAGAGAGGAGCCAGAATGGGGAATTGAAAAAGGAGGTGGTGATGAAATTAGCAGAAACTGGAGAAATCAATCATCTTATCATCAAATTGGAGCCTACCCAGACAGAAGGTTGTTTCTTCATCCTGAGATAGGCCTCATTGTAGCAGTAGAGGCCACGACCAACTTGTCAGAACAGGAATGGGAAATAGAATTGAAACAGGATACCTACGACTGCACCCAGGCCAGCTGGCCCATGATGTGTCCCAAAAATTAACAGGACGGTCAAGTGTGGGGGATCCAGCTCTGGGTTAAGTAAAATATTATCCTCTGTTAAGATGGAAATGACTCATCCAGCATTGATTTAATTTCACATTTTAGTTTCTCGTCTCTCTTGGCTTCAATACCCTCCCTTAACAAAAACTTTGGTCCCTCCAGAATGCAGTTTTTTGGGAAGAACTAAGTCATAAATTGTCACCTGTGTGAGGGTGTAATTCCTGATCTCACTGTTGAGGCCTCTCTCCAGTTCAGGAATTATGCCTCCATTTCTGGAGTTCTCTGATGTGAGGAAATAGTTTCCCACTATGCACCCTATCAAAACTAATAAACATTTTAAACAGGTTTCACCTGAAAATTCATTCATTCTGTCTGACATACTGATTTAAATTTATGGGGTCACATAAGCAACATATAAATTCTTAATATGGTAGAGTAAATGAAATCTAGCTATTTATTTTGATTAAATTAAAACTCCCATCGTTAGCATAAATCGACTATCCTAACAGTACCAGCTGGTTGAAATCATCTCCTCTGGTTCCCTGGAGTACAGCCTGGGCTTTGCCAGGACAACGACCTCCAGAACATACATCCTCAGCCTTGCTCTGAGCATGGGCAAGGACCAAATACCAAAATACTAAAAACTGGAATCCAAACTAAAAGCAGATGTTATTTGAAATACTCAGCAGGTCAAGCAGCATCTGTAGAGAAAGAAACACAGTTAACATGCAACATTAATTCTGTTTTTTTTATACATCAGATCTTTTTTAGAGATACAGCATGATAATAGGCCCTTTCAGCCCAATGAACCCACACCGCCCAGTTACACCCATGTGACCAATTAACCAGATAACCCGTATATCTTTGGAATATGGGAAGAAACTGGAGTACCGGAGGAGACTCACACAGTCAGGGGGAGAATGTGCAGTACAAATTCCTTACAGGCAGCGACAGAATTGAACCTGGGTGGTTGGCACTGCAATAGCATTATGTTAACCGCTGCACTACTATGCTGCCCCTAGATGCTGTCTGACCGGCTGAGTGCTGTCAGTATTCTCTCTGTTTCTTTAAATTGATCGCTGGAGGTAAGGGATCAATGTTTCAAGGCAACATCTGAATAAGTGTGGCTTGAAGGATAAAGTGGAAGCCAGTGAGATGACTCTGCAATGGATGGAGCTGTATTTAGCAGGTAGGAAGGTGGATATACTTGTTGGATGTTATGCACCCTAGCCACAGGAATTACTCTTTGGTCTAAAGCCAACCATGTTCAGCTACATAGAGTCTAGATCAGAAGTGGAGATGTTCCATTTCCATTCGCTTGTACAGTATGAAGAAGCAGAAAATATAGCAAGACGTAGACAAGATTCAAGCATAATGTGTAATGGACAAGTAAAATTCACACCACACAAGCACTGGGCAATAGACATCTCCAAAATAAACACTAACCCTAGTTGATCAGTGGTATGACTGTTGCTGAGATCCCATAACAGTTATCTTGGGGACCAGTAACATAACTGCACCAATCACATGTGGTTACAAAGTTCAATGTTCAAAATAAATTTATTATCAAAGTACATACATGTCAACATATACAACCTAGAGATTCATCTTCTTGCAGACATTCACAGTAAATACAAAGGAACACAACAGAATCAATGAAATCTATACACAAGCAAAGATGGACAAACAACTGTGCAAAAGACAATAAATTGTGGAAATACAAAAAGAAAAATAGTAAGTAAATAATTAAATAAATAATTTTGAGGCTGTGGGTTGTAGGGTCCTTGAAAGTGAGTATATAGGTTGTAAGTCAGTTCAGAGTTGAGGTGAGTGAAGTTATCTACTTTGGATCAGGAGCCAAAATTGTTGTAGGTTAATAACTGTTCCTGAAGCTGGTGGTGTGGGACCTAAGACTCTTGGACCTTCTTCTCAATGGCAGCAGCAAGAAGAGAGTGTGGTCTGGATGGAGGGGGAGCTCGATGATGGATGCTGCTTACCTGCGACAGGAGCTGCAACGATAACACACACCCCCACCCTTTCCAATACCCCTAACCCTCACCACTTTCTACAAAACACAAGTTAGTCTTGAGTGCAGGGCCAATGATAATCGAGTGCTCAGCATGTATCTATCTTCCCCTTTCACCACCAAGAATCACCTGTTCTCACCTGCTACCTGTCAGCTTATACTTCTTACCCTATCCCTGCCTTCTTATTCTAGTTTCTGACTGCTTTCTTTGTAATCTTGATGAAGGGACTCGGCCTGAAATGTCAATTGATTATCTTTCCTCCCCCTCACCCATAGATACTGCCTGATTTTGTGTGTGTTTTGTTCACCTCCCACTTTCTAACTTCTCACATTATTTACCTCCTCACCTGGTCTTAACTATCACCTGGCAGATTGTGCTCCTTCCCCTTGTTCCACCTTGTTATTTATTTATTTATCTGTTGAGATACAGGATGGAGAGAATGGGCTCTTTGAGCCACGCTGGCCAGCAACCCCAAATTTAACCCTGGCCTAATCATAGGGCAATTAACCTACCAACTGGTACATCTTTGGACCGTGTGAGGAAACCAGAGCACCCAAAGGAAACCCACACATTCCACAGGGAGGATATACAAACTCCTCACAGACAGCAGCGGGAATTGAACTCAGTTATTGGTGCTGTAAAACATTGTGCTAACCACCACACTACTGTGCCACCTTATTCTGGCTTCTGCCTCCTACTTTTCCAGTCCTGATGAAGGTTCTTGGCCTGAAACATCAACTATTTATTCCCCTCCATAAATGCTGCCTGATCTGCTGGGTTCCTCCAGCACTTTGTGTGCGTTACTTATGATTTTTCTCTGTCTGTTGACTTCATCCAATGTATACGATCAGAGGGATCACAGGTTCACAAGAGCTGCCACCCCATCCCATCTTCCAACACTGGCTCTGCAGTCCTGCAGCTTGCACCTTTTCAATTATACTTCCAAGTACTCTTCAAATGTGGTAGGGATGCCAGCCTTCACCATCCTTTTGGAGGTGAGTCCCAAACTCCTGCTGCTCTCTGACATTGATTGAGTACTGAGCCCAAATGAACTCAACCTTCCAGTCATACCATTACCTGCCAATTATTACCCTTTGCTTCCTGTCATTGAGGCACACTTGAAGTCAATTTACTACTCACCTGTTGAGTGACATGGTTAGCGCAACACTTTTCAGCACACTGTAAGATCGGGGTTTGATTTCCACCATTTCCTGTCAGGAGTTTCTACATTATCCCCTTGATTGCTTGGGTTTCCTCCAGGTACTTTGGTTTTCTCTCATATTCCAAAGACAGACCAGTTAGTTGTGGGCATGCCATGTTGGCACCAGAAGTGTCACAACACTTGTGAGCTGCTGAACATTATCTACACTGATTTAATTTAATGCAAAATGACATGTTTCACTGTATGTTTCAATGTATATGTGACAAATAAATCTGATCTAATCCCTTAAATCCCATCAAGGTGCAATTTAGGACCTTGTCAGAACTGTTGCAAAAATGTATCTGACCACAGCAAATGCAGTATTCTCATTGGTATCTCCTCAAAATTGTCAGTCGCTAATCATTCACTGTCTTCCCTTAATAAATCCATACTGATTGTTGCTAATTAACGTGGTGCCTTTTTAAATGAAGGATTATTCTTTCCATAAGAATGGATTCCAATAATTTACCCACCATTAGAGTTTAAGCACTTGGTTTATCCCTTTCTACCTGTTTTTTTAAAAAGCGGTACCAGGCTTGCAGATCAAAGCTACCCAAGTGTTGTGATATCTACCATCCAGAGAGCAGAGGCAGCTGGCTCAGGATGACACCGTCACCAGCAGGTTCCCCTTCAAATTGCACTGTTTCTTGTCTTAGATCTAAATCCTGGAACTCCCTGTCAAAAAACACAATGAGAGTCCCTTCACCAAGCCACAGCAGTTCAGGGGCATTTGGGAATAGGAGATGATTACTGGGTGCACCATCAACAGCCACATCTCATAAATGGATACAAAACACATTTGTTCATTAATCAGAATCAGGTTTAATATCACTGGGATATGTCATGAAATGTGTCATTTTGCAACAGCAACACAGTGAAATACATTAAAACATTACTGCAAGTTACAATATGAAATATATATGTACTGCAAAAGGAGAGCAAAGTAGTGAGGTAGTGTTCGTGGGTTCTTGGACCGTTCAGAAAACCGATGGCGAAGGGGAAGATGCTTTTTCCATAAACATTGAGGTAGATCCTTCAGGCTCGTGTACCTCCTCCCTGATGGTAGTAATGAGAAGAGGGTATATCCTGGATGCTGAGGGTCCTTAATAAGACCATAAGGTATAGAAGAAGAATTAGGCCATTTGGCCCATTGGGTCCACATCATATTTGCATCAATATATTGGGCCCAGGATAGATGTTCAGAGATGTTGATGCCCAGGATCTTGAAGCTGCTCACTCTTTCCACTACTGACCTCTTGATGAGGACTGGCATATGCTCTCCCGACTTCAACACTTATCCTTTGGTTTCTTGACCTGAAGCAGCTGCCTTTGTAAATATCTAAGGCGTCTAATAAGGAGTGTATAATTAAATGTAGACAAGGCTGGATGATTCAAAGCTTCTGTTGCCACCTCATCTGATCAGCTCTGTAAGAGAAGCATCTGTTAGGTCCTTTTTCAAATTAATTCTTGATTCAAGCTTGAAATGTTTTTCAATTTCATTTCCCTACCTAGAATGGGGTATTAATTAAAGAGTGCTTTAATTTCCACATCTGTATATTTTAGATGATGAATTATCAGGGCAGTTCAGTCCATCCTGCACTACACATGTGTTCCATGTCTTATTATACATTCACACATTGATGCCATTGCTCATGCAGGTTATTGGAATGGCTTTTTGTTCCGTCACTAATTTATTTGGGTATGAGAAGCTGGACTAATTTTCCACTCAGCCTCTAGAAATTATTTCTAACCACCAGGTTTATTATTCACATGTACCAAGAAACAGAGAATTCCTCACTCGACCCTCAATCATCACTCAGTGATAACTTCACAGAACTGTTCCCACAACTTATGGACACCCTTTCAAGGACTCTTCATCTCAAATTTTCAACATTTATTGTTTATTTTTTTCTTGTGTATTTACACAGTTTGTTGTTTTTCACAAATTGGTTGTTTGTCCATCCTGTTGGATGCAGACTTTCATTGATTCTATTATCTTTCTTGTACTTACTGAGTATGCTTGCAAGAAAATGTACCTCAGGGTTGTATGTGGTGACGTATATGTACTTTGATACTAAATTTACTTTGAACTTTGCAGAAGGAAAGCAGCTTTAGTAATTGATCTAGTGCTAGTTTGAAGTTGAGAAATGCTATAACTGAGGCATGGAACAACGCACTCAGTGGCCACTTTATTAGGTACACGTGTGCACCTACTCGTTAATGGAAATACCTAATCAGCCAGTCATGTTCCAGCAACTCAGTGCATAAAAGCTTGAAGACATGGTCAAGAGGTTCAGTTGTTGTTCAGACCAAACATCAGAATGGGGAAGAAATGTGATCTAAATGACTTTGAATGTGGAATGATTGTTGGTGCCAGACAGGGTGGCTTGAGTATCTCAGAAACTGTTGCTGTCTTGGGATGTTCTTGCGTAAATCCCAGAACTTACAGAGAAAGGTGTGAAAAACAAAAAGAAATTGAGCAAGTAGCAGTTCTGTGGGTGAAACGCCTTGTTGAGCGAAGTCAGAGGAGAATGACCAAACTGGTTCAAGCTGACAGGAAGTTAACAATAACTCAAATAACCATGTGTTATGACCAGGATGTGCATAAGAGCTTCTCTAAATGCACGTAATGTTGAACCTTGAAGTTGGTGGGTTTTAGCAGCAGAAGATTACAACCATACACTCAGTGGCCTCTTTATTAGGTTCAGGAGGTACCACATAAGGTGGCCACTGTCCACATATATTTATGTGGATGGCAGTATTTGCATTTATCACTTCCCTGTTAAACAGGGTGCTGCCAAAGTACTTTTGTATGTGACTCCTTTAACCATTTGTCCGTTTCTCCCTCTCCACTGATCTCCATCCTTGCACTTAACATTGCCAGCAGGATAATGACTACACCAGTCCCTACACCCCCTCCTTCCCCAGCATGCAGCGCCCCAAATAATTCTTCCTGGAGAAGCAATACTTCACCTGGCAGTCTGTCAGGATCGTCTACTGTAACTGGTCCCCCGATGCATCGGGGGAACCAATGTAAAATGGGAGACTGCTTCATCAAGCACCTTTGCTCTGTTGACCACAAAAGATGGGATTTCCCAGTGGTCAGCCATTTTAATTCAACTTCTTATTCCCATCCAACATGTCTGTCCATGGTCTATTCTACTGCCACAATGAGGCCACACTAAGGTTGGAGGTGCAACACCTCATATTCCATCTGGGTTGCCCCCAGTCTGATGGCATGTGCATCAATTTTTCTAACTTTCTCCCCCTCCCCCTTCTCTCTTTTGCCATTCTCCATTCTGGCTACTCTCTTGCCCCTTCTCCTCTACTTACCTGCCCATCACCTCTCCCTGGTGTCCCTCCTCCTTCAGTAACTTGCTTTTCTACAAATGATCCTTTGTATAACAAAGAGGAGGTGCTGGTATTTTGGCAAAGACCATCCTTCTGTCCATCTGTTCTCTTGGTTTTTACTGATAGGATAACTGAGGAGCATCTTTGAAACGATTCTATTAGTTATTCATTCAAAATGAGGAACAAGACATTTGTAAATTGTGACTGTATTGCACCACATTAGGATGTGTTTGCTTTTCAGAACTAAAACTACACAACATGTGTTCAACTTTGAACTGGAAGCTAAAATGACAGGGGTGATGGGGAGAACATACAAACTCCTCAGGGACAGTGCTGGAATGAACTCTGAACTCCGATCCCCCGAGCTGTAATAGTGTTGAGCAAACCGCTACACTACTATGGCTCTGCTGCTGTAGCCCATCTGCTTCAATGTTTAACGTGTTGTGTGCTTAGAAATGCTCTTCTGCACCCCACTGTGTAACACATGGTTATCTGAGCTAGTGTCACTTTCCTGTCAGCATGAACCAGTCTGGCCATTCTCCTCTGACTTCTCCCATTATCCAAGTCGTTTTCGCCCACAGAACTGCCACTCACTGGATGTTGTTTTGTGCATCATTCTCTGTACACCCTACTGGACTGTTGTGCATGAAAATCCCAGGAGATCAGCAGTTTCTAAGATACACAAACCACCCAATATGGCACCAACAATCACTCCACGGTCAAAGTCACAGATTGCATTTCTTCCCCATTTTGATGTTTGGTCTGACCAACAGCTGAACCTCTTGATCATGCCTACATGCTTTAATGCATTGAGTTGCTGCCACACAATTGGCTGATATTCCCATTAATGATCAGACATACCTAATAAAGTGGCCATTGAGTGTATTTTTAAATTTTACTGTAACTTGCAACTAGTAAATATGGGACTATATCTGAAGCAAATTTATTGCTTCTCACTGTAGTTCTTTTATCTACCTTTCCTTTCTTCTAAGCTTTAATTTCATACTGGCTGCTCTATTTTTCCTCATTGAAATCGTGATCTGTAAAACAATGAAAAATCAATGGGCTTCAGCTGTCTGGGACCCCTTGACTGAATGTTAAAATCAATTCTTGTTCCTCGTCCTTGGTGAAGGAAAAGGCTTTCAGGTAGTCATTGTTCACTTCTTACAGCACCGTGGCACAGGACAAGCCCAAGATTAAAAGTTTAACCATTTCACTGCTGTAAAGGGGATTAATTTCTCCCCTAATTTTCTCCATTTTTTTTTACTGTGTTCTTGTTTTTATGTCAGTGGAGACTCAGCTGTAGCAGTCTCGATGGTTTGTGAATTTGAGTTCCACTTTGTATCCTGAGTGTGTGCTATATGGTCAAGTTTGTCACCTCTATAAAATACACACTGAGAATTTCAACTCTCATGTGAAGCTTTGGTCACGTTGGATGGTAGTTGTTGTGGCAGCAGTCTCACCCAACCTGAGGGGAAAGGCCTGTTTGCATTTACCCTATCTATGCCCCTCATAATTTTGTATACTTCTATCAAATTTCCCCTTATTCTCCAACACGCCAGGGAATAAAGTCCTAACCTATTCAACCTATCCTTATAACATAGGTCAGCAGAAAAGGTTATTGGCTGCAGCCTACCATCACTGTGGGACTTGTACATGTCCAGGACAAAGAAGTGTGCAGGAAAAATCATTGCTGACACTACTGTCCCTTCAAATTGCCTTTTGAAAAATCTCCCTTCTGGAAAGTGCTAAAGGGCTATTGATGCCTGCATCATACCAACTTAAAAGCTTCCTCCTCCAGGCAGTTACTGACCAACCATTCTAGTTAGCCCACCACCACCTCAGTGTCTGTAGTCCACAGTAAACACTTTAATCCACATTTAATAATGTTTCTTACATAATAAATACATGTTGCTATTTATTTATTTATGCACATTTTTTTCCATATTCATCCTTTAGCCATTAACTTAATCATCTTTAATTTATTTGTTTATTTATTTATTTATAATTCTTTATAGAATTCTATTTTCTTTATTTAATTGTTGGTCTTTTTTTTTGTTGCACCAACACATCACAGCAAATTCCTAATACATTATAAATGTGTATGGCAAATAAAGGTGATCCTGATTCTGATACTATTTCAAGCAAGAATGTGGAGGGTTTCTTCTGCTGCCAATATGGTTCACAGTCTATTTTTCAGAGTGGCTGGCTGTAAATTCTGGTTCCCCTTATCTTCAGACAGGGTCTGTGAGATGTCACTCCTAGTGCTCCCGAGCCATGGGGTATGGGAGTAGTTTAAAGAGTCTCCCTAATAACACATCAGCATAAAGACTGAAAGAGTTCAAGATGGCAACAAGATAATCAGCCTCTTCTCAATATAAATAAAATTGTCTATGCCAATCATGTCCAGATCTCAAAGGAAAGAAAATCAGTAAGACTGATTATAAGACCATGAGACATAGGAAGGAATTAAGCCATTCAGCCCATTGAGTCTGATCTGCCATTCCATCATGGCTGATTTATTATCCCTCTTAATCTCATTCCCCAGCCATCTCCCCGTAACTTTTGATACGCTGACTAATCAAGAGCATATCAGCCTCCGCTTTAAATATACCCAGTGAACTGGCTTCCACAGCCATCTGTGGCAATTAATTCCCCAGATTTAACATCCTCTGGATAAAGAAATGCCTCCTTATCTCTGTTATAAAGGAACATCTTTCACTTCTGCGGCTGCGCCTTCTGGTGCTAGACTCCCCCACTGTAGGAAACATCCTCTCCATGTCCACTCTATCTAGGCTGTTCAGTATTCAATAGGTTTCAATGAGATCACCCTCATTTTCCTAAACTCCAAAGAGTACAGGCCCAGAGCCATCAAATGCTACTCGTACATTAACCCTCTCATTCCTGGAATTAGGAGTCCTAAAGAAAAGAAAATCAATAAGGTAGATCATCTGCGAGATGGGGATCACCTTGCAGCTGAATTTGGGTATTCGTCAAAGTGCATTTCTTATATGCATTGGGTTTTCCCAATGGGCACACCATAAGCACTGAATGCCATATTACAGATTGGAAGAGGTGCATTGAATTGAAAGTTGTGACACAGTAATGTAGTAGTTAGCGTAGCACCATTACAATGCCAGTGGCCCTGGATGAATTATGCTACTCTCTGTCAGGAGTTTGTACATTCTCCCTGTGACCACATGGGTTTCCTCCATGTGCTCAGGTTTTCTCCCACGTTCCAAAGACATACAGTGCTGCAACACTCCCATGTAGAAACAGAAACGAGATTATTCATAGTAATTCCATAAGAACATCAATGACTGACTGAGCAATATTGTGACACGAATCATTCTCAAAACACAAGGACCCTGCAAAAAGTGCTAACTGGGAGTCTGCTTTAAGTAATCACAGCATGCTGACAACCCATGCCAGATTAAACAGAAAGCACAAAGGCTTCTGCGGCCTTAGTCAGTCAGAGTTGACCATGGATGTTGTGTCCTAGCTGTCTAGATACACAAGCCTGGGCAGTACGATATGGAGAGCAAACTGTTGCCCATGTAGCAAGCTCCCCCTCTCCACGCAGCTGATAACCCAAAGGAATGGCAGAGACCCATAGAGTTTGGCACCAGCAACATTGCAGGAGTTGAAATAGCCCATAGAACATTACAACACAGAAACAGGCCTTTTGGCCCTTCTTGGCTGTGCCGAACCATTTTTCTGCCTAGTTCCATTGACCTGCACCTAGACAATATCCCTCTGTACCCCTCTCATCCATGTACCTGTCCCAAGTTTTTCTTAAATGTTAAAAGTGAGCCCGCATTCACCACTTCAACTGGCAGCTCATTCCACACTCCCACCACTGTCTGTGTGAAGAGGTCCCCCTCTAATGTTCCCTTTAAACTTTACCCTTTTCACCCTTAACCCATGTCCTCTGTTTTTTTTTCTCCCGATAGCCTCAGTGGAAAAAGCCTGCTTGCATTCACTCTGTCTATACCAATCATAATTTTATACACCTCTATCAAATCTCCCTTCATTCTTCTACGCTCCAGGGAATAAAGTCCTAACTTATTCAACCTTTCTCTGTAACTCAGTTTCTCAAGTTCCACCAACATCCTTGTAATCCTTCTCTGCACTCTTTCAACCTTATTAATATCCTTCCTGTAATTAGGTGACCAAAACTGCACACAATACTCCAAATTCGGCCTCACCAATGCCTTATACAACCCCACCATAACATTCCAACTCTTACACTCAATACTTTGATTTATAAAGGCCAATGTGCCAAAAATCTACCTGTGACACCAGTTTTAGGGAATTATGTATCTGTATTCCCAGATCCCTCTGTTCTACTGCACTCCTCAGTGTCCTACCATTTACCTTGTATGTTCTACCTTGGTTTGTCCTTCCAAAGTGCAATACCCCACACTTGTCTGCATTAAACTCCATCTGCCATTTGTCAGCCCATTTTTCCAGCTGGTCCAAATCCCTTTGCAAGCTTTGAAAACCTTTATCACTGTCCACTACACCTCCAATCTTTATATCATCAGCAAATTTGCTGATCCAATTTACCACATTATCATTGATATAGATGACAAATAACAATGGACCCAGCACTGATCCCTGTGGCACACCACTAGTCACAGGCCTCCACTCAGAGAAGCAATCCTCCACTACCACTCTCTGACTTCTCCCACTGAGCCAATGTCTAATCCAATTTACTACCTCTCCATGTATACCTAGCAACTGAATCTTCCTAACTAACCTCCCATGCGGGACCTTGTCAAAGGCCTTATTGAAGTCCATGTAGACAACATCCACTGCCTTCCCTTCATCCACTTTCCTGGTAACCTCAAAAAACTCTAATAGATTTGTTAAACATAACCTACCACGCACAAAGTCATGTTGACTCTCCCTAATAAGTCCCTGTCTATCCAAATACTTGTAGATCCTATCTCTTAGTACTCCTTCCAATAATTTACCTACTAATGACGTCAAATTTACCAGCCTATAATTTCCCAGATTTCAACAACGGAACAACATGAGCTATCCTCCAATCCTCCAGCACCTCACCCGTGGATACTGACATTTTAAATATATCTGCCAGGGCCCCTGCAATTTCAACACTAGTCTCCTTCAAGGTCCGAGGGAATACTCTGTCAGGTCCTGGGGATTTATCTACTCTGATTTGCCTCAAGACAGCAAGCACCTCCTCCTCTTTAATCTGTATAGGTTCCATGACCTCACTACTTATTTGCTTTATTTCCATAGACTCCTTGCCAGTTTCCTTAGTAAATACAGATGGAAAAAACCCATTTAAGATCTCCCCCATTTTGTTTGGTTCCATACATAGTCGACCACTCTGATCTTCAAGAGGACCAATTTTATTCCTTACTATCCTTTTGCTCTTAATATGCCTGTAGAAGCTGTTTGTATTATCATTCAGCTTGACTGCCAAAGCAACCTCATGTCTTTTAGTCCTCCTAATTTCTTTCTTCAAGTATTTTCTTGCACTTTTTATACTCCTCAAGCACCTTATTTGCTTCTTGTTGCCTATATCTGTCATGCATCTCTCTCTTCTTCTTTATCAGATTTCCAATATCCCTTGAAAACTAAGGTTCCTTATTCTTATTCACTTTGCCTTTAATCCTGACAGGAACATACAAACTCTGCACTCTCAAAATTTCTCCTTTGAAGGCCTCCCACTTACCAATCACATCCTTGCCAGAGAACAACCTGTCCCAATCCACGCTTTTTAGATCCTTTCTCATTTCTTCAAATTTGGCCTTTTTCCAGTTTAGTACCTCAACCCGAGGACCAGATCTATCTTTATCCATGATCAAGTTGGAACTAATGGTGTTATGATCACTGGAACCAAAGTGTTCCCCTACACACACTTCCATCACTTGTCCTAACTCATTTCCTAATAGGAGATCTAATATTGCATCCTCTCTAGTTGGTACCTCTATATATTGATTTAGAAATCTTTCCTGAACACATTTTACAAACTCTAACCCATCTAGACCTTTAACAGTATGGGAGCCCAAATCAATATGTGGAAAATTAAAATCCCCTACTATCATAACTTTATGTTTCCTGCAGTTGTCTGCTATCTCTCTGTAGATTTGCTCCTCCAGTTCTCGCTGACTATTGGGTGGTCTATAATACAACCCCATTAATGTGGTCATACCTTTCCTGTTTCTTAGTTCCACCCATATGGCCTTGATAGACAAGCCCTCTAATCTGTCCTGCCTGATCACTGCTGTAACATTTTCCCTGACTAGCAATACCACCCTCCCAACCCCATCCTTCATCCCTCTGCCGATATCACGTCTGAAACATCAGAACCCTGGAACATTGAGATGCCAGTCCTGCCCCTCCTGTAGCCAAGTTTCAGTAATGGCTATGATGTCATAATTCCACGTGTCAATCCACGCCCTCAGCTTGTCTGCCTTTCCCACAATACTCCTCGCATTGAAATAGACACACCTCAGAAGATTATTGCCACCACACTCAACCCTTCTATTTCTGACTTTGCATGAACTTTTAACATCATTTATTTTCACCCCCCGCTCTACTATCTGCTCTGGCACTCTGCTTCCCATCCCCCTGCAAATCTAGTTTAAACCCTCCCCAAAAGCACTAGCACACCTCCCTGCAAGGATATTGGTCCCCCTCTAGTTCAGGTGTAACCCATCTCTCATGTACAGGTCCCACCTGCCGCAGAAGAGGTTCCAGTGATCCAAAAATCTGAAACTCTGCCCCCTACACCAGTTCCTCAGCCACATGTTCATCCTCCAGAGCATCCTACACTTACCCTCACTGGCACGTGGCACAGGTAACAATCCTGAGATTACCACCCTCAAGGTCCTGCTTTTTAACTTCGTACCAAGCTCTCCATACTCATACTTCAGGGCCTCCTCACTCTTTCTTCCTATGTCATTGGTACCGATGTGTACCGTGACATCTGGCTGCTCACCCTCCCATTTCAGAATGCTGTGCCCGCGGTCAGAGACATCCTGGCACCCGGGACGCAACAAACCATCCGGGAGTCTCTGTCACGATCACAGAACCTCCTGTCTGTACCTCTAACTATCAAGTCCCCTATCATTACCACTCTCCTCTTCTTCTCCCCTCCCTTCTGCACTGCAGAAGCAGACTCAGTGCCAGAGATCCGGCTGCCGCTGCTCATCCCAGGTAAGTCATCCCCCCCCCAACAGTATCCAAATTGATATACTTGTTGTTGAGGGGAATGGCCACAGGGGAGCCCTGCTCTGCCTGCCCTTTCCCCTTCCCTTGCCTGATGGTCACCCAATTACTTGTGCCCTGCTCCTTTGATGTAGCTACCTCAGTGAAACTACTATCTATAAACTCCTCATTTTCCCGGATGATCCGGAGGTCATCCAGCTCCTGCTCCAGTTCCCTAATGCAGTTTGTTAGGAGCTGCAGCTGGATGCACTTCTTGCAGGTATCGTTGTCAGGGAGACCGGAGGTCTCCCTGACTTCCCACATCCTGCAAGAGGAGCACTCCAACTTCCTGCCTGGCATTCTCTCTAAACTTACTAGTTAAAAAAGAAATTGAATGAGAAAAAACAACAACAACAACAACAACTTACCGGAACCTACCCTCACCTCTGCCTGTTCACGCCACAGCCTGTTGAGTCAAAGCCGTCCCACTCTGACTCAGTCCACTCCAACGATGCCCGCTTCGCTAGACAAAACTCTTTTATAGTGCACTAGCTAACTGCCTGTCTTCAGCTCCTCCACTCCCAATTTGTTGGCCGTTTAAAGGACTGAAAAAGCCCGCGAATCCTCTCCTTAAGCTCTGACGATCAACATTGAACTCAATATAGGGACTGCTTTAGAGATTTTTCCCTCATGGTTTACTCTTGAAGCTTTCCCCATGAGTGGGCATAGCTGCAAGGCAGCGGAGGTTTGAGATCAGAGTTTTCTTTCTCCTAGATGAGCTGCCAACCACGGCTGATGAGCCCTATCTGCCTGAAACGACTGGTTTTAATGCACCAGTAACCCACCTTTACCCCTTCTTCTGTCAATAGAAACAGTTCTGCTGGGCTTAGTAGCCAAGCCACACATGAAGATCAGGAGCTGGGCTTGGTTGTCAGAGGCTATTTGAGGCAC
Organism: Hemitrygon akajei; assembly: GCF_048418815.1. Classification (NCBI taxonomy): domain Eukaryota; kingdom Metazoa; phylum Chordata; class Chondrichthyes; order Myliobatiformes; family Dasyatidae; genus Hemitrygon; species Hemitrygon akajei. Next base: position 171,037,580 of record NC_133131.1, on the reverse strand, counting down.
ACACCATTGGGAGCATTTAATAGGTAGTGGGAGCTTGTCCCCATTACCACCCCCCAGCTATAACAGCCTTAAGGAACAAGGGCTTAACAACTCTAGAAAAGACAAAATTCAATGCATAAAAGCATGCAGACACAGTCAAGAGGTTCAGGTGTTGTTCAGAACAAACATTAGAATGAGGAAGAAACATGATCTAAGTGACTTTGACAGTGGAATGATTGTCGGTGCCAGATGGGGCGCTTTGAGTTTAACCTTTGCAGGTTCGATATTGTCATTTTTTTTAAAATTGGATAGGTTATGGACAGGAAAGAAATGGAGGTTTATGGGCTGAGTGCAGGTCGGCGGGACTAGGTGAGAGTAAGCGTTCAGCACGGACTAGAAGGGCCGAGATGGCCTGTTTCTGTGCTGTAATTGTTATATGGTTATCTGAAACTGCTGATCTGCTGGGATTTTCATGCAGAACAGTTTCTAGAGTTTATAGAGAATGGTGCAAGAAAGAAAAAACATCCAGTGAACAGCAGCTTTGTGTGTGAAAGTATCTTGAGAGGGACCAGATGAGAATGGCAAAATTGGTTCAAGCTGACAGGAAAGCAACAGTAACTTAAACAACCATGTATGTGCAAACAAAAGAAAATTTGCAGATACTGGAAATCTGAGCAACACACACAAAATGTTGGAGGAACTCAGCAGACCAGGCAGCATCCATGGAAAAGAGTATAGTCAACGTCTCAGGCTGAAACCCTTTGGCAGGACTGAAGAAAAAAAGCTGAGGAGTAGATTTGAAAGGTGGGGAGAGGGGAGAGAGAAACACCGAGCGATAGGTGAAACTTGGAGGGGGAGGAATGAAGCAAAGAGCTAGAAAGTTGATTGGTGAAAGAAACAGAAGGCCATGGAAGAAAGAAGAAAAGGGTGGGGTGCACCATAGGGAGGCGATGGGCAGGCAAGGAGATAACATGCTGGACTGACATTGTAATTTGTCCTCTACTGTGCCTATTTCTTGTTCATTAATTATTGTGCTGCCCTGCACTGTTTTGTGCATTTTATGCAGTCCTGTGCAGGTCTGTAATCTAGTGCAGTTTTTATGTTGTTTTACGTAGTCCAGTGTCGCCTTGTGCTGTCTCACATAGTCTAGTGTAGTTTTGTGTTGTTTCTTGCAGCATCAAGGTCCTGGAGGAACGTTGTTTCATTTTTACTGTGTACTGTACCAGCAGTTTATGCTCAAAATGACAATAAAAGCAACTTGACTTGAGGGACAAGGGGATGAGAAATGGTGAAGGGGGGTGGGGTGGTGGAGGCATTACTGGAAGTTTAAGAAATCAATGTTAATGCCATCAGGTTGGAGGCTACCCAAACGGAATATAAGGTGTTGTTCTTCCAACCTAAGTGTAGCCTCATCCCAACAGTGGAGGAGACCGTGGGTGGATATATCGGAATGGGAAAGTGAAGTGGAATTAAAATGGGTGGCTACTGGGAGATCCCACTTGTTCTGGCGTATAGATGCTCAGCGAAGCAGTTTCCCAATCTACGTCAGGTCTCACCAACATGTATGTGCAGAAGGGTGTCTCTATATGCACAGCACACCAAATCCTGAAGTGGATGGGCTACATGAGCAGAAGAACATGAACATACAGAAATGCACTCAGCAGCCACTTTATTAGGTAGTGTACCTAATAAAGTAGCCACTGTGTGTATATTCATGTCAGTTCTGCTCCCCAAAGCAAAATATCAAATGCCCGGAGAGGCTTTTTTTTTAGAACCATTGGACCACGCCTCAATATCAGGAGCCAATCTGGTCAATTGTTGCTTCATTCCCTCTGAGGTACTTCTACCTCCTTCCCTGGGCATGGAGAATTCTCTAGTTATAGTCTCCCTGTGTCATTGAGGGAATTTGTCTTTAAATTTGTACTCCAGTACTTCATAATAAAGCCTAACATATCATTTGTTTTAACTAATTGCCTACTGTGACTGTATATTAGCTTTGTGATTCATGTGCACTCAACTACCTTCTAATGCCATCAAGCTACTTGCTCTATTTAGAAGCACTCTAATTTGCAATTTTTACTGCCACAGTTGATTTCAAGTATCCATTTGAGGACAAGTTAAAAACATTTAGTTTGTTTCCTTTGGTAGAGATTTCAAGATGGTGAATCACCGACAGTCCTCCTTGATGTCCATTTCGTGAAAGTTTTTGTTTTTGTGGCAGCAATACAGTGCAATATGTAGAAAATCTATAAATAACAAATATATATTAAGATATAATAGAAATGTACATTAAGATATAATATAGATTATTAATATAATATATAATATAAGAAAATATGCATATATTAAAATTTAAATTAAGTAGGGCATAAAGAGAGCAAAAAAATTAGTGAGGTAGTGTTCATGGATTGACTCATTTTCCATTCAGAAATTTGATGGAAGATGGGAAGAAGGTATTCTTAAAATGTTGAGTATGTGTGTGTTTTTTCACCTCGTCCTGTACCTCCTCCCTTATGGGCAATGAGAAGAGGGCATGTCCTGGATAGTGAGGGTCCTTAATGATGGGTGCAGTCATTTTAAGGCATCATCTTTCAAAGTTGTCCTCGATGCTGGGGAGGCTTGTGCCCGCAATGGCGCTGAGTGAGTTTACAATTTTCTGCAGCTTTTTCTGATCCTGTATAATAGCCCCTCCGTACCAAACAGTGATGCAATCAGTAAAATGCTCTCCACGGTACATCTATAGAAATTTACTAGAGTCTTTTGTGACATACCAAGTCTCTTCAAACTCCAAATGAAATATAACCACTGCCATGCCTTCTTTGTAATTACATCCACAAAATGCTGGAGGAACTCAGAAGGCCAAGCAGTATCTATGGAAAAAAGTACTATTGACGTTTTGGGTTGAGACCCTTTGGCAGGATCTTCCGAACCGTCCTGCCGAAGGGTCTTGGCCCAAAACATCAACTGTACTTTTTTCGACAGAAGCTGCCTGGCCTGCTGAGTTCCTCCAGTATTTTGTGTGTGTTTCTTGGATTTCCAGCATCTGCAGATTTTCTCTTGGTTGTAATTGAATCAATATTTTGTGCCCAGGATAAATCCTTAGAGATGTTGACACCAAGGAACAAGAGGTGTTTAAACATCTGTAAATAATGAAGTACCATGGTGGTAAATATAGGACGGTACAGGCCCTTCGGCCCACAATGTTATGCTGACCTTTTAACCTTCTCCAAGACAATCTAACCCTTCCCTCCTACATAGCCCTCCATTTTTCTTTCATCCAGATGCCTATTTAAGAGAAGTAGTTGGGGTTCTCAGTTGAAAGTGAGGATAATAAAAGTAAGTGGGCAGATTGAATTAGAAAAGTGTGGTATTACATGTAGAGGAAACTAATAGTTAATGCTTTTCCTGTAAAATTTTCCATATATTGATCCTGCTGTTTGCATTAGCTTTATAATATGAGCATTAAAAAATGTGTCTGCTCTACAGTTCAGTATGATTGTGACTAATCTTTCATCTCCACCGCATGTTTACACTAACCCTTGATTCCATTAATATCTACGATTCTATCGATTTCTGTCTTGATTATACCATCCAATTGAACTTCCTCAGGCCTCCTGGGTACAGAATACCAAAGATTCAGCAACCACTGGATAAAGAGATTTCTCCTCATGGCTGCCTGGAATCAGATAGAGACAGCACAGAGGCCTATCACCTTCCAGCTTGTACTTCTTCTCCTCTCCCACCATCTTATTCTGGCTTCTTCCCCCTTCTTTTCCAGTCCTGATGAAGGGTCTCAGCCCAAAATGTGATCAACATTTTTAGTCACATTTTTACCCTTGATAATGTAGACCACTTTCCCTACCTCGGCAGCGTTTTCTCCTCAAAAGCAGACATCGACTCAGAGATCAACCAGCACAAGCAGTGCTATTGGAGCCTATCCAAGATTAAGGAAAAGAGTCTGTGAAGACCATGACTTACAGACCCAAACAAAACTTTTGGTTTATAGAGCAGTCATCTTCCTACATTACTGCATAGAGTTGAATCCATTAACAACGCACATAAAATGCTGGAGGAACTCAGCAGGTCAGGCAGCATCTATGGAAATAAGTAAACAGTTGACAATTCAGTCCGAGACCCTTCATCTGTAGCTGTCCTGAGTCCTGATTCTACCAAGATCCTGACCATCAATCACTCAGCTACACCAACCCCATTTTAATCTTCCCACATTGCCATCAACTTGTTACCTCCTCCCCCTACTCCCATCCCCATATTGTACCACTCACCTGGACAGAGAGGCAATTGGCAATTTATAGCAGCCGATTAAACCATCACTAATCATAACACCATAAGACAAAGGAGCAGAATTAGGCCATTCAGCCCATTGAGTCTGCTCCGCCTTTCCATCATGGCTGAGCCCAGATCCCACTCAACCCAATACACCTGCCTTCTCGCTGTATCCTTTGATGCCCTGACCAATCAGGAAACGGTCAACTTCCGTCTTAAATATACATACGGACTTGGCCTTCACTGCAGTCTGTGGCACAGCATTCCACAGATTTACTACTCTCAGGCTAAGAAAATTCCACCTTATCTCTGTTCTATAGGGTCACCCCTCAGTTTTGAGGCTGTGCCCACTAATTCTTTATTACCATAGGAGACATCCTCTCCACATCCACCCTATCTAGTCTTTTCAACATTCAGTAGGTTTGATTGAGATCCCCCCATATTCTTCTAAATTCCAGTGAGTGCAGGTCCAAAGCTGCCAAGCACTCCTCATATGTTAACCTCTTCGTTCCCAGAATCATCCTCGTGAGCCTCCTATAGGCTCTCTCTAATGACAACACATCCTTTCTGAGATATGGGGGCCAAAACTGTTGACAACACTCTAAGTGCAGCCTGACTAGTGTCTTACAAAGGCTCAGCATTATCTCCTTGCTTTTATATTCTATTCCCCTTGAAATAAATGCCAACGTTGCAAATACTCAACCTGTAAATTAACCTTCTGGGAGTCTTGAACAAAGACTCCTAAGTCGCTCTGCACCTCTGATGTTTGAACCTTCTCCCCATTTATATAATAGTCTGCACAATTGTTCCTTTTAGCAAAATGCATTATCATACATTTCCCTACATTGTATTCCATCTGCCACTTGTTTGCCAATTCTTCCAATTTGCCTAAGTCCTGCTGCAATTGCATTGTTTTCTCAGCACTACCAACCCCTCCACCTACCTTCGTATCATCAGCAAACTTTACCACAAAGCCATCAATTCTGTTATCCAAATCATTGACAAACAATGTGAAAAGCAGCGATCCCAATACTGACCCCTGAGGCACACCACTAGTCACTGGCAGTCAACCAGAAAAGGCCCCTTTTATCCCCACTCACTGCCTCCTGCTTGCCAGCCATTCCTCTACCCATGCCAGTATCTTTCCTGTAACACCATAGCATTTTATCTTGTTAAGCAGCCTCATGTGGCACCTCATCAAAACCCTTCTGTGTCCAAGTAAATGACATCCACTGCCTCTTCTTGTTCCACTCTGCGTGTTACTTCCTTGAAGAACTCTAACAGATTCATCAGGCAGGATTTCCCTTTACAGAAACCATCTTTGGGATGTGGAAAGAAACTGGAGCACCAAGACAAAGCCCACACGGTTACAAGGAGTAGGTGTAAATTTCACCCAGGCAGCATTAGCAAATGGTCTGTACTCACTGGAGTTTCTTTAAAAATACTCCTGATATGTAAAAGTTTTGTCGCTCCTTTAACTATTCTAACCTTTCAAGCTCCCAACTGACATCAATATGGGAACAACACGCACAAAATGCTGGAGGAAGTCAGCAGGTTAGCCAGTATATATAGAGGGGAATGTACAGTTAATGTTTTGGTCGAAGGCCCTTCATCAGTACTGAAGAGGAAGGGGGAAGAAGCCAAAATAAGAAGATGGGGGGAGGGGAAGGAGTACAAGCTGGCAGGTGATAGTTGAGAACAGATGAGGAGGAAGGTGAGTGGTGGGACTATGGGAGTCTCAGAATGATTGTTGCACCTTGAGGTGGTTTGTCATCCTCAGTTCAAAGGTAGTTAGGGATGGGCAATAAATGCTGGCCTTTGATATTGATAAGATGCAAAACTGGGCTGAGAAGTGGCAGATGGAGTTCAACCCAGATAAGTGTGAGGTGGTTCATTTTGCTAGGTCAAATATGATGGCAGAATATAGTATTAATGGTAAGACACTTGGCAGTGTGGAGGATCAGCGGGATCTTGGGGTCTGAGTTTATAGGACATTCAAAGCTACTGCACAGGTTGACTCTGTGGTTAAGAAAGCATACGGTGCATTGGCCTTCATCAATTGCGGAATTGAGTTTAGGTAATGTTGCAGCTATCTCGGACCCTGGTCAGACCCCACTTGGAGTACTGTGCTCCGCTCTGGTCGCATCACTACAGGAAGGATGTGGAAGCCATAGAAAAGGTGCAGAGGAGATTTACAAGGATGTTGCCTGGATTGGGGAGCATGCCTTATGAGAATAGGTTGAGTGAACTCGGCCTATTTTCCTTGGAGCGATGGAGGATGAGATGTGACCTGATAGAGGTGTATAAGATGATGAGAGGCATTGATCGCATGGATAGTCAGTGGCTTTTTCTCGGGGCTGAAATGGCTAGCATGAGAGGGCACAGTTTTAAGGTTCTTGGAAGTAGGTACAGAGGAGATGTCAGGGCTAAGTTTTTACGCAGCAAGTGGTGAGTGCATAGAATGGGCACTTTTAAGGGACTCCTGGATAGTTACATGGAGCTTAGAGAAACAGAGGGCTATGGGCAACACTAGGTAATTTCTAAGGTAAGGACATGTTCAACACAGCTTTGTGGGCCGAAGGGCCTGTATTGTGCTGTGGGTTTTCTATGTTTCTGTGTTTTTGCCAACATTGACCAATTTTGACAGAAGAGTAAATCTAAGGTCACCATCATAATGTAGGTTTCTTGAGGCACTGCCTCTTGAAGATGCTCAACACAATCTAGGACAGAAAAGTAATTTCCACTGGTGTTCCACTGCCACCAGCACACAGTGTGGAAATGTGCTGCTGCTGCTACTCATTTGGGAAACTCAGTCAAAACCTTCCAAACCCGTGACCACTCCAACCAAAATACACATTGCTGGCAGAACCCAGTGAGTCAGGCTGGATCTGCCCGCAATTCGCTAACCCTACGCCATATGTTTTTGGAATGTGGGAGGAAACTAGAGGAAACCCAGCTGGTAACAGGGAAAACGTACAAACTCCTTACAGACAATGATAGGAATTGAACCCAGGTCTCTGCCACTGTAAATTGCTACGGTAAATCCTACACTACCCTGTCACTCTTAAACAGTATTCTCCATTTAAACAATAGTTAGCTTTTATATTCTTCCTATTGAAGTGGATATCTTTAAAGTTCAAAGTAAATTTTATTATCAAAGTACATATATGTCACCATTAACAACACTGAGATTCAGTGTCTTGTGGGCATGCTCAAACAATCTATAGAATAGTAACGATATCAGAATCAATGGAAGACTGCCCAACTAGGGTGCTCAACCAGGGCACAGAAGACAACAAACAGTGCAAATACAAATATAAATAGATAATCAATAAATACCGAGAACATGAGATGACCATTCCTTGCCAGTGGGAACAGTTCAGTGATGGGGCGAGTGAAGTGAAATCACAAACAGGAGAACATCTGCAGATGCTGAAAATCCAAGCAACACACAAAATGCTGGAAGAACTCAGCAGGCTAGGCGGCATCTATAGAAAAGAGTGAACAAATGAGTCCTGATGAAGGGTCTCGGCTTGAAATGTCGACAATATTCTTTTCCATAGATGTTGCCTGGACTCCTGAGTTCCTCCAGCGTTTTGTGTCTGTTGCTTGACTGAAGTTAGACCCTTTACATTGTAATCCCCACCAAAGTTTTGTTCAGTTGTTTAACGTGCCAATCTGCCTTTTCAGGTGTTTTTCATCTCTCTCAAAGTGACCTGTCCACCACATGATCAGCAAATTTGGCTCCAGCAAACTTAGCACCTTCAACTCGATATCAATAGTGTTGAGGTCCCAGCAGTGATCTTTGTGGCATCTCACTAATCATAAACCTGAAAATTATCTACATATCACAGCATAGAAGCCAGCTCATTGGGTGTGTTTGTTTGTTTGTTTGTTTATTTGGCAATACAGCATGGAGAAGGCCTTCTGGTCCTTCAAGCCACATTGCCTTAGCAACCCCTGACACCCCAATTAAACCTAATCACGGGACAATTTACCTACCCAGTATGTCTTTGAACTGTGGGAGGAAACCAGAGCACCCATGGAAAGCTCACACAGGGAAGACATACAGACTCCTTACAGATGGTGCCAGCATTGAGCTCCAAACTCAGGAATGCACAGAGCTGTAATAGCATTGTGCTAATTGCTATGCTACCGTGGTGCCCCGAAAATGCCATGCATAAGTTGATAGATTCCTGATTAGTCAGAGCGTCAAAGGTACACGTATGCCTAGGTGCAATGAAAAATTTGCACCAACGTCACAGGCACATAGCATCAGGTAAGCTGCATTCACAAGAAAAGATATAAATTATACACTGTTTTTACAAGAAAGCATAATTCGAATAAAAGAAAACAATAGCCGTTTTAGTGCAAAGTGGTCGTAGTGTTTCTATACTGAAGTAGTGATTTAGGGTTTAGCTAGTGAGTTCAAGAACCGACTGGTTAAAGGAAAGTAGATGTCCCTGAACCTGACAGTGTGGGACTTCAGGCTTCTGTACCTTCTGCCTGATGGGAGATGTGAGCAGATGATGGTGATTTTGAGACAACGCCATCTGTCAATACTCCTGGTTGTGGGGAGGGATGTGCTCTTGATGCGTATTGGCAGAGTCCACAACTGTCTGCAGCTTCTTACGTTCCTGTGCTTTTGAATTGCCGTACCAGACTGTGATGCAACCAGTCAGGATACTTTCAACAGTACATCTGCAGAAGTTGAAGTGCTTAATGACAAGTCCATGCTCTTTAACCTCCTAAGAAAATAAATATGCTGTACTTTCCTTATGATTATGACCGAGGCCAGGAAAGTTCATTTGATATGTTAACTCCCAAGAATTTAAAGCTGCTGACTCTTACCACCACCAATGCGGACTGCAGCATATTCACCATCTTTCCCCTTCCTGAAGTCAACAATAAGCTCTTTAGTTCTGCTGATGTTGCTTATTCAGCCTGTTTAATCTTCCACCAAGAACACTAATAAATGTAAACAAATACAAATTAATTCATGTTGACTCTGCTTAAATTTATGTTTTATAAATGTCCCACCACAACTGCCATAATAAGGGATTCCAGCATTTTTTCAATGGCAGATGACAAGCTAACTGGTCTATAATATTCTTTCTGTTTCTATTTTCTTTCTGTCTGCAAGGATGTACTGAGGTTTTATAAGGCATTGGCCTTGGGGTCCAGAGGAGGTTCATAAGAATAATTCCAACAATGAAAACATTAGTGTATGGGGAGTGTTTGATGGCTCTGGGCCTGTACTCACTGGAGTTTAGAAGAACAAGGGATGAGATCTCATTGAAACCTATCAAATATTGAAAGTCCTACCTAGAGTAGATGTGGAGAGGATGTCTCCGATAGTGGGGAAGTCTAGGACCAGAGGGCACAGCCTCAGAATACAAAGATGTCCCTTCAGAACAGAGATGAAGGGGAATTTCATTAGCCAGAGGGTGGAAAATCTGTGGAATTCATTGCTGTGGAGGCCATGTCATTAGATATATTTAAAGTGGAGGTTGACAGGTTCTTGATTAGTAAAGGCATTAAAAGTTATGCAGAGAAGGCAGGAGAACAGGGTTGAGCGGGATAATAAATCGACTATGATGGAATGGTGAAACAGACTTGAGGGTCAATGGACTAATTCTGCTGCTGTTGTCTTATGGTTTCTCTCATTCCTTGAAGAGGAGCATTACACTACACTTGTCCAGTCTGAAGCAATCTTCCCAGAACTGAGGTAACTTGGAATATCACGACCCAGTGCATACTCTCCTATTTCACATTTTAAAACCCTGGGATGCAGGTCCTGGGTCTGAGGACATCTCAGGCTCTCATAGAGGACAATACATAGAACAATACAGCACAGTACAGGCCATTCGGCCCACAATGTTGTGCCAACCCTTAAACCCTGCCTCCCATATAACACCCCACCTTAAATTCCTCCATATACCTGTCTAGTAGTCTCTTAAATTTCATTAGTGTATCTGCCTCCACCACTAACTCAGGCAGTGCATTCCATGCACCAACCACTCTCTGAGTAAAAAACCTTCCTCTAATATCCCCCTTGAACTTACCTCCCCTTACCTTAAAGCCATGTCCTCTTGTATTGAGCAGTGGTGCCCTGGGGAAGAGGCGCTGGCTGTCCACTCTATCTATTCCTCTTAATATCTTGTACACCTCTATCATGTCTCCTCTCAACCTCCATCTCTCCAAAGAGTAAAGCCCTAGCTCCCTTAATCTCTGATCATAATCCATACTCTCTAAACCAGGCAGCATCCTGGTAATTCTCCTCAGTACCCTTTCCAATGCTTCCACATCCTTCCTATAGTGAGACGACCAGAACTGGACACAGTACTCCAAGTGTGGCCTAACCAGAGTTTTATAGAGCTGCATCATTACCCCACGACTCTTAAACTCTATCCCTCGACTTATGAAAGCTAACACTCCATAAGCTTTCTTAACTACCCTATCTACCTGTGAGGCAACTTTCAGGGATCTGTGGACATGTACCCCCAGATCCCTCTGCTCCTTCACACTCCCAAGTATCCTGCCATTTACTTTGTACTTTGCCTTGGAGTTTCTTCTTCCAAAGTGTACCACCTCACACTTCTTCGGTTTGAACTCCATCTGCCATTTCTCAGCCCACTTCTGCATCCTATCAATGTCTCTCTGCAATCTTTGACAATCCTCTACACTATCCACAACACCACCAACCTTTGTGTCATCTGCAAACTTGCCAGCCCACCCTTCTACCCCCACATCCAGGTTGTTAATAAAAATCACGAACATTAGAGGTCCCAGGACCGATCCTTGTGGGACACCACTAGTCACAACCCTCCAATCCGAATGTACTCCCTCCACCATGACCCTCTGCTTTCTGCAAGCAAGCCAATTCTGAATCCACCTGGCCAAACTTCCCTGGATCCCATGCCTTCTGACTTTCTGAATAAGCCTACCGTGTGGAACCTTGTCAAATGCCTTACTAAACTCCATGTAGATCACATCCACTGCACTACCCTCATCTATATGCCTGGTCACCTCCTCAAAGAACTCTATCAGGCTTGTTAGACACGATCTGCCCTTCACAAAGCCATGCTTTCAATTTATCATTTTGTATTTACCTTCTTTCCAGAGATTGTATTTGGATTTCCTCCTTCCCTTGTGCCTTTGGAATATTTAGAGAGCTTTCTGTATCTTCCAAAGTAGAGACAGGTATAAACCCTTGTTCAGAGTCTCTCCTATTTCCTGATTTCCTAGCCTGATCCTCGATGGGTTTACAGCCTTCCCTTTCATATATTTGCAGAAGGTGTTTTTGTTATTCTTGTAGACCATAAGACATAGGAGGATATTTAGGCTATTTGGCCCATCAAGTCTACTCCAGCATTCCATCATAGCTGATTTATTAGCCCTCTCATCCCATTCTCCTGCTTTCTCCCAGTAACCTTTGATGCCCTGATTAATCAAAAACCTATCAACCTGTGCTTTAAATATACCCAATGACTTAGCCTCCACAGCCGTCTGTGGCAATGAATTCCACAGATTCAGCACTCTGGCTAACAAAACTCCTCTTCATCTCTGTTCTAAAGGAATGTCCTATTCTGAGGCCATGCTCTCTGGTCCTAGATTCCCCCACTACAGTTCACTTTACCTAGACCTTGCAATATTTGGTAGGTTTCAAGGAGATTCCCCCTCATTCTTTCTATAGTATTAGCTTACTATCATTATCTATTTTCCCCCTCATCTTTTTTTGTTTATAAACTATCTGTTTGTAGGGTTCCCCGACCTTCCGGCTAATCTTCACAATGTTATATGTCTTCCTTTCAAGTTGATACCATCCTTAATGTCCTTAGTTATTCACAGAGAAATCAGTATTAGAATGGATCTTTATTGACAATTATGAGATAGACTTATATGCAAAACAAGAGATCTGATCCAGTCCCTTCCCAACACTGTCAGTTTCCTGGTTTAGTCTGCAGCAGTTATCACCAGCCTGATTGCCCTGTCGCCTTCAGCAACAATGCACCTCATCTCTCTTCTGTTTCTCTAGAGAGCGTGCACAGTAAGAAATTTCTGTTAGTTAGTGAAATTGGATAAGATGGTGCCTGAAGGTGTCTTACCCCATTACTGTGCAAACTGATGCCGTATCAATATTCATTACAGCATGCTGAACCTTTACCTTGCTGGTAGTTTTAAATTCACTGCCGTCTTCTCCTCTCTCACTGTCTGTGCCGTCAATACCATTTAAATTGCTCTCATCCTTGTCTTTATTTACTTCTGTGATGTTCAAAGCATTCCTCTGGGTTTGCTCGGTATTTTTGTTCCCTTGCCGATGTGATATGCAGACTATAACCTTCAATATTTGTTAAATATTTCTAGCTCTTTGCAGATTTGTGCAAGAGGTTGATTTCATTCAAGTTCAAGTTATTTATCATTCAACCATACATGAATATAGCCAAACGAATCAGTGTTCTTCAGAGCCAAGGTGTAAAACACATTACCAGCATACAGTACATAGTAGCACAAATAGGACATATGGTTACAATTTCAGAAAAACAGTCACAAGGACAAAAATTATAACCCAAGTCCCTGAGTGACATGACTATAGAATTGATGGTAAGGTCCTGGTCCAGCATGTTCTGTTGTTGCATTGGAATGTTCAGACGTGTATTGATGTACGCCTTCTGAAATCATGTGACTTACAGGTGTCTTGCCTTACATGACTACATTCTCAATGAAAATGACTTTAACATTCATGTGTCTAGGTTCCCACAAAGAAACAGTCCAAACTGCCATTGCCACCCTATGAACATTGCACAATGTTCTCATATCTGTGCCTTGGACCGAGAGTTAAGTGGCGTTTCACAATGGCAATCCAATTTACCTCTTCTAAATTAATCTGTACACAGTCCTGTATCCCGCACAGGTTAACCTACGCCTTCTGTTAGTATTCAGTCTAAGTAAGTCTGTTGTGTCACTATGTCCCTCAAATGTACCATGTAATCAACGAGTGCCTGCGCATTACACCCTCCAACATCTGCAGTTCTAAACTATTTCAATCGGTCCGGGATTGAGGTGTGACTTTAATTATCGACTGCTTCGTTAAAGGGATCATCAACTGTACTAGCTGGTGCCAACAAGTTCACTAATGTTGTGGATCAGTACACTCAGTTTTTGGAATTTTTGACTGTACTTCTGATAGATTTTCAAGAACATATCCGGCATGGGTTGCATAGCAGTTAGTGTAATGCTATTACAATGCCAGCGACCCAGGATTAATTCTCGCCATTGTCTGTCAGAAATTTATCTTATCTTAATTTGGAGATACAGTATGGTAATGGGCACTTCCGGCCCGATGAGCCCACGCCATCCAATTACACCCACATGACCAATTAGCCTACCAACCCATACATCTTTGGAATGTGGGAGGAATCCCACATGGTCATAGAGAGTACATACAAGCTCCTTGCAGATAGCAATGGGAATTGAACACAGGTCGCTGGCACTGAAATAGCGTCATGCTAGCCACTACACTACAGCGCCATCCCATTTTGTATGCTCCCTCATGTAGATTTCTTCCAAGTACGCTTGATTTCCTAACCAGATTATAAAATATGAAAACCCACCCAGTGCTCAGAAGAGCTCCTTTCAGAGAAAGGCTTTCACTTCTGCTGTTTGTAATGGAACACAAGGGGAGGGAAGAATATCTTCAAATGCTTCTCCTTTGAGATTGTCAAAGTAAGAGCATGTGGACAATAGAAAAGCAGCAGAGGGAGAGGTGTGTGTCAGTGAGTCCAGTGCCCTACTGCTGATAATCGAGTGCTTTTTTTCACACTTTGGAAAATGGATTAACCAATTATTTTAATTGAATAATTTAATTGAATGAACAGCAGAGAGCTAGAGAAGAGTAAGTCATCAGAGGATTTGAGTTCATAATAGATTTTGACCATAAGTTAGAAAATACACAAAATCGCTCAATGCTGTAGCCATACCATCTCAGAGGAATGAGAAGAATCAAAAGTGCATAGAATTGATAAGAAAGAACCAACTACCAAAGGAACACAGAGGGGGAGGAAGGGAGGGAGCTCTGTTGCCTCTAAGTTGCTCAGTGTGCAGCCATGCAGTACCTGCACAGATAGCCTTTGTTGCCACACAGCTGGAATTTTCTTTTATATGATTATGTGTTCATTTAAAGAGCCACACAGTTTTCAGGCCTTGTAATAATTTCCTGCTCAGAGGAATGGTTGGTCTGCGCAGCTGTAAAAAATGATCAGAGGGAACGTTGAGAGGGAGGGAGAGAGGGAAGGGGAAGAGGGGAGACAGAACTTACCTACCATTGCAGAAATTAACATCATACATACCTACATGTTGGACTTTTGAATTTAATAATATTATGGCAGCTATTTTGGACAGGTGTCTGTAGGTCAGGAATTGTCCGTAATAAATTGAATGATCAGCACAACATTCAATGCATTCCTTGCTTCATCCCAGTGTGACTGACAGTTGTAATCCACTCTGACTCTTGCTGGGAAACAGTACCTGAAATTGGAGCTTCCTCCTCTGCTTTGACAAGTATCCCTTCTGCATGTGTAAACCGATTCTCAATTGTAGAGTCATAGACAGATACATCACAAAAACAGGCCCTTCAATGTATGCAGTCTACACTCCCTCGATCACCGATTGACACCAATGAAATGGGTAGGAGGGTGACAAGGTCCTGCAAAGAGAGTTCAGGGAGTTAAGTGCTAAGTTAAAGGACAGGACCTCCAGGATTGTTACCCTTGCCACATGCTAGTGAGCCCAGAAATTGGAAGAATATACAGTTTAACATGTGTCTAAAGGAATGATGCACGAGGGAAGGCTTCAGAATTTTGGATCATTGGGCTCTCTTCCAGGGATGGATGGTATGCCCCTCAACTCCAGGGGGACTAATATCCTAGTGGAAAGGTTTGCTAATGCTGCACGGTGGTGGAGATTAAGACCACAGTTGCCAGAGAATGGAGACAAGAGTGCCAAAACAGATGCATGGAATTATAACATTGTAGCCATTAGTGAGACTTGGTTGCAGGAGGGGCAAGACTGGCAGCTCAATGTTCTGGGGTTCCATTGTTTTAGAGGTGCTGAAGAGGGAGGGGTGGCATTACTAGTCAGGGAAAATGTCACAGCAGAGCTCAGACAGGAGAGCTCAACTGGTGAGGTTTATGGGTAGAAATGAGGAATAAGAAAGGTATGACCACATTATTGAAATTATAAACTAATTATTCAATATATGTATTCTGTCTTTAATTTACTTAATTATTATTTTTTTCTATATTATGTATTGCATTGAATTGCTGCTGCTAAATTAACAAATTTCACGACACATGCCGGTGATAATAAACCTGATTCTGATTCTGAACAATGGACTGGATTTAAAGGAGCAAATTTATAGAGAGATTGCAGACCGTTGCAAGAAACATAAGGTTGTGATAGTAGGTGAATTTAACTTTTCACATATTGACTGGGACTCCCATACTGTAAAAGGGCTGGATGGGAAAGAGTTTGCCAGATGTGTTCAGGAAAGTTTCCTTAATCACTACATAGAAATCCCAACTAGAGAAAGTGTGATGCTGGATCTCCTATTAGGGAATTAGACAAGGCAAGAGAAAGAAGTTTGTGTAGGGAAATACTTTGTATCTAGTGATCATAATGTCATTACTTTCAAGGTAATTATGGAAAAGGATCGGATCTCAAATTGGAGAAAGGCTAATTTTGATGGTATTAGAAAGGATCTGGCAAGTGTGTTTTGCAACACGTTTTCTGGCAAAGGTGGGAGGCCTTCAAAAGAGAAATTCTGAGAGTACCAAGTTTGTATGTTCCTGTCAGAATAAAAGGCAAGGATAACAGGTTTAGAGAGCCTTGGTTAAGTAAAAGGAGGAGGTGAATGGCAGGTATAGGCAGATAGGAACAAATGAGGTACTTGATGAATATAAGCAATGCAAAAGAACACTTAAGAAAGAAATCAGGAGGGCTAAAAGAAGGCATGAGCTTGCTCTAGCAGTCAAGGTGGAGGAGAATCCTAAGGGCTTCTACAGATAACTTAAGAGAAAAAAGATTGTAAGGGACAAAATTGGTCTTATGGAAGATCAGAATGGTAATCCATGTGGAGCTGGAAGAGTTGGGGGAAATCTTAAATGGATTTTTTTGCATCTATTTACTAGCAAGACGGCACAGAGTCAAAAGAAGTGATGTAAAGCAGCAGTGAGGCCATGGAGGCTATACAGTTTACAGAGGAGAAGGCGTCTGACAAGGTGTTCCCTCAAACCCTGTGGGAGGCAAGTGCAGAAATTGCAGGGGCCTTAGCAGATATATTTAAAACATCTTTAGCCATGGGTGAAGTGCTGGAGGCTTGGAGCATAGCTAACGTTCTGCTATTTAAGAAACGCTCTAAGAATTAGCCTGGAAATTATAGGCCAATGCGCTTGATGCCAGTAGTGGCAAAGTTATTGGAAGGTATTCTAACGGACCATATATTTAATTATTTGGATTGACAGGGACTGATTAGGGCTAGTCAACATGGCTTTGTGCATAGTAAATCGTGACTAACCAATCTGATAGAAATTTTCAAGGAAGTTGCCAGGAAAGTGGATGAAGGCAAGACAGTGGACATTGTCTACATGGACTTTAGTAAAGCATTGACAAGGTCCTGTATGGGAGGTTGGTCAAGATGGTTCAGTCACTTGGCATTCAAGAAGAGTTAATAAATTGGATTAGACATTAACCTTATGGGAGAAGCCAGAGAGTGGTGGTAGATGGTTGCCTCTCTGACTGGAGGCCTCTAACTAGTGGAGTGCAGCTGGGTCCATTGGTGTTTGTCATCTTTATCAGTGATCTGGATGACAATGTGGCAAAATGGATCAGCAAATTTGTGAATGACAGCAAGATTGGGGGTGTAGACGACAGTGTGGAAGACTATCAAAGCTTGCAGTGGGATCTGCATCAGCTGGAAAATGGGCTGAAAAATGGCAGGTGGAATTTAATGCAGACAAGCACAAATTTTTGCATTTTGGTAGGACCAACCAGTATAGTCTTACACAGTGAATGGTAGGGCACTGAGGAGTGTGGTAGAACAGAGGGGTCAGGGGATACAGATCCTGAATTCCTTGAACTAGCATCACAGTTAGATAGGTTTGTAAAGAAAGCTTTTGGCACATTAGCCTTTATAAATTAAATTACTGAGTACAGGAGTTGGGATGTTATGTTGAAATTGTATAAAACATTGATAAGGCCTAATATGGAATATTTTGTGCCGTTTTCTACCTACAGGAAAGATGTAAATATGATTGAAGTAGTGTAGAGAAAATTTACAAGGATTTTGCTGATCTTGAGGACCTGAATTATAGGGAAAGGTAGTATAGGTTTGGACTCTATTCCCTAGAGCATAGAAAATTGGGGTGAAATTTGATAGAGGTATACAAAAGTATGAGGTCTGCAGAAAGGGTAAATGCAAGCAGTTTTTTCCCCACTGAGGTTGGGTGAAACTACATCTGGAGATAATGGGTTAAGGATGAAAGGTGAAATGTTGGGGGAACTTAATCACTCAGAGGGTGGTGAGAGTGTGGAATGAGTTGCCAGCACACGTGGTGAATCCGGATTCCATTTCAACATTAAAGAGAAGTTTGGATAGGTACACTGATAGGAGGGATATGGAGGGCTAAGTTCCAGGTGTAGGTCTGTGAGTAGGCAGATTAATGGTTCAGCATGGACTAGATTGGTTCTGTGCTGTAGTGTTCTATGACTCTGTAACACCCATCCTACATCAATCCCATCTTCTCTTCTTCTCGCATTCTTCCTCTCCCCCCCCCCCCCCCCACACACAAGACTCTACCCTTCAACTCACCCTGGGACAACTTACAGTAGCCAATTTACTTGTCAACCTGTATGTCTTTTAGAAGTGGGAGGAAGCCATGTGGTGCCATGGAAAATGTGCAAGCTCCACACAGACAGCAACTGAATGTGGTTGTTAGTGGCGGCTCCACCAGCTGCATCACTCTGCCACCCTTTGATCTTTGAACTCACAGAAGAACCCCATGCCAATAGCCTCATACCTACTGGCAGGGATTACTGGATAATATCACTGCTCTAAACTCTAGACAGTGCACTTTCCGGGAATTATAGGATGTTATCAATCTCATTAGAGGTCTCTCGGCCCAGTATGACAGTGCACGTTGGGACAGTGTTTATTTGCTTGAGTCCATTCTCAATTTTTGATGCGAGGTAGAAAAGGCCATTGATAATTGGTGAGTGCTGTATTGCACGGAGGGGAGGACAGTAGGTTGATTGGGAGCATGAACTGCATTTTCCGAGCATTGAATGGTCTCGCCCAATTGTGATGTTAGCCTCTCCCTCTCGAATTATCCAGGTTGATGAGTCAACAGATTCCACCAATAAATGTCATGTTGTAGCATTTGTAAGATTTGTAAATGATGGTGAAAACGTTTTCTGTTGCAAAGAGCTGCCCGAAACAAGAAAAAGCCAAGATATAATTAATGTTTTGTATTCATATCTGGAAAACAAAAGGTCTGTCTTGGAGGAACTGTGTTGGCATCTGTATTGATGGTGCCCCATCAATGGCTAGCTCCATGAGAAGTTTCATTTCTCTTGTACAAATGAAATTCCTGATGGTGTCACAACACACTACTACTACTGTCAAAAACTTTTGGAGGTGAAATGAAAAAAGTTCTGGATGATGCTGCAAAAATGGTTAACTTTATTAAACAAAGACCAGTTCACTCAATGCCAGCCGTATAGTGGCATCAGCGCTGGACTTCAGAGCGAAGGCTCCTGAGTTTGAATCCAGCCGGCTCCCTTGCACGCTTTCCATTCATGCTGGGTTGAGCATTGAGCTAGCAACTTGGCCTCGTAAAAACACGAAAGCCTGCTGAAAAAACGCCGTTGCGACAGCGTCCCAATGACTACATTCAGAGTTAAGGGCTTTCTTCTTCTTCAGTTCATTCAAGAATGTTTAAAAAACTGTATGAAAACCTGGACAAAGAGCGCACCAGTCTCCTACGTATGGAAATCCGGTGGCTTAGCAGAGGAAGAGTTCTCAACAAGGTGTTTGAGCCGAAAAGGTGAATTGCAGGAGTACTTTCAAGAAAGCAGTAGGCCAGATTTTGCTGAGTGCTTTGAAAATGAAGAATGGCTGCAGACTAGCCTACTTAGCAGAGATTTTTCATCATATGAAAAATGAACAAATGAACCAGTTGAACAAGTCTCTGCAAGGCCCTGGAGAAAATGTTTTGACTTCAAGTTTCAAGTGACAAGATTCTTAGATTTAAAAGGAAACTGAATCTTTGGAAAAATCATGTTACAAAAGGAAATCTTGAAATGTTTCCACTGCTGCTTGGGCTTGACAGTGAGGAAGGATCAGAAAGTCTTGAGTCTTTTTGAAAACCACCTGGAAGAACAGCAGAAAATTAAACAGTATTTATCCTACCTTTCAACACAAATGTATGACTGGATACGGTACTCTTTCTCTGGATCATCTGCTCAGCCTGAGAACTTGACTTTGAGAGAAGAGGGAAAACTTTGTGAGCTGCAATCTGATCATGCACAGAAGATGAGATTTACTGACCTGCCCCTGATAAGTTCTGGATTTCTGTAAAAGAAGAGCATCCTACCATTCAATGAGCATTTTGCTGCAGTTTTCAACTTCTTACATGTGTGAGCAAACTTTTTTCTTCTTTAAGGAAAACCCCAAGTCATTTTGTAAAATGTGAAGAGCAAGAGGATAAGATGTGAAAGAATAGGACCTATCAAGTGTGACAGTGGGAAAGTGTGTATGAAAGTATGTGCGGAGGAAATAGCAGAGGTACTTAATGAATACTTTATTTCAGTATTCATTATGGAAACGGATCTTGGTGATTGTAGTGATGACTTGCAGCAGACTGAAAAGCTTGAGCATGTAGATATTAAGAAAAAGGATGTGCTGGAGCTTTTAGAAAGCATCAAGTTAGATAAGTTGCCGGGACTGGATGAGATATACCCCAGGCTACTGTGGGAGGTGAGGGAGGAGATTGCTGAGCCTCTGGTGATGATCTTTGCTTCATCAATGGGGACAGAAAAGATTCCAGGGGATTGGAGGGTTGCAGATGTTGTTCCTTTATTCAAGAAAGGGAGTAGAGATAGCCCAGGAAATTATAGACCAGTGAGTCTTAACTCAGTGGTTGGTAAGTTGATGGAGAAGATCCTGAGAGGCAGGATTTAAGAACATTTGGGGAGGCATAATATGATTAGGAACAGTCAGCATGACTTTGTCAAGGGCAGGTTGTGCCTTACAAGCCTGATTGAATTTTTTGAGGATATGACGAAACTCATTGATGAAGGAAGAGCAGTAGGTGTAGTGTATATGGATTTCAGCAAGGCATTTGATAAGATACCCCTTGCAAGGCTTATTGAGCAATTAAAGAGGCACGGGATCCAAGGGGACATTGCTTTGTGGATCCAGAACTGGCTTGCCCACAGAAGGCAAAGAGTGGTTGTAGATGGGTCATATTCTGCTTGGAGGTCGGTCACCAGTGGTGTGCTTCAGGGATCTGTTCTGGGACCCTTACTCGTCGTGATTTTTATAAATGAGCTGGACGAGGAAGTGGAGTGATGGGTTAGTAAGTTTGCTAATAACACAAAGGTTGGAGGTGTTGTGGATAGTGTGGAGGGCTGTCAGAGGTTACAGTAGGACATTGATAGGATGCAAAACTGGGCTGAGAAGTGGCAGATGGAGTTCAACCCAGATAAGTGTGAAGTGGTTCATTTGGTTGGTCAAATATGATGGCAGAATATAGTATTAATGATAAGACTCTTGGCAGTGTGGAGGATCAGAGGGATCTTGGGGTCCGAGTCCATAGGACGCTCAAAGCAGCTGTGCAGGTTGACTCTGTGGTTAAGAAGGTGTATTGGCCTTCATCAATCGTGGAATTGAATTTAGGAGCCGAGAGGTAATGTTGCAGCTATATAGGACCTGGTCAGACCCCACTTGGAGTACTGTGCTCACTTCTGTCCGCTTCACAACAGTAAGGATGTGGAAGCCATAGAAAGGGTGCAGAGGAGATTTACAAGGATGTTGCCTGGATTGGGGAGCATGCCTTATGAGAATAGGTTGAGTGGACTCGGCCTTTTCTCCCTGGAGCGACGGAGGATAAGAGGAGACCTGATATATGTGTATAAGATGATGAGAGGCATTGATCGTGTGGATAGTTAGAGGCTTTTTCCCAGGGCTGAAATGGCTGCCACAAGAAGACTCAGGTTTAAGGTGCTGGGGAGCAGGTACAGAGGAGATGTCAGGGGTAATTTTTTTACTCAGAGAGTGGTGAGTGCATAGAATGGGCATTGCAGCAACGGTGGTGGAGGTGGATACAATAGGGTCTTTTAAGAAACTTTTAGATAGGTACATGGAGCTTAGTAAAATAGAGGGCTATAGATATTACTGTTCTATACCCTAGACAGTGCATTGCATCCAATTCAGCAGTGCTTTGTAATGTTCAGATAGAGATATGGTTGCAGGACAGACTTGTAATCATGAGACAAACAAGAGAAAATCCACAGATGCTGGAAATCCAAGCAACGCACACAAAATGCTGGAGGAACTCAGCAGGTCAGGCAGCATCTGTGAAAAAAAGTACAGTCAACGTTTTGGGCCGAGACCCTTCGGCAGGACTGGAGAAAAAGTGCTAAGGACTGGATTTGAAAGGTGGAGGAGGGGAGAGAGAAATACAAGGTAATACGTGAAACCTGAAGGGGGAGGGATTGAAGAGCTGGGAAGCTGATTGGTAAAAGAGATACAGGACTGGAGAAGGGGAAGTCTGATAGAAGAGGTCAGAAGGCCATAGATGGAAACAAAGGGGGAAGGAGCAACAGAGGGAGGCGATGGGCAGGCGAGGTGATAAAGGTGAGAGAGGGAAAAAGGGAGGGGGAAGGTGACTGGGGGGGGGGTGCATTACCAAAAGTTCTAGAAGTCGATGTTTATGCCATCAAGTTGGAGGCTACCCAGACAGAATATAAGGTGGTGTTCCCCCAACCAAAGCGTAGCCTCATCGCAACATTGGAGGAGACCATGGACAGGTATATCTGAATGGGAATGGGAAGTGGAACTAAAATTCCAGAATGAAGGCTATGTCCTCCTTATTCAAAGAAAGGAGCTTCACTTCCTCCACCATCAGAATCAGAATCAGGTTTATTATCACCAGCATGTGACATGAAATTTGTTAACCTAGCAGCAGCAGTTCAACGCAATACATAATCTAGCAGAGGGAGAAAAAATAATAATAAATACAATAAAACATAATAATAAATAAACAAGTAAATCAATTATGTATATAGAATAGATTTTTTTAAATGTGCAGAAACAGAAATACTATATATTAAAAAAGTGAGGTAGTGTCCAAAGCTTCAATGTCCATTTAGGAATTGGATGGCAGAGGGGAAGAAGCTGTTCCTGAATCGCTGAGTGTGTGCCTTCAATCTTCTGTATCTCTTACCTGATGGTAACAGTGAGAAAAGGGCATGCTCTGGGTGCCAGAGGTCCTTAATAATGGACACTGTCTTTCTGAGACACCGCTCTCTGAAGATGTCCTGGCTACTTTGTAGGCTAGTACCCAAGATGGAACTGACTAGATTTACAACCTTCTGCAGCTTCTTTCAGTCCTGTGCAGTAGCCCCTCCATACCAGACAGTGATGCAGCCTGTCAGAATGCTCTCCACGGTACAACTATAGAAGTTTTTGACTGTATTTGTTGACATGCCAAGTCTCTTCAAACTCCTAATAAAGTATAGCCGCTGTCTTGCCTTCTTTATAACTACATGGATATGTTGGGACCAGGTTAGATCCTCAGAGATCTTGACACCCAGGAACTTGAAACTGCTCACTCTCTCCATTTCTGATCCCTCTATGAGGATTGGTATGTGTTCCTTCGTCTTACCCTTCCTGAAGTCCACAATCAGCTCTTTCGTCTTACTGATGTTGAGTGCCAGGTTGTTGCTGTGGCACCACTCCACTAGTTGGCATATCTCACTCCTGTACGCCCTCTCATCACCACCTGAGATTCTACCAACAATGGTTGTATCATCAGCAAATTTATAGATGGTATTTGAGCTATTTGAACAGTCATGTGTATACAAAGGGTAGAACAGTGGGCTAAGCAAACACCCCTGAGGTGTGTTGATCGTCAGCAAGGAGGAGTTGTTATCACCAATCCGCACAGACTGTGGTCTTCCGGTTAGGAAGTCAGAGGGAGGTACAGAGGCCCAGGTTCTGCAATTTCTCAATCCGGATTGTGGGAATGATGGTATTAAATGCTGAGCTATAGTTGATGAACAGCATCCTGACGAAGGTGTTTGTGTTGCCTAGGTGGTCTAAAGCTGTGTGGAGAGCCATTGAGATATTGACCTATTGTGACGATAGGCAAATTGCAATGGGTCCAGGTCCTTGCTGAGGCAGGAGTTCAGTCTAGTCATGACCGGCCTCTCAAAGCATTTCATCATTGTCGATGTGAGTGCTACCGGGTGATAGTCATTAAGGCAGCCCACATTATTCTTCTTAGGCACTGGTATAATTGTTGCCTTTTTGAAGCAAGTGGGAACTTCCACCCATAGCAGTGAGAGATTGAAAATGTCCTTGAATATTCCCGCTAGTTGGTTGGCAGAGGTTTTCAGAGCCTTACCAGGTACTCCATCGGGACCTTCTGCCCTGCAAGGGTCCTCAACCGCATCTCTTCCATTTTACCCATATCTGCCCTTACCCCATCCTTCTGCCACCCTACCAGGGATAAAGTTTCATTTGTCCTCACCTACCACCCCACCAGCCTCCGCGGTCCAGCACATTATTCGACGCAACTTCCGCCATCTCCAATAGGATCCCACCACCAAGCACATCTTTCCCTCTCCCCCCCCCCCTCCACTTTCTGCTTTCCACAGGGATCACTCTCCACGTGACTCCCTTGTCCATTCGTCCCTCCCCCTGATCTCCCTACTGGCACTTATCCTTGCAAGTGGAACAAATGCTACACCTGCTCCTACACATCCTCCCTCACTACCATTCAGGGCCCCAAACAGTCCTTCCAGGAGAGTCTGTTGGGATGATATACTGTGTCCGTGGCTCCTTGTGTGGCCGCCTGTATTTTGGTAATGTCTGACTTAAATTGGGAGACTACTTCACCAAACACCTTTGCTCCATCTGCCAGAAAAAGTGGAATCGCCCAGTGGCCACCCATTTTAATTCCACTTCCCATTGTCATTCAGATATGTCTATCCATGGCCTCCTCCACTGTCATGATGAAGCCACACTGAGGTTGGAGGAGCAATAGCTTATATTTTGTCTGGGTAGCCTCCAACCTGATGGCATGAACATCAATTTCTTGAGCTTCTGTTAATGTGTTCCCCCTCCCACTTTTCCTTTACCTTTCCCCATCCCATTTTCCCTCTCTCACTTTATCTCCTTGCCCATCCATTGCCTCCCTCTTGTGCCCCTCCCCCCTTTTCTTTCCATGGCCCTCTGTCCTCTTCTATCAGATTCCTGTATCTCTTTCACCAATTAACTTCCCAGCTCTATAATTCATCCCTCCTCCTCCAGGTTTCGCCTATCACCTTGTGCTTCTCTCTCTTCTGCTCGCCCCTTTTGAATCTAGTCCAGTTCTGCTGAAGGGTTGCAGCCCGAAATGCCAACTGTACTTTTACTCATCGATGCTGCCTGGGCTGCTGAGTTCCTCCAGCGTTTTGTGTGAGTTGCTGTAATCATTGGGCAGGCTTTCCTTGTGTATGGGGCACAAGAATGCAGTACATTTTACCATTTATGATGTTTCAGAAGTGCTTAATAATTCTGGCAATGTACTGACATTCCTACACTCTCTGCTAACCCCATTGTCAGGATTGATTTTGAAAGATCATTAGAATTCCTTCCCTATCCCACCCTACCCACCTCCACAACATCTGTTCTCCAAAAATGTTCTCTCCTCTATTCCTCACACATACCACAGTAGAACTTCCACTTTTTTTTCCAAGAAAGTACAAGACTACTTTTGTTCTAATTCAAACAGAGAAGATTGTAAGCAGTTTCAAAATGAGCTTTTTGTACAAGGCTATATCCTGTTCCCTTGTCTGTTTTCATTTTTATTGATGCAGCTTATTCCTTTCTTTTAAACAAATGTTTTTCAAAGTTGCCAAGATTTAATTTTAGTCTTGACGTTTCAGGAAATGATGTGCTGACCACAAGATTAAAGACTGGGTATTGCCCAGAGTATTTTTGTGACCTTGTGATAATCTTATTGATTACAAACTGCACTAAATGTTGTAATTTCTGGTCTGAAGTGACCTGTGTGAGCAGTTTGAGTGTGTAGTTAACCCTTCTCTGGGTATTACAAGCTTAGCTCAATATCATGACAATTAAACCTAGACAAATAATGCTGGAAACACCAACAGGTCAGGCAGCATCTGTGGAGAGAGAAACGGATTCAGTGTTTCAGGTCAAAGACTTTTCACCTGTACTGGGAAAGAGAGTAAACCAGTTAGATTAGATTTAGAATTAAAATAATAATCAGCTTTAATATCACTGGCATATGTTGTGAAATATGTTGTTTTGCAGCAGCAGTACATTGTAATATATGATAAAAACTATAAATTAAAATAAGAAATATGTATAAAAATAAATTTAATATAAAAATAAATTTAATATGTACTGCAAAAAGAGAGGGAAAAAACTGATGTAGTCCTCATCGGTTCCTTGTCCATTCAGAAATTTGATGGAGGTGGGGAAGAAGCAGTTCCTGAAACAATGAATGCTCCTATGCCTTCTCCTTGACGTTAACGAAGAGAAGAAGTCATGTCCTAGGTGATAGCGGTCGTTTATGATGGATGCCACTTTTTTGAGGGATCGCCTTTGGAAGATGTCCTCGATGCTGGGGAGGCTCATGTCTATGATGGAGGTGGCTGAGTTTGCAACTTTCTCCACAGTACATCTGTAGAAATTTGCGAGAGTCTTTCATGACATACCAGTCCTGCTAAACTCCTAATGAAATATTGCCACTGTTATACTTGCTTTTTAATTGCATCAGTATTTTGGGCCCTGGATAGGTCCTCAAAGATGCTGATACCCAGGAATTTGAAACTACTCACCCTTTCCACTGCTGATCCGGCAATGAGGACTGGTGTGTGTTCCCACAATTTCCCCTTCCTGAAGTTCACAATCAATTCCTTGGTCTTTACTGATGTTGAGGGCAAGGTTGTTGTTTTGACACCACTCAACTGACTGAGGAACAGAGGAAGGGTGGGAGGTAACTAAATAATTACAAGGGTGTTCTCAGGACTTGAGGATCTGAGTTGTAAGGAAAGGTTGAATACGTTAGGAGTTTATTCCCTGGAGAATGAGGGGAGATTTGATAGAGGTATATAAAATTATAGAGGTATAGGTAACGTCACCACAAGTAAGGTATTTCCATTGAGATTGGTAAGACTAGAACTGGAGGCCTTAACTTAAGGGTGAATGGTGACATAGTTAAGGGGAGCATGAAGGAGAACTTCTACACTCAGAGGGTGTTTACTGTGGAATGAGCTGCCAGCAGAAATGGTAGATGTCCATTCAAATTCAATGTCTAAGAGTAGTTTGGATAGGTACATGGATGTGAAGGGTATGGAGGGCCATGGTCCAGGTGCAGGTCAATGGACTAGGCAGATAATTGTTCAGCATGGGTTAGATGGGCCAAAGGGCCTGTTTCTGTACTGTAGTGCTCTGTGACTAGGACAAAGAGGGGGGGATGGATAGGAGAAAGGAAATACTCTGATAAGGTGAGACCAGGGTGGTTCTGGAGATAAGTTCAAAGTTCAGAAGTTCAAAGTACATTTATTATCAAAGTATATGCATTATACATCCCTGAATTTCATCGTCCCCACAGACATTCATGAAGCAAAGAACCATGGAACCAACCTGTTCACAGAAAACCATCAAACACTCCATCACTCCTACGAAAACAAAAAAAAAACGATCAAAAACAGAATATAAAACACAAAAGGCTTATTTCAATACGGTTCGGTTCAGTTGTAGATATCACTGAGTCAATGGATTAATGGGGTGGTTAAACAGAGAGAAAGGTGACAAAAACTGTGTGAGGGATTGAGAATACCCACAGTGTCACAGGTGGACAGGATGGTGGAGAAGGCTTTTGGCATACTGGCTTTCATCTGTCAGGATACTGAGTACCGCAGTTGAGATATTACCTGCAGTTGAACAGATTTTGGCGATGTCACCCTTAGAGTATTGTATTCAGTTTTGGTCTCGCTGCTGTAGGAGCGATGCTATTAAACTGGAAAGAGTGCAGAAAACATTTGCTAGGATGTTGCCGGGGCATAAGGAATGAGTTGCAGTGTGCGGTTGGGCAGACTAGGACTTTATTCCTCGGAGCATAGGAAACTCGCAAGGTGATCTTATAGAAGTGTATAAAATCATGAGAGGCATTGACAGGGTGCAGTCTTTACCTCAGGCGTGAAGAGTTACGAACTAGCAGGCATAGGTTTAAGGTGAGAGGAGAGAGATTTAATAGGAACCTGAGGGAATGAGCTGCCAGAGGAAGTACATTAGACTTTAAAAGATGTTTGGAGAGGTACATGGGCAGGAAGGGTTGAGAGGGAGTGACATGGGTCAAACATGGGTAAATGGGACTAGCTTTGATGGGCACCTTGGTTGGCATGGATGAATTGGGCCAAAAGGCCTGTTTTCATGCTGAGTATCTCTAATACAAAGAAATGTAGAAGTTTTAAAATTCCCAGCAGGTCAGGCCACATGACTGGAGAGAGACAAACTCAACCAATGTCACAGTCAGGTGGATGAAAATGATGACTCCAGTACGTACAGTTCTGTGCAGAAGTCTCAGGTATATATATATATAGCTGGAGAGCCGACAACTTTTGCACAGTACTGTAGTAATTTTATTCATTGCACTGTACTGTTTCCATAAAAAACAACAAATTTCATGACAGATGTGAGTGATGATAAACCTGATTTTGATATGGGTCTCTATTGTGAACTGTGAGTGGGAATGGGGCAGGGAGAGGGGAATCATGGTTGGGAAAAGGGGAAGGGGGACAGGAAAGAGCAGAAAGCACCAGAGAGATATTCTGTAATGGTTAATAAACCAATTGTTTGGAATCAAATGACCTCGCCTTGGTGTCTCAAGGCTGGGTGTGTCTGCGCAAACCCCACCCCCTACCCCTGGCACTCCCATATCAGAATCAGGTTTATCTTTGCTCATATATGTTATGAAATTTGTTTTCTTTGAGGCAGCATTATAGTGCAATACATAAAACTATGACAATACTGAGAAAAAGTCATAAGCTCGCTAGCTCTCTATATATGTGTCTAAGACTTTTGTACAGTACTGTATGTCATCAGGTCCTTGGGATTTATAACCTTTAGTCTCACCAGCTTTTCTAACACTTTTTCCTACTCAAACATTTTCTTCATTTCCTTACTCCACTGTGATCTATCACAATACTTATTCTTCATCCCTTTACCTTTTTCAACTATCCCCTCCCAGTTTCTCACTTCATCGCCTCTCCCCCACCCACCCACCTTCCCCCTCACCAGGTCTCACCCATCACCTGCCAGCTTGTACTCCTTCCTCTCCCCTCAATTTCTTATTCTGGCTTCTTCCCCCTTTCTTTCCAGTCCTGTTGAAGGTTTTTGCCTGAAATGCTGACTGTTTATTCCTCTCCATAGATGCTGCCTGGCCTGCTGAGTTCCTCCAGCATTTTTTGTGTGTGAATTCTAGTATTTCCAGCAGATTTTTGTGGCTTCTGTGAAGAGAGACACAAGATAGTTGTTTAATTCCAGTGTTATTTCTTTATCTCCCATTATAAATTCTCAGTCAAGTCAAGTCACTTTTTATTGTCATTTCGACCATAACTGCTGGTACAGTGCACATTAAAAAGAAGACGTTTTTCAGGACCATGGTGCTGCATGAAACAGTACAAAAACTACACTGAACTACATGAAAAACAACACAGAAAAAAAACTACACTAGACTATAGACCTACCCAGGACTGCATAAAGTGCACAAAATAGTGCAGGCATTACAATAAATAATAAACAGGACAATAGGGCAAGGTGTCAGTCCAGGCTCTGGGTATTGAGGAGTCTGATGGCTTGAGGGAAGAAACTGTTAAATAGTCTGGTCGTGAGAGCCCGAATGCTTCAGTGCCTTTTCCCAGATGGCAGGAGGGAGAAGAGTTTATTTGAGGGGTGCGTGGGGTCCTTCAAAATGCTGTTTGCTTTGCGGATGCAGTGTGTAGTGTAAATGTCCGTAATGGCGGGCAGAGAGACCCCGATGATCTTCTCAGCTGACCTCACTATCTGCTGCAGGGTCTTGTGATCCGAGATGGTGCAATTTCCGAACCAGGCAGTGATGCAGCTGCTCAGGATGCTCTCAATACAACCCCTGTGGAATGTGATGAAGATGGGGGGGTGAGAGATGGAATTTCCTCAGCCTTCGCAGAAAGTAAAGATGCTGCTGGGCTTTCTTTGCTATGGAGCTGCTGTGGAGGGACCAGGTGAGATTCTCCGCCAGGTGAACACCAAGAAATTTGGTGCTCTTAATGATCTCTACCGAGGAGCCGTTGATGTTCAGCGGGGAGTGGTTGCTTCATGCCCTCCTGAAGTCAACAACCATCTCTTTTGTTTTGTTCACATTCAGAGACAGGTTGTTGCCTTTGCACCAGTCTGTTAGCTGCTGCACCTCCTCTCTGTATGCTGACTCATCATTTTTCCTGATGAGACCCACCACGGCCGTGTCATCGGCGAACTTGATGATGTGGTTCGAGCTGTGTGTTGCAGCACAGTCGTGGGTCAGCAGAGTGAACAGCAGTGGACTGAGTGCACAGCCCTGGGGGGACCCCCGCGCTCAGTGTAATGGTGTTGGAGATGCTGCCTCCAATCCGGACTGACTGAGGTCTCCCAGTCAGGAAGTCTAGGATCCAGTTGCAGAGGGAGGTGTTCAGGCCCAGTAGGCCCAGCTTTCCAATCAGTTTCTGAGGAATGATTGTGTTTGAATGCTGAACTGAAGTCTATGAACAGCATCCGAACGTATGTGTCTTTTTTGTCCAGGTGTGTTAGGGCCAGGTGGAGGGTGATGGCAATGGCGTCGCCTGTTGAGCGGTTGGGACGGTACGCAAACTGCAGGGGGTCCAGTGAGGGGGCAGCAGGGTCTTGATATGCCTCATGACGAGCTCTCGAAACACTTTGTGAAGATGGTTGCGAGTGCAACGGGCTGGTAGTTATTGAGGCAGGACACTGAAGACTTCTTTGGCACGGGGACGATGGTGATGGCCTTGAAGCACGTTGGAATGGTGGCACTGCTCAGGGAGATGTTGAAGATGTCAGTGAGAACATCTGCTAGCTGGTCTACCATCCTCTGAGCACTCTACCAGGAATATTGTCTGGTCCAGCAGCCTTCCGTGGGTTGACCCTGCACAGGGTTCTTCTCACATCGGCCACAGTGAGACACAGCACCTGGTCATCTGGAGGAGGGGTGGACTTCCTCGCCACCACGTCATTTTCCGCCTCAAAACGAGTGTAGAAGTTATTCAGCGCACCTGGGAGGGAGGCATCACCCGCACAGTCAGGTGATGTTGTCCTGACTGCCCTTCCACATGCGCCGCGTGTCGCCGCTGACCTGGAAGTGGCTATGGATTCGCTGGGCGTGTGCACGCTTTACCTCTCTGATGGCCTGGGACAGTTTGGCCCTCGCTGTTGTTAGAGCTGCCTTGTCACCTGCTCTGAAGGCGGAGTCGCAGGTCCTCAGCAGCGCACGCACCTCTGCGGTCATCCATGGCTTCTGCTTAGTCCTCCTTATTTTACTTTTCCACCAATACCCATTCCTTTTTTTCTAGCATCTTTTTATGCAACCACCCTTTTACTTCCCTTTGCCTTTCCAAGAGCCATAACTTCATACGTCCTGCCAGGTGAAGTGGTGACCTGCTGGTGTAGCTGCCAGTTTAATGTACTGCATTCATTGCATACAGGGTATTCTGTACTGGGGTGTTAAGAAGCAGGGCTGTCTGAGACCTTAATTCCTCATTTCTGACCTCTGACTCTAATGACTCCAGTTCCACTTGTAAGGACGCGAAACAACACCTCATCTCCCAGCTGCCCTCTGGACTGTTTTAGTGATTTCAAACAACCTTCCACTCCATTCTCATGTCTCACATTTCTGCCATTATGGTTTTTTTCTGAATTCTAGTATTTCTGATTTCCATGAGGCCATAAGTCATTGGAGCAGAATTGGGCCATTTGACCCATTGGGTCTATTCTGCCATTTGATTGTGTATGATTTATTCCCCTCTCACTCCCATTTTCCTGCCTTCTCCCCATAATCTTTGACACTCTTACTAATCAAGAACCTAATTGATGGTTCAATGGCTCCATTTAATTTACACCTGAAATTCTTACTCTTTGCAGACATCCTCGAAATGAGAAAAACTCAAAGGATGAATGACAGGAAAATGTTAGAACCCTGAAGTCCCCTCCCCCCCTTCCCCACCTGCCTCAGCAAAAACATCAGCCCCCACTATCCGCCACGCAGGCAATAACAAAGCCCCCAAAGAGAGCCTGATCTAGAGTCCATCAAGAAAAACACTGTTCATCCCAACACTTCAACATCCCACACTAACGAGGGAGAGAAAGGGATCACTCCTGCCACAGCAAGAGGGGAGACCAACAGCTTGCTGTTTCAGTGTTACAGTCAGCAGCATCGCTGATTTCAACAGCAATGTACACTGCCGTCTCGACATTCCGATCTCCCACGACACTTCAGTCAGCGACACTGGCAAGGAATTGGGCCATCCACAGAGCATGTCTTCCGGGCTGCTCCTGGAGATGCTAGCGTGCCAGGGGAGCTCCCAGAGCAGGAACCCACCGCCATGGAGAACCACAGTTTTGACAGGACCCCAGCCACCTTGAAAAGGAAAGAAGAGACATTAAAGAGAATAACTTAAACTTTTTCACAGATGAACTGGAAGAAGTTGACTTCTGGCGCCATCTTTAGCTCCTCCTCCTCAACCTCCACTTTAAAAATAGCCGATGATGTAGCAATGAATTCCACAGATTCACTACCCTCTGGCTAAAGAAATTCCTCTCATATCTCCTCAGGCATTCATCACCTCCTATTTAGAGTTGTACTTCATAGTGTTGTAGAGCAATACAGTATGGATACAGGCCTTTTGTCCCAACCAGTCCGTGCTGACCACATTGCCCGCACAGCTAGTCCAAATTTCTTGTGTTTGGGCAAATATCCCTCCAAGCCCCACCCCTCCATGTAACTTTCCAAGAGCTTCTTAAATGATTCTAATATACCTGCCTCAAGCACTTCACTAACAGCTCATTCCATATATGACCACCCTCTGAGTGAAAACGTTGCCCCTCAGTTCCCTTTTAAATATTCCCCCTCTCACCGTAAACCTGTTTTGGTTTCCCCTACCTTAGCGAAAAGACTGTAACCATCCATCTTATCAACCTTTCCTTATAACTTTTTCACCACCCTGCCTACTTACGGTACTGCTTTTAATGAACTATGCACTCATACACAGTGGTACCTCTGTTCCATTACATTCCCTAATGCCCTAGAGTTAGTGTGGAATAGGTTCTTCTGGCCCTTCAAGTCACGCTGCTCCAGCAGCCCCTGACTCAACCCTAGCCTGATCATGACACAATTTACAAAAGCCAATGATCTACCAACCAGTACGTCTTAGGAATGTGGGAGGAAACCAGAGCACCCAGAGGAAACAAATGCCTTCCACAGGAAGCACGTGCAAACTCCTTGCAGATGATGTTGGAATTGAACTCTGAACTCCAACGCCCTGAGCTATAATAGCGTCACACTAACCACTACGCTAGCGTGGCATCATAATTTCATAGTGTAAGCCCTAGACTTTCCAGAATGCAGATTTTCATGCTCTCTGAGTTGGCATAACTACTCCTTACAACATTCAGTCTCCCCAACTTTTTGTTCCCTCTGTCACTCATTTCATTGCAACGTTAAGTGTGTTTCATTTAAAACTGTCCCCAGTCAGAACAAAATCAGATATATTTGTCACATGTACATTGAAACATACAGTGAAATGCATAATTTGCATTAATAACCAACAGACCTAAGGACGTGCTGGCAGCAGCCCATAAGTGTCGCATAAGTGTTAGCATTCCAGCGCTAACGTATCATGCTCACAATGTTCAGCAGAACACAGAACATGACAAATGTCAAAGCAAGCCAAGTTCCTCCCTCCAATGCACCCACACACATACACAGTTGTCTTGTCGTCACCAATAATAAAATAACATAACTAAAATAACATTACACACAAAATGCCAGAGGAATCTCAACAGTTCAGGCAGCATCTATAGAAATGAATAAACAGTGAAGCACGGTGGATGGGAAAGGTAAAGGACTGGAGAGGAAGGAATCTGATAGGGGAGGAGAATGGACCATAGGAGAAACGGAAGGAGGAGGGGACCCAGTGGAAGGTGATAGGCAGGTGAGAAGAAGTAAGTGGCCTGAGTAGAGAATAGGAAAATAGGGAGGGGGAGAGAATTTTTTTTACCGGGAAGAGAAATAGATGTCCATGCCATCAGGTTGGAGGTTACTTGGACGGAATATAAGATGTTGCTCCTCCTCTCTGAGGGCACCCTCATCGTGGCACAAGAGGAGGCCATGGACCGACATGACAGAATGGGAATTGGAATTAAAATGTTTGGCTACCAAGAAGTTCCACTTTTGGCAGATGGAGGAGAATGTTCAACGAAGCTGTCCCCCAATTTACGTTGGGTTTCACCACTGTAGAGGTGGCCACATCGAGAACACCAAACACAATAGATGACCCCAGCAGATCTCCGGACTTCTCCTCGAGGCAGCTCGTCCTCTCCTGGAAGTTTCTTGGGGACAGTAGAGCACTAGATCACTCGATCAAACTCCAAACTGTAAGTCCCAGGCTGCGACAGTTTCTGAAACACATTTAAGATAAAAAGAACAAGTAGAAGTCATAGAAAAAGTGAAATAATTGACTATGTGGAAGCTGTCTCCTGAGGATACTTTATTTGCTTTTGCTATCTTGCCCAAAAGTCTTGAGTATGACTTGAGTACACACTAGTGCTGTCAACCCCAAATGTCTCACTTGACTACAACTGCTCAAGAATGGGAATTGGAATTGGAATGGGTCTTGTCTTGATATTGTCTTTAACCATTTCCACAACTTCCACACTCTAACCATAGGACAGGCCATCTCTTTCGGCCTCCAGTTTCCAAAGAACATATGAAAGTCACATGAAAGGCCACTGACTTAAAACTCTCTTTCTCTCTCTGCAAAAGCTGCCTGACCTGCTGAGTATTTCCAGTGATCTCTGTTTTCATTGCTGAAAAATGTCTAGAAACAAGAAGTTATCATTCTCCCAGTTAAGATGTGGTCCCCTTGCAACAGGTCCAGACGTACTGTTTAAAAGTCTGCCCTTCACACAGAAAACCTAAATACAGTCAAAAGTTGTATGTGAAACAACTTGTAATCTGGAATCATTGCCTTGAAAGGGGTGTGGAAGAAGTTTAGTATGACCATAAGACATCAGAGTAAAATTAAGCCATCTGCTTTACCATTCCATCATGTTGGTTTATTCCCCCCCCCCCCCAACCCAACCCTATTCTCCTACTTTCTCCCCATAACCTCCACTTTAAATATACCCAAAGTCTTGGCCTCCACAGCCACCTGTGGTAATGAGTTCCAGAGATTCACCAACCCATGGCTTAAGAAATTCCTTCTCATTTCTGTTCTAAAGGGATGTACTTTTATTTTGAGTCTATGCCCTATGGTCCATTATAGGAAAAATCTTCTCCAGGCCCACTCTATCTCAGCCTTTCAGCATTCGAAAGTTTTCAGTAAGGTCCCCTCATTCTTCTAAACTCCAGGAAGTACAAGCCCAGAGCCATCAAATGCTCCTCATACACTAACCCTTTAATTCCTAGATCATTTTCGTGAACCTGTTCTGGACTCTCTCCAATGCCAGCACATCCTTTCTTAGATTACGGGCCCAAAACTGTTCACTGTATTCCAAGTGTGGTCTGACCAATGCCTTATAAAGCCTCAGCATTACATTCTTGCCTTGTATAGGTATGGTGACAAAGTGGTTAAGAACTGCATCTTTAACCCAGATGTCTGGACCATATTGGACCTGGAGGTCAAGAATGAGACGTACTTCTTGTAATTAATTGTTATATTAGGGATTCATAACAATAAAAGGTAAAAGTGACAAACTCACTCTAAGAGAGTGAGAGGAAGCGAAGAAGGTTATCAAAGAAAAGGACTTCCGATCAAGATGGTGCCAGTGGACAACGATTCCTCAGGTGACATCTTTCAGATAGCAAACCCTTCCAATTATTTCACTTTTCCTCCTTCTGCTTGTTCTTCTTGTCTCGTTTGTGTTACGGAAATTACTGGAGCTTGTGATGTATAGTTTGGAACTCAGTTGAAGGATTT
This sequence comes from Hemitrygon akajei, assembly GCF_048418815.1. Taxonomy (NCBI): domain Eukaryota; kingdom Metazoa; phylum Chordata; class Chondrichthyes; order Myliobatiformes; family Dasyatidae; genus Hemitrygon; species Hemitrygon akajei. The sequence continues at coordinate 171,001,799 of NC_133131.1, read as the reverse complement.
GGCACGATGCTGTGTCCAGAGAGCTGCCAGACGGAGATCAGAGACGGGGGACCAAAAAGAACCAAGGATACAAGCTGACTCGTGGAAAAGGCCAGAGAAAAGGAGTGGGGTCATGAACAACTCCATCTCAAAGCGAAGAGGAAGATTGAAGTACCGAGGTGAGTGTGGAGAGGGTCAACTGCTGGATCGGCACATTCAGCCCAGGATCGGCAACATTCAGACCTGGGTTGGCACTTACTTTACGGAAGGACTGAGTTCATACGGCTGCTCTCCTCGTATGCTTCTGACAAAAAGTCTCCGATATTCTGAAATTTATGTGATTATTTGTCTGTTCTTTATATTGGTTTCCTTCAGTTTTTCACTGTCTTCTTTCTTGTGGCTGATTGGAGATTTGTTAGTTTTTTGTGTGTAGGGGGAGCGCGATGAAGGTTTGGAGCTACTGCCGCTGTTTTCTGTAAGTGTGGCTGTCGGTTGTTATTGTCGCTGTTCTTTTCTGTGAGTGACAGGGTTGTGGGAGATTTTTGGGGTCTGTGAATGTTCTTTCTTTTTTGTGCTGTGGAGAGAGTTGATGTCTTCTTTCATCAAGACCCATGGTTTTTCTGTATTTAGTAGCTATCTGGAGAAGATAAATGTCAGAGCGGTATTGTACGTGCATACTTTGACAATAAAATGAACCTTTGAACCTTTGAAACAACAAAGTCATGATGGTCTCGTACTAAAACTAGCTCACTAAAGAGATAAAGTACGCTGCAGTGGTGAGTAGCAGCCCATGAAATAGTCACATTTAGTGGTGTGGCACATGCAGAGAAATGGAGAGACAAATTCAAAGTAAATCTATTATCAAATTATATATACAATAAAATGAAATACAATAGAATCAATGAAAAACTATGCACAAAGATTGACAAATAACCAATGCGCAAATGAAGACAAACTGCAAATACACATAATAATATTAATCAATACATAAATAAATAACAATAAAAACGTGAGCTGTAGAGTCCTTGAAAATGTGTCCATATGTTATGGAATCAGTTTTGTGTTGAGATGAGTGAAATCTTCCATAACAATTCAGGAGCCTTATAGTTGAGGGGTAAGAACTGTTCTTGAACCTGGTGATGTGGGACCCTCCTTCCTAACGGCAGCAGTGAGACGAGAGGCCTGGCCCTGGATGATGGATGTTGCTTTCTTGTGGCAGTGCTCCTTCTAAGTGTGCTCAGTGGTGGGGAAGGCTTTTCCTGTGATGACAATACAAAAACAGAATTAATTAAATGACATATTCACTGAAAAATTACACACATATAGGTGATTATATAAAATACAAGCAAACAGAGGAAAAGTTAAAATACAAGAAAAATAACAATTTTACGATCTAATCCAACAACTGATTATCTGGAAACATGAGTTTGATTCATGTTAATGCTACTGAGGAACTTAAATTTATTTATTTTATCTACTTATTGAAATACAATGCAGAACAGCCCTTTGAGCTGTGGCACCCATCAATTCACCAATTTAACCTTCACCTACTCACAGAACAATTTACAATGACAGATTAACCTACCAACCAGTACGTCTTTGGACTGTGGGATGAAACCAGAGCACCCAGAGGAAACCCATGTGGTCACAGGGAGGATGTACAAATTCCTTACAGACATCAGCAAGAATTTTACCCTGTCACTGATACTGTAAAGTGGCATCTAAACCACTGTACTACTGTGCCGCCCAAAATTTAAGTGGTAAAATAAATATGAATTTAAAATCTCACATCAATAATGACTTTGTTTATTACCAGACAGCTGTAACATCCCATCCATTTCACACCTTTAGTGAAGGGATTCTGTACTCCTTACCCTGACTGGCATTAATGTGACCCCAGGTTCTAAGTAATTAATTCTGAACTGCCCACTGAAGTAGAAGAAGCAGACACACCATTATCTAGAGCAGGGGTTCCCAACATGGGGTCCATGGATCCCTCAGTTAATGGTGGGGGTCCATGGCATAAAAGAGGTTGGGAACCCTCGATAGAATGTTGCTCACCACTTTTAGAAGAGGAAAGTGCCAGTCTTGCCTGTGATTAACTTCTTGAATTTTTTTTAAATTAGTGGATTCTGAAATATATTAGATAATTATTTGTGGGGTCTGGGTACTGGAGGGCTAACAAGGAAGAAACAGGATATTTGGATATATTTGGTAGCAACGTCAAAAGGATTTATCTCTATTTCACTTTATGATATCCTGTTCGAACAGCAGATCCTGTATTTTTTGGGGGGGTTTTACATTTTGTTGAAACTTTCATTTATTTTGCCAGTGACACAGCACATAACAGAGCTCCAGGAAAGGAAAGATAAGAAGAGAGTGAAATTGCGAAAGAAATCAAAGCCTTGTATTGCGGATGCCGATGGTAGGCCTTGAGGCTGAAAGCCAGCGTGATTCGGCCCAGTGTCCATCTGCATGTGCTTGCACTGCTCTTCCTTCCGCTTTGCACCATCTTACGATGCAGCGCAAGGGTCACAGGGCAACAGGGTAGAGGAACGGCCCATTCTGAAGGCACACAGCCAGGGCTGTGAAGCAAATCTTGATTAGCCCCTCTGCTAATTTAAGGTATTGCTGAAAGGTTTTGGATTTCCTGAGCCAGATGGTGAGATGTGATCTCTTCTTTGAGACAATTTTGAAAATGTTATTGTTCCAGGAAATAATTTCACCATAATGTTCATTTATATCCTCAAAAAGAAGTTTGTCACAAATGGGAGTCCTGATAGAAAGATGTCATTTGCATCTCAAATTGAAATCTTTCCCATTATACTCTCTATAATTGTCTCAAATTCCCTTTCCCCACATGGATAACGCTCCCTAACATCACCTGAAATTCCTTTTTCACCATATGGATAATGCTGCCGAACATTATCTCCAATTCCCATTTCTCCACATGGATAACACTTCCTAATATTGCTTCAAATTCCCTTGTCCTCACATGGATAATGTTCCCTAACACCACCTCAAATTCCTTTTTCCCTGCACGAGTAACACTCTCTAACACCACCTCAAATTCCCTCTTTTCCCCTTAGATGACATTCTCTAATATTGCCTCAAATTCCCTTTCTCTCTGGTTTTCCCTTTGGTACTGATCATTCATTTTCAGAAAGCAAAGTGGAATTAAGAGAAAACCATTTCGAAAAAATGCTAAAACATCATGAAATAATTCAGAGATCCATCTGTAAAGATTAGGCTGTTAGTGAGAGGTGGGAATTCCAAGCATGCTGGACATCGATATTTTCATTACAGAAGTGTATTGCTTAGGAAGGCTGGATTTCTACAGAGGTGATATTGTATTAGTGAGCTTGCCAAATTAAGAAGGTCCGTTTATCTTAGGTTCAGTGAAGCTTGTAGGTTTAGTGTGAGTTTTGCCATTATAAAACAATTCAGCACAGGAAAAGGCCAACACGATGCTGAATTAAACAAAATCTCATCTGCCTGTACATAATCCATATCTCTTCATTCTCTGAATATTCATATGTCTAACAGCCTTGTAAACACCACTAATGTATCTGCTTCCACCACCACCCTGGCAGCCCATTCCAGGCACCCTTCACTCTCTGTTTATAAAAAAATAGCCCACACACCTCCTGTATGAATTAAATGAATTTGACATTTCTACCCGGGTATAGGATTCTGAATTTACCATAAGACATAGGAGCAGAATTAGGGATTCAGCCTATTAAATCTGCTCTCCCATTCCATCATGGCTGATTTATTATACCTCTCAACCCCATTGTCTTGCCTTCTCCCCGTAACCTTTCACACACTGACTAATCAAGTACTTATCAGCCTCTGCTTTAAACATACTGAATTACTGGCCTCCACAGCCATCTGTGATACCCTTCTATCAGATCTCCCCTCAGCCTCTTAGGCTCCTGAGAAAACAGCCTAAATTTGACTAACTCTCCCTGTAGCTCATACCCTCTAATCCAATCAGCATCATGGTAAACCTCTTCTGCACCTTCTCCGAAGCCTCCACACCTTTCCAGTCATAGGGTGACTAGATGCTGAGATCCAGACAATGTTATTTACTGGCTGGCAAATTTCTCCATTGACACAAAAACTGGATACCACTCCTCATCACTTTTCTCCCCATAACTCATCTTCCTTCTTCAAAACAATTCCCCAGAACTACTCCCCTCCACCACCATCTCTGCCCTCCCCCCGCCCCTGCTGGGACAGTCCAGTGCAGCTTTCTTTGTGAGCCAGGAGCTATTTTTCAGTGGAAATGTAAAATGAAGAATATAGGATTAAGATTTTTAAGACTATCTTTATTTATCACATGTACATGTAACACACAGTGAAATGATACGTTTGCATCAATGACCAACAGAGTCCAAAGATGTGCTGGGGCAGCCGGCAAGAGTTGCCATGTTTCTGCCTCCAACATAGAATAGTCACTCCCTTACATCTTTGGATGTGGGAGAACATACAAAGTGCTCACAGACAGCAGTGTGAATTGAACCAGTGTTGCTGGCACTGTAATAGCATTACACAACTCTGCTGTCCCATCAAGGAAAAAGTTTCACTTCCATTTTGTGGTTGAAGAGAACTGTGTGTGAAAGACAATCTCGAGTGGGAAATCCAAACCCTTTGTGCACACCCAGCCATCCATCTGTCGTTGCATATTTTATGGAGTCTCTGCTGCTTCTCTCAGGCCTGTGGTGGTTGAGCCGTGGTAAAACAATGGAATAGTTCCGTGTTTTGATTCTGTTCAACATTGTGTCCATGTGTCCCTGTGTTTGTCTCAGCTTGGCATTTTATTGGGGAGTAACTGTTTCCAAATCTGTTGCTATTTCTGCACTTTGGCAATTTGCAAGTTGGGGAGAGGTTGGGGGTGGTGAGGTGGGATCCCGGGGAGATGGTGGGGGTGGTATCGTAAGTAACGCTTGGGTAGTTTGTCTAATGGAATTGAAAGTCCTTTGTTAAAGATAATTTGCAGGATTAATTTACTGGCTTGATGAAAGGATATCCTAATTGATGCATGAGTCGTCTCAGATGTCAGTTTCTCCTCTATAATCTCTGTAAATTTGCCTTTGTCTGTATGCTGTTGCAATTTCTAACCACCCAGTCTGGATCAGGACGATGAGTGGGTCGACCCCTTTATAAACGTCAATACTTGTTGATTGGTGGAAGATTTTATGAACTCGACAGATCATCTTTATGTTGACCTTCAGCAAGGAGGCATGGACATAAAATCAGATTCCCCTTATCATGCTAAGGTCATTTTCAGAGAGGGAATCATTAAATGAAAGGTTTCCTCACAGTCCAGGCTTACTGCCTGTGCAGAATCATGTCCTATTTGCCTTCAGCTAAAATGAGTTCGTCAGCTATTACTAGATGGATTTTAACAATGTCAGAATCATGTTTATTATCACTGACATACCTGTGGCTCCAAGTAGCTGTTTGCATAGTATGTCACTTTGACAAGTAGGCTAAGCCAGGTGAGGGTAACCAGCAGGTCTCAGACCTGGGAAGTCAGAGACACACCTGTCCTAGCGTGCGAAGTCAGCTCTGGTGGGCAGGGCAGATGAGATCTGCAGTAAGATCCAATGGCCGGGAAGACAGTTTTGCAATGCTCTGTGGAGAACGGAGGGCACGAAAAGGCACAGGAGAGATCATGCTTATTCACTACAACTAAGGAAAATCCCAGTTGTGAAGACTACTTGTACCACTGCACCTGGACTTCCAAGGTCAAGTGAGCGGAACTGTCCCGGTCCAACAGCTTTTCCACTTTAAAAACTCTCCCACACATATAACAGGCAACCAGCACCACCATAATAAAATCTGTTTTCTTTTTGCAGCAGTACAGTGCAATACATAAAATATACCATAAGTCACATATATGAAAAAATTAAATAATTAGTGCACAAAGAAGGCAACATAGTGAGGTCGTGTTCACTAACTGTACAGTGATGCTAGAAAGTTGTGAACCCTGTAGAATTTTATCAATTTCTGCATAAATATGACCTAAACTGTGATTACATCTTCACGTAAGTCCTAAAACTAGATAAAGAGAACCTAATTAAATAAATAAGACGAAAAACCATTATCTTTATTTATTTGTTTATTGAGGGAAAATTATCCAATATTACATGTATTTGTTGGAAAAAGTATGTGAACCTTTGCTTTCAGTAACTGATGTGACCCCCTTGTACAGCAAAACTTCAAATGTTTCTGGTAACTGTTGATATGTCCTGCATATTGGTTTGGAGAAATTTTAGGCCATTCCTCCTTACAAAATTGCTTCAACTCTGGGATGTCGGTGGGATGTTGCATGAACTACTTGCTTCATGTCCTTCCACAATGTTTCTGTAGGATTAAGGTCAGGACTTGGACTCGGCCAATCCAAAATATGAATTTTCTTCTTTTAAAACCATTCTGTTGATGATTTACTCTTGTCTTTTGGATTATTGGCTTGTTGCATTATCCAGCTTCTATTAAGCTTCAGGTGACAGACTGCTATCCTGTAAAATGTCTTGATACAATTTTGAGTTCATTGTTCCTTCAATAATTGCAAGCTGTCCAGGCCCTGAGGTGGCAAAGCAGCCCCAAACCATGATGCCCCTTCTACCATGCTTTTCAGTTTGGATGATGTGCCCTTTTCCCTCCAAACATAGCAATATGCATTTCTGCCAAAAAGTTCAACTTTTGTCTCATCTGTCCACAGAACATTGTCCCAGAAGTGTTGTAGAACATCCAGGTGGTTTTTTGCAAACTTCAGATTTGCAGCAATGTTTTTATTTTGAAGAGCAGTGGTTTTCCTCCGTGGTCTCCTTGCATGAAAACCATTCTTGTTCAGTGCTTTTATTTTAGTGAACACATGAACATAGCAAGTTCTAGAGATTTCTGCAGGTCTTTTGCTGTTACCCTTGGATTCTTTTTCACCTACCTCAGCATTGCACATTGTGCTCTTGGTGTGATCTTTGCAGGATACCCAATCCCGGGAAGAGTAGCAACGGTACTGAGTTTCCTCCATTTGTGGACAGTTTCTCTGACTGATGAACACTCAGGTCCTTCGAAATGCTTTTGTAGCATTTTCCAGTTTCATGCATCTCTACAATTCTTCTTCTAAGGTCCTCTGAAAGTTGTTTTGATCGAGGCATGGTGCACATAAACAGATCTTTCTTCAGAAGAGTAACTCTGTCAATAACCTGACTTTGCTTGTCTTTTTAAAGGGCAGGGCACCTCTACAACCCACACCTCCAATCTCATCTCATTGATTGGAACACTGACACTGAACACTGAGGTTTACATTCTTTTTCCAACAAATACATGTAATATTGGATCATTTTTCTGAATAAATAAATGAACAAGTATAATGTTCAATAAGGCCTTTGACAAGGTCCCGCATGGGAGGTTAATTAGGAAGATTCAGTCACTAGGTATTCATGGTGAGGTAGTAAATTGGATTAAACATTGGCTCAATGGGAGAAGCTAGAGAGTGGTAGTGGAGGATTGCTTCTCTGAGTGGAGGCCTGTGACTAGTGGTGTGCCACAGGGATCAGTGCTGGGTCCATTGTTATTTGTCATCTATATCAATGATCTGGATGATAATGTGGTAAATTGGATCAGCAAATTTGCTGATGATACAAAGATTGGAGGTGTAGTGGACAGTGAGGAAGGTTTTCAAAGCTTGCAGAGGGATCTGGACCAGCTGGAAAAATGGGTTGAAAAATGGCAGATGGAGTTTTTAATACAGACAAGTGTGAGGTATTGCACTTTGGAAGAAGAACATACAAGGTAAATGGTAGGGCATTGAGGAGTGCAGTAAAAGTGGCGTCACAGGTAGATAGGGTCGTAAAGAGAGCTTTTGGGACATTGGCCTTAATAAATCAAAGTATTGAGTATAAGAGTTGGAATGTTATGGTGAGGTTGTATAAGGCATTGGTGAGGCTGAATCTGGAGTATTGTGTGCAGTTTTGGTCACCTCATTACAGGAAGGATATTAATAAGGTTGAAAGAGTGCAGAGAAGGTTTACAAGGATGTTGCCTGGACTTGGGAAACCGAGTTACAGAGAAAGGTTGAATAGGTTAGGACTTTATTCCCTGGAGCGTAGAAGAATGAGGGGAGATTTGATAGAGGTATATAAAATTATGATGGGTATAAATAGAGTGAATGCAAGCAGGCTTTTTCCACTGAGGCTAGGGGAGAAAAAAAACCAGAGGACATGGGTTAAGGGTGAAGGGGGAAAAGTTTAAAGGGAACATTAGTGGGGGGGCTGCTTCTTCACACAGAGAGTGGTGGGAGTGTGGAATGAGCTGCCAGATGAAGTAGTAAATGCGGTCTCACTTTAAACATTTAAGAAAAACTTGGACAGGTACATGGATGAGAGGGGTATGGAGGGATATGGACCAGGTGCAGGTCAGTGGGACCAGGCAGAAAAAATGGTTCGGCACAGCCAAGAAGGGCCAAAAGGCCTGTTTCTGTGCTGTAATGTTCTATGGTTCTAATATGTTTTGTGTTATTTAATTGGATTTTCTTTATCTAGTTTTGGGACTTTTGTGAAGATCTGATCAAATTTTAGGTCATATTTATGCAGAAATAGAGAAGATTCTGCAGGGTTTACAAACTTTTTAGCACCACTGTAAATGGATGCGAGCCTAAGAATGTGGTGTGTTCATGTCACTTCTGTCAAATGGAGCTACATTAGACAGGCATGTTGGTCAGCATGGAGCAGTTGGGCTGAAGAGCCTGTTTCCACGCTATGTGAGTCTGTGACTTTGGAAATGTCAATGCAAAATCGAGACCAGCATTCTGAAGGAACATTGGTATATAGAAATTACAGAAAGTGCTAACCTTCCAATGAGGCCTTAAACCAAAATATTACTTACTCAATATCTTGTTGAATTTTTTGGAGCTTCCTGTGTAGACATCCACTCTATTTTCTACTTCAAAACCGTGTCTGGGCTTTAAGAAAGCACCAGCTTTGAATGTCGGAATATAAAAGCAAGCTTGTTTCTCTTTCCCTGTGGAATACAATCTTTGTCTCCTTTCCAAGAAATGGACCATTCTGGTAAAAGGAGCAACCCTTTTAGTGTCTGCTTAATCCGATGAAGTTGTGGAGTATTAGATGAGACAGCTTTGGGACCTACAGAGGGTCATGTCATGACAGCTGTCCTCTAGCTGATAGAACACTGATTGTTTTCCCTGCTTTGCAATGTATGAAATAAAGGCTGGTTTGCCAGACCATTCCTGTATTTAAAGATCTGTTTATTTACAATGTGACAAGAAGTTATTCTATATTTATTTTTTCTCTACCCTTTCCACAATCCATCAACTGTACCACCTTGCTTTTTGTTCTCACTTTGCTGTCTTCCTGGCTTCCCCTGGCTAGTCTTGCACATACTTTTCCAGGAAAAGTGAGAAAGAATATTTCATTAACCCAGAGAGCCGTGACTTCCTGTCCAAATGGGTGTGGCAGAAGAAATAAAGAAAGATCTAAGGCCTTTCGGCCCACAGTGTTTGCTAACCTTTTGACGAACACTAAGATCAATCTAACCCTACCTTCCCACAGATCCCTCTAGAATTCTACCATTCATGTGCCTGTCAAAGAGTCCCTCAAATGTCTCTCATGTACTTGCCTCTAACACCACCCCTGGCAGCGTAATCCATACGCCTACCACCCTCTAAACAAAACCTACCTTTCACATCCCTATACTTTCTTCCAATTACCTTAAATAGGAGGAACTGTCTTCTCATATTAGCCATTTCTGCCATTGAAGCAGGTGCTGGCTGTCCATTCTCTCCATGCCTCTTATCACTTTCTTCACCTTTCATTCCTCCTTCGCTCCAAAGAGAACAGCCCGAGCTCACTCAAACTTTCTTCATAAGACATGCTCTCTAATCCAGGCAGCATCCTGATAAATCTCTTCTGCACCCTATCTGAAGCTTCCACATCCTTCCTATAATTGAACACAAAACTCCAAATGTGGTTTAACCAGAACTGGAACATTACCTCATGGCTCTTGAACTCAATCCCTCGACTAATGAAAGCCAACAGAATCAGAATCAGGTTTATTATCACCGGTGTCTGACATGAAATTTGTTAACTTAGCAGCAGCAGTTCAATGCAATACATAATCTAGCAGAGAAATAAATAAATAAATAAAATTTTAAAAAGAATAATAATAAATAAACAAGTAAATCAATTATGTATATTGAATAGATTTTTTTTTTAATGGGCAAAAACAGAAATACTGTATATTTAAAAAAAGTGAGGCAGTGTCCAAAGCTTCAATGACCATTTAGGAATCAGGTGGCAGAGGGAAAGAAGCTGTTCCTGAATCACTGAGTGTGGGCCTTCAGGCTTCTGTACCTCCCAGCTGATAGTAACAGTGAGAAAATGGCATGCCCTGGGTGCTGGAGGTCCTTACTAATGGACACTGCCTTTCTGAGACACCACTCCCTAAAGATGTCCTGGGTACTTTGTAGGCTAGTACCCAAGATAGAGCTGACTAGATTTACAACCTTCTGCAGCTTCTTTCAGTCCTGTGCAGTATCCCCTCCATACCAGACAGTGATGCAACTTGTCAGGATGCTCTCCATGGTGGAACTATAGAAGTTTTTGAGTGTATTTGTTAATATGCCAAGTTTCTTCAAACTCCTAATAAAGTATAGCCGCTGTCTTGCCTTCTTTATAACTACATCGATATGTTGGGACCATGTTAGATCCTCAGAGATCTTGACACCCAGGAGCTTGAAACTGCTCACTCTCTCCACTTCTGATCCCTCTATGAAGATTGGTATGTGTTCCTTCGTCTTACCCTTCCTGAAGTCCACAATCAGCTCTTTCATCTTACTGATGTTGAGTGCCAGTTTGTTGCTGCGGCACCACTCCACTAGTTGGCATATCTCACTCCTGTATGCCCTCTCGTCACCACCTGAGATTCTACCAACAATGGTTGTATCATCAGCAAATTTATAAGTGGTATTTGAACTATGCCTAGCCACACAGTCATGTGTATATAGAGAGTAGAGCAGTGGGCTAAGCACACACCCCTGAGGTGCGCCAGTGTTGATATTCAGCGAGGAGGATATGTTATTACCAATCCGCACAGATTGTGGTCTTCCAGTTAGGAAGTCGAGGATCCAATTGCAGAGGGAGGTCCAGAGGCCTAGGTTCTGAATCTTCTCAATTGGGATTGTGGGAATTATAGTATTAAATGCTGAGCTATAGTCGATGAACACCCTGACATAGGTGTTTGTGTTGTCCAGGTGGTCTAAAGCCATGTGGAAAGCCATTGAGATTGCATCTGCCGTTGACCTATTGTAGCGATAGGCAAATTGCAGTGGGTCCTGGTCCTTGCTGAGGCAGGAGTTCAGTCTAGTCATAACCAACCTCTCCAAGCATTTCATCACTATAGATGTGAGTGCTACCGGGCAATAGTCATTAAGGCAGCCCATATTATTCTTCTTAGGCACTAGTATAATTGCTGCCTCTTTGAAGCAAGTGGAAACTTCCACCCGTAGCAGTGAGAGGTTGAAAATGTCCTTGAATACTCCCAGTAGTTGGTTGGCACAGGTTTTCAGAGCCTTACCAGTTATTCCATCACCTTGCAAGGGTTCACTCTCTTTAAAGTCAGCCTAACATTGGCCTCTGAGATGGAGATCACAGGGTCATCAGGTGCAGCAGGGATCTTCACAGCTGTAGTGTGTTCTCCCTTTCAAAGCATGCATAGAAGGCGTTGAGTTCATCTGGTAGTGAAGCATCGCTGCCATTCATACTATTGAGTTTCGCTTTGTAGGAAGTAATGTCTTGCAGACCCTGCCAGAGTTGCTGTGCATCTGATGTTGCCTCCAATCTCGTTTGAAATTGTCTCTTCACCCTTGAAATAGCCCTTCACAAATCATACCTGGTTTTCTGGTACAGGCCTGGGTTGCCAGACTTGAATGCCACAGATCTAGCCTTCAGCAGACAACGGACCTCCTGGTTCATCCACGGCTTTTGGTTTGGGAATGTACAGTAAGTCTTTGTGGGCACATGCTCATCCATACAGGCTTTAAAGAAGTTGGTAACACAGTGTATGCATTCTTAACAACCCTATCAACTTGCATAGTAACTCGGAGGAAGCTATGAACGTGGACCTCAAGATCCCTCTGTTCTTCCACACTACTAATAATACTGCCATTAACCCTGTATTCTGCTTCAACTTCGACCTTGCAAGGTGTATCACTTCATACTTTTCCATTTTAAACTCCATCTGCTTCTTCTCAGGCCAGCTCAATGTCCCGTTTTAACCTACAGTACATTTAACAACATTCTACATTATCTACAGCACCTTTGTAGGTAAATCTGGACTTACATTTCTATAGATTAGGCACAAAAGTCTGAATAAATTTCAGGAGATACAAAGACTGCAGAGCTGGAATCTGGAGCAAAAAAACATTCTACTGGAGAACTCAGCAGATGAGGTAGGATCTGTACAGGGAAAAGTCCACTTCCCATTACAGATGCTGCCTGACCCACTGACTTCCTCCAGTAGTCTTTTTAGTTCCAACAGATTTTGGCGTCCAAGTTATGGACAAATTTCATATTTCCAAATCCAGAGCAAATGTTCTCATCACCTGTCACTTACACTTCTGTTAAGAGCAGTCAGTCAAAGTATATTCACGTAATTCTAAATAGACAAAATCTCCTCCATAAACCCAGTCAATGTCTGCTGACTTCTGTTCTGAATCTGTTGTAAAAATGAATAAATAATTGTCAAGAATTCTGGTATGAGATTGCTGAAAATTTCAGGTAAAGCACAAGTTGAAGTTTATTGTCATCTGACTGTACGTACATACATACAGCTAAACGAAACAATGTTCCTCTGGACTATGGTGCACACAATACTTATAATCACACACCAGATAAAACAAAATATTACCACATATATGTTAATTAAACGAAGTCCATTTGAATAATCAATTGAGCTGAGTGTACTCCTTGAGCTCTGTGTAGACAGAGAGGTAGTACAGATTACATTCATTGATTTAGAACAGAAACAGGCCCTTCAGCCCACAATGTTGTGTGAAGCCCAATCTCTTCTGCCTGTATATGGTCCACATATCTGCATATTCACACACATATAGGGCTCTAGAGCAGCAGCTGGATGACCTTCGGCTTGTACAGGAGAGTGAGGAGATCATCGATCAGAGTTACTGGGAAATAGTCACCCCTAAGTTGCAGGAGGCAGGTATTTGGGTGACTGTCAGGAGGAGAAATGGGAAGACAGATAGGCAGTTGGCACAGAGCACCCCTGTAGCCATTTTCCTCAATAAGCAGTATCCTGTTTTGGATACTGTTGTTGGGGGAGGAGGGTGACCTCCCAGGTGAATGCCATGGAGACCAGGTTACCTGCACTGAACAATGGTGTAGAAGGGGAAGTGGGAGAAGACGGGAGCAGTAGCGATCGGGGGCTCAATAGTGAGGGAACAGACAAGAGATTCTGTGGATGGGAACTGGACATCCAGATGGTATGTTGCCTCCCAGGTGCCAGGGTCAGGGATGTTTCAAATCATGTCCACAGCATTTTGGAGGAAGGAGGAGAGCAGCCAGATGTTTTGGTACTTAATGGTATCAGTGACATAGGAAGGAAAAGCTATAGGTCCTGAAGAGAGACTTTGGAGAGCAAGGTAGAAAGCTGAGAAGCAGGACCTCCAGGATAGTAATTTTTCGATTGCTGTCTGTGCCACGCACCAGTGAGGGTGGAAACAAGATGATTTGGCAGATAAATGTGTGGCTGAGAAGCTGGTGCTGGGGCAGGGTTTCTGATTCTTGGATCATTGGGATCTCTTCTTGGGGAGGTATGACCTGTACAAAAGAGACAGATTGCACCTAAACCCAAGGGATACCAATATTCTTGCGGGCAGGTTTGTTAGAGCTGTTGGGGAAGGTTTGAACTAATTTGGCAGGGGGATGGGAACTGGAGTAAAGGGACTCAGGACAGGCAGATGGTAAAAAAACAAATTTGGCGTGCAGTCAGACTGTCAGGAAGGGCAGGCAGATGAGAGGACAAAATTGCAGACAGCAGGGTGAGTATCAGTGTATTAAGGATGCAGAATCAAGAAGGTAGCAAATACAACACTCACAAGAAATAAGGAGGATGATCTTGTTGAACTTTTACAGATTGTCAGGTATGACGTGGTCATCACTGAATCGTGGCTGAAGGGTGGTTGTAGTTGGGAGCTGTATGTCCGAGGTTAACATTGTACTGGAGGGATAGGAAGGTAAGCAGAAGGGTTGGTGTGGCTCTGCTGGCAAAGAATGGCATCAAATCAGCAGGAAGATATGACATAGAATAGGAAAATGCTGAATCCTTGTGGGATGGGTTAGAAAATTGCAAGGATAAAAGGACTTTGATTGCAGTTACATACAGGCCTCCCAACAGTAGCTGGAATGTGGACTACTGATTACGATGGGAAATAGAAAAGGGAAATGTTATGATAGTCATGGGAGATTTTAACAAGAAGATACTAGCAATGTGCCAGGTGTTGAAGGGTGTGAAGAAAGAGAAGTGAATGTAGTTAATATTACAAGGGAGAAGGTGCTCAAAAAGCTGAAATATCTAAAGTCAAGTCAAGTCACTTTTTATTGTCATTTTGACCATAACTGCTGGTACAGTACACAGTAAGAACAAGACAACATTTTTCAGGACCAGTGTTACATGAAACAATACAAAAACTACACTGAACTATGTAAAACAACGCAAAAAAACTACACTAGACTGCAGACCTACTCAGGACTACATAAAGTGCATAAAACAATGCAGGCATTACAGTAAATAATAAACAGGACAATAGGCACAGTAGAGGGCAGTAAGTTGGTGTCAGTCCAGACTCTGGGTATTGAGGAGTCTGATGGCCTGGGGGAAGAAACTGTTACACAGTCTGGTCATGAGAGCCTAAATGCTTCAGTGCCTTTTCCCAGATGGCAGGAGGGAGAAGAGTTTGTATGAGGGGTGCGTGGGGTCCTTCATAATGCTGTTTGCTTTGCGGATACAGCGTGTGGTGTAAATGTCTGTAATGGCGGGAAGAGCGACCCCGATGATCTTCTCAGCTGACCTCACTATCCGCTGCAGGCTCTTGTGATCCAAGATGGTGCAATTTCCGAACCAGGCAGTGATGCAGCTGCTCAGGATGCTCTCAATACAACCTCTGTAGAATGTGGTGAGGATGGGGGTTGGGAGATGGACTTTCCTCAGCCTTCACAGAAAGTGGAGACGCTGCTGGGCTTTCTTTGCGATGGAGCTGGTGTTGAGGGACCAGATGCATAAGTCACATGGACTGCACCCTAGGTTTCTGAAAGAGATAGCAGTAGAAATTGTGGAGGTATTAATAATGTTCTTTCAAGAATCATTGGACTCTGGCATGGTTCTGAAGGAACGTAAAATTGCAAATGTCATTCCACTCTTCAAGAAAGGAGGGAGGCAGCAGAAAGGAAATTATAGACCAGTTAGCCTGGCCTCAGTGATTGGGGAGATGTTGGAGTCAGTTTTTAAGGATGAGGTTACGGTGTGCTTGATGACACAGGACAAGATAGAACAAAGTTAGCATGGTTTCCTTAAGGGAAAATGTTGCCTGACGAGCCTGCTGGAATTCTTTGAGGAGATTGGATAGATAAAGGGTTTACAGTGGGTGATAAATATTTGGACTTTCAGAAGGCCTGTCACAAGGTGCCACATATGAGGCTGCTACCAAGCTAAGAGCCCATGGTATTATCTCTCTCTCTTTCTGGCTATCCATCCCATAGGATGATGATGGTTCCTTCCAGTCAGTTAGTGGGATGACCCCACTCCTCAGAAAGGAACAGCATCTGCGCGAATGGATTTTAGGTGAGTAGGGGGTTGCACAGGTCCAGACCCACCCTCTCAACATCCCCTCCCGTTTCCAGCGGCATGATGGCATCCAAGACAGCTGGGGGATGTTCTGTTGCAGTGAATGGCCAGACCAAGCTTCGATGCAAGGGATGCCCTTTTCACATTTCACAGCACGTGTTTGCTAGATAGCCATGACCCTACGAGAGGGTTCATCCGCCCTTTGACAGGTCTTGTTTTTCGTCCTGCAGGGTGTCCAGTCACCCTCCTCACCAGGCAAGCCGACCACCCAACCATGTGACAGGTAGTACTGGGTTACATGGTACCAGTAACATTCAGACGAGTGACCTGGCATATATTATAGGTATTATAGGAAATGGGAATAAAAGGATCCTTTTCTGGTTGGCTGCCAGTGACTAGTGGTGTTCCGCAGGTGTCGGTGTTGGAACCACCTCTTTTTATGCTGTAGTTCAATAACTTAGATGATGGAATAGATGGCTTTGTTGTCAAGTTTGCAGATGATACGAAGATTGGTGGAGGGGCGATTGTGATGAGAAAGCAGGAAGGCTGCAGAAGGACATAGACAGAATAGGAAAATAGGTAAGAAAGTGGCAAATGAAATACAGTGTTGGAAAATGCATGGTCATGCACTTTGGCAGTAGAAATAAACGTGTGGACTATTTTCTAAATGGGGAGAAAATCCAAAAATCTGAGAAGCAAAGAAATTTGGGGGTCCCTGTGCAGAACATCCTAAAGGTTAATTTGCAGGTAGAGACAGTGGTGAGGGAGGCAAATGCAATGTTAGCATTCATTTCAAGAGGTTTAGAATATAAAAACAGGGATGTGATGCTGAGGCTTTATAAGGTACTGGTGAGGCATCACCTTGAGTATTGTGAACAGGTTTGGGTTCCTTATCTTAGAAATGTTGTGCAGACATTGGAGAAGGTCCAGAGATGGTTCTGGGAATGAAAGGGTTATCATATGAAGAATGTTTGATAGCTCTGGGTCTGTACTCCTTTGGCTGTCCATCGATCTCGATGTTGACTGTGCTGAGAGTTTAGTCTCTGCAGGCACATTTATGGGCCGCAAGACCAGCATAGGGTCTGTACTCACTGGAATTTGGAAGGATGAGGGGGGGATCTCATTGAAACCTTTCAAAAGTTGAAAGGTCTAGACAGAGTAGATGTGGAAAGGATGTTTCCTATGCTGGGGGAGGGGGTCTAGGACAAGAGGGCACAGCCTCAGGATAGAGGGGTGTCCATTTAAAAACAGATGTGGAGAAATTTCTTTAGCCAGAGGGTGGTGAATTTGTTATCACAGGCAGCTGTGGAGGCCATGTTGTTGGGTGTATTTAAGGCAGAAATGGATAGATTCTTGATTGGCCACAGCATCAGAGATTATGGGGAGAAGGCCAGGTGGTTGGGCTGAGGGGGGTAAAAAAAGGGTCAGCAATGATTGAATGGTGGATCAGACTCAATGGGCCAGATGGCCTAATTCTGCTTCTATGTCTTATAGCCTTATGGGCTTATTTAAGATCCTCTTAAAAGTTTTTATTGTATCTACCTTCATTGATACTCTATTCAGTGCATTTGAGGCACCACCACTCTCTGTATAAAATCTTGCCCCACACATCTTTTTTGAACTCCCCCCCCCCCCCCAGTTTAGATGCATGTTCTCTGGTATTCGACGTTCTGACCTGGTGGTGAGGGGAGGGGTAGAACTGTCAACTCTATCTATGTCTCTCATTATTTTTAAACCTGTGAGGTCTCTCCTTCAGCTTTTATCTCTCCAGAAAAAAACAAACTCTCCTTATAGTGCCTGCCCTCCAATGCAAGCAGAGTCCTGGTGAATCTTTTCTGCACCATCTGTGCATCCTTCCTACAACAGGGCAACCAGAATTGAATGTAATACTCCAGATGTGGCATATCCAACCACATCTGGAGGACATAATTTGTGGGATGATGGGATTGTTGCATTAAGTAACATTGACCCATACTCACTGGAGTCTGGTAGAATGCAAGATTCCTTCACTGAGACTTGGAAGATTTGGACAGGATTTGAGAGGGTAGTTGCCAAGAGGCTGTGTGTCTGAAGCTAACGAGTCTCATCCACTTGGGTTAAGATGAGGGGAAAAAATTATTTAAGTTTTTTTTATTTATTAATTGAGATACAGTACAGAATAGGTCATTCTGTCCCAGCAACCCCTGATTTAACCCTAGCCTAATCACAGGACAATTTACAATGGCCAATTAATCTACCTTTCAATATGTCTTTGGACTGTGGGAGGAAACCGGAGCACCTGGAGGAAACCCATGCGGTCACAGGGAGAACGTACAAACTCCTTACAGACAGTGATGGAATTGAACCCGGATCACTTGTACAGTAAAGCATTGAGCTAACCACTACACTACCGTGCTGCCCACAGCTATGCAGAGGTTGTTCATCTTTTGGAACCTTCCATCCAAGAGTGCCATTTAATGTTAGTTGCCGCTGTTGTAGTTGACGTGGACCTTGTTGTGGAAGTTCCCTGTTGCGTCTTCATCACAGATTCAGGGGAAAGACCAATGGGTGTATTAAACTCTCAAGTTATTGAAAGATAAGAGGATAGGAACATGGAGTTAAGGCCTGATTGACCATTTAGGCTGTTTGTATGCTTCGCGCATCTATTCCGTATGTTCATCCAGGAAATGATTACATAGCTTCTTCCTCTGCCAGTATACTGTGCCATTTATTAGTCAATATCAGCATTCATTTTGAGAGGACTAGAATATAAAAGCAGAGTTGTATTGCAGAGGCTTTAGAACCAATAGGCCAGACCCCATTTGGAGTATTGTAAGCAGTTTGGGGCCTTTTTCTCAGAAAGGATGTGCTGGCATTGAAGAGGCCCAGAGGAGGGTCACAAGAATTATCCTGGGAATGAAAGAGTTAACATATGAGGAGCATTTAATGGCTGTGGACCTGTACTCAGATGTTTTCTATAGTGATGGAGTCTAGGACCAGAGGGCACCTTCAATTGAGTATAGGAGTAAAGAGGTCCTTCTGCAGCTATACAGGGCCCTGGTGAGACCCCACCTGGAGTATTGTGTGCAGTTTTGGTCTCCAAATTTGAGGAAGGACATTCTTGCTATTGAGGGAGTGCAGCATAGGTTCACAAGGTTAATTCCCGGAATGGCGGGACTGTCATATATTGAAAGATTGGAGCGACTGGGCTTGTATACACTGGAATTTAGAAGGATGAGAGGGGATCTGATTGAAACATATAAGATTATTAAGGGAACTACAATACACACAAAAAGCTGGTGGAACTCTTTCAAGAGAGAGTTAGATGGAGCTCTTATAGATAGCGGGGTCAAGGGATTTGGGGAGAGGGCAGGAACGGGGTACTGATTGTGTATGATCAGCCATGATCACAGTGAATGGCGGTGCCGGCTAGAAGGGCCAAATGGCCTACTCCTACACCTACTGTCTACTGTTTATTGTCTATTATCCCTTTAGAACAGAGAATGGGAGAAATTTCTTTGGCCAGAGGGTAGTAAATCTATGGAATTCATTGCCACAGATGGCAGTGGAGGCAAAGTCATTGGGTATTTTTAAAGCAGAGTTTGATAGGTTTTTGATTAGTCAGGGCATCAAATGTTACGGGGAGAAGGCAGCCAAATGGGGTTGAGAGGGAAAATAGATCAGCTATGATGAATTGGCAGAGCAGACTCAATGGGTCAAAGTCTTCTGCTTTGTCTTATGGTCACATTTCAGTTGAACAGAAGCTCTTTAATCTGGTTTCTTCTTCTGTTTGAAATGTGGAGCTTTGTTGATGCTCTGCTCCCACCCTAAATCCTCACTGGAAGGCATCTTGGAACATAAGTATTCTGAGTGCCATTAGTCCAGTGCTGGATAAATAGAAAACTATCTCACAAAGGAACCAGCTTAAGGCCGGTTTCAAACTGGGCAGCCACAGGAGTTTTTCCGAGGGACCTGAAGGAATGCCATCATTATGAGAGTCTGACACCTTTGTTCAGCAATGTACTGATGTAGTATGCTGGGAATGGGAGAGGGTTGAACTGTAAATGAATGTGACGCGTCCAGTGAAGCAGTCTGATAGAGAGTGCTCCAGTTGCTATTAATGGAAGTCACTATTCATCCATATCTGGCACAGTCACTTTGATGTCACACTAATGTCCCTATAAAGCAGAAACTCACCCAGTCTCTGCTACGAAGATTGAACCAGCACTGACCTTCAGAATCGTTCCTTGAACACTGTTTGCTGGTGTTGTAGCAGATGGACCTTGTTTATATGTCTGCCCTGTTCTGTCTTTATCACAACTGGAACTGTAAGCACGCATAATCCCGATGTTTATAATTCTACAGATAACATCTTAAGTGAGATGATCCAGCCCTCTGTAACACATACAAAATAAGACCATAAATAGAAAAGTAGAATTAGGCTCCGCCATTTCACCATGGCTGATCCATTTCCCTCTCAGCCCCAATCTCCCACTTTCATAACCTTTCATGCCCTGACTAATCAACCTGTGCCTTAAATATAGACAACAACTTAACCTCCACAGCCACCTGTGTCAAAGAATTCCACAGATTCACCACTCGAGCGAAAGAAATTCCTCCTCATTTCCATTCTAAATTCTGAGGGTGGGTCCTCTGGTCTTAGGCTCCCTCACCAAAAGATGCACCCTTTCCACGTCCACTCTACCAAGGCTTTTCAACATTCGATAGGTTTGAATGAGCTACTGGAGGATCTCAGCAGGTTAGGCAGCATCTATGGAAAGGAATAAACAGTTGACATTCTGGGCCAAGACCCTTTATCAAGACTAGCCCTCTATGATCTAGCCCACTTATTTATTCTGCATTTTTTGAGTGTGTGGGTTTCCTCTGGGTGCTCTGGTTTCCTCCCAAGTTCCAAAGACGTGCCGGTTAATAGGTTAATTGGTCATTGTGATTGGGCTAGGGTTAAATAGGTGAGTTGCTGGGCAGTATGGCTCAATGGGTCAGAAGGGATGTTCCACACTGTATCTGTAAACAAAAATAAATAAATAAATACCTCGATGTACCATTGTAATAAAATGGTCTATATGGTTGGCATACAAAGCAAACTTCATCACAGTACATTGGTAAATATGACAGTAATAAAACAGTTTACCAAATTTACCAGTATAACCCAAATTGCCATGGAAAGAGAAAGGAAGTTGGACAATAGCCAGGGTGTTAGCTTAGCTTCTGAGAACAATGTAATAAGTTTTGATTTCATTACAAGTAACAAAACAATTTGCATTAATGTATCCAGCTGCTTGACACAGGGCAGCATGGTCGCAGCACCAGCTGTAAAATTAGGGTTCAGTTCCCACCCGTCTGTAAGGATTTTGTATGTTCTGGGTGCTCTGGTTTCCTCCACATTTCAACAACTTACGAGGTAGTGCTAGTAAATAGTGGGCTCGCTATGTTGGTGCCAGAAGTGTGGCGACTCACCTATGTTTCTTTTTGAGAGAAAGCTTGTTGCTCCTTCTGAAGAAATAACAAGTTTGAATCTTACATCTAAAAGTCAGTTTCTCCAGTACTACTTGAAAGCATCAACCTGAGGAGGGGGGAAATTATAACCTGTATTTCAACACATGTGGATAGGAAGGTTAAGAAGGTGCATGCTGTATTGGCCTTGGTCAGTTGGAGGATTGAGTTCAATAAGCATGTGATAATATTGCAGCTCTACAAAAACGTTGGTTAGACCACACTTGAAATATTGCATTCAGACCTGGTCACCTCATGATAGGAAGGATGTGAAAGCTGTAGAGAGGATGCAGAGGAGATTTACCAGGATGCTGCCTGGATTAGAGAGCATGTCTTATGAGGATCTAGGCTTTTCTCTTTGCAGCAAAGGAGGTGAAAGGCAACTTGATAGAGGTGACAAGATGATAAGAGGCATAGATAGAGTGAATAATCAGAGACTTTTTCCCAGGCTAATGGCTAATATGAAGGGGCATAATTTTAAGGTAATTGGATGAAAGTATGGGAGGGTGTGGTGTTGGAGGTAAGTTGTTTTACACAGAGAATGGTGAGTGCATGGGAAGCCCTGCCTGAAGGGTTGATAAAGGCAGATACATTAGGGGCAGTAAAGAAACTCTTAGATATGCA
The DNA here is from genome assembly GCF_048418815.1 of Hemitrygon akajei. Lineage (NCBI taxonomy): Eukaryota > Metazoa > Chordata > Chondrichthyes > Myliobatiformes > Dasyatidae > Hemitrygon > Hemitrygon akajei. The sequence goes on along the minus strand of NC_133131.1, from coordinate 170,979,821 downwards.
CATGGAGGACTGTGGGAGGGAATGGTTAGACTGATCTTGGAGTAGGTTAAAAGGTCATCACAATATTATGGGCTGAAGGGCTTGTACTGTGCTGTAATGTTATATGTTCTAAGGTTTTCTGACTCAATGTTTCCACTGGAACTTGTAGTGGGGCAAGCTAGGATAGGATGAAGAATTTAGGTTCAAAAGAGGAAAAAGATGTGTAATCAATGGAGTAGAAAGGCAGGAGAGAAAGAGAGTGGCTATTACTGGAGATGCAAGAGATGCAAATGCTACAAATCAGGAGAAGCACACAATGACACTGCAGATGCTCAAATGCTGAAAGGCCTAGATAGAGTGGGTGTGAAGAGGATGTTTCCTTTGGTGGGGGAGGCTAAGATCAGAGGGCACAGCCTCAAAAGAGAGGGGTGTCTATTTAGAACAGAGATGAGGAGGAATTTCTTTAGCCAGAGGTGGTAAATCTGTGGAATTCATTGCCACAGACTGATGTGGAGGCCAAATCATTGGGTGCATTCAGGGCAGAGATAGGTTCTTGATTAGTCAGGGCTTGAAAGGTTATGGGGAGAAAACAGGAGGATGAGGTTAAGAGGGAAATGGACCACCCATGATGAAGTGACAAAGCAGACTCAAGACTCAATCGGCCAAATGGCCCAGTTCTTTTCCTATGTCTTCTGGTGTTATTGTCTTATAGTCAGTGGTTGAGGCAGCATCTGTGGAGGGAAATGTGTAGTCCACCATTCTGGAGCAGATTATAAGGTATTCTTCCTGCTAGTCCACTCCCAGAATCATCCTTTCTCCAGTAGCTGTAGGGAGCCAGGAGTCTATCAGAGGCTCCCAATAGCTCACCTCCCCTAAAGTTTCTATCTAACTACGTCATCTGCTGTCTAATGAGCCTACTCCAATGGCAGGTGATGCCGAGGTCCTGGAGTACCACAGTGCATAGATTTAGGCTTTGCTTCTGGTGCAGGGTGTCTATTGATCCAGCTTTGTCGAGCCTGATGCAGATCGCTTATGAATGTTAAACCAGCCAATAGTTGTACAGAAATCAGCAATCTTTTAGCAAAAGTAGTCAAAGTTTAAAGTTCAAAGTAAATTTATTATCGAAGTACATAGATGTACAACCCTAAGATTATTTTCTTGTGGGAATACTTAGTTAATCCAAGAACCATAATAGAATTAATAGAAGTCTGCACCCAATAGGAAGGACAGTCAACCAAAGTGCAGAAGACAACAACCTGTGCAAATACAAAAGAAAAAGAAGAAATAATAATGAATAAACAATAAATATTGAGAACAAGAGATGAAGAGTCCTTGAAAGTGGGAACAGTTCAGTGATGGGACGAGTGAAGCTGAGTGAAGTCATCACCTTTGACTTAAGAACCTGATGGTTGAGTGGTAATAACTGTTCCTGAACCTGGTGCTGCAAGTTCTGAGGCTCCTGTACCTCCTTCCTGATGACAGCAGTGAGAAAAGAGCATGGCCTGGGTGGTGGGGATCCCTGATGATAAATGCTCCATCTAGATGTGCTCACTATGCTCATATGGGTACAACACACATGCACCTGTTTATTCTCCTCATTAAATCTAACATCAATTTTCATGTCTAATGGTTTCCTGTTTTTTTTTGGTAGGTGTTGCTATCAGCACATATGCCAAATACTGCTACCGAAAGCTACAGAAATCAGCTCTGACTGGAGCAAAGAAGGTAAATGTGTTTCCTTATTCTCTTTCCTGATATGCATTGTACTGTATTAAAATGGACATGTAGACTTGTTTTGTTGGTTTTTTTGTTGTATCTATGGGAGGTCAAAACTGCCAAAGGTTTGAAAGGGCCCTCACTACATGGGAGACGTGTTGGTTAATGTCCAGGAGGTGATCACTTTGATGGCAATTTGAGCAAGGGATTCTGCTCTTCAGTCTGAACATAGAACAGTACATCACAAGAACTTTCAGTTTTATATAACCTCAACATGACTTCCCGACTTTTATACTCAGCATCCTGACAGATGAAGGTGTATAATGCGGCTTCTTTACCAACCTATTTACCTGTGTTGACACTTACAGAGAACTATAGATTTACACTCCAAGATCCCAATATCCATCAATATTCCTGAGGGTTTTGCCATTTACTGTATACTTCAAGTCATTTATATAAGGTATATCTCAAACAGCAGAGGTCCAGCACTGATCACCACTGGTCCCAGACCTCCTGTCAGAATGATGCACCTCCACTATTGCCCCTGTATTCTACTGCCAAATCAATTCTGAATCCAATCTCTGTGGATTTTGTGAGCTTTAATCTGGGTCAGCCTACCAGCATCCACTACTTTACCATCATCTGTGATTATTGCTGCCTTCTCAATAAACTCAATCAAATTTTTAAGGCATGACATATCCTGTACAGAGCCATGGCCACTATCTCTATTAAGTCCATAGAACATAGAACACTACTGCCCAGTATAGGCCTTTTGGCAACCCTTTAACCTATTCCAAACTCAATCTAAACTTTTCCTACTACATAGCCCTCTGCTATTCTTTCACGTGTCCCTAAGAGTCTCTTAAATGTCCCTAATGCATCTGCCTCTACCACCACCCCTGACATCCACACTCTGTAAAAAACCTACCTTTGACATCACCCCTATACTTTCCTCCAAACAGCTTAAAATTATGCCCCCTTGTATTAGCCATTTCAGTTTTGGTTAAAGGGGACTAGCTGTTCACTCTATGCCTCTTATCCTCTTCCACACCTCTACCAAGTCATTTCTCATCCTCCTCACTCCAAAAAGAAAAGTTCCAGCTCGCTCAACCATAGAACGTTTCCAAATGTGAGTCAGTCCTATCCTTATAAACATTAAAGATTAAAGATTAGCTTTATTTGACACGTACATCAAAACAAACATGCAGTGAAATGTATAATTTACTAATCCTGATCTGTACATATATTGACTGGCTGCATCACAGCCTGGTATGAAAACACCAATGCCCTTGAAGAGAAAATCCTACTAAAATTCATGGATATGGCCCAATCATCACTAGTAAAACCCTCCCCACTATCAAGCACATCTCCATGAAACGCTGTTGCAGGAAAGCAGCTTCCATCATCAGTGACCTCCACCACCCAGGTCATGCTCTCTTCTTGCTGCTGCCGATAGAAAGTAGGTACAGCAGCCCTACAGCTCACACCACAATGTTCAGGAACGGTTACTACCCTCAGTCATCAGGCTCTTGAACCAAAGGGGATAACTTCACTCACCCCATCACTAAACTGTTCCCATTTTAATGATTTTTCATCTCATATTCTCAATATGTGTAGCTTATTTATCATTATTATCATTATTTTTGTATTTGCACAGTTTGTTGTCTTTTTAACACTGCTTGAACACCAAGATTGATGGTGCGGTCTTTCATTGATTCTATTATGGTTATTATTCTATTTATATTGAGCATGCCTGCAAAAACTGAATCTCAGGGTTGTATATGGTGACATATACGTACTTGTGGTGAACTACATATACCTGTCTGGACACGCCCCCCCCCTGCTGACTGCTCCTGTGGCTCTTCCCACGGACCCCGGTATAAAGGCGATTGGAGACACAGCCCCGGCCTCAGTCTCCAGGATGTAGTGTGGTGGTCAATTGCTGCTTGTTCTTTCTTCCAGCCAATAAAAGCCTATATCTCGCCTCACGTCTCGGAGAGTTATTGATGGTGCATCAGCACTTTAATAATAAATTAACATGCTTTATGAGTCAGGTTTCCTTTCTGCACAATAGCTTGAGTAAAATTGTAAATTGGTTTGAGTGGTGGTGTGAAAATTTTAGCAAGATAAGGATTAAGGTCATTTCCAGGCAAGGATAGTTTACAGAGTCCTGACGAAGGGTCTCGGCCCAAAACGTCGACAGCGCTTCTCCCTATAGATGCTGCCTGACCTGCTGTGTTCCACCAGCATTTTGTGTGTGTTGCATAGTTTACAGATAGTGTGCAGTCAACCCAGACAAGTGAGGCCTCTGAAGAGAGGTCTTTGAAGAGTGTGAGTTCACTATGCACAGCAGGGGACTGGCACCATTTGGCAGATCAGGATGTAATCGAACGATGCAAGACATACTCCAACTAGAGGACCATTACTTCACTAATTTCAAAGTTTCTATTGACAGCTGATTTGTGAATGATGATTGACCTTGCAGATAAAGAATTTGAACATACACAGATTACCAACTGGTCAATTATATATAAAAATAGCATTTCTGTACTCAAACTTCCCACAACCTAAGGGCTCATGTTCTTGATATTTATTGCTGATGTATTTATTTATTATTATTTTTACTGTTTATTTTTTCTCAGCTCCAGCTGATAAAACCTGAGATACAGGCACAGCATTTGTCAATTGCTAGGAACTCTCGGACTGTTGTAGTGGTGTTTACTATTGTGGCTTTCTGAAGATTTACATAGATATTGCTGTGCAGTCCTAATTGGCTAAAGCCATTATGTAGTGATTTTGGGATGGCACCAGTTGTAAACATTACAATTGGGACAATATATAGCTATTATTATTATTATATCTTTCTTTAGTATTTGCAGTTTGTTGTCTTTTGCTCATTGGTGGTTTGACCATCCTGTTGGGTGTGGCCTTTTATTGATTCCACGTCCCATTCCCATTCTGATATGTCTATCCATGGCCTCCTCTACTGTCAAGATGAAGCCACGCTCAGGTTGGAGGAACAACACCTTATATACCGGCTGGGTAGCCTCTAACCTGATGGAATGAACATTGATTTCTCTAACTTCCGTTAATGCCCCTCCTCCCTTTCTTACCCCAATCCTGGTTTATTTATTTCCCCCTCCCTTTTTTTTCTCTCTCTCTCTGCCCATCACTCTTTGCCTGTTCTCCATCTCCCTCTGGTGCTCCCCCCTCCCCCTTTCTTTCTCCCTAGGCCTCCCGTTCCATGATCCTTTCCCTTCTCCAGCTCTGTGTCACTTTCGCCAATCACCTTTCCAGCCCTTAGCTTCATCCCACCCCCTCCGGTCTTCTCCTATCATTTCAGATTTCTGCCCCCCACCCCACTACTTTCAAATCTGTTACTATCTTTCCTTTCAGTTAGTCCTGACAAAGGGTCTCGGCCCGAAACGTCGACTGTACTTCTTCCTATAGACGCTGCCTGGCCTGCTGCATTCCACCAGCATTTTGTGTGTGTTGCTTGAATTTCCAGCATCTGCAGATTTCCTTGTGTTTGCGCTTTCATTGATTCTATTGTGTTTCTCATATTTGCTGTTAATATCCTCAAGAAAATGAATCTCAGGGTTGTAGATAGTGACATTTATGTACTTTGGTAATAGACTTACTTTGAATTTTGAAATTTTAGTTAGAAGAAGCAAATTGTGTTTTTTTAGAGATTAGCTTTATTTCTCACATGTACAGCAAAACATACAGTGAAGCGTGCCGTTTTGCATCAAATCAAATCAACAAGTATTGTGCTTGGCAACCCACAAGTGTCACCATGCTTCTGCCTCCAACATGGGATGCCCCCAGTTCAAAAATCCTAACCATACATCTTTGGAAGGTAGGAGGAAAATGGAATACCATCTGGGGTCAGAGAGAGGAAGTATAAACTCCTTGCAGACAGACAGCAGCGGTAATCAAACCCCAACCTTACATCTGGCACTGTAAAGTGATGATGCTAACTACTATTCTACCATGTTCACCCTCATTAATTGAATACCAACGTTATTATTAATTTGTATTCTGCATATTCTATGGTGTTTTGCAGGGATCTGTTCTGGAACCCCTCCTCTTTGTGATTTTTATAAATCAAGTCAAGTCAAGTCACTTTTTATTGTTATTTCGACCATAGCTGCTGGTACAGTACACAGTAAAAACGAAACAGTGCTTTTTAGGACCATGGTGCTACATGAAACAATACAAAAACTACACTGAACTACGTAAAACAACACAAAAAACTACACTGGACTACAGACCTACCCAGGACTGCATAAAGTGCACAAAACAGTGCAGGCATTACAATAAATAATAAACAAGACAATAGGCACAACAGAGGGCGGTAAGTTGGTGTCAATCCAGACTCTGGGTATTGAGGAGTCTGATGGCTTGGGTGAAGAAACTGTTACATAGTCTGGTCGTGAGAGCCCGAATGCTTCAGTGCCTTTTCCCAGATGGCAGGAGAGAGAAGAGTTTGTATGAGGGGTACGTGGGATCCTTCATAATGCTGTTTGCTTTGCGGATGCAGCGTGTGATGTAAATGTCTGTAATGGCGGGAAGAGAGACCCCGATGATCTTCTCAGCTGACCTCACTATCCGCTGCAGGGTCTTGTGATCCGAGATGGTGTAATTTCCAAACCAGGCAGTGATGCAGCTGCTCAGGATGCTCTCAATACAACCTCTGTAGAATGTGATGAAGATGGGGGGTGGGAGACGGACTTTCCTCGGCCTGCTCAGGAAGTAGAGACGCTGCTGGGCTTTCTTTGCTATGGAGCTGGTGTTGAGGGACCAGGTGAGATTCTCCACTCTTTTGGTGCTCTTAACGATCCTGAAATCTCATCTTTAATCACGGGCTCCAATACTTAACTAACCACTGAAGTCAGACTTAGTCACTTTCACCTCTAATTTAATTTTTTTCCCTCCCTCTGTTTAGAGAGAGTGCAGAGACATTTGCCAATCAAACCGAGGAGCCGTCAATGTTCAGCGGAGAGTGGTCACTCAGTGCCCTCCTGAAGTCAACGACCATCTCTTTTGTTTTATTCACCTTCAGAGACAGGTTAAGAACATAGAACATAGAATAGTACAACACATTACAGGCCCTTTAGCCCACAATGTTGTGCCGACCCTCAAACCCTGCCTCACATATAAACCCCCACCTTAAATTCCTCCATATACCTGTCTAGTAGTCTCTTAAACTTCACTAGTGTGTCTTCCTCCACCACTGACTCAGGCAGTGCATTCCATGCACCAACCACTCTCTGAGTGAAAAACCTTCCTCTAATATCCACTTTGAACTTCCCTCCCCATAGCTTAAAGCCATGTCCTCTTGTACTGAGCAGTGATGCCCTGGGGAAGAGGCGCTGGCTGTCCACTCTATCTATTCCTCTTAATATCTTGTACACCTCTATCATGTCTCCTCTCATCCTCCTTCTCTCCAAAGAGTAAAGCCCTAGCTCCCTTAATCTCTGATCATAATGCATACTCTCTAAACCAGGCAGCATCCTGGTAAATCTCCTCTGTACCCTTTCCAATGCTTCCACATCCTTCCTATAGTGAGGCGACCAGAAATGGACACAGTACTCCAAGTGTGGCCTAACTAGAGTCTTATAGAGCTGCATCATTACATCTGTGGACATGTACCCCCAGATCCCTCTGCTGCTCCACACTGCCAAGTATCCTGCCATTTACTTTGTACTCTGCCTTGGAGATTGTCCTTCCAAAGTGTACCACCTCACACTTCTCCGGGTTGAACTCCATCTGCCACTTCTGCATCCTATCAATGTCTCTCTGCAATCTTTGACAATCCTCCACACTTTCTACAACACCTCCAACCTTTGTGTCATCTGCAAACTTGCCAACCCACCCTTCTACCCCGACATCCAGGTCATTAATAAAAATCACGAAGATCAGAGGTCCCAGAACAGATCCTTGTGGGACACCACTAGTCACAACCCTCCAATCTGAATGTACTCCCTCCATCACAACCCTCTGCCTTCTGCAGGCAAGCCAATACTGAATCCACCTGGCCAAACTTCCCTGGATCCCATGCCTTCTGACTTTCTGAATAAGCCTACTGTGTGGAACCTTGTCAAATGCCTTACTAAAATCCATGTAGATCACATCCACTGCACTACCCTCATCTATATGCCTGGTCACCTCCTCAAAGAACTCTATCAGTCTTGTTAGGCACGATCTGCCATTCACAAAGCCATGCTGACTGTCCCTGATCAGACCATGATTCTCTAAATGCCTTGGGGTTTTCCTTTACCCTACTCGCCAATGCCTTCTCATGACCCCTTCTTGCTCTTCTCAGCCCCTTCTTAAGCTCCTTTCTTGCTACCCTATATTCCTCAATAGACCCATCTGATCCTTGCTTCCTAAACCTCATGTATGCTGCCTTCTTCCACCTGACTAGATTTTCCACTTCACTTGTCACCCATGGTTCCTTCATCCTACCATTCTTTATCTTCTTCACTGGGACAAATTTATCCATAACATCCTGCAAAAGATCCTTAAACATCGACCACATGTCCATAGTACATTTCCCTGCAAAAACATCATCCCAATTCACACCAGCAAGTTCTAGCCTTATAGCCTCATAATGTGCCCTTCCCCAATTAAAAATTTTCCTGTCCTCTCTGATTCTGTCCTTTTCCATGATAATGCTAAAGGCCAGGGAGCGGTGATCACTGTCCCCCAGATGCTCACTCACTGACAGATCTGTGACATGACCCGGTTCATTACCTAATACTAGATCTAGTATGGCATTCCCCCTAGTCGGTCTGTCAACATACTGTGACAGGAATCCATCCTGGACACACTTAACAAACTCTGCCCCATCTAAACCCTTGGAACTAATCAAGTGCCAATCAATATTAGGGAAGTTAAAGTCACCCATGATAACAACCGCGTTATTTTTGCACCTTTCCAAAACCTGCCTCCCAATCTGCTCCTCGGTACCTCTGCTGCTACCGGGGGCCTATAGAATACCCCCAGTAGAGTAACTGCTCCCTTCCTGTTCCTGACTTCCACCCATACTGACTCAAAAGAGGATCCTGCTACATTACTCACCATTTCTGCAGCTATAATAGTATCCCTGACCAGTAATGCCACCCCTCCTCCCCCTTTTCCCCCCTTTCTATCCCTTTTAAAGCACTGAAATCCAGGAATATTGAGAATCCATTCCTGCCCTAGTGCCAGCCAAGTCTCCATAATGGCCACTACATCATAATTCCATGTATGCATCCAAGCTCTCAGTTCATCACCTTTGTTCCTGATGCTTCTTGCATTGAAGTATACCTTTAAACCCTTTATTCTGCTGCTCTTTCCTCAAAGCCTCTCTATATGTTAGATCTGGCTTTACTCCATGCACTTCTTTCACTGCTGTATCGCTCCGGGTCCCACCCCCCTTGCAAATTAGTTTAAACCCTCACGGACCATGCTAGCAAACCTACCTGCAAGGATATTGCTCCCCCTCGAGTTCAGGTGCAACCCATCCAATCTGTACAGGTCCCACCTTCCCCAGAAGAGATCCCAATGATCCAAAAATCTAAAACCCTGCGCCCTGCACCAACTCCTCAGCCACGCGTTCAACTGCCATCTCCTCTAATTCTTACCATCACTATCACGTAGCACTGGCAGCAATCCTGAGAACGCCACCCTTGAGGTCCTGTTCTTCAGTCTTCTGCCTAGTTCCCGAAACTCACACTTCAGGACCTCATCCCTCTTCCTGCCTATGTCGTTGGTACCAACATGTATCACGACTTCTGGGTGCTTTCCTTCTCGTAACAGGATGTCATGCACCCGGTCAGAGACATCCCGGACCCTGGCACCCGGGAGGCAACAAACCATGCAGGTGTCCTTCTCACGTCCACAAAATCTCCTGTCTGCTGCCCTGACTATAGAGTCTCCAATGACGACAGCTCTCCTCTTCTCCGTCCCATCCTTCTGCACCACAGGGTCAGACTCAGTGCCAGAGGCTCTGGCACTGTGGCTCATACCTGGTCGGTCATCCTCGCCAACAGCATCCAGGACGGTAAACATTATTCAGGGGAATGGCTACAGGGGTGCTCTGCACTACCTGTCTACTCTCCTTTGCTTTCTCCCCTCGGACTGTCACCCAACGACCTGCTTCCGGCAGCCTAGGTGTGACTACCTCCCTGTAGCTCTCATCTATGACTGCCTCATTCTCCCTTATGAGTCGAAGGTCATCCAGCTGCTGCTCCAGATTCCTCACACGGTCTTCCAGATTGCCCAGCCGCAAGCTCTTCTGGCAGATGTGACTCTGCGGGAGAGGGGAGTTCCCCCAAGCCTGCCACATCTCACAGGAGAGGCACATCACTGTCTCAGAAGGCATTGTAATGACTAACTGGGAACAAACTCATCCTCCGCCTCTTCTCGTCGAAGCCTCTCGAGTCTAAGCCTCAAATCTCCACTCCTTCACTAACCCACCCAATCACTGGCTGCTTTCCACAGGTTGTTGGCTCTACACCAGTCCGCTAGCCGCTGCACCTCCTCTCTGTATGCTGACTCGTCATTCTTGCTGATGAGACCCACCACGGTCGTGTCATCGGCAAACTTAATGATGTGGTTTGAGCTGTGTGTTGCAGCACAGTTGTGGGTCAGCAGAGTGAACAGCAGTGGACTGAGCACGCAACCCTGGGGAGCCCCCGTGCTCATTGTGATGGTGTTGGAGATGCTGCTCCCGATCCGGACTGACTGAGGTCTCCCAGTCAGGAAGTCTAGGATCCAGTTGCAGAGGGAGGTGTTCAGGCCCAGTAGGCTCAGCTTTCCAATCAGTTTCTGAGGGATGATTGTGTTGAATGCTGAACTGAAGTCTATGAACAGCATTCGAACGTATGTGTCTTTTTTGTCCAGGTGGAGGGTGATGGCAATGACGTCGTCTGTTGAACAGTTGGGACGGTACACAAACTGCAGGGGGTCCAGTGAGGGGGGCAGCAGTGGTGGAAGTGGATACAATAGGGTCTTTTAAGAGCATCTTAGGTAGGTACATGGAGCTTAAAAAAATAGAAGTCTATGCGCTAGGGATATTCTAGGCAGTTTCCAGAGTGGGTTACATGGTAGGCACAACATCTGGACCAAAGGGCTGTAATGTGCTGTAAATTTCTCTGTTCTATTAAAACAGTGAACTAGGCTTCTATTTCGCACAATTATGAGGTGATTTAATTGAAGAATTTTAGACAACTAAATGATTTAATGGTGTCGAGAAAAGCTCTTTCCTGGGTGAGTCTGTTCAGATCATAACATGAAGTTAAAACCAGGCAGTTGAAGGGCGATGTCACAATCATTTCTTCACACAACGGTATAAGTGAAGTGTGAGATCAGTTGAAAATGTCACAATTGAGAAGGTTGGACTTCTTTTGATTAAAGGTACAGTATTCAGAATTAGATATGTGGCATTTATTTAGTCACCACAACTCCTAATGTAATTGTGGTGTAACACACACAAAGTGCTGGAGGAACTCAGCAGGTCAGGCAGCATCTGTGGAAAGGAATAAAGAGTCAACATTTTAGGCTGAGATCCTTCTTCAGGATCTTTAGGTTTCCAGCATCTGCAGAATTTTTTCTGTTTATGATATGCTCATGTAATTGTGGGTGGCAGGGGGGAGATATGTCTCAACCAAAGGAGGTGTAAGGCACTCTTACCCTCCACTAGCCTGCAGATCACTCTTGGGGAAGGTGTGGCATCTGCCTAGTCCTCCAGTCAGGGTCACGTGAAGCCTTGGGACCAGGTGGTGGATGATCGTATGAGCAGCCGGTGCATATCACAAGTCCTGGTTATGTGACCACTGACACCAGGCAGACAATCTCTGAAGAGTATTGATAATGGCTGGGGGTCACCCATCTTGTAAAGACACTGCCAATGGCAAACACTTCTATAGAAACATTTGCCAAGAATGATCATGGTCAAGACCATGATTGCCCACGTCATACAACACGGCACAAAATGAATGAATGTAATTGTGGATTAAGTTTTAGGAAGCAAATGGATATATACTTGTTCATATATCCCTAGATTCTACTCTGCATTTACTCTCAGCTTTGGTAGTTCAAGTTGAAGTTACCTCCATTTACTCTCCAAGGGCTTCACAAAATTTGGATTCTGTCAATGAAAATCCAAAACAAAAAGAACCACTGATGCTGCCTGGCCTTCCAAGTTTTTCAGTATCTTCTATTTTTTTGAGGATTTTAATTGCAGGAATCCTATAATCAGCCCGCTGAGGGAAACTGAGTCAGTGCACATAGTCAGAGCCAGTTGGGGTGAATAAATCAGAATCAGAACTAAGAGATTAGTTTTATTTGTCACATATACATCAAAACATACAGGGAAATGTGTCATTTGCATCAAATCAAATCTGCAAGGATTGTGCTGGGGGCAGCCACAAGTGTCAACATGCTTCCAGTGCCAAAATAGCATGCCCACAACCCACTGGCCCTGACCCGTAGATCTTTGGAATGTGGGAGGAAACCAGGGCATCCAGAGGAAATCCACATGATCACAGGGAGAATGTACAAACTTCTTAATAACCGTGGTGGAACTGAACTCCGATCTTGCAGCTGGCGCTGTAATAGCGTTATGCAAACTGCTACGCTGCCATGCAACCCAAAAGTTTCTTATCACTGACAGATGACAGGCAAATGAAAAGAATAAAAATCTATAAAGTACAAAAGTAGTAGAAAAAAAGGAAGATGCGTTGTTTATGAGTTCATGGAGCAATCAGATATCTGATGGCACTAGGGAAGAAGCTGTTCCTAAATATCGTGGGTCTTTAGGCTCTTATTACTATCAACAAAACGTACTATATGTCTTCTCTAGGGGCGGCATTTTAGTGTAGCAGTTAGCATAATGCTTTACAGTGATAACAAGCAAGGTTCGATTCCCAACACAGACTGTAAGGAGTTTGTACGTTCTCTCTGAGACCACATGTCTTCCCTCCAAGTTCTCCGGTTTTCTCCCACATTCCAAAGATGTGTGGATTAAGGTTAGGAGTTTGGGGTCACGTCATGTGCTGAAAACATGGCACAACTTGCAGAATGTCCCCAGCACATCCTTGGACTGTGTTGGTTGCTGATACAAACGATGCATTTCACTGTATGTTTCAATGTACATGTGAAAAATCAAGTTGATCTGTTTTCTTGTTAAGATGATTTGTCCCAGATGCCTTGGATAGGATTCAGTTACCCCAGCTGCCTGGAGCTATGACACAAACTACAGAACAGGTTCAGGGGGCAGAACGACTTAACCCTGTAACTCTTTCTGATGTTTATGGGGGAAGTGATTAACCTGCTCTCTGTGAGGCACACTGATACAGAGGATTGCAGCTGGCCACTGAAATCAATGAAAAGTTATCCTCTCCAACAGGACGTAATCCTGTCATCCCACATTCGACACTTTGAATGCCAATTTCCTACACATCAAACAGGAGAAAGTGATTGAAATCCCTGACCCGGGAGTTGCCTTTAATCTGAGTTTATAAACCCCTCTGTAATGAGGAGCAAAAGGCCCATCCCGCAGAACCTGAGACTGCACTCTGGATTTACGGCATTTAATTGCTTATTCAAAGCAGAAGTGGGAATTGAATTAGACACAATCTTGCTGATTTACTCGGCCAGGTTTGAATTTACCCGTAAGACCATAGGAGCAGAATTAGGCCATTTGGCCCATCAAGTTTGCTCCGCTATACCATTGTGGCTGATTTATTATCCCTCTCGAAAAAGACTATCTATGTCACTTATGACCTGTAGTATCTAAAACAGATTATATGTCATCCCAAAGGATGTAACATGAGGATCTATATAATTCACCTTTAGTGCGGATAGAAGGGATAACACAGAAACTGAGCCATTCAGCCCATCAGTTTTCCACAGTCCTCTCCTATCTCATCACTTCAGAATCACTGTCCATTCATTCCCCTCTCATGCACTAATCCAGCTTTCTCTTAATCCATCTAAGATGTGTAACAGAGAGGAGTGTCTTTCTGAATTCCCAAATGCAAGTTTATACCCAGAGTTTTCTCTTGTACTTTCTTACATATGGACACTGGGTGAAGCAGCAATGTTATTTAGGAGTTAAAAGACAATAAATATAATTGTTCTTATTCATTTTATAACATCACATGTTACAAAATATGATAGTGAAGGTTAAGAGGAATCCAGACAACCACATGTATGGGCAGGGAATGGGGGGATACGGATCATGTGCAGGTCAAATTTGTATCACGGTCAGCAGAGATGTGATGGGCAGAAGGGTTGTACTATTCTGTGTTCCGTTTCTGAATGTACAGACAGTATTGTGTGTACTTAAGAATAATATCCAAAGGATAGATGAGTGTTTTATTAATGGGAAGTGAATTATTGTCATGAGGAGACTGTGAAATAAGCAAAGGAATTGCAGTGTAGCATCTGTTTTTTAACTTAAATGTCTGGATTGCATCTTCAGCTAGTTACTGGAGTATGAAAGGATCTAAATGCAGAGTGATGTGTGGATGAACCTGAGTATATTCAAGAAAGATAAAGATTAGCTTTATTTGTTACATGTACATCGAAACATTGAAACATCCAGTGACACAAGAGATTCTGCAGATACTGGAAATCCAAAGTAACACACACAAAATGCTGAAGGAACTCAGCAGGTCAGGCAATATCTGTGGAAAGGAATAAAGGGTTGATGTTTCAGACTGAAACCCCTCATCAGGACTTGCAGTGAAATGCATTGTTTGCATCAAGTCAAATCAGTGAGCTTATCCTGGGGACAGTCCTCAGGTATCGCCATGCTTCCAGCACCAACATAGCTTGCCCATATTTCACTAACCCTATTGTGAATGTCAGTGGAATGTGGGAGGAAACCAGAGCACCTGGAGGAAACCCACATGGTCAAAGGGAGAACGTACAAACTCCTTACACACAGGGGTGGGAATTGTACCCCAAACAGTGACCACTGGCGTGATAAAGTATTGAGTTAACTGCTACACTGCCTTTGTGAAGAAGTTAATAGTTTTATCAATTGTTAACACTTGAAAACCTGTTTATCTATTAATTCTAACCAGCTCAGTGTAGTGCTGATCACTATTCTGCAAGAATCCTGTCAAACTGAATTCTTGCTGATTAAACTGTTGGAATTATGGACTGTAGTCTCGTGTTGATGGCTTGTCTTGTTTAGTACTTTGTCCCAGAAAGCATTCAAAATTCAAAGTTTATTTATTATCAAAGTACGTACAGTTGGCCCTCCTTATCTGCGAGGGATTGGTTCCGGGACCCCTCGCAGATAACAAAAAACGCGGATGCTCAAGTCCCTTATTCGACCTGTCTCAATACGGTGAACCTTAGGACCCAATGGAACCCTGGGCCTTATTTAACCTGCCTCAGTGCGGTGGACATTAGGACCCAACAGAACCCCAGACCTTATTTAACCTGCCTGAGTGCGGTGGGCATTAGGACCCAGCGGAACTCCAGGCCTTATTTAACCTGCCTCAGTGCGGTGGACATTAGGACCCAGTGGTAGAGCTCTGAATCCGCAATGTTTCAGTTCACGAAAATAATCACGATCATGGTTGAAAATAAAGTGGAAATAATAAAGCGATCGGAAAGAGGTGAAACGCCATCAGTCATTGGAAAAGTATTAGGCTACATTGGTCAACGATCGAAACAATTTTAAAGGATAAAGTGAGAAAGGCTCTGCCCCGATGAAAGTTACAATTATTACTAAGCAACACAGTGATTTAATTATTGGGTTTTTGATCCTCCACATCAACCCGGCATGGTGGAGAGCGCACTCGGGAGCGGTCTGTCACTGGATCGAACTCGGCACTGAAACATACATTCTTAAGCGTTTTATATGCATAGAAAGGTAAAATATATACTATATACTAAGACAAACGTTTGACTAACCGTTGCTAAATAGTACCGGATGTACCTGTTCCGACTTACTGAGTAAGAGAACTTCCAATGTTTTTCGATCCCGATCCACAATAACCCACGCACATCCTCCTGTATACTAGATTACTTATAAATGTAAATGCTATGTCAAATAGTTGTTATACTGCATTGTTTAGGGAATAATGGCAAGAAAAAAAGTATGTACATGCTCGAACAACAAGTGCTGGAAGTTCCGGGTTTTCGCGATTTGCGGTTGGTTGAATTCGCAGATAAGGAGGGCCGATTGTATACAGTATACAACCCTGAGATACATACTCCCGCAGGCAGCCACGAAACAAGAAACACCATGGAACCCATTAAAACATCAAATACCCAACATGCAAAAAAAACCAAATTGTGCAAACAGCGAGCAAGTAACACACAGAATATGAAACACCAAACCACGGTCCAGGAGTGACAGCCACTGAGTCAGTTCAGCTTGGTGCCATATCGATGTCTGTAGGCCTCAGCCGCAGACCAGCGTGACCAACATAGACATCCTGCAGACAACTCACGAAACTACTTCTTTTAAATATACTTCTCCTGATCTGTGATCAATTACAGTCGGTAACTTCCAGTTTAATTATGCATACTGAGCCAAGTGAAGCGCCTCGATCAAATCTTGCAAATAGCCAAAAAGAGTAAGCAGAAACACATAGAACATAAACCAAAGAGTCTTCCAAAAGTAAGTCGGCGGAGTACGTTCAATACTGAGGACGTTAAACACCAAGAATACGTACACACCGCTGGAAGAACTCAGCAGGTCAGGCAGCATCCGTGAGAAAAGAGTAGCCAACATTTCAGGCCAAGACCCTTCATCAGGAATGGGGGGGGGGGGGAAGAGAGGGCCGAAGCCCAGTAATAGAGATAGGGGAGGGGGTTGGGCCTAGAGGCACCAGGCGAAAAACCAATCAGAGGAAAGATAAAGGGGCGAGGTGATAAACATGAAAGAACTGTAGAGATAAAGAAGCAGAAAGTTGAAAGGGGAGAGAGGCAGAGAGGGACCTGGGATAGGGGAAGGGGGAGGGGGAGGGAATTACCGGAAATTGGAGAATTCAATGTTCATACCACCAGGCTGGAGGCTACCCAGACAGTAGATGAGGTGTTGCTCCTCCAACCTGAGTTTGGCCTCATCATGGCAGTAGAGGAGGCCATGTATGGACATATCTAGATGGGAATGAGAGGCAGAGTTGAAGTGGGTGGCAACCAGGAGGTCCTGTCTATTGTGACGGACGGAGCGTAGGTACCCGACGAAGCGGTCCCCCAATCTGCATCGAGTCTCATTAAACACCAAACCGCAGGTTTGCCCCGAAAAGAATCCCATGCCATGAGCCGTGCCATTGGGGCGAATGAACCCAAGGCATCTGTGCCTGTCTCCAGCAGCAGCACAAAGGAGGCCAGTCAAATGCAGGCAGATGGCACAGGACACCTGCTTGCCTTCCACTCCCGTCCTCATCAATTTCACTTTTGCTCATCATTTTAGTAGGCAAGGAGTAACAGAGCCAACCATGGGTTCATTAGGAAATGATAGCCACGTGCTCTGTTCTCAATCTTGCCGAATTCCTCAGGAGATAGCAAAAGCACCAGATCACTCAGCTGGGACAAAAATACATCATTAAAATAGATCACAATTCAGGAGCAGAAGGATATTCAAACGAAGAAGCAGTGGTTTTGTGAGCTGTCTGCAGGATGCCGTCAATGGTCACGTTGATCACTGGCACCATCTTGTTCCAGATTGTTCCAGGCACTCAGAGAATATAGGGGAAATTGCTGACAGTGTTATTGTGTGA
Organism: Hemitrygon akajei; assembly: GCF_048418815.1. NCBI lineage: Eukaryota > Metazoa > Chordata > Chondrichthyes > Myliobatiformes > Dasyatidae > Hemitrygon > Hemitrygon akajei. The sequence goes on along the minus strand of NC_133131.1, from coordinate 170,962,386 downwards.
ACATTTGAAAGGTTCACTGTGAGGGAGATCAGAAATTGAAATAGTGATGCGCCCAGAACTCAGAGTGGTACAGGAAGGCAAAGTCATTGGATATGCCTTCTAGTGAAGGACGACAGTCTGTCATTGAACAAACTGAACAATGAGAAAATAAACAAAACATGTAATTGTCTTATTTTTGTAATATAGTGTTGAGATTCATCAAACCTTTGTGCTTCGGATCACTTCAGCTTATTGTTCTAGGCTGCATATAGTCCTAAAGCAGGGAAAGAGACCCTTCAGTCCAACTGGTCCATGGTAGCCAAGGTGCCCATCCAACCTATAGTCCCATTTGCCAACATTTGGCCCATATCCTTCTAATCCTTTCCTATCCTTGTAGGCCAAGTATCTTTTACATGTTTAAATGTACCTGTCTTTCTGGGTGGAGAAAGGTTCCCCTCAAGTTCCTATTAAATCTCCTCCCCTGCCCTCCACTTTAAATGTATATCCTCGAGTTCTTGATTTCACAACGCTTGGGAAAAGACTGTGTGCTTTCACCCTATCTATATCCTTCATCATTTTATACACCTCTAATATCTAAAACAAATGAGATGTCATTCCAAAGTCAGATTATCATCATGCTCTTGTGATTCTGTGTTTAATTGGAGCTCTAGTTGCTGATATTGCTTCTGCAGAATCTCTTATTAAATATATAAATTATCCCATGGTAGTATGACACTATTACAGCTCAGGAGTTCGGAGTTCAAATCCCACGCTGTTCTCCAAGTCTTCCCTGTGGAATGCGTGGGTTTTCCCCAGGTGTTTTGGTTTCCTCCCACAGTCCAAAGACATACTGGGTGGGTTAATTGGTCATTGTAAATTATCCTGTGATGAAGGTTAGGGTTCATCAGGGCTGTGTGGCTGCTCGGGCAGCATGGCTCAAAGGGCCAGAAAGGCCTGCTCTGCTCTGTATCACTTAGTTAATAAATTAACTAAACTTTGTTCATCATATATATATAAAGATTATATGTGTAATATTCTATGTGTGTGTGTCTGTATATATATCTATATGTGTGTGTGTGTGTGTGTGTGTGTGCATGTGCATGCGCGCAGACACACACACACGTCATTTTATATAAGACCATTGACATGAGCAGAATTAAGCCATTTGACCCATCAAGTCTGTTCTACCATTCCATCATGGCTTATTTATAATCCCTCTCAGTCACATTTTCCTGCCTTCTCCCATAACTTCTGCCGTCCTGACTAATCAGGAACCGATCAACCCTGCTTTAGATATACCCAATGACTTGTCCTCCACAACCATCTGTGGCAATGAATTCCATAGATTTGCCACCCTCTAGCTAAAGACAATCCTCTTCATCTCAGTCAAAATGAATGACCTTCTATTCTGAGGCTGTGCCCTCTGGTCCTAGACTGCCCACCTTAGGAAACATCCTTTCCACATTCACTCTATCTAGGCCTTTCAATGTTCGATAGGTTTCAATATGATCCCTACTCATTCTTCTAAACTCCAGTTGAGGACAGGCGAAGGATTATCAAATGCTCGTCATACATTAACCCTTTCATTTCCAGAATCGTTTTTGTGAACCTCCTCTGGACTCTGTCTAATGCCAGCACATCTTGCTTATCCAACGCCCTGGGAAAGGTTTAACTGCTAATGTAATGGCTTCTCTGTAGCTGCAGGGTGTTTGGGTTATGACTAGAGATAATGGTGGCTTTGGAATGTGTGGCATCCCATGAGGGGAGCAGTTTTCTTTCTTGTGTGCCCGAGAGTGGGGAATTTGCGGGTTTTGTTCGGGAGAAGATAGAGAGGGAAGATGTCAGAACGGGGAAGTCGTAGACTGCAAGACTGAGCGGACTTGGAATGGGGTTGGGAGTCGACGACGCCCAGGGGAAATCGATGGAGATGAACATATGGGAAAACTGTGAGCCCCAACGTGCATATTACACTGTTTCATAAAAATTGGCCTTTTTTCTTCTTGTTGTTTTTACTAACCCTATAGTCAAATTAAGAATTATAAAGCTCAATTGTTTAATTGCATATTGAAAATGTTTGTTATTTCGTGGTACAGACTCGTTACAGGGGAACACATCATGCAGCATCCACCCAATAAGGATTTCTCAAGTTTGGCTGGGCAAAAGGCTGTCTTCCCCTAGATTAACGAGGCTGACTGAACCTGAGGGTTACACTTAGATAAGATACACTTAATCTGCTCACAAGTGGGACTGACCAATGCCTTATAAAGTCTCGGCATTGCACCCTTGCTTTTATATTCTAGTCCTCACCAAATGAATGCTAATATTGAATCTGCCTTCCTTACCACTGACTCAACCTGCAAATGAACCTTTAGGGAATCCTGCATGAGGACACCCAAGTCTCTTTGTGCCTCTGATTTAGGATTTTCTTCTCGTTTAGAAAATAGACTATACCATTATTCCTTATTAGTTTAGTTTAGATTAGATTCAACTTTATTGTCATTGTGCCAAGTACAGATACAAAGCCAATGAAATGCAGATAGTTTCTAACCAGAAATGCAAAGAATAGTGTTATTTACAAAATAACTCTGAATAAAAAATTAAGTGCTACAGCACACAAATATAAAAGTACTGAGACAGTACAATATGGGTGTCCTGTAGCGCCTACTGGATGGGAGGAGAGTAAAAATCCATGGTTAGGGTGAGATGCATCCTTGATAATGCTTTTCGCCCTGCCCAGGCAGCGTTTATGCTAGATGTTCTCAGTGGTGGGAAGTTGGGTGCCAATAATCTGCTGGGCAGTTTTCACCACACACTGGAGTGCTTTGCGGTCCAATACAGGACAATTGCCATACCACACTGAGATGCAGATGGTGAGTATGCTCTCAATGGTACAGCGATAAAAGTCCATCAGTATCCTGGGACTGAGGTGAGCTTTCATGATGCTCCGCAGGAAATAAAGGCATTGTTACACCTTTTTGATCAGGATGGAGAAGTTCAGGGAGCAGGTGAGATCCCTCACCAAGTCACATCTTGCACCTCACCAATGGGGACACCAAGGAATACCAAAGTGCATTACCATACACTTCCCTACACTAAATTCCATCTGCCACTTCTTTGCCTTTTCCCCTTATGTGTTCAAGTCCTTCTGCAGAACCCCTGCTTCCTCAGCACTACCTGCCCCTCCACCTATCTTCATATCATGCTTAAACTTGGCCACAAAACCATCAATTCCTTCATCCAAATCATTGACATACAATGTAAAAAGAAACAATCCTCAGACCCTGAGGAACACCATTAGTCACCGGCAGCCAACTAGAAAAAGTCCCCTATAGTCCCATTCTGTGTTTCCTTCCAGTCAGCCAACCTTCTATCCAGGCTAGCATCTTTCCTGTAATACGATGGGCTTTTATCTTGATAAAGGCCTTCTGAAGATCCAAGTAAACAACATCCACTAACTCTCCTTTGTCCACCTTACAATTATTTAGATCATAGGATCATAAAATATAGGAGTAAATAAAGCCATTTGGCCCATCGAGTCCGCTCCACCATTTCATCATGGCTGACCCAGTTTTCCTCTCAGTCCCAATCTCCTCCCTTCTCCCATATCCCTTCGTACCTTGATCAATCAAGAATCTATCAACCTCTGCCTTAAATATACATTAAGACTTGGCTTCCACAGCTGCCCGTGGCAAAGAGTTCCACAGATCCACCACTCTCTGGCTAAAGAAATAACTCCTCATCTCCATTCTAAAAGGATGCCCCTCTTGTCTGAGGCTGTATCCTCAAAGAATTTCAACAGATTTGTCAGGCAATTTCCCCTTAAGGAAACCATGCTGATTTTGGCCTATATTACCACAAGCCTCTAAGTACCCTGAAACTTTGGTGTTTAATAATGGACTTAAGCATCTTCCCACCACTGAAGTCAGGCTAACTGGCGTATAATATCCTTTGTTCTGCCTCTCTCCCTTCTTGAAGAGTGGAGTGACATTTGCAGAATATTGATTTTGAAAGATCACTACTAATGCCTCCATAATATCTTCGGATATGTCTTTCAGAACCCTGGTGTGTAGTCCATCTATTCCAGGTGACTTATCGAATTTCAGACCTTTCAGCTTCCCAAGTACCTTCTCCTTAGTAATACCAAATACACTCACTTCTGCCCTCTTGAACTTCTGGCATACTGCTGGTTTCTTTCACAGAGAAGACTGATGCAAACTTCAACCAAGTTCGTCCACCATTTATTTGTCCCCTATTACTACCTCTTAGCGTCATTTTCCAGCAGCCCAATATCCACTCACCTCTCTTACTCTTTATGCTGTATATCTGAAAGAAAACCTTTTTGTATGCTCTTTCATATTATTAGCTAGCTTATCTTCATATTTCATCTTTTCTCTCCTTATGTTCTTTTTAGTAGCCTTTTCTGTTGGTTTTTAAAAGTTTCTCAATCTTCTGACATCCCACTAATTTTTCTATATTACATGCCTTCTCTTTTACTTTTATGCTGTCATTGACTTCCCTTGTCCACCTCATCCTCCCTATAGAATACTTCATCTTTGGGACATATCTCTTCTGAACTGTGGAAGGTGTGGAAGGTCATGTTTGACAAATCTTATTGAATTTTTTGAAGAGGTTACGAGGAAAGTTGACGAGGGTAAAGCAGTGGATGTTGACTATATGGACTTCAGTAAGGCCTTTGACAAGGTTCCGCACGGTAGGTTAGTTAGGAAGATTCAATCGTTGGGTATTAATATTGAAGTAGTAAAATGTATTCAACAGTGACTGGATGGGAGATGCCAGAGAGTAGTGGTGGATAACTGTTTGTCAGGTTGGAGGCCGGTGACTAGTGGTGTGCCTCAGGGATCTGTACTGGGTCCAATGTTGTTTGTCATATACATTAATGATCTGGATGATGGGGTGGTAAATTGGATTAGTAAGTATGCAGATGATACTAAGGTAGGTGGCGTTGTGGATAATGAAGTAGGTTTTCAAAGCTTGAAGGGAGATTTAGGCCAGTTAGAAGAGTGGGCTGAATGATGACAAATGAAGTTTAATGCTGATAAGTGTGAGATGCTACATTTTGGTAGGATTAATCCAAATAGGACATACATGGTAAATGGTAGGGCATTGAGGAATGCAGTAGAACAGAGTGATCTAGGAATAATGGTGCATAGTTCCCTGAAGGTGGAATCTCATGTGGATAGGGTGGTGAAGAAAGCTTTTGGTATGCTGGCCTTTATAAATCAGAGTATTGAGTATAGGAGTCGGGATGTAATGTTAAAATTGTACAAGGGATTGATGAGGCCAAATTTGGAGTATTGTGTACAGTTCTGGTCACCGAATTATAGGAAAGATATTCAACAAAATAGAGAGAGTACAGACAAGATTTACTAGAATGTTACCTGGGTTTCAGCACCTAAGTTACAGGGAAAGGTTGAACAAGTTAGGTCTTTATTCTTCAGAGCGTAGAAGGTTGAGGGGGGACTTGATAGAGGTATTTAAAATTATGAGGGGGGTAGATAGAGTTGACGTGGATAGGCTTTTTCCATTGAGAGTAGGGGAGATTCAAACAAGAGGACATGAGTTGAGAGTTAGGGGGCAAAAGTTTAAGGGTAACATGAGGGGGAATTTCTTTACTCAGAGAGTGGTAGCTGTGTGGAATGAGCTTCAAGTAGAAGTGGTAGAGGTACATTTGTTATTGTCATTTAAAGTAAAATTGGATAGGTATATGGACAGGAAAGGAATGGAGGGTTATGGGCTCAGTGCGGGTCAGTGGGACTAGGTGAGAGTAAGCGTTCAGCACAGACTAGAAGGGCCGAGATGGCTTGTTTCCGTGCTGTAATTGTTATATGGTTATATAACTGCCCCCAGAAACTTCAGCCGTTACTGTTCTGCCATCATCCCTTCTAGTGTTTCTTTCCAATCAACTTCATCCAGCTCCTCTCTCAAGCATCTGTAATTCCTTTACTCAACTGTAATACTGATACATCTGTTTTTAGCTTTTCCCTCTCAAACTGAAGGGTGAATTCTATAAAATTATGATCAATGTCTCCAAAGCATTCCTTTACATTAAGCTCCCCAATCAGAATCAGGTTTAATATCACCGGCATACATCATTAAATGCAGCAGTGCTACAATGCAATACATAATAATATAAAAACTGTTAATTACAATAAATATATATATATAGAAATAAAAATAGCAGTGAGGTAGTGTTCATGGGTTCAGTGTCCATTCAGAAATCGGGTGGCAGAGGGGAAGAAGCTGTTCCTGAATCGTTGAGTGTGTGCCTTCAGGCTTCTGTACCTGCTCCTGATGGTAACAATGAGAAGAGGGCATGTCCTGGGTGACAAGGGTCCTTAATGATGGATGGTGCCTTTTTGAGGCATCTCTCCTTGAAGATGTCCTGGATACTACAGAGACTAGTACCATAAAATCTGGTTCATCACACAACACCCAATCCAAAATTGTCTTTACCCTAGTGAACTCAACCACAAGCTGCTCTAAAAAAAAATCTCAGAACCATTCTACAAATTCCCTCTCTTGAGATCCAGCACCAACCTGATTTGTCCAATCTCCCTGCATGTTGCAATCCCCCATGACTATTGCCTTTTTTACATGCCTTCTCTATCTTCTGTTGGAATTTGTAACCCATATCCTGGCTACTGTTTGGAGGCCTGTATATAACTCCCATCAGGCTCTTTTTACATTTGCAGTTCCTTAACTCTACTAACAAGGATCCTATATTTTACAATCCTATGTCACATCTAAGGATTTGATTTCATTTTTTACCAACAGAGCCACCCCACCTCCTGTGCCTACTGCCTGTACTTTAGATACAATGTGTATTCCAGGATGTTAAGCTCCCAACTATAATCTTCTTTCAGCCACAACCCAGAGATGCCAATCACTCAACATCGTAACTGCCAATGTCTAGCTGTGCCACAAGGTCACTTACCTTATTCCAGATACTGTGTGCATTCAATTATAACACCTTCACTCCTGTATTCATCACCCTTTTCAATTTTGTCCCCATGTTACACTTCAAACCATCCCACTGACAACAATTTAGCCCTATCATCTGCCTGACCTTCCTGACAGTCTCACACACTGGCACCAACTATCCCATCCTCAGCCCTATCACTCCGGTTCCTGTCTTCCTGCCAATTTAGTTTAAACCTTCCCCAACAGCTCTATCAAACCTGCCCTCAAAGATATTGGTCCCCTTCTGGTTCCGGTGAAACCTATCCTTCTTGTTCAGTCCATACATCCCCAGAAGAGATCCCAGTGATCCAGGGATTCAAAACCCTGTCCTCTGCACTATTTCTTCAGCCTCGCATTCATCTGCCGAATCATCCTATTCTTACTTTCAGTGGGGCCTGGCACAGGCACCAATCCTGAGATTACTATTTTTGAGGTCCTGTTTTTCAGCTTTCTGCCTAACTCCCGATATTCTATTTTTAGGACCTCATCCTTTTTCCCACCTATGCAGTTGGTACCAGTATGTATTGTACCACAACTTCTGGCTGTTCGCCCTCCCCTTTTAGAATTCTCTGGACCCCATCTGAGACATCCCTGAACCTGACACCTATGGAGGCAAAATCCAATGTAGGAAAAAAACCCCACAAAAGACAAAGAACAGAATAATAATAATAGAACACAATAAATATAAATGTCTCTTTCACGTCCACAGAGTCTCCTGTCTGCTTCTTTAACTACCCACTATCACTGCTGCACTCCTCTTCTCCCCCTTCCCCACTGAGCCTCAGAGCCAGACGAAGTGCCAGAGACCCGGTTGCTGTGGCATTCCCCTTGTTATCTCCCTGGTAAGTTGTTTCTCCACCAACAGTATCCAAAGTGGTCTCATATATACTGCTTACTATAGTTACTTTCCCCAAGCAGTAAGGCTGATCAACACCTCCACCCACTAACACAAACCTCCACACCCCGAACCACCACTACTTTATCACGTCTGTACCTCCTGTGCCAGCGTCACTTTATAAACATACAATCAATCTACGTATACAAGCTATCTTATACATTTATATTTATTGTGTTCTATTATTATTATTCTGTTCTTTGTCTTTTGTGGTGGGGGGGGGGGGGGGGTTCCTACATCGGATCCAGAGTAACAATTATTTCATTCTCTTTTACACTTGTGTACGGGAAATGACATTAAACAATCTAGAATCTAAAGAAGAAATAGTGCAAAACTTAACATCCATGGTCATAATGTTCAGTAGTGTTAATTTTTTTTCTATATAAATTTTTAATTCCCACTCTGAGCATGACAACTACCCACCCCAAGTACCTCTTGAGTGCCAAGGAGATGTCCTTAACTCAGGAAAGCATTGTACTCATACTGGCAACCTTACAGGCAGTATCATTCCCCCTAAGTACACTATACTAAGTTCATTCCCTGAAGTTTTAGATCTGCCATTTTTTTTTGAATTTCAGATGCCTTCTGCAGCCCGGTTAAATTTGTTTAACATGTAAGCTTCATTTTACAGTGGTAAACATGTAGTAATTGGATATCAAATGTTTTCATCAGATCCCACATACCACAGCTGCTACACATCTCCTGCCCAGCCATAATCACAAGAGATTCTGCAGATGTGGAAATCCAGAGCAACACACACAAAATGCTGGAGGAACTCAGCAGATCAGGCATTATCTATGGAGAAGAATAAACAGTCAATATTTCAGGCTGAGACCCTTCATCAGAACTGGAAATGAAAGGGGAAGATATCAGAATAAGAAGGTGGGGGAGAGGAGAAGGAGGACAAGCTAGAAGGTGATAGTTGAGGGTGGGGGAGGGATGAAGTAAAAAGCTGGGATGTGATAAGTGGAAAAGGTAAAAGCGCTGGAGAAGAAGGAAACTCATAGGAGAGGAGAGTGGACCATGGGAGAAAGGGAAGAAGGAGAGGAGCTAGGGGCAGTTGATAGGCAGGTGAGGAGAAGAGAAGAGGTAAGAGAAGGGTCAGAAATGGAGAATTCAAAAAGAGGGAAGGGAGAGGGAAAGATTACCAGAAGTTGGAGAAATTGATGTTCATGCCATCAGATTGGAGGCTACCCTGATGGAATATGAGGTGTCGCTTATCCAACCATGCCTGCTTTGCCCTAATTAACATAATTAATTGTAGTAATTTATCTTTTAAAGATGTATCTTCACCATTGTCCATTGCATATCAAGGTCCCCTGGCCATAGACAAAGCACTGAGTAGGCACTGCACGCTGTACTGAATCACGTTCGCCTTTGCAGAGCCCATGGTGTTGTATTCCCTTGTTGCATGCTCTTGAGGCTTACCTAATTACCCAGTGGATTACTTGTTTACCACTCATCAAACTGATGAGGTTCAAAAATGCAACTGCAGTTATAGAGTACACGTCCTGCAGACGCCACACTCAAGGGGCATTAGTGAGAGGCCTCTTTTCTGTAATTTCTCTTTCAATCTCCTTCACAGTATGGTGTGAGTTTGTGTTATGCAGTCATAGAGCACTATGTCACAGAAACAGGCTCTTCATCCCATCTAGTCCCTACCAAACTGTTATTCTGCCTGGTCCCATTGACCCTCACGTGGATCAGACCCTTCATCCATCTTGTCCATGCTAACCAATATGCTCCATCCAAGGTAGTCCCATTTGGCAGTGTTTGGGCCAAAACCTCCTAAATCCTTCCAAGCCATAAAACTGGCTGTCTTTAAAAAAATGTTATTGAACCTTATTGTTATGGGACCTACCTCAATCTTTTCCTCTGGCAGCTCATATGTGTGAGTGAATGAGAGAGAGAGATCCCATCATTGCTGCTAGAAATTTAAATTAAAGTAATTAAAAATCCAGAATTACCAAGTTTGTATCAGTGACCCCAACTGCAAAACCATCAGATTGTCATTAATGTCCATCTGGTTGATTGATGTCCTTAAAAGAAACAAATCTGCTTTTAGAATTGGAATCAGGTTTAATATCACTGGCATATGTTGTGTGAAATTTGTAGTTTTGCAGCAGCAGTATGTTGCAATATGAAGTAATAAAAACTATATATTTCAAAAAATTAAGTAAGTAGTCCAAAAAGAGAGCGAAATAGAGTGAGGTTGTGTTCACAGGTTCAATGCCCATTCAAAGCTGTGATGGTGGAGGGGAAGAAACTGTTCCTGAAACGTTGAGTATCTTCAGACTCCTGAACCTCCTCATTGATGGTAACAATGAGAAGAGGGCACATCCTGGATGATGGGGATCTTTTATAATAAATGCTGCTTTTTTAAGGCATCTCCTTTGGAAGGTGTCCTGGATGCTAGAGAGGCTGGTGCCCATGATAGAGCTGGCTGAGTTTACAACTTTCTGCAGCTTTTTTTCTGATCCTGTGCAGTGACCCTTCCATACCAGATGGTGATATAATCATTTTGAATGCTTTCTATGGTACATATGTAGAAACTTGCCGGTGTCTTTGATGACATAACAATTCTCTTCAAACTCCGAATGCAATATAGTCATTGATGTGCCTTCTTTGTAATTGCATCAATATGTTGGGGCCAGGAAGATCCTCAGAGATGTTTTCACCCAGGTGCTTGAAACTGCACACCCTTCCCTCTGCTGATCCCTCGAGAAGGATGGGTGTGTGTTCCCTCAACTTCCCCTTACTGCAGTCCATAATCAATAGCTTGGTCTTCCTGATGTTAATGCAATATTGTTGCTGCACCACCACATTGTTACATAACAGGTAAACAATAGGAACAAATTAGGTAATTCTGCCCATCCAGTATGCTATGCCATTCAGTCATGGCTGATTTATTTTCCCTCTCAACGCCATTCTCTTGCTGTCTCCCATTAACCTATGACACCCTCATTAATCAAGAACCTGTTAGTCTCCACTTTAAATATGGTTGGCCTCCACAGCCATCTATGGTAATGAATTCCACAGATTCATCACCCTCCAGCTAAAGAAATTTCTCTAATCTCTGTTCTAAAGGGACATTCTGAGGCTGTGCTCTCTTGTCCTAGACTCTCACTATTGGAAACATCCTCTGCACGTCCACTCTATCTAGGCATGAATAGGTACTTGATGGTTGATACAGACATGCTGGGCAAAGGTGCCCATTTCTATGATGTATGACTATATGTGACTCTGGAACCAGCAATGTATGTAGGTCCTAACTAGCTCCTCAAGTTGAGCTAATTAGGACTGATCATAATTATAGGCATTTGCCAACTTCATATCCTGTGAACACCTTAGAAAAAAATGTTTTTCAGACCTCAAGATGAATATGAGCCTCTTTTCTTGAGAAGCTAGGTCCAAACCTGTCATTCTTGCCATAAACTGATAATCTCCAATTTTGTACCATCCTTGGAAATAATTTTGTCTGAGTAGAAAAAGATAGTCCACGCTTGGAATTGATTATTAAGAGCAAATTAAAGGCAGGCGGGGGGCAAACACAGCGGCCATCTTACAAGTAGACAGCATGGTGATCTTGAGGCTTTAGTTCTTCAAGGCTTCAGCTAAGAGAGGCTTCATTCAGAGAAAGCGAAGAAAGCTCTAGTTTAGCCTTTTCTCCCTTCCTTTCTTTATAGTTACAGTTAGGACATTAGAGATGCCAGGCAGGATAGTTGAATGCTCCTCTTGTGGGATGTGGGAAGACAGGACAACTACAACTGCAAGAAGTGCATCCAGCTGCAGCTTCTAGCAAACCATGTTAAGCAGTTGGAGCTGGAACTGGATGAATTCAGGATCATTGAGGGGCTGAAGAGGTGATGGATAGAACATACTATATCGAGAGGTAGTTACACTCAAGGTCTGGGACACAGGAAACTGGGTGACAGTCAAGAAGGGGAAAGGGATTAAGGAGCCAGTGCAGAGTACTCTTGAAGCCGTTTCCCTCAATAACAAGTATATCACTTTGGATACTCACGGGGGAGGTGAGCTAACAGTGGTTGGATCCAACACAGATGCCTTGTGCAGGAAGGCACAGAGTCGACTGTACTTCCTAAGAAGGTTGGCGTCATTCAATGTCTGTAGTGAGATGCTGAAGATGTTCTATAGGTCAGTTGTGGAGAGCGCCCTCTTCTTTGTGGTGGCGTGTTGGGGAGGAAGCATTAAGAAGAGGGACGCCTCGCGTCTTAATAAGCTGGTAAGGAAGGCAGGCTCTGTCGTGGGCAAAGTACTGGAGAGTTTAACATCGGTAGCTGAGCGAAGGGCGCTGAGTAGGCTACGGTCAATTATGGATAACTCTGAACATCCTCTACATAGCACCATCCAGAGACAGAGAAGCAGTTTCAGTGACAGGTTACTATCGATGCAATGCTCCTCAGACAGGATGAAGAGGTCAATTCTCCCCAATGCCATTAGGCTTTACAATTCTACCGCCAGGACTTAAGAACTTTTTAAAAGCTATTATTAATGCTTTTTGAGATAGTGATTTAGATGCATATCATATTTTTTTACTGAGTTAAGTATTGTATGTAGTTTTGCTACAACAAGTGTATGGGACATTGGAAAAAAAGTTGAATTTCCCCATGGGGATGAATAAAGTATCTATCTATCTATCTATCTATCTATCATAAGATCATCAGCTATAGGAGCACTATTAGGCCATTTGGCCCATTGAGTCTGCTCATGGCTGATCCAATTATCCTCTCAGCCCCAATCTTCTGCCTTCTCCCCATATCCATCATGCCCTGACCAATCAAGAATCTATCAACTTCTGCCTTAAATACACATAAAGACTTGGCCTCCACAGCTGCCCATGGCAAAAAATTACACAAATTCACCACTCACTGGCTAAAAGAATTCCTCCTCATCTCTGTTCTAAAGGGACGCCACTCTATTCTGAGGCTGTGTCCTTTGGTCTTAGACCCTCCCACCAAAGGAAACATCCTCTCCACATCCACTCTATCAAGGCCTTTCACCATTCGAAAGGTTTCAATGAGTACACCCCTCACTCTTCTGAATTCCAATGAATACAGGCCCCGAGCCATCAAACGCTCTTCATATGACATCATTCAATCCTGGAATCATTTTCGTGAGCCTCCTTTGAACCCTCTCCAGTTTCAGCACATCCTTTCTAAGATAAGTGACCTGAACCTGCTCACAATACTCCAAGTGAGGCCTCACCAGTGATTTATAAAATGTCAACATTATGTCTTTGCTTTTATGTTCTAGTCCTTTTAAAATGAATACTAACATTACATTTGCCTTCCTCACCACAGACACAACCTGTAAATTAACCTTTAGGAAATCCTGCACAAGGACTCCCAAGTGCTTTAGCACCTCAGTTTTTTGTATTTTCTCTCCATTTAGAAAATAGTCAGCCCTTTCATTTCTTCTACCAAAGTGCATGACCATACACTTCCCGACACCGTATTCCATCTGCCATTTCTTTGCCCATTTTCCTAAAGTCTTTCTGTAGCCTCTCTACTTCCTCTAGGCTACCTGCCCCTCCGTCTATCTTCATCTCATCTGCAAATTTTGCAACAAAGCTACAAATTCCATCATCCAAATCACTGAAATATAACATAAAAGGAATCGGTCCCAATTCATACCCCTGTGGAACACAACTAGTCACTGCCAACCAGCCAGAAAAGGCTCCCTTTATTCCCACTCTTTGCCTCCTGCCAATCAGCCACTGCTTTATCAATGCTAGAATATTTCCTGTAATACCATGGGCTCACAGCTAGTTAAGCAGTCTCATGTGTGACACCTTATCAAAGCCCTCTGAAAATCCAAGTACACAACATTAACTGATTCTTCTTTATCTATCCTGCTTGTTATTTCTTCAAAGAATTCCAACAAATTTATCAGGCAAGATTTTCCTTTAAAGAAACCATGTTAACTACAGCCTATTTTAACATGTGCCTCCAAGTATTCTGAGACCTCATCCTTAATAATTGACTCCAACACCTCTGAGGTCAGACTAACTGGCTTATACTTTCCTTTCTTATGCTATTCCCCCTTCTTGAAAAGTGGAGTGATATTTGCAATGTTCCAGTCTTCCAGAACTGTTCCAGAATCTAGTGATTCCTGAAAGATTATTACTAATACCTCCACAATCTTTTCAGTCATCTCTTTCAGAACTCTGGAGTGTACACCATCTGGTCCGGGTGACTTATCTACCTTCAGACCTTTCAGTTTCCCAAGAACCTTCTCTCTAGTTATGGTAACTTCACACACTTCATGTCCCTGACACCTGGAACTTCCACTGTACGGCTAGTGTCTTCCACAGTGAAGACTGATGCAAAATACTTATTCAGTTAATCCACCATTTTGTTGTCCCCCATTACTATCCAGTATTATGTCTTGGCCTGATATCCACTCTTGCCTCTCTTTTATACTTTATGTATCTGAAGAAACCTTTGGTGTCCTCTTTAATATTATTGGCTGGTTTACTTTCAATTTCCATCTTAATGACTTTTTTAGTTGCCTTCTGTTGGTTTTCAAAAGCTTCACAATCCTCTAACATCCCATTAATCTTTGCTCTATTATATGCCCACTCTTTGGCTTTGATGTTGGTTTTGACTTCTTTTGTTCACCACGGTTGTGTCATCTTTCCTTTAGAATACTACCTCCTCTTTGGAATATATATATCCTGCGCCTTCTGAATCACTTCCAGAAATTCCAGCCATTGCTGCTCTCCCATCATTCTTTTCCAGTCAGTTCTGGCCAGCTCCTCTCTCATGCCTCTGTAATTCCCTTTACTCTACTGTAATACTGATACATCTGACTTTAGCTTCTCCTTCTCAAATTTCAGGCTGTATTCGATCATATTATGTTAACTTTCCCCTAGGGGTTCTTTTACCTTAAGCTGCCTAATCAATTTTGTATTGCACAACACCCAATCCAGAGTAGCTGATCCCCTGGTAGGCTCAACCGCAAGTTGCTCTAAAAAAGCCATCTTGTAGGCACTCTAGAAATCCCTCTCCTGGAATCGAACACCAACCTGATTTTCCCAATCTACCTGCATATTGAAGTCCTCCATGATTATTGTAACATTGCCCTTTTGGCTTGCATTTTCCATCTCCCATTGTAATCTGTAGGCCACATCCTTACTACTGTTTGGGGGTCTGTTTACAACTCCCATCAGGGTCTTTTTACCCTTGCAAGTCCTCAGCTCAATCCACAATGATTCAATACCTTCCAACCCTATGTTATCTCTTTCTAATGATTTGATTTATTTTTTTTTACCAACAGAGCAACGTTGCCCCCTCTGCCTTCCTGCCTAGCCTTTCAATACAATGCATATCCTTGGACATTTAGATCCCAGCTATAATCTTTCAGCCATGATGCCCACAATATCATACCTGTCAATCTGCAACTGTGTTGCAAGTTCATCTACCTTATTCCATATACTGCGCGCATTTCGATACAACACCTTCAGTCCTGTATTCACCCTTTTCAATTGTGTCCAGTCTCAGGTCTCAGGCTCTGTGACTCAGAAGGGAAGATGGGCAGAAGAGGTGATAGGGGATTCATTAGTTAGCTTAGTAGGCAGAGGGGGTGGTGTGGCCCTGTGTATAAGAAATAATATTAAATCATTAGAAAGGAATGACATAGGATCAGAAGGTGTAGAGTCTCTATGGGTTGAGTTAAGTAATGGCAAGGGTAAAAGGACACTAATAGCAGTTGTATACAGGCCTCCAAACAGCAGCTGGGATGTGGATTACAAATTACAGCAGGAGATAGAAAAGGCGTGTCAGAAGGGCAATGTCATGACAATTGTTGGGGATTTTAACATGAAAGTGGATTGGGAAAACCAGGCCAGTACTGGATCTCAAAAGAGAGAATTTATAAAATGTCTAAGGGATGGCTTTTTAGAACAGCTTGTTGTTGAGCCCACTAGGGGATCGGCTGTGCTGGATTGGGTGTTGTGCAATGATCCGGGAGTGATAAGAGAGCTTAAGGTTAAGGAAACCTTGGGAAACAGTGATCACAATATGATCGAATTCACTTTGAAATGAAGAGACTGGGGAAGAGGCGGTTGGCTCACAAATAGAGAAAGCTTGGAGACTGTGTTAGGAAAGATAGGCAGATGATAGAAAAGGGACGCGCTCAGACCGACGGTTTGAGATGTGTCTGTTTTAACGCAAGGAGTGTTATGAGCAAAGCAGATGAGCTTAGAGTGTGGATCAGTACTTGGAGTTGTGATGTGGTGGCCATTACAGAAACTTGGATGGCTCAAGGACAGGAATGATTACTTCAAATGCCAGGTTTTAGATGTTTCAGAAAGGACAGAGAGGGAGGCAAAATAGGTGGGGGCATGGCACTGTTGATCAGAGATAGTGTCACAGCTGCAGAAAAGGTGGACATCATGGAAGGATTGTCTATGGAGTCTCTGTGGGTGAAGGTTAGGAACAGGAAGGGGTCAATAACTTTACTGGGTGTTTTTTATAGACCACCCAATAGTAACAGGGATATTGAGGAGCAGATAGGGCAACAGATCCTGGAAAGGTGTAATAATAACAGAGTTTTCGTGATGGGAGATTTTAATTTCCCAAATATCAATTGGCATCTCCCTACAGCAAGGGGTTTAGATGGGGTGGAGTTTGTTAGGTGTGTTCAGGAAGGTTTCTTGACACAATATGTAGATAAGCCTACAAGAGGAGAGGCTGTACTTGATTTGGTATTGGGAAATGAACCTGGCCAGGTGTCAGATCTCTCAGTGGGAGAGCATTTTGGAGACAGTGATCATAATTCTATCTCCTTTACAATAGCATTGGAGAGAGATAGGAACAGACAAGTTAGAAAGACATTTAATTGGAGTAAGGGGAATTATGAGGCTATCAGGCAAGAAACTGGAAGCTTAAATTGGGAACAGATGTTCTCAGAGAAAAGTACGGAAGAAAAGTGGCAAATGTTTAGGAGATAGTTGTGTAAAGTTCTGCATAGGTACGTTCCAATGAGACAAGGAAGTTATGGTAGGGTACAGGAACCGTGGTGTACAAAGGCTGTAATAAATCTAGTCAAGAAGAAAAGAAAAGCTTATAAAAGCTTCAGAGAGCTAGGTAATGTTAGAGATCTAGAAGATTATAAGGCTAACAGGAAGGAGCTTAAGAAGGAAATTAGGAGAGCCAGAAGGGGCCATGAGAAGGCCTTGGTGGGCAGGATTAAGGAAAACTCCAAGGCATTTTACAAGTATGTGAAGAGCAAGAGGATAAGACGTGAAAGAATAGGACCAATCAAGTGTGACAGTGGGAAAGTGTGTATGGAACCGGAGGAAAGAGCAGAGTACTTAATGAATACTTTACTTCAGTATTCACTATGGAAAAGGATCTTGGCGATTGTAAGAATGACTTGCAGTGGACTGAAAAGCTTGAGCATGTAGATATTAAGGAAGAGGATGTGCTGGGGCTTTTGGAAAGCATCAAGTTGGATAAGTCGCCGGGACCGGATGAGATGTACCCCAAGCTACTGTGGGAGGCGAGGGAGGAGATTGCTGAGCCTCTGGCAATGATCTTTGCATCATCAATGGGAATGAGAGAGGTTCCGGAGGATTGCAGATATTGTTCCTTTATTCCAGAAAGGGAGTAGAGATAGCCCAGGACAGTGAGTCTTACTTCAGTGGTTGGTAAGTTGATGGAGAAGATCCTGAGAGGCAGGATTTAAGAACATTTGGGGAGGCATAATATGATTAGGAATAGTCAGCATGACTTTGTCAAAGGCAGGTTGTGCCTTACAAGCCTGATTGAATTTTTTGAGGATGTGACTAAACACATTGATGAAGGAAGAGCAGTAGATGCCGTGCATAAGGACTTCAGCAAGGCATTTGATAAGGTACCCCAAGCAAGGCTAACTGAGAAAATAAGGAGACATGGGATCCAAGGGAACATTGCATTGTGGATCCAGAACTGGCTTGCCCACAGAAGGCAAAGAGTGGTTGTAGACGGGTCATATTCTACATGGAGGTCAGTGACCAGTGGTGTGCCTCAGGGATCTGTTCTGGGATCTTTACTCTTTGTGATTTTTAGAAATGACCTGGAGAGGAAGAGGAGGGATGGGTTAGTAAGTTTGCTGATGACACAAAGGTTGGAGGTGTTGTGGATAGTATGGAGGGCTGTCAGAGGTTACAGTGGGACATTGATAGGATGCAAAACTGGGCTGAGAAGTGGCAGATAGAGTTCAACCCAGATAAATGTGAGGTTCATTTTGATAGGTCAAATATGATGGCAGAATATAGTATTAATAGTAAGACTCTTGGCAGTGTGGAGGATCAGAGGGATCTTGAGGTCCGAGTGCATTAGACACTCAAAGCAGCTGCGCAGGTTGCCTGTGTGGTTAAGAAGGCATAAGGTGCATTGGCCTTCATCGTCGTGGTATTGAGTTTCGGAGCCGAGAGGTAATGTTGCAGCTATATAGGACCCTGGTCAGACCCCACTTGGAGTACTGTGCTCAGTTCTGGTCGCCTCACTACAGGAAGGATGTGGAAACCATAGAAAGGGTGCAGAGGAGATTTACAAGGATGTTGCCTGGATTGGGGAGCATGCCTTATGAAAACAGGTTGAGTGAACTCGGCCTTTTTTCCTTGGAGCGACAGAGGATGAGAGGTGACCTGATAGAGGTGTATAAGATGATGAGAGGCATTGATCGTGTGGATAGTCAGAGGCTTTTTCCCAGGGCTGAAGTGGGTGCCACGAGGACTCAGGTTTCAGATGCTAGGGAGTAGGTACAGAGGAGATGTCAGGGGTACGTTTTTTACTCAGAGAGTGGTGAGTGCGTGGAATGGGCTGCCAGCAATGCTGGTGGAGGCGGATACGATAGGGTCTTTTAAGAGACTTTTGGATAGGTACATGGAGCTTAGAAAAATAGAGGGCTATGGGTAAGCCTAGTAATTTCTAAAGTAGGGACACGTTTGGCACAACTTTGTGGACTGAAGGGCCTGTATTGTGCTGTAGATTTTCTATGTTTCTATGAAATTTGAGGAGAAACTAAATTCCAATGTGTCGGTATTTCAGTGGAATAAAGGAAATTGCAATGGCATGAGAGAGGAACTGGCCAAGGTTGACTGGAAAGGGACACTAGCAGGAAGGACAGCAGAACGGCTGGAGTTTCTGTGAAAATGAAGGAAGTACAAGACATATATTCCAAATAAGAAGAAATTTTTTAATGGAAGAAGGACACTGGCGTGGCTGACAAGTGAAGTCAGAGCCAAAGTAAAAGCAAAAGAGAGGGCATACAAGGAAGTCAAAGCTAGTGGGAAGATGAGTATTGGGAAGTTTTAAAAACTTGCAGAAAGGAACTAAGAAAGTCATTAGGAAGGAAAAGATGAATTATGAAAGGAAGCTGGCGACTAATATCAAAGAAGATACTAAAAGCTTTTTTAAGTATATAAAGGGTAAAAGAGAGTTGAGGATAGGTATAGGACTAATAGAAAATGACGCTGGAGATATTATAATGAGAGACACAGAGATGGCAGAGGAACTGAATGCATATTTTGCATCAGTCTTCACATTCAAGAATGTCAGGGAAGTAAAATACATGCAGTGAAAATTACGACTGAGAAGGTGCTCAGGAAGTTTAGTGGTCTGAGGGTGAATAAATCTCGTGGACCTGTTGGACTGTGCCCTCGGATTCTGAAGGAAGTAGATGGGGAAATTGCAGCGGTACTAACAATGATCTTTCAAGAATCGATAGATTCTGGCATTGTACCAGATGACTGGAAAATTGGAAATGTTACTCCGTTACTTAAGAAGGGTGGGAGGCAGCAGAAAGGAAACTATAGACCTGTTAGCCTGACATCAGTGGTTGGGAAGTTGTTGGAATCGATTGTTAGGGATGAGATTACAGTGTACCTGGAGGCACATGACAAGATAGGCCAAAGCCAACATGGTTTCCTGAAAGGAAAATCCTGCTGTTGGGACCGCTGCTTTTTACAATGTTTGCTAATGATTTGGACTATGGGATTAATGGGTTTTAGGCTGAATTTGCCAATGATACAAAGATAGGTGGAGGAGCGGGTAGTATTCAGGAAACATCAAGCCTGCAGAGAGACTTAGATAGTTTAGGGGAATGGGCAAAGAAGTGGCAAATGAAATACAATATTGAAAAGTGTATGGTCATGCACTTTGGTGGAAGAAATAAACAGGCAGACTATTATTTAGATGGGAAGAGAATTCAAAATGCAGAGGTGCCAAGGGACTTGGGCGTCCTTGTGCAAGATACCCTAAAGGTTAACCTTCAGGTTGAGTCAGTAGTGAAGAAGGTGAATGCAATGTTGGCATTCATTTCTAGAGGTATAGAGTATAAGAGCAGGGATATGATATTGAGGCTCTATAAGGCACACGTGAGACCACACTTGGAGTATTGTGTGCAGTTTTGGGCTCCTTATTTTAGAAAGGATATATTAACATTGGAGAGGGTTAGCAGAGAAGATTCACGAAAATGATTCCAGGAATGAAAGGATTACCTTATGAGGAATGTCTGGCAGCTCTTGGGCTGTATTCCCTGGAGTTCAGGAGAATGAGGGAGAATCTCATAGAAACATTACAAGTGTTAAATGGCCTGAAGTTATTTCCCATGGTAGGGGAGTCTAGGACAAGAGGGCACGACTTCGGGATTGAAGGACATCCATTTAGAACAGAGATGCAGAGAAATTACTTTAGTCAGATGGTGGTAAATTTGTGGAATTTGTTGCCACGAGCGGCTGTGGAGGCCAAGTCATTGGGTGTAATTAATAGACAATAGACAATAGGTGCAGAAGTAGACCATTTGGCCCTTCTAGCCTGCACCGCCATTCTGAGATCATGGCTGATCATCTACTATCAATACCCGGTTCCTGCCTTGTCCCCATATCCCTTGATTCCCCTATCCATAAGATACCTATCTAGCTCCTTCTTGAAAGCATCCAGAGAATTGGCCTCCACTGCCTTCTGAGGCAGTGCATTCCAGACCCCCACAACTCTCTGGGAGAAGAAGTTTTTCCTTAACTCTGTCCTAAATGACCTACCCCTTATTCTCAAACCATGCCCTCTGGTACTGGACTCTCCCAGCATCTGGAACATATTTTCTGCCTCTATCTTGTCCAATCCCTTAATAATCTTATATGTTGCAATCAGATCCCCTCTCAATCTCCTTAATTCCAGCATGTACAAGCCCAGTCTCTCTAACCTCTCTGCGTAAGACAGTCCAGACATCCCAGGGATTAACCTCGTGAATCTACGCTGCACTTCCTCTATAGCCAGGATGTCCTTCCTTAACCCTGGAGACCAAAACTGTACACAATACTCCAGGTGTGGTCTCACCAGGGCCCTGTACAAATGCAAGAGGATTTCCTTGCTGTTATACTCAATTCCCTTTGTAATAAAGGCCAACATTCCATTAGCCTTCTTCACTGCCTGCTGCACTTGCTCATTCACTTTCAGTGACTGATGAACAAGTACTCCTAGATCTCTTTGTATTTCTCCCTTACCTAACTCTACACCGTTCAGATAATAATCTGCCTTCCTGTTCTTACTCCCAAAGTGGATAACCTCACACTTATTCACATTAAACGTCATCTACCAAGTATCTGCCCACTCACTCAGCCTATCCAAGTCACCCTGAATTCCCCTAACATCCTCATCACATGTCACACTGCCACCCAGCTTAGTATCATCAGCAAACTTGCTGATGTTATTCTCAATGCCTTCATCTAAATTGTTGATGTAATTCGTAAACAGCTGTGGTCCCAATACCGAGCCCTGTGACACCCCACTAGTCACCACCTGCCATTCCGAGAAACACCCATTCACCGTTACCCTTTGCTTTCTATCTGCTAACCAGTTTTCTATCCATGTCAATGCCTTCCCCCCGATGCCATGAGCTCTGATTTTACTCACCAATCTCCTATGTGGGACCTTATCAAATGCCTTCTGAAAATCGAGGTACACTACATCCACTGGATCTCCCTTGTCTAACTTCCTGGTTACATCCTCGAAAAACTCTAATAGATTAGTCAAGCATGATTTGCCCTTGGTAAATCCATGCTGGCTCGGCCCAATCCTATCACTGCTATCTAGATATGCCACTATTTCATCTTTAAGGCAGAGATAGGTAGGTTCTTGATTAATCAGAGCATCAAAGGGTATGGGGAGAAGGCAGGAGAATGGGGATGACTGGAAAAATTGGACAGGAAGTTCCGTGGGCGAGAAGGAGACTCCCAGATAGTATGATGCACCAGGGTGCCAGGGTTCAGGACATCTCAGATCGAGTCCTCAGTATTCTGATGTGGGAGGGTGAACAGCCAATAGGACAAGTGACAAGGTTCTGCATAGGGAGTTCAGGGAGTTGGGTGCTAAACAATGCTTCCTCGAATGTGTAACGACTGGTCTACACAAGAATCTTGACCTGTGCAATTTTTAGCCCGGTGACAACATTTGTGCACACTAAATTTTCAAGTGGAAGTAAACCTGAAGCTATTCTGAGGATAATAAACTACCAAGACCAGTTTGTGGTTCATTGTTTAAAAGAAATAAAATAATGCACATCAATGAGTCTTATTTCTCATATACTATACGACAGCATGTAATAATATCAATCTTTCATGTGTTATTACAGTTGTTTGAAATGGTCAAACAAAATTACAAAACTAGTTGACAAAATTTCAAGATAGCAGTTTCTACTGTTTCATTAAGCCATTCTGTTTTAAATGAACTACCTGTTCTTTTCTGCTTCATGCTCTTTGCTTCTTTGGAATTCAATATAGTGATTCAATAATTTCTTCAATAAAACAGAATAAATAAGGCAATTCTAAATTCCACAGACAAATCATCACAAAGTCCACGTTGTCAACATCAGAAGCCGGAAAAGGAAATGTAATTGTGTAGAATTGTGAAATATATTTAACATGCCATTGAGGTAGAGGGTGACAACTTTTTTGTGCAGTTTAAATTCCTTTGTGCGCTAGTAACAAATGATGTGTGTGCATGCCCACATGCATACCTTAGAGGGAACATTTGTGCTAAGTTAATGGGCAGGAACTTCAGGAATGTGAGCTCAGGATTGTCATCCATGCCACTGGCTAGTGAGGCCGGAACTAGGAAGATTATACAGTTTAACACATGGCTAAGGATTTGGTATAGGAGGGAGGGCATAAGATTGTTGGATCATTGGGCTCTCTTCCAGGGAAGGTGGGATCTGTACCGAAGGGACAATTTGCACCCAAACTGGAGGGGTCCTAATATTCTAGCGGGAAGATTTGTTAATGCTGCACGGTGCGGTTTAAACTAGAGTTGCAGGGGGATTATTAAACACAAAATAATTGGTTGTATAATTACTCACCCCCTTCAAGTCAGTAGTTAGTAGATGCACCTTTGGCAGCAATTACAGCCTTGAGTCTGTGTGGATAGGTCTCTATCAGCTTTGCACATCTGGACACTCCAGGTTTTCCTCATTCTTCTTTACAAAACTGCTCAAGCTCTGTCAGATTGCATGGGGATCATGAGTGAACAGCCCTTTTCAAGTCCAGCCACAAATTCTTGATTGGATTTAGGTCTGAACTCTGACTTGGCCACTCCAGGACTTTAAATATGTTGTTTTTAATCATTCCTGTGTAGCTTTAGCTTTATGCTTGGGGTCATTGTCTTGCTGGAAAACAAATCACCCAAGTCGCAGTTCTCTTGCAGACTGCATCAGGTTTTCCTCTAGGATTTCCTAGTATTTTGCTCCATTCATTTCACCCTCTACTTTCCCAAGCCTTCCAGAGCATGCTGCAGGGAAGCATTTCCACAGCAAGATCCAGCCACTGCAATGATTCGTGTAGGAATGGTGTGTTTTTGATGATGTGCCGTCTTTGGTTTATACCAAACATAGGATTTAGTCTGATGGCCAAAAAGCTCAACTTTGGTTTCATCTGACCAGATTTCATGTGAGTTTTCTCAACAGTGCCTTTCTCTTTGCCACTCTCCCATAAAGGTGCGACAGTCTCTCCCATCTCAGCCACTGAAACTTGTAACTGCTCCAGAGCTATCAATGGTCTCTTGGTGGTCTCCCTCACTAGTCCCCTTCTTTAACAGTCACTCAGTTTTTGAGGACAGCCTGCTGTAGGCAGATTTACAGCCTACAGGCCATGTTCTTTCCACTTCTTGATGATTGACTTAACTGTACTCCAAGGGATTTTCATTGACTTGGAAATTTTCTTGTATCCATCTCCTGACTTGTGATTTTCAATAACCTTTTTGCAGAGTTTCTTGGAGTGTTCTTTTGTCTTCATGGTGTAGTTTTTGCCAGGATACTAACTCACCATCAGTTGGACCTTCCAGATACAGGTGTATTTTCACTACAATCAGTTGAAACACCTTGACTGCACATGGTGATCTCCATTTAACTAATTATGTGACTTCTAAAGCAAATTGGCTGCACCAGTGATGATTTGGTGTAGTGAGAGTGAATATTTATGAAATTGAGTCCTGCCAAAGCGTTTCCACCCAAAACGTCAACTATACCCTTTTCCATAGATGCTGCCTGGCCTGCTGAGTTCCTCCGTCATTTTGTGTGTGTTGCTGGGATTTCCAGCATCTGCAGATTTTCTCTTGTTTGCAATTAATTATTTTCTGCTTTATATTTGTAATTAATTTTGATCACTTTGTAGCGCTATGCTTTCACTTTGATACGAAAGTGTCTTTTCCTGTTGATCAGAGTCAAAAAAGCCAAATTAAATCCACTGTAATTCAATGTTGTAAAACAATAAAACATGAAAACTTCCAAGGGGGGGGATAGTAAATACTTTTTCTCGGCACTGTAGCAGGTGATTTTAATTTTCCTCATGTTGACTGGGACTCCCATACTGTAAAAGGACTAGATGGGATAGAGTTTGTCAAGTGTATACGGGAAACTTCCCTTCATCAGTGTGCAGAGGTTCCAATGAGAGAGCATGTGATACTGGTATTAGGGAATGAGACAGGACAGGAGACAGAATTTTGTGTAAGGGAACACTTTGCATCCAGTGACCACAATGCTATTAGTTTCAAGGTAAATATGCAAAAAGATTGGTCTAGTCCGTGGGTTCAGACTCTAAATCGTAGAAAGGCCAATTTTGATGGTATCAGAAATAATCTTGCAAGTGTGGATTAAGACAGGCTGTTTTCTAGTTAAGGTGTACTTGGTAAGTGGGACCCAATAAACTGAAACTTTGAGGGTACAAAGCTTGTATGTGCCTGTAAAAGGTAAAAATAACAAGTGTAGGGAACCTTAGTTTTCAAGGGATATTGAGGCCCTGGTTAAGAGAAAAAAAGAGGTATATGGCAATTATAGGCAAGTAGGAACTAATGAGGTACTTATGGAGAGTGCAAGAAATGCAAGAGAACACTGAAGAAAGAAATCAGAAATTAATCTATAAGTGAGGGCTGAAAGGTTACTGCTCCTCCCATGTATGATACTCTTACATTCAGTTCCATGACACATGAAGGGAAACAGAATGCCTTTTCTTTTATAAAATAAAGACCCATTTATGAAGCACCTTTCATATCTTTGACCTGCTCATAAGCACAGGCTCCAGAAGAAATGCTTTTGAAGTGTGCTCCCAGCGTAAAGTAGGAAAATTGGCTGCCAGTTTGAAAACAGTGCAGTTCCACAATCAACAGAGTGATTATAACCAGAATAAAGGTTTTAGTGATGTTGTTTGAGAAATAAACATTGGCCAAAGCACAAGGAGAAACTCTTCTGATCTTCTCTGAACTGGTGCCATGGAATTTGTGACTTAAACCTGACACCATAGACGAGCCTGAGTTCTCACCTCCGAAACGTAAATCACTCTCTGTGCTGACATCCCTTCCTCAATGTTTATCCTCACATCTCTGTGAATTTTAATTCCATAACTTCCTGAAAGGACAACTGAGGCACAGTTCAACACATCCTCCCTTCTTCTGAATCCTTTTTATCCTACTTCACAGTCTTTTTGTTTTTCACCCTGCCCTCATCTTCAGTACCTCCTGCATCTTCTGGCCCCCTCCTCCGCAGGTCCTTCAACCCCTCCCCCACCAATACCTTCACCCACTTTTCCTCATTCCCCTACCATTTCTCCCTACCCATTCATTCCTACTCCATCAAACTACTCTCCCCCTTCGGTCCCTCCTTGCCAAGCATAAACTCCCAATGTTTCTCACAACAATTACCCCCTCCTCCCCTTCTCCCCCAAGTGGACCACGATCCCTCTTCAGTCTATCTTCCACATCCCATAACTCCCGTCCCCAATGTTTCTGCTCCATCTCCTCTGTTCACCAACAGAACAAAAGCCCACTTAAGCACCCTGTTTACTTGCATGACAACATTGAGTCTTCTCTGGGTGTGGATCCCAAAATCCCTTTGTTCCTCCGTACTGCTGAGTATCCTTCCATTAACCTTGAAACCAAGGTGATCCTGTTCTTAACCAAGCACAAACACAACTGACTCTGCAGATGCTGGAAACCCAGAGTAACACACACAAAATGCTAGAGGAACTCAGCAGGTCAGGCAGCATTTGAAGATCTTACTTTTAGCAGCATAGGGCATATGGATTCAGATAAGCAGCATTCACAAGAAAAACATAAATTTTACAAGAATTGCGATGAGGCCACCCTCAGTGTGGAAGAGCAACTCCTTATATTCCATCAAGGTAACCTCCCACCTGATGGGATGAATATCAATTTCTCCTTCTTGTAAAACAATTCCCTCCTCCTCCCCTCTTCTTCTAATCCCCACTCTGGCCTCTTACCTCTTCTCACCTGCCTATCACCTTCCCCTGGGTCCCCTCCTCCTTCCCTTTTTTCTATGGTCTACTGTCCTCTCATCAGATTCCTTCCTCTCCAGCCCTTTACCTTTCTCACCCATTTGGTTTCACCCATCACCTTCTAGCAATCCTCCTTCCTCTCCCCCCACGTTTTTATTCTGGCATCTTCCCCCCTCCTTCCAGTCCTAAGACAGGACACAACCCAAAACATCAACTGATTATTCATTTCCATAGCTGCTGCTTGACCTGCTGAGTTCCTCCAGCATTTTGTGTGTGTTGCTCTGGATCTGCTTAATGTTTATAACTATACACAATTTTTACAAGGAAACACAGTGTGGACAGTGCAAAGTGATCATCATGTTGCTGTACTGAGGTAGTGATTCAGCCTGTGCTGGTCTGTTCAAAAACTGAATGGAAGATGGAATTCAGTGTCGGGAAGTATATGGTCATGCACTTTGTTAGAAGGAATAAAAGTATAGATGATCTTCTAATTCTGAAATTAGAGATGTAAAGGGACTTGGGAGTCCTCGTGCATGATTCCCCAAAGGTTAACTTGCAGATTGACTCGGTGGTAAGGAAGGCAAACGCAATAATAGCATTCAAATTCGGAGGACTAGAATATAAAAGTAAGGATATAATGTCGAGGCTTTATAAGGGACTGCACTTGGAGTACTGTGAGGAGTTTTAGGCCCCTTTAGGCCTTAGAAAGGATGTGTTAGCATTAGAGAGGATCCAGAGGAGGTTCATGTGAATGATCCCAGGAATGAAAGGGTTAACGTATGAAGAGCTTTTGATTGATCTGTACCTTTACTCACTGGAGTTCAGAAGAATGAGGGGGAATCTCTCAGAAACCTATTGAATACTGAAAGGGCCTCCCTAGATAGAGTGGATGTGGAGAGGATGTTTCCTATAGTGGGGGGGGGGGGTGGAAGTCTAGGACCAGAGGGCACAGTCTCAGAATAGTAGGATGACTCTTTAGAACAGAGATGAGGAGGAATTTCTTTAGCTAGATGGTGATGAATCTGTGGAATTTATTGCCATTGATGGCTGTGGAGCCCAAATTATTGGGTATATCTAAAGTGGAGGTTGATAGGTTCATGATTAGTAAGTGCATCGAGGTTACTAAGAAAAGGCAGGAGAATGGGTCAAGAGGGATAATAAATCAGCCATGATGGAATGGCAGAGCAGACTCAATAGGCCAAGTGACCTCATTCTGCCCATGGTCTTATGGTCTTATGATACCAAGTGTGTGCTTGAGACCAGTGCTGGTAAAGTGACCCCATTCTGTAGATTAACCAGACATCGCTGGAGAATGTAATCTGGCTGCAACGTTTTGTAGGCAGTGTGTACTTACTGTAGGTCACGGTACATAAATGAACATAGAAAGCAGCCTCCTGTCGTCCCAGCTGCAAGTCATTTACACTGTAACCGTTTCACTGGCAGGGGCAGATGCGCTGACTGCGTCCTAATAAGCAGTTCGCCTGAGCAGACGTGCAATTTAACTGGAATCAGCTGCAAATTGCTTTGCCATGAAGCTGCAGCAGAGTCATGAAGCTCATTTATCCGTCATCGCCTATCAAAATGCTGGGCCTGCTAGCACTCAACACCTGCCTATACCACAACATGTACAGAGTCACAATGATCTGCTTGGTTAACAGCCATCCACAGACTAATCTACTAATTAGTTCTATGAGCCAGGAAGTCCCTGATTGGATTGATACCCTGTGGTACTGTCAACTCAACAGCAGTTATCTCGTTACTGCAGGCCTCATGAAGAGAGTAGAAAAATGGGCCTTTATAAAACATTAGTCAGTCTGCATTTGGAGTACTGTGATCAGTTTTGGGACCCTTATCTAAGAAAGGATGTGCTGGCATTGGAGAGGGTCCAGAGGAGGTTCACGAGGATGATCCCAAGGCTAACGTACAAGGAGCATTTGATTGTTCTGGGCAATCAAGTTGAGAAGAATGAGGGGGTTCTCATTGAAGCCGACCAAATTTTGAAAGTCCTGGATAGAATGGACTCAGAGAGGATGTTACCAATAATGGGAGAGTCTAGGACCAGAGGGCACAGTCTCAGAATATAAGGGCGTCCCTTTAGAACAGAAATGAGGAGGAATTCCTTTAGCCAGAGGGTGGTGAATCTGTGGAATTCATTGCCATAGATGGCTGTGGAGGCCAAGTCCTTTGGAGGTTGATAGGTTCTTGATTTGTCAGGGTGTCAAAGGTTTCAGGGAGAAGGCAGGAGACTGGGACAGAGAGGGAAAATATGTCAGCCGTAATAGAATGGCAGAGCAGACTGGACAGGCCAAATGGTCTCATTCTGCTCCATTGGCAAATGTTCTAATGGTCTAATTAGTTATATGAGCCAGGAAGTCCATAATTGGATTGGTGCCCTTGTGACACTGTCAACTCAACAACAGTTATCTTGCTCTGGTGAACCTCATGTAAGGAGAAGAAAAATCTGCCTCAGAATGGATAGAACACAGACAGATAGATGGATAGATACTTTATCGATCCCAAAGGAAATTACAGTGTCACAGTAGCATTACAAGTGCACAGATATACAAATATTTAAAGAGAAGTCAAAAAGAATAAAAAATAAGTTACCTCAAACAGTCTCCTTAGTCTAACAAGAGGGAGTCATCACTTCTCCTGCTATAGAGCCTAATGGCAAAGGGTAAGAATAACCACTTTGGAGCAGCACAGTTGTCTTAGTCTATAACTAAAAGTGCTCCTCTGTTCAGCCAAGGTGGCATGCAGAGGATGAGAAACATTGTCCAGAATTGCCAGGATTTTCCATTGGGTCCTTTGTTATATCACAGCCTCCAGTGTGTCCAGTTTGACTCCTATAACAGGAGCTAAGCCATTCTAATCAGATTATTGAGCCTGTTGGCATCATCCATGTTGGTCCGTTGCCCCAGCACACCACCACACAGAAGATTGTACTGACAATAACAGATTGGTAGAACATGTGAAGGAGAGGCCTGCATACTCCAAAGGACCTCAGTCTCCTCAGGAAGTAGACGTGACTATGGTCCTTCCTGTATACAGCCTCTGTGTTGGTGCTCCACTCAAGTTTGTCATCCATCTGCACCCCCAGATACTTGTAGGCCTTCACCATATCCAATTCTTCACCGTCAATAGTAACAGGGAGCAGTGTAGGCTTAGTCTTCCCAAAGTCCATCAGCATCTCCTTTGTTATTGAACTGCAGATGATTCAGCTTGCACCATTTGACGAAGTCCTCCATGAAGGCCCTGTATTCATCCTCCTGTCCTCCCTTTATACACCCAACTATTGCTGAGTCATCAGAGAATTCCTGCAGGTGACATGACTCAGTGTTGTATCTAAAGTCCAAGGTATACAGGGTAAACAGGAAGGGAGCCAATACGGTCCCCTGTCCGGCCCCAGTGCTGTTTATAGCCATGTCTAACACGCAGCTCAGAAGCTGCACAAACTGTGTTCTGCTAGTCAAGTAGTCCGTTATCCAGGATACAATGGAAGTTCTAACCTGCATTGAACAGAGCTTTTCCCCCAGCAGTGAGGGCTGTATGCTATGGAAGGAACTTGAGAAAACAAAAAATATAATCCTCACAGTGCTGTCCTGCTTATCCAGATGGGAGTAGGTTCAGTTCATTGAACATAGAACAATACAGCACATTACAGGCCCTTCAGCCCACAATGTTGTGCTGACCCTTAAACCCTGCCTCCCATATAACCCTCCACCTTAAATTGCTCCATATACCTGTCTAGTAGGTAGACGACAGCATTTTCAACTACTCTGCCCAAGCTTGTTCTTCAGCTCTCTCCTGTATTCCTCTTGATCTTCTCCTTTACCTCCCTCTGCACATGTTTCAATTCCTCCCCATCTCCTGATCTAAAGGCTCTTTCTCTGTGATTGAGAAGAGCCTTTAGATCACTGATGACCTATGGTTTGTTGTTAGGGAAGTAGCGAACAGTCCTTGATGGTATTACAGTGCCCACACAGAAACTGATATAGCCAGTGATGCAATCAGTAAGTCTGTAATGTCCTCCCCAAAATGATACTGCAGCTTCAAGGGTTAACTAGGACAGGTATAGAGTCGGTTGAAACTTTTTTCTCTGAATCTGACAATCTGGAACAATGTCTCTTTTCTTTTTCCATTCTCCATTCTGGATCCTCTCTATGTGTTTGAGTTGCACTTGTGTACTCAGGAGAATGAAATCTTACTCCCTTGGTCTTTGTATTGAGAAATGAGCTCCTTTCCCCACTTTAAAACCGTGCTTCACTCGCGCCCTCACCTAAACTGAGCCCAGCTGGTCCACTGTGGAACAGATTTCATCCCTTCACCAGTGCCTCTTCTCCATGACTGGCCAAAAGGAGGCAGGTTGTGTGCTGCAGATGCTGAGAAGTGGAGTGACCTGGCCGGGAAAGTACTGGTAAAATGGAGTGGATTGATGAATACACCAGCATTCCAGGTCAACTTTCTGGTTGAAGACTTAACCGTTCTGATGACTTAGATTCATAGTCATAGAACGCTACAGCACAGAGGCAAACCCTTCAGCCCATCTAGTCTGTGCCAAACTGTAATTCTATTTAGTCCCATAGACCTGTGCCCAGACCATAGCCCTCCATACCCGTCCCATCCATGTATCTATCCCGTTTTTCTTTAATGTTGAAACTGAACCAGCATCCACCAGTTCTGCTGACAGATTCCACACTTTCACCACCTTTGAATGCTCAGGTTCCCCTTAAACAGTTTACCTTTCATCCTTTTCCCATGACCTCTAGTTCTGGCAACACACACAAAATGCTGGAGGAACTCAGTAGGCCAGGCAGAATCTATGGAAAAAGGTACAGTCGACGTTTCAGGCCAAGTCCCTTTGACAGGACTGGAGAAAAAATGCTGAGGAGTAGATTTAAAAGGTGGGAGAAAGAAACACCAGGTGATAGGTGAAACTTGGAGTGGGTGGTACGAAGCAAGGAGCTAGGAAGTTGATTGGTGAAAGAGATAGAAGGCCATGGAAGAAAGAAGAAAGGGGAAGGAGCACCAGAGGGAGGCGATGGGCAGGCAAGGAGATAACATAAGAAAGGGATAAGGGGATAGGAAATGGTAAAGGGGGTAGTGGAGGCATTACTAGAATTATGAGAAATCGATGTTCATGCCATCAGGTTAGAGGTTACCCAAAAGGAATATAAGGTGTTGTTCCTCCAACCTAAGTGTGGCCTTATCTCAACAGTGGAGGAGGCCATGGATGGACTGTCAGGAACCACTTCCCATTCCCGTTCCAATATGTCCATCCATGGCTTCCTCCACTGTCGGGACCACTTCCCATTCCCATGGCCTTCTAGGAAGTTGATTGGTCTCTTTCACCAATCAACTTCCTAGCTCCTTGCTTCATCCCTCCCCTCCAAGTTTCACCTATCACCTGGTGTTTCTCTCTCCCGTCTCCCCAACTTTCAAATCTACTCCTCAGCTTTTTTTCTCCAGTCCTGTCAAAGGGACTTGGCCCAAGATGTTGACTGTACTTTTTTCCATAGATGCTGCCTGGCCTGCTGAGTTCCTCCAGCATTTTGTGTGTTGCATGGATTTCCAACATCTGCAGATTTTCCCTTCTTTGTGATTTGACCTCTAGTTCTAGTCTCACCCAACCTCAATGGAAAACGCCTGCTTGCACTTTCCCTATCTATACCCCCCACCCCATAATTTTGTATACCTCTATCAAATCTACCCTCATTCTTCTATGTTCTGGGGAATAAAGTCCTAACCTATTCAACCTTTCCCCATACCTTAAGTCCTCAAATCTTGGTAAGATCTTTTTACATTTTCTCTGCACTCTTTCAATCTTACCTGGAGGTAGGTTTCCAAAACTGCACACAATACTCCAAAGTAGATCTCACCAGCACCTTATACAACTTCAACATAACATCCCAACTCCTGTACTCAATACTTTGATTTATGAAAGCCAATGTGACAAAAAAAATTTTATGACTCTATCTACTTGTGATGTCACTTTCGAGGAATTATGGATCGGTATTCCCAGATCCCTTTGTTCTACAGCACTCCTGCACTCTACCATTCACCATGTAAGTCCTACCCTGGTTTGTCCTCCCAAAGTGCAACACTTCACACTTGTTTGCACTAAATTTTATCTACCATTTTTCAGCCCATTTTCGATCTGGTCTAGATCCCACTGCAAACTTTGATAGTCTTCCTCACTGTCCACTACACCCCCAATCTTGTTGTCATGTGGTGACATGTCCCTCCCAGAACATTATGATGCCACATCTATTTCAGCAACTGGATCAAGTTTGCCCAAATCCTTTCGCAGTCAGCACCCTTGCAACTGTATGAAAGAGGGAGAATGTATTTCATCTTGTGCTGTATCATATTGCTTCAACACTTGAGCTCCAGTAGGATTTGTGTTCATATAACAACTCAAGCTCAGATTGCTGCTTAGGGAATATATATATTATATATAAAAGTCACAAGGCTCTCATTGTGGAGCACATAGTACTTAATCAGTGCCAGCTGTTGCACGGAAAATGATGTATAGAATCCGAAGTGAAGAATTTTTCAGAAATTGTTCTCTTTATAAACCCATTATTGTCAGTCCACAGCAGTTTGGGAAACATTTTCTGACAAAGGCAAGGTAGTATTTTTTTGCATTTGACTGCCTAGAACAACAGAATCCCACATAGGCGATTCTGGGCGGCACGTGGCATAGCGGATAGCGCAATGCCTTACAACGCTGGGGATTAGGGTACAATTACCACTGTCATCTGTGAGGAGTTTGTTCGTTCTCTCCTTGACTAAATGGGTTTCCTTTGAGTGCTCCAGTTTCCTCCCGCATTCCAAAGACACATGGGTTAGAGTAGGGGTTAGCATGCTTTGTTGGCACCAGAAGTGTAACAACACCTGCAGTAAGTCCCCAGCAATCATCAGACTATATTGGTCATTGACGCAAATGAAGCATTTCAGTGTATGTTTCAATGTTTTGATATGCATGTGACAACTTCTCTGAGGATTGTCACCTTGTCGTGGTGCAGTGGCTTGTGAATTCCTAGGTCCTGAGAACGATGGCGTCTGGAAGGGTCACCAGTGGTGGTTAGGTCAACGGTGGAGCTGGCAGATGGTGACACATTACAATGGCAATGAAGGCAGAGGAATGGCACAGCACTGTCATCTTGCATCCCGTGCCACTGGGTCCTGACCCCAATCTGTGAAGGACCATGTGGTGACTGCCCATGCATCAACCTAAAACAAAGCCACACACAGGCATACTCCATTAAAGGGAATAACCTATTAGGAGAACATCATACTCGACTTGAGTAATCACACTAATACATGTGACAAATAAAGCTAATCTTTCTCTTTCTCTTTTTCATAGAAACATAGAAAACCTACAACACAATACAGGCCCTTTGGCCCACAATGCTGTGTCAAATATGTAATTACTTTAGAAATTATCTAGGGTTACCCATAGCCCTCTATTTTCCTAAGCGCCATGTACCTGTCCAGGAGTCTCTTAAAAAGATCCTATTGTATCCGCCTCCACCAACGCCGCCAGCAGCCCATTCCACGCACTCACCACTCTGCATAAAAAACTTACCCCTGACATCTCCTCTGTACCTACTTCCAAGCACCTTAAAACTGTTCCATGAATTTAAAGCACATCCATTATACAAAAAAGAATCAATTGAACATAAGTGCAAGAGGTGGCCCTAGTGTTCTGTTGTTGAGGTAGGGTTAGGGTTGCTGAGGCAGATCAACAAGGTCGTCGGAAAGTAGCTGTTGCTGAACGTGGCAGTGTGGGACTTCAGGCTTCTCTACATCCTCCCTGATGGTAACAGGGAGAAGAGGGCATGACATAGGTGGCGGGGATCCTTGGTGAAAAATGTCACCTACCTGAGGCAGTACTCAATACCGAAAGAATAGAAGGGTTTTAAAGTTCAAAGTAAATTTATTATTATAGTATGTGTACTTATGCTAACATATGCTCCCTTGAGATTGATTTTCTTGCAGGCATTTGCAGGGAAAATTAAATACAATATAATTCACCAAAAAAACTATACATAAACAAACAAAGAAATAGGGTGGGTTCAACAGTTTGGAAAATTATGGATAAACAGGAGAAAATCTGCAGATGCTGGAAGTCCAAAGCAACACAAACAAAATGCGTAAATATTAACAAGCAAACACGAGGAAATCTGTAGATGCTGGAAATTAAAACAACACACACAAAATGCTGGTGGAACACAGCAGGCCAGGCAGCATCTATAAGGAGAAGCACTGTCGACGTTACAGGCCGAGACCCTTCGTCAGGACTAACTGAAAGGAAAGATAGTAAGAGATTTGAAAGTAGTGGGGGGAGGGGGAAATATGAAATGATAGGAGAAGATCGGAGGGGGTGGGGTGAAGCTAAGAGCTGGAAAGGTGATTGGTGAAAGTGATACAGAGCTGGAGAAGGGAAAGGATCATGGGACGGGAGGCCTCAGGAGAAAGAAAGGGAGTAGGGGGGAAGCACCAGAGGGAGATGGAGAACAGGCAGAGTGATGGTCAGAGAGAGAGAGAAAAACAACAAACAACTAAATATTGTCAGGGATGGGGTAAGAAGGGGAGGAGGGGCATTAACGGAAGTTAGAGCAGTCAATGTTCATGCCATCAGGTTGGAGGCTACCCAGCCGGTATATAAGGTGTTGTTCCTCCAACATGAGTGTGGCTTCATCTTGACAGTAGAGGAGGCCATGGATAGACATATCAGAATGGGAATGGGACGTGGAATTAAAATGTATGGCCACTGGGAGATCCTGCTTTTTCTGGCGGACCGAACATAGGTGTTCAGCGAAATGGTCTCCCAGTCTGCGTCAGGTCTCACCAATATATTAAAAGCCACACCGGGAGCACCGAACACAGTATACCACACCAGCCGACTCACAGGTGAAGTGTCGCCTCACCTGGAAGGACTGTCTGGGGCCCTGAATGGTGGTGAGGGAGGAAGTGTAAGCATAGGGAGTGATCCCTGTAGAAAGCAGAAAGAGGGGGGAGGGAAAGATGTGCTTGGTTGTGGGATCCTGTTGCAGGTGGCGGAAGTTACGGAGAATTATACGTTGGACCTGGAGGCTGGTGGGGTGGTAGGTGAGGACAAGGGGAACCCTATTCCGAGTGGGGTGGCGGGCGGATCATCACTCTGCCTGTTCTCCATCTCCCTCTGGTGCTCCCCCTCCCCCTTCCTTTCTCCCGAGAACTCCCGTCCCATGATCCTTTCCCTTCTCCAGCTCTGTATCACTTTCGCCAATCACCTTTCCAGCTCTTAGCTTCATCCCACCCCCTCTGGTCTTCTCCTATCATTTCGCATTTCCCCCTCCCCCCACTACTTTCAAATCTCTTAGTATCTCCCCTTTCAGTTAGTCCTGACGAAGGGTCTTGGCCCGAAACGTCGACAGTGTTTCTCCTTATAGATGCTGCCTGGCCTGCTGTGTTCCACCAGCATTTTGTGTGTGTTGCGTAAATATTAACTCCAGCTTTGTTTGTTAAGGACGTCAAGCACGCTTCTGTTCTGTAACTCTGCAAACTGACTTAGATTCCACAAGGTTCAGAACCTCCCACCTTCCAGCCATACTGGTAGGTAGCTGATAGCTTCATAGAACGTTGCACATAGTCCAGGCCCTTCAACCCACAATGTTGGGCTGATCATTTAACCTACTCTATGATCAATCTAACCCTTCTTTCCCACATAACCCTCAATTTTCTATCATCCATGTACCCATCTATGAGACTCTTAAATGTCCCTAATGTATCTGCCTGTACCACCATCTTCATCAGTGCATTCCACACTTCCGTCACTCTCTGTGTAACAAACTACCTCTACATCTCCCATATACTTTCCTCCAATCACTTTAAAATTATGCCCTCTTATATTAGCCATTTCTGAAAAAAAGATGCTGGCTGTCCAGTCTATCTACAGTATGTCTCTTATCATCTTGTACACCTCTGTCAAGTCAGCTCCTATCCTCCTTCCCTCCAAAGGGAAAAGTCCTCACTTGCTCAACCTTTCCTCATTAGACATGCCCTCTAATCCATGCAGCATCCTGCTAATTCTCCCCTGTACCCTCTGTAATGTTTCCACATCCTTCCTGTAATGAGGTGACCAGAGCGGAACACTTTGACAGGCGTCACCAGAAATTGCCCCATGGAGGAAGTGCAGCCCCCCCAC
This sequence comes from Hemitrygon akajei, assembly GCF_048418815.1. NCBI lineage: Eukaryota > Metazoa > Chordata > Chondrichthyes > Myliobatiformes > Dasyatidae > Hemitrygon > Hemitrygon akajei. The sequence goes on along the minus strand of NC_133131.1, from coordinate 170,925,552 downwards.
ACCCCAGGTACCATTGCAGAACTGCCAGACTGGATTACTGCTCGGATCTCTGGAGAGTGAATCCAGCTTCTGGGTTCTGGATTCAAACGTGATCACAGTGATAACTCCTCATTTTAATCTGTTTTGGCAAATGTTTCTTTTGCAGTATGAGCATTTGGGAGTGTGCACTGCTGTTTGCTAAGCGTAGAACATGACTGTTGTTCTAAAGAGGCCAACTTTAATTAGAAGTGCTTATTGTATGTCACGATTCCAGATATCCTGTTCTTACCAACTAAGAAATAAACATTTGGACTTATTTGATCATTTAGTAGCTTACCTGGGAACGAGTTCATCACATCCAAGACAGAGGATACTCTACGGCATTATTCCCAGTCCTCTTGAGCTGTAATGTATATGGTAGTATAGCAGTTAGTCCAACACTATTACAGCGCTAGCGATCACTATTTGGGTTTCAGTTCCTGCCGCTGCCTGTAAGGAGTTTGTACATTCTGTCTGTGATGGTGTTGGTTTCCTCATGTGCACCAGTTTCCTCCCACGTTCCAAAAGACATACAGTTTGTTCATTCATTACGTGCCGTGTCGTACGACATGGGCGATCATGGTCTTTGCCCATGATTGTTCTTGGAAAAAATTTTCTACAGAAGTGGTTTGCCATTGCCTTCTTCTGGGCAGTGTCTTTACAAGATGGATGACCCCAACCATTAACAATACTCTTCAGAGATTGTCTGTTGGTGTCAGTGATCACATCACCAGGGCGTGGTATGCACCAGCTGCTCATACAACCATTCACCACCTGCTGCTATGGCCTTACGTGATCTTGATCAGGGGGCTAAGCTGGTGCTACACCTTGGTTGAGGGTGACCTGCAGGCTAATGAAGGGAGGGAACGTCTTCCGCCACCCAAGATGCACAGTTGGGTTAGGGTTTCAGTATGGAATTGTGGCATGCTATGTTGGTGTTGGAAGTGTGATGACACTAAATAATTTTATAAGGTCACCCCCACAGCTTCTGGTTATTACTCAGTCTCTCTGATCTCTACAGCTTTGGTCACTGTTTTACAGAGAAAGTGAGCTGTAGGCAGTCAGTAAGATGCAGTTAATTAAATGAATCTAGAACTAGAATCAGTAAACCTCTTTCCTCCAACAGTTCAAAGTTCAAAGTAAATTTATTATCAGAGTACATATATGTCACCATATACAACCCAGAGATTCATTTTCTTGCAGGCATACTCAATAAGTCCATAATAGAAAAATTACCATAATAGAATCAGTGAAGGACCACACCAACTCGGGCATTCAACCTGAATGCAAAAGATAACAAACTGTCTAGATACAAAAAGAAAGAAATAATAGTAAGAAATAAACCAGCAATAAATATCAAGAATTTGAGATGAAGTGATCTTCATATATTGTGCATATAAGTCCATATGTTATGGAAACATTTCAATGATTGGGCAAGTGAAACTGAGTGAAGTTATTTTTGGAAGTCCTTGCTACACCCCTCTCCCCTTGCTGCCCCCAGCTGTTTACTCCTGTCTCCATACTGCTATCCCAGATGTTTAATAGCCAAGGCTTATTGTCTCCAAATAACCCCCTCTGGTCCCTTTCCATAGGAGATTAGTGCTCCACGTTGCAACGTTGGCCTGAGTTGAAGCTGGGCACATACGAGGGATTTGCTGATTGTTATTTACTGGCAGACACTGGGGAAATAGACAGTTCCTCCGGATTAATAAACTGCAGAGCTGTTTATTGCTTTGCAAGCTCTGGGCCCCCTACATTTATCAGCCCAGTATATTACCAAGCAATAAGTCAGGGCCTTCCAACGATGTCATAAATCACCAAGAATGGTTTCCCCTCATTGATGAAGATTGGATTCCAGTCTCAAGTGTACTTATGGCTCTCTAACGGTTGTGATGTACATCAGGCAGTAGATCGTAAAGATTTATTATTGCCGTTATGTCAGGACTTTGAAACTGCTGCATTGAAGTCCACATCCTTGTTATGACATTGTAGAACCCTATTTCTCTGCCTGTCCTGTCACAGTACAGTGGAACACTGGAATCAGGCACAGGAACAAGTCCGTTCAAGTTCAAGTTTATTGTCATCTGACTGTACATATATACAACCAAATGAAACAATGTTCTTCCAGACCAAGGAGTCCCACAATGCATATATCACACATAGCACCCGACAAAATGTTTCTATAAATGAGTTCATAAAATATAATTCAAAGTGCATGTTGAAAAGCACAGGTAAACAGTAAACAGTTCGCTTTCCCAGTGACGAGACCTCAGTGGTGGCAGAGTATTCATTACTGTCACAGCCTGAGGGAAGAAGCTGTTATTCAACCTGGCAGTCCTAGTTCTGATGACCCTGTACCTTCTCAGCCCACCTTGATCATGCTAATCCTGATGCCATTTCACTCTAATCTAATTCACTTGGATTTGTGAGACGTGACCTACCCTGCACACAATCATGCTGACTCCTCCTAACCTGACCCTGCTTTTCCACATGAACATAAATCCTGTCACTCAGAATCTTCAACATCCTCCTGTCTGAGGAAGAAATTTACCCCCGAAAATGGTCTGCACCGGCAAAATGCTGGAGCCCTAAGCCATGAGGGGAAAAAAAACTACTACTGAAGGGGATTTGCAAGTGAAAAGAGTTAGAGTTCATTATTTCTTCTCCAACAAACATGGCACGGTAGTGTAATGGTTAGCATGACAATTCACAGCACCAGTGATCACAATCAGGGTTTGTTTCCCACCGCTGTCGGTAAGGATTTGTATGTTCTCCTTGTGACTGCATGGGTTTCCTTCAGGTGTTCTGGTTTCCTCCCACATTCCAAAGATATACGGGTTACTCAAAGTCAAAGTTTGTGGGCATGTTATGTAGATACCAGCAACACTTGTGAGCTGCCCACAGCACATCCTTGGATTGTGTTGGTCATTGATGCAAACAATGTATTTCACTGTATGTTTTGATGAACATGTGACAAATAAAACTAATCTAATATATCCCACCTTTGGTGTAAGGCTGATCAGCCTCCACTTTCTGGGCTTTACCCCTACTTCAAAAGTTCAAAGTAAATTTATTATCAAAGTATGTATATGTCAGCATATACCTGAGATTTGTTTTTATGTGGGAGTTCACAGTAAACACAAAGAAACACTATAGAATCAGTGAAAAACAGGGCATAAAGGGTTATGGGGAGAAGGCAGGAGGTTGGGGCTGAGAGGAAAATTTGATCAGCCATGATGAGCATACTCGATGGCCTAACTCTGCTTCTATACCTTAGGGTCTTATGGTAGAAACAGGAAGAGAGCCTGGCCTGAATGGTGGGGGTTCTTGATAATGGATGCTGCTTTCTTGTGACAGCGTTGATTATAGGTGTGCTCAGCAGTGGGGGTGGGCCTTTCCTGTGATGGATTGGACTGTATTCACTACCTTTTGTAGGCTTTTCCATTCCTGGGCATTGGTGTTTCCACACCAGCCCATGATGCAACTACTGGACATTTATATAAGTTTGTCAAAGTTTTAGGTGACATGCCCAATCTGCACAAACATTGAAGAAAGTAGAGATACTCCTATGCCTTCTTTGCAATGGTCCTTACAGAATGGTCCCAGGACAGATCCTCTATTTGTGTTGAACAATGGGACAATACTTAGCCATCTCCCAGTCATCTGGTATCTCACCCGTCGCAAACTATGATGCTGAATTCTTCATCCCAGACTTAGGAATGTCCTCCTGTGCTGTCAGGCTATGGAGATTTATCCACCCTCATGTGCTCCTATGTTTCCTTCCTTTTGCAGGCCTATAGCACTGTGCTGCAGTATTCCTGCACCAGGATTATTAATGCAGTGCCGCACCAGCCTTGCATATCACTGTGGAACAACTGAGTCACAAAGTGGTGAAACGACAGGGATGGCCATTCTGCACCTTTGGTCTGTAACCACTCAGTTGATTCCAGCTGGATCCCAACTGCCTTCCATGGCTCCTTAAACTCTTTCATTTCAGACACACATCCACCTCCCTTTTGAATGCTCCAGTTGAATTTCCACCTTTGCTTCCATCTCCAACAACCAGAATGTAACACCTATGGTGTGAACTAATCACGTATATCATTCCTACACTAGACCCATTAGACATACTGTAGGAGCAAAATCAGACTATTTGGCCCATCGAGTCTGGTCTGCCATTCCACCATAGCTGATTTATTATCCCTCTCTGCCCCATTCTCCTGCTTTCTCCCTGTAACTTTAGACAAGCTCCACCTTAAATATACCAAGTAACTTGATGTCCACAGCCATCTTTGGCAATGAATTCCACAGAATCACCACCCTCTGCTTAGCTAAAGAAATTCCTCTTAACCTCTGTTCAAAAGAGACAACATTGTATTCTGAGGCTTTGTCCTCTGGTCCTAGACTCCCCCATTACAGGAAGCATTCTCTCCATGTCTACTCTATCTAGGCCTGTCAATACTTAATACATTTCTATGAGATCCTTCCTCATTCTTCTAAACTCCAGCGAGTGCAGACCCAGAGCCATCATGCACTCCTCATACATTAACCCATTGATTACTGGGATCTTTCTTCTGAACCTCCTCTGGACCCTTTCCAATGCCATCACAACCTTTCTTAGATAAAGTGACTAAAACGTCACAATTCTCCAGTTGCAGTCTGACCAAAAAAGGCCTCAGTATTACAAACTTGCTTTTATATTCCTGTTCTTGTCATGGTTTCTTGAAATAACCAGGAGACGCAGAAGGTTCTTCGAGAAGTTGAAGCCTTTATTTGCAAACAAAAGCTGAGACAATTAATGAGCGTGTCACTAATTGTCTGCCGAGCCTAGTTCACAGTATTCTTTATAGTAATTTCTTATCTTAGTTTCATTGGCATATACTTGTTCTAGTGCCTTGACTGGTTCTCATACCATCACACCATCGCACGATCCCGTCTACCACCATTATCTCTACATGCTTACTTTCACTGTTAGCTACATTCTCAAGGCACTGATGCATTCAATAGTACAGAGACAATACAGAGATTACATTCTGGCTAATAAGTTGGATACATAGTAAATAGCAAACACAAGGTTGGTCACATAGTTCTGGCCACACAGCAAACGTTGCAACTTTATTCTCCAATATAATCTCAAAATGAATGTTAACATGTTTAATGCTTAACATGCTTAATTTCTAAGGTAGGGACATATTTGGCACAACTTTATGGGCCAAAGGGCCAGTATTGTGCTGAAGGTTTTCTGTGTTTCTATGTCTTATAATAGAACACCAGTGTGTGCTTTTGTAGTGTCTGCTCCAATGTATTAGACTGGTTGCTGGTCCTACTTTCTTCTTAATCTGTCTTTTGTCATGACACTTTGACACCACTGAGTGATTTTACTTGGCCATTGTAGAGAATAGCTGAGGGCAACTTATGTCACTGAGGATCAATGTTCCCACAAGGATGATGGAGACTGATTGCTTAACAGTCTAATGATCGCCATTACTCATTTTCATTTTTATATCACAGATTTATTTTATTTAACTTTCAACACGTCTCTCAGTCATCCCTCCTGGTTTATAACCATATAGCCATATAACAATTACAGCACGGAAACAGGCCATCTCAGCCCTTCTAGTCTGTGCCAAACGCTTACTCTCACCTAGTCCCACTGACCTGCACTCAGCCCATAACCCTCCATTCCTTTCCTGTCCATATACCTATCCAGTTTTACTTTAAATGACAAAACCGAACCTGCCTCTACCACTTCTACTGGAAGCTTGTTCCACACAGCTACCACTTTCTGAGTAAAGAAATTCCCCCCTCATGTTACCCTTAAACTTTTGCCCCCAACTCTCAACTCATGTCCTCTTGTTTGAATCTCCCCTACTCTCAATGAAAAAAGCCTATCCACATCAACTCGATCTATCCCCCTCATAATTTTAAATACCTCTATCAAGTCCCCCCTCAACCTTCTACGCTCCAAAGAATAAAGACCTAACTTGTTCAATCTTTCCCTGTAACTTAGGTGCTGAAACCCAGGTAACATACTAGTAAATCTTCTCTGTACTCTCTCTATTTTGTTGATATCTTTCCTATAATTTGGTGACCAAAACTGTACACAATACTCCAAATTTGGCCTTACCAATGCCTTGAACAATTTTAACATTACATCCCAACTCCTATACTCAATGCTCTGATTTATAAAGGCCAGCATACCAAAAGCTTTTTTCACCACCCTATCCACATGAGATTCCACCTTCAAGGAACTATGCACCATTATTCCTAGATCACTTTGTTCTGTTGCATTCTTCAGTGCCCTACCATTTACCATGTATATCCTATTTGGATTATTTCTACCAAAATGTAGTTCCTCACATTTATCAGCATTAAACTCCATCTGTCATCGTTCAGCCCACTCTTCTAACTGGCCTGAATCTCTCTGCAAGCTTTGAAAACCTACTTTATTATCCACAATGCCACCTACCTTAGTATCATCTGCATACTTACTAATCCAATTTACCACCCCATCATCCAGATCATTAATGTATATGATAAACAACATCGGACCCAGTACAGATCCCTGAGGCACACCACTAGTCACCGGCCTCCAACCTGACAAACAGTTATCCACCACTACTCTCTGGCATCTCCCATCCAGCCACTGTTGAATCCATTTTACTACTTCAATATTAATACTTAACGATTGAACCTTCCGAACTAACCTTCCATGCAGAACCTTGTCAAAGGCCTTACTAAAGTCCATATAGACAACATCCACTGCTTTACCCTCATCAACTTTCCTCGTAGCCTCTTCAAAAAATTCAATAAGATTTGTCAAACATGACCTTCCACGCACAAATCCATGCTGGCTGTTCCTAATCAGACCCTGTCTATCCAGATAATTATATATACCATCTCTAAGAATACTTTCCACCACTGACAATTTAGCCACCACTGACGTCAAACTGACAGGCCTATAATTGCTAGGTTTACTCTTAGAACCCTTTTTAAACAATGGAACCACATGAGCAATACGCCAATCCTCCGGCACCAACCCCGTTTCTAATGACATTTGAAATATTTCTGTCAGAGCCCCTGCTATTTCTACACTAACTTCACGCATGGTCCTAGTGAATATCCTGTCAGGACCCGGAATATTTATCCATTTTTATATTCCTTAAAAGCGCCAGTACTTCCTCCTCTTTAATTGTCATAGTTTCCATAACTTCCCTACTTGTTTCCCTTACCTTACACAATTCAATATCCTTCTCCTTAGTGAATACCAAAGAAAAGAAATTGTTCAAAATCTCCCCCATCTCTTTCGGCTCCACAAATAGCTGTCCACTCTGATTCTCTAAAGGACCAATTTTATCCCTCACTGTCCTTTTGCTATTAATATAACTGTAGAAACCCTTCGGATTTATTTTCACCTTACTTGCCAAAGCAACCTTGCATCTTCTTTTAGCTTTTCTAATTTCTTTCTTAAGATTCTTCTTACATTCTTTATATTCCTCGAGCACCTCACTTACTCCATGCTGCCTATATTTATTGTAGATATCTCTCTTTTTCCTAACCATGTTTCCAATATCCCTTGGTTTCTGGATTACCAGTCCAATAGTCATGACTCTAACCCTCTAGTTGAGCCCCATGTCCTGTCTCTGCACTGTAGATTTTTGCTATTCTGTTCTGCTCTCCTCCCTCGTTTATGTAGCCCTGGTTTCATAGAGTTACAGAACACTACAACACAGAATCAGGCCCTTCAGCCCATCTAGTCTGTGCCGAACCATTAATCTCCTTAGTCCTATTGACCTGCACCTGGACCATAACCCTCCATACTGCTGACTTCCATATACCTATCCAAATTTCTTTTATGTGTTGAAATTGATTCCACATCCACTGGCAGCTTGTTCCACACTCTCAAAATCCTCTGTGTGATGAAGTTCCCCTTAAAATTTTTACCTTTTACCCTTAACCCATGACCTCTAGTTCTAGTCTCACCCAACCTCAGTGGAAAAAGCCTGCTTGCATTTACCCTTTTTATATCCCTCATAGGTTTGTATACCTCTAACAAATCTCCCCTCAATCATCTACATTCCAGGCCTAACCTATTCAACCATTCCCTATAAATCAGGTCCTCAAGGTCCCGGCAACATCCTTGTAAATTTTCTCTGCACCCTTTCATCTTTTCTATAGGTAAGTGACAAATCTGCTCACAATACTCCAAGTTAAATCTCACCAACGCGTTATACAATTTGAACATAACATCCCAACTCCAGTACTCAGTACTTTGATTTATGAAAACCAATGGGCCAAGAGCTTTCCTTCTACTATCTACCTGTGACACCACTTACAAGGAATTGTGAATCTGTATTCCCAGGCCCCCCTGTTCTATCACACTCCTCAGTGCCCTATTGCTCATCGCATAAGACCTACCCTAGTTGTTCTTCCCAAGTGCTACACTTATTTACACTTGTGTGGTGAACTACATATACCTGTCTGGACTGCTCCTGTGGCTCCTCCCACAGACCCCTGTATAAAGGCGATTGAGGCCTGAGCCCGGCCTCATTCTCCAGGATGTAGTGTTGTTCATTCTTCCAGTCAATAAAAGCCGATATCTCGTTTCTTACGTCTCAGAGTGAGTTATTGATGGTGCATCAACTTGTCTGCATTAAGTTCCATCGACCACTTTTCCATAAGGACTAGATCCTGCTGCAAGATTTGCTAGTCTTTCTTGTTGTTCACTACACCCCAAGTCTTGATGTCATCCACAAATTTGCTGATCCAGTTTATCACATTATCACCTCCCCCCTTATCACCTCCTTTACTTAACACACCCCAGCACTGGTGATCTTTATACTCCTGCTTATCTCCTTCCAGTATCTGCCTCAACCTTCACCTTACCCTCTCCGCACATGGCTCCATTTTCTTTTTCTTTGTTGCCTCCCTCCCATCTATCAGCCACTTTACCCATTCCTCTCCCCTACCTAGCTCCATCTGCCATTCATCCTTCAACCTCCCTAGCTCCACCAATTACCCACCAACCCCTCCCCATCACACCCCTCATCATCTCCCCTCTCTGCACACAGTCCTGATGTAGGGCTTTGACATAAAGCATCGACAATTCAGAATCAGGTTTATTATCACTGAGGAAAAAGAGAAAATCTGCAGATCCTGAAAATCTCGGCCCTGTACTCTTTTCCATAGATGCTGCCTGGTCTGCTGAGTTTGTCTGGCATTTTGTGTGTTGCTTTATATTAGTGGTCACCAACCTTTTTAAACCCAAGATCCCCTACCTCGGCCTTAGTGAAAGGCAAGATCGACCCCAGATCAATTAGTTACACGCATGCACACCGGGGCAGAAAAGACCAGAAGTAAAACCCGGCAACCCGGAAGTAGAAATAATGTATGTACACCCAGGGTACCCACCCTTTTTTGCATCACGGACCGGTTTAATATTGACAATATTCTTGCGGACCAGCCGACAGGGGGGTGGGGGGGCTGTTAAACACGACCGGAATACAGCAATACTCGAAGCAGGTTCCTTATGTCCAGTCTATTCCGCAATTTAGTTTTCGCGGCTCTCAACGCTTAGCTTCTGTCCCGCTTGCTGACGTTTTTTCCGCTCACAAAACTCAACGAGTTTGACTTTAAGTGCAGGGTGCTTGAACTCAGGGTACCGAAGCAGTTTTGAGAGCTTCATTGCCTCATTAGACAGCCTCCCGGCCCGAGCTCCAGCCTCCCACCGCCTTGGCCAGGTGCGGCTGGTTGTGGGTGGGGTGAGAGGACAAGGTCAGGGCCGGAGGTCCCCGTGCCAGGGCTGCGGCAGTCGCAGTCCGGAGAGAGCGACCAACCGAGTGAGGAGTGCGACAGGGTGCCCGCCCGCACCCCCCTGTAGGATCTATCGGCCGACAAAAGTTTGTTTCAGTAGATCGCAGCAAGGTAGCTGCTCTGCTACTTACGAAACCCTGAGCCCAAATTAGGTCATCTGCGAATATTTTGGCAACGGGTTCCCCACAAACATTCGGTGTGCTAAATAGATTGAGAGCGGCGCCCATCTGTCCGCGCTCCAGGCCAGTAGCAACGGCAATTCCCACCAGCCGCACGAGGTGGCCGTTTACCCGAGGCCAACCAGTGATCCCTGGCGCGTGGGTGTCACTGCATTTAGGCGACTGATGACCTCGTGTGTGTTCAAGTTCAACAGTGGGTGTGACAGAGAATGAGGAAAGGTGCAGCTGACTCACATCGTTTCCTCACGGCCCGGTGGTTGGGGACAACTGAAGTACACTGCGCAGTGCGGGGGAGCTACAGGCATGCGCACTGGGCGGAAAGAACGGAGCTAAAACCCCGCAACCTGGAAACAATCTCTCAACAGTATTTGTGTATTTATTTTTCTTTTTTTTCAGGATCTACTGGGAAAGTCTCAAAGATCGACCAGTCAATCACAATTGACGGGTTGGCGACCACTATTTTATATAATTGAGTGTATGTTCGTGGTCTTCTGCTACTCTGGCCCATCAATGCATTGTGCATTCAGAGATGCTCTTCAACACACCACCGTTGCAATGAATGGATATTTGAGTTACTGTCTCCTTTCTGTCAGCATGAACCAGTCTGGCCATTCTCCTCTGACCTCTCTCATTAACAAAGTATTTTCACCTACAGAACTGCCACTCACTGGATTTTTATTTGGGTTTTTTTACACCCTTCTCTGTAAATTCCAGAGACTGTTGTGTGTGAAAATCTCAGGAGATCAGCAGTTTCTGAGATACTCAAACCAGCTGTCCCTGATGACCACACCTGCAATAGGTGCATCCAGCTGCAGCTCCTATCAGACCGAGTTAGGGAATTGGAGCAGGAGCTGGATGAACTATGGATCATTCGGGAGGCAGAGGCAGAGATAGATAAGAGTTATCAGGAGGTAGTCACACCGAAAAGACAGGAGGTAGGCAAATGGGTGACAGTCAAGAGAGGCAGGGGGAGCAGACAGAGAGAGAAGAGCACCCCTGTGGCCGTTCCCATCAAAAATAAGTATACCGTTTTGGATACTGTTGGTGGGGATGACCTACCAGGAACAAGCTGCAGTAGTCCTGTCTCTGGCACTGAAGTTGGACCCTCGACTAGGAAGGGGAGGAGGGAAGAGAAGAGAGCGGTATTGATAGGGGATTCTATAGTCAGGGGGGCGGATAGGAGATTTTGTGGGGAAGATCGGGAGTCTCGGATGGTATGTTGCTTCCCTGGTGCCGGGGTCCAAGACATCTCAGATCAGGTGCAGGTTATTCTCGAGAGGGAGGGCAAGAATCCAGATGTTGTGGTCCATGTAGGGACCAATGACGTGGGTAGGATGAGTGAGGGGGTCCTGCGTAGGGAGTTCAGGGAGTTAGGTGCAAAGCTGAAAAGCAGGACCTCCAGGGTAACAATCTCAGGGTTGCTACCTGTGCCACGTGCGAGTGAGGGAAGGAACAGAAAGATTATAAAGATTAATACGTGTCTGAGAGGATGGTGCAGGAGGGAAGGCTTCAGGTTTGTAGATAATTGGGCTTTGTTCCAGGGAAGGTGGGATATGTTCGGAAGGGACGGTTTACACCTGAACTGGAGCGGTACTAACATTCTTGCAGGGAAGTTTGCTAGTGCTTCTTGGGGGGGTTTAAACTAAATTTGCAGGGGGCGGGGATCCAGAATGTGAGAGAGGATAGTGAGAGGAAGAATAAAGGACAGGTGGGGACTACACGGTTCTGGAATATTAAGTGTGTAGTAGAGAAAGGTGAGGCGGAACAAGTGATAAGGAGGACACATGTACAGAGGGAAGGTCTGACGGAACATGAAGTTAAATGTGTCGAAAGAATAAGTAAATTTAGGAAGGACAACAAAATTCTAGGCTACAAAAGCCCGATAGGAGTTCGGGGAGCTGCGTTAAGCACAATAGGCAGCGATTCAAACAGAGAGAGGAGAAATGGGCTAAAAATTCTATATCTGAATGCACGAAGTGTCAGAAATAAGGTGGATGAGCTTGAAGCTCAGGTGCAAATGGGTAACTATGATGTTGTTGGGATAACGGAGACATGGCTGCAGGGAGATCAGACCTGGGAAATGAATGTACAAGGGTATACGTGCTATCGTAGGGACAGAAATGTGGGCAGAGGGGGTGGGGTGGCCCTGTTGGTGAGGAATGAGATTCAGTCCTTTGCAAGGGGGGACATAGGGTCAGGAGAAGTAGAGTCTGTGTGGATAGAACTGAGGAACAGTAAGGGCAAAAGGACCCAAATGGGTGTTGTCTACAGGCCACCAAACAGTAGCATGGATATTGGGTGCAAGTTGAATAGGGAGTTAACACTGGCATGTGGCAAAGGTAATGTCGCAGTAGTTATGGGGGATTTCAACATGCAGGTGAACTGGGAGAATCAGGTTGGTGCTGGACCACAGGATAGGGAGTTTGTAGAGTGCCTACGGGATGCATTCTTGGAACAGCTTGTACGAGAGCCGACCAGGGACAAGACTATTCTGGATTTAGTGTTATGTAATGAACAGGATTTGATAAGCGATCTTGCAGTAAAGGAGCCATTAGGAGGTAGTGATCATAATATGATAAGTTTTTATCTGCAATTTGAGAAGGATAAGGGCAGCTCGGAGGTGTCAGTGTTGCAGATGAACAGGGGAAACTATGGAGCCATGAGGGAGGAGCTGGCCAAAGTTAACTGGATGGATATCCTAGCAGAAAAGACAGTGGAACAGCAATGGCAGGTATTCTTGGGAATAGTGCACAAGGTGCAAAATCAGTTCATCCCCCAGAGAAGGAAGGATTCAAAGGGGGGAAAGGGGCCACAGTGGTTGACAAAGGAAGTCAGAGATTGCATAGCATTAAAAAAAAAAGGAAGTATGACAGAGCTAAGGTGAGTGGGAGGACAGATGATTGGGAAGTTTTTAAGGAACAACAGAACTTAACTAAAAAGGCAATACGGGGAGAAAAAATGAGGTACGAACGCAAGCTAGCCAGGAATATAAAGGAGGATAGCAAAAGCTTTTTTAGGTATGTGAAGAGAAAGAAGATAGTTAAGAACAATGTTGGGCCCTTGAAGAATGAATTGGGTGAAATTGTTATGGGAAACAGAGAAATGGCAGTAGAATTTAATGAGTACTTTAGATCTGTTTTCACTAAGGAAGACACAAGCAATCTCCCAGATGTATGGATGGGCCAAGGACATAGGGTAACAGAGGAAATGAAACAGATTGACATTAGGAAGGAAACGGTGATGAGTAGACTGATGGGACTGAAGGCTGACAAATCCCCAGGTCCAGATGGTCTGCATCCTAGGGTACTAAAGGAGGTGGCCTTGGAAATTGCAGATGCATTGGTAATCATTTTCCAATGTTCCTTAGATTCAGGATCAGTTCCTGAGCATTGGAGAATGGCTAATGTTATCCCACTTTTTAAGAAAGGAGGGAGGGAGAAAACAGAGACCTATCGACCTGTCAGCCTGACATCGGTGGTGGGGAAGATGCTAGAGTCCATTATTAAGGATGAAATAGTGGCATATCTAGGTAGCAGTGATAAGATTGGGCCGAGCCAGCATGGATTTACCAAGGGTAAATCATGCTTGACTAATCTATTGGAGTTTTTCGAGGATGTAACCAGGAAGTTAGACAAGGGAGATCCAGTGGATGTAGTGTACCTCAATTTTCAGAAGGCATTTGATAAGGTCCCACATAGGAGATTGGTGGGTAAAATCAAAGCTCAGGGCATCGGGGGGAAGACATTGACATGGATAGAAAACTGGTTGGCAGATAGAAAGCAAAGGGTAGCGGTGAATGGGTGTTTCTCGGAATGGCAGGTGGTGACTAGTGGGGTGCCACATGGTTCGGTATTGGGACCACAGCTGTTTACAATTTACGTCAACAATTTAGATGAAGGCATTGAGAATAACATCAGCAAATTTGCTGATGATACTAAGCTGGGTGGCACTGTGACATGTGATGAGGATGTTAGGAGAATTCAGGGTGACTTGGATAGGCTGGGTGAGTGGGCAGATACTTGGCAGATGACGTTTAATGTGAATAAGTGTGAGGTTATCCACTTTGGGAGTAAGAACAGGAAGGCAGATTATTATCTGAACGGTGTAGAGTTAGGTAAGGGAGAAATACAAAGAGATCTAGGAGTCCTTGTTCATCAGTCATTGAAGGTTAATGAGCAAGTGCAGCAGGCAGTGAAGAAGGCTAATGGAATGTTGGCCTTTATTACAAAGGGAATTGAGTACAAGAGCAAGGAAATCCTCTTGCATTTGTACAGAGCCCTGGTGAGACTACACCTGGAGCATTGTGTACAGTTTTGGTCTCCAGGGTTAAGGAAGGACATCCTGGCTGTAGAGGAAGTGCAGCGTAGATTCACGAGGTTAATTCCTGGGATGTCTGGACTGTCTTACGCAGAGAGGTTAGAGAGACTGGGCTTGTACACGCTGGAATTAAGGAGATTGAGAGGGGATCTGATTGAAACATATAAGATTATTAAGGGATTGGACAAGATAGAGGCAGGAAATATGTTCCAGATGCTAGGAGAGTCCAGTACCAGAGGGCATGGTTTGAGAATAAGGGGTAGGTCATTTAGGACAGAGTTAAGGAAAAACTTCTTCTCCCAGAGAGTTGTGGGGGTCTGGAATGCACTGCCTCGGAAGGTAGTGGAGGCCAGTTCTCTGGATGCTTTCAAGAAGGAGCTAGATAGGTATCTTATGGATAGGGGAATCAAGGGATATGGGGACAAGGCAGGAACCGGGTATTGATAGTTGTTGATCAGCCATGATCTCAAAATGGCGGTGCAGGCTCAAAGGGCCAAATGGTCTACTTCTGCACCTATTGTCTATTGTCTATTGTCTATTATCACCCTGTCTGGCACCAATGACACCGGACGGCAAATTTTTTCGAAAGTATTGCTCCCTCAGAAGTATTTTGTGGTAGTGATAGACCACTTGAAGCTGAATACAATTATAATTTCAGACTACTTGTATCACATAGAAATTTAGAGAAACAAGAAATTAATTTTTATTGAATATAATGCATCTAATTTCATAACTGTACTGACACTTTGCATTAGTCCAATTAAGCTAAAAATGTTTTGTTGATGATTTTCATTTGTACTCAGTGTCTGAGGCTTTTCACGTAAGTGTCCAACAATAATTAGCCAGCATTTCACCCTGCTCGAAACTGACAACACCAAGATTTGCAGGGAAGAAGTCTAAATGGGAATGTGGAAAATGAATCTTCAGTGACATATTGCACTTCATATGTTTTGTATGCTTGAAGCATGTTGTCAACATATAGTTTGGTGCTCTGTAATTGCCAAGGACATTTTCATCAAAAACCATGAATGCCTTCCGTGTGGTTTTCTCCAGTCCCATGTGAAGTTCTTCAAATTGCCTGTCGTTGTTCACCTGTTTGATTTGTGGACCAACAAAAATGCCTTCCTTAATTTTGGCATTAGTTATTCTGGGAAACATCTGTATCAAATATCGAAATCTTTCACGGAAATTTTTGTGTTTGGTGACTGCAGATTTCACCCTTGCAATCTTAAATCTAGTAATTCTCCTTCAGAATCAGAATCAAAATCAGGTTTATTATCACCAGCATGTGACGTGAAATTTGTTAACTTATCAGCAGCAGTTCAAAGTAATACATAATCTAGAAGAGAGAAAAAAATAATAATAAATAAAATAAAACATAATAATAAATAAACAAGTAAATCAATTACATGTATTGAATAGGTTTTTTAAAATGTGCAAAAAAACAGAAATACTGTATATTTTAAAAAAAAGTGAGGTAATGTCCAAATCTTCAATGTCCATTTAGGAATTGGAGGGGAAGAAGCTGTTCCTGAATCGCTGAGTGTGTGCCTTCCGGCTTCTGTACCTCCTACCTGATGGTAACAGTGAGAAAAGGGCATGCCCAGGGTGCTGGAGATCCTTAATAATGGACGCTGCCTTTCTGAGACACCGCTCCCTGAAGATATCCTGCTAACTTCGTTGGATAGTACCCAAAATGGAGCTGACTAGATTTACAACCTTCTGCAGCTTCTTTCGGTCCTGTGCAGTAGCCCCTCCATACCAGACAGTGCTGCAGCCTGTCAGAATGCTCTCCACGGTACAACTATAGAAGTTTTTGACTGTATTTTTTGACATGCCAAATCTCTTCAAACTCCTAATAAAGTATAGCCACTGTCTTGCCTTCTTTATGACTACATCAATACGTAGCAACCAAGTTAGATCCTCAGAGATCTTGACACTGAGGAACTTGAAGCTGCTCACTCTCTCCACTTCTGATCCCTCTATGAGGATTGGTATGTGTTCCTTCGTCTTACCCTTCCTGAAGTTCACAATCAGCTCTTTCGTCTTACTGATGAAAGTGCCAGGTTGTTGCTGTGGCACCATTCACTAGTTGGCATATCTCACTCCTGTACGCCCTCTCGTCACCAGCTGAGATTCTACCAACAATGGGTGTATCATCAGCAAATTTATAGATGGTATTTGAGCTATGCCTAGTCACACAGTCATGTGTATACAGAGGGTAGAGCCTTTGACCAACCCAAGTCTCTGACCAGGTTATTTAACTCAGATTGAGTTATCAGATGAGGCTCACTCGACATAAAGTGTCTCAGTATCAGTGTTGTTTTCCATCCCTGGCCTGTGCATCATGGCATCTCCATCTGCCTGCTCTAGACTCCATCTGTCTGGTGGCTTCAGTACTGGAAGACTATCGTCACGCACCACAGGTCTCACGGCTGAAGGGAGATTGGGTATTCAATAGATTTCTTGTTCTGAGCAGATACACAAGTCAGACAGAAGTCACAATCTGCTCTTGCCACATCATCGGGACAGCGAATGGCATTGACTTCCGAGCACATCTCAGTCAAGCTCTAAGATCAACAGCACCTGCTGCGCAACAAATGTGAGAAGTCCAGGCTTTGTCTTGGTCGCCAAGTTTACACCCAAAGTAGAACTCACAGGCTTTCTTAAAAAGAGGAGTCATGCTCCATCTTTGAGATTTAAGCTTATACTCACCACAAATATAAGTCAAGTCAAGTCACTCTTTATTGTCATTTCGACCATAAATGCTGGTACAGTACACAGTAAAAATGAGATAAAGTTTTTCAGGACCATAATGCTACATGAAACAGTACAAAAAACTACACTGAACTACGTAAAAACAACACAGAAAAAAACTACACTAGACTACAGACCTACCCAGGACTGCATAAAGTGCACAAAACAGTGCAGGCATTACAATAAATAATAAACAACACAATAGGCACAGTAGAGGGCAGTAAGTTGGTGTCAGTCCAGGCTTCGGGTATTGAGGAGTCTGATAGCTTGAGGGAAGAAACTGTTACATAGTCTGGTCATGAGAGCCCGAATGCTTCGGAGCCTTTTCCCAGACGGCAGGAGGGAGGAGAGTTTATATGAGGGGTGCATGGGGTCCTTCATAATGCTGTTTGCTTTGCGGATGCAGCACATAGTGTAAATGTCTGTAATGGCGGGAAGAGAGACCCTGATGATCTTCTCAGCTGAGCTCACTATCTGCTGCAGGGTCTTGTGATCCGAGATGGTGCAATTTCCAAACCAGGCAGTGATGCAGCTGCTCAGGATGCTCTCAATACAACCTCTGTAGGATGTGATGAAGATGGGGGGTGGTGAGAGATGGAATTTCCTCAGCCTTCGCAGAAAGTAGAGACACTGCTGGGCTTTCTTTGCTATGGAGCTGGTGTTGAGGGACCAGGTGAGATTCACCGCCAGGTGAACACCAAGAAATTTGGTGCTCTTTACGATCTCTACCGAGGAGCCGTCGATGTTCAGTGGGGAGTGGTCGCTCCGTGCCCTCCTGAGGTCAACAACCATCTCTATAACAGAAAGTATCACTGCTGTTGCAACATTGAGAAACATTTTGCTATCACAGCACTCCTGAAAATACAATTACTTTATTATAATGAGTACACACAATATGCGAGGCGCATAGAGCATTCACATCAATGTGATCACAAACTGATATATGTGTAAACACAATGCTTAGAACAGCCTTTTTAAAACCTGCTCTGCCTAAGCATGCCTGGACAGGATAGAAAACTTTTCAGCTTACATTCTGGGCATCGTTTTAATTGACTTGAATTATGAATCGAAATAACAAATATAGGCAATTTCATTGTTATTTCCATGATCAACAGCCCAGAATCCATAAGATACACCCAAAAGTAATCAGGAAGCCAAATCTTTGTTTTCCAGTGTAATGATTCCACACTGAAACTCACTTAGATCGCATTTCTTCCCCATTCTGATGTTTGGTCTGAACAACAACTGAACGTCCTGACAATGTTCACGTGCTTTTTCACATTGAGTTGCTGCTCGGTGATTGGCTGATTAGATATTTGCGTTAACAAGCAGATATACAGGAGTAACTAATAAAATGGCCACTGCGTGTATGTCATGAAATTCGTTGCTTTACAGCAGCAATACATAAAAAATACTACAAGTTACCGTAAGAAATATTTTAAAAATAATCTGTGACTAATTAGTGACTCATATAAAATTGATAAATTATATACTAAAAATGAATAATAAGATAGTGTTCGTGGACCATTCAGAAATCTGATGGCAGAGGGGAAGAAGCTGTTTCTGAATTTTTGAGTATGGGTCTTCAAGCTTCTGTACCTCCTCCCTGATGGTGGTAATGAGTTCCTCCCAGGGATGCTTATGAGGATAGGTTGAGCGAGCGAGGGCTTTTCTCTTTGGAGCAAATTAGGATGAGAGTTGACATGATAAAAGTGTACAAAATGATAAGAGGCAAATATCGAGTGGATAGCCAAAGGCATTTTCTCGGGATGAAAATGGCTAATATGAGGGAACATCATTTTAAGGTGGTTGCAGGAAAGTATAGGGGCTTTTTTTTACACAGGAAGTGGTGTGTGTATGGAATGTGCTGCTGGGGTGGTGGTAGAGGCAGATACAACTGGGACATAGATAGGCACGTGGATGAAAAGAAAATGGAGAGCTATGTGGGAGAGAATGCTTAGATTGATTTTAGAGAAGGTTCAAATGTCAGCACAACATCATGGGTCAAAGGGCAGGTAGTGTGGTGTAATGATCTGTGTTCAATGCTGTTCATGCCATCGAATTTGTCCAGTCAGTTGTTTATTGCTCCAGAATAAAGGAACCATTGCTGTTTTTTTCATTCCCACAGGGTCTCCGTAAACCAAGTGCAGATGAGATCAGACATGCCACCAATGCCGTTTTCTGCCCCTCCAT
This sequence comes from Hemitrygon akajei, assembly GCF_048418815.1. Lineage (NCBI taxonomy): Eukaryota > Metazoa > Chordata > Chondrichthyes > Myliobatiformes > Dasyatidae > Hemitrygon > Hemitrygon akajei. The sequence continues at coordinate 170,906,275 of NC_133131.1, read as the reverse complement.
GTTCGGCAGCTCCCTGGAAGAGATCATGAACATGCAGAACGAGCATTACACAGACCGACAGCTACCGTGGGTGCAAACCAGGCTCTCAGAGGAGGTGCTGAAGCTCAATGGAGCTCAGACTGAAGGCATCTTCAGGTAGCTTTTTGTGGCTCCACTAACTCGTTTCTTCATTTCAAACTTGTCTTTGGATTTGTTTATTGTCATATACACCAGGGTGCAATAAAATTCTTTACTCAAATGAGTCAACAGTCTACATGGTAATAATATTTATTTTTAATTAGAGTTACAACTTCCAGCACCCAACAATCCCCAATTTAACCCTAATCTAATCACAGTCCAAATTACAATGACCAATTAGCTTACTAAGCGGTATATCTTTGGACTGTGGGAGGAAATCAGAGCTCTCAGAGGAAATCACACATTCCACAGGGAGGACATTCAAACTCCTTACAGAGGACAGCAGGTTTAAATTTCAAACTCCAAACCTCTGAGCTGTAATAGCGTCACACTATCACTGCTGTGGCACCCCATAGTTATTCTGTGTAATAAATTCAAAAATAACTAGAGCGACACTGTAAAAATTGTAGCACTACGTGAAGTAGCACAAGAAGAAATACTAAAGTGACGCGTAGTGGTTAGTGTAACGCTCTACAGCACCAACGTCACAAGTTCAATTCCACCATAGTCTGTAAGGACTTTGTACATTTTCCCTATGACCACATGGGTTTCCTCCAGGTGCTCCAATTTCCTTCCTCATTCCAAAGATGTAAGGGTTAGGATTACTTATTTTATTTAGAGATACAGTGCGGAGTAGGCCCTTCCCTCAGTAAGCTGAGGGTATGCTCTGTTGGCACTGGAAGTATGGCAACACTTGTGGACTGTCCCCAGTACAATCCTCGGTCTGTGTCGGTCATTGATGCAAACAACACAGGTCACTGTATGTTTCCATGTTTTCATGTACATGTGACAAATAAAGCTAATGATTAAAACAGAAAGGCAGGATGAAGGGTTCAAGAATATGGTAATGCCACTGGGAAAGGGATGTGAAAGAGGCGACTGTTCAGAAGTCTTACAGCATTGAGGAAAGAACTGTACCTGAACTCCGTCACTTGGATTCCCTTGGCAATCCTCCCAGCACGTGGGCCATGTACAGAGGGACTGGTGGAGGCTGTGCTGCCCCATGAACTTAGACTGTGGCTGATCAGTCCCCAACATAAGCCAGCTACCACTATTGATTTGGAGCTGTAATATTCCGAGACTAAGCACCATCTCTTCCCCATGTACCTTTCCAGTAGGGGTTAGAGCACACGGACGGGAGAGGTAGCTCTGCTGATTGTGGTTAAAACCATTGAGGGTTATCAGGACAGCCTCCTCCAACCCCTCTTCATCTAACCTCATCATCACACTCAAGGTCAAATTCTCTGGCCAAATGAAGAGAATAATTGACTGAGATAAGAACTAATCAAGGTGTGGGATGTCAAAAAACTAGCACTGTCCATTTTCCAATATCCATTTACAAAAGACATGCCTTTAACGTATTTGATCTGTGGACCTACTCAATAAACATTACTCTGGCTTCAGAAATGTATAATTTCATAATATTCCACATACTATATAAGAGGAGATCCCAGCACACCAAACATTCAATGGTATTTGCAAAGTTTTATAGGTATTACCAGAGTAGCTGTCTACGCAACATATAGTTTCTCCAAGCCGCATGCCAACAACATGCCATCTTGGGCATGCATTCCATAGGGTGGCCACCCCTGCTCTAAACTAAACCCCTCATTTTGGGACTCCCTACCCTGGGGAAAAGACTGTTACCATCCACCTTAACTATACCTCTCATAGTTTTAAATACCAACAAGGATGCCCCTCATTCTCCTACATTCCAAAGAATAAGGACTTAGCTTGACCAGCCTCTCCCTATAACTCCAGTGGTCAAGTCCTGGCAACACTCCTGTAAATGTTCACTGCACTCTTTCCAGTCTAACCATGTCTTTCCCACAACAGGGGATCTCAAACTGTACACAGTACTCCAAAGACTTACACAACTAAAATAAGATATCCCAACTGCTATGCTCAGTGTCCTGACTAATGAAGGCCTGCATGCTAGGCACCTTTTTCACCATCCTGTGACACCAATGAATAATTCACGTGCATAGCTGTCCCTCTGCTCCATTGTACTTCCTAGAGCCCTAATATTTATAGTGTAAGTCCTACACCAGTTTGACTTTCAAAAATGCATTACCTCGTACCTATCTATACCGAAATCCAGAAGGTCCAGCTTCTTCAGTCGCTGATGCATCCAACTCATGGAGTCATAGAACACCATAGCACCAAAATAGGCCTTTCAGCCCATCTAATCTGGCTCTGAACTATTATTCTGTCTAGTAGCATCAACCCACACCCTGACCATGGCCCTTCATACCCCTCCCATCCATTACTTATCCAGGCTTCTCTTAAATGTTGAAATCAAACCTGCATCCTCCACTTACACTGACAGCTCATTCCACACTCACACGATCTTCTGAGTGAAGAAGTTCCCCTTCAGGTTCCCTTTAAATATTTAATCAATGACCTCTAGTTCTAGTCTTACCCAACTTCAGTGGAAACAGCCTGCTTGTATTTATCTATCTAAACCTCACATAATTTTGTATACCTCTAACAAATCTCCCCTCATTCTCCTACGCTCCAGAGAATAAAGTCCTAATCTATTCAAAGTTCAAAGTAAATTTTATTATCCAAGTATGTATATGTCACCGTATACAACCTTGAGGGTCATTTTCCTGTGGGCACACTCAGCAAATCTATAGACTGGTAACTATAACAGGATCAATGAAAGATCAAGCAGAGTGCAGAAGACAACAAACTGAAATTACAAATATAAATAACAAGAATATGAGATAGAGTCCTTAAAGTGAGATCATTGGTTGTGGGAACATTCCAATGATGGAACAAGGGAGTGCAGTTTTACCCTTTTATGTTGAGGGGTAGAAGCTGTTCTTGAAGCTGGTGGTGCAAGTCCTGAGGGTTTTGCAGCTTCTACCTGATGACAGCAGCAAGAAAGAACATGACCTGGGTGGTGGGGATCTCTGATGATGAATGCTGCTTTCCTACAATGCGGATATGCTCAGTGGTTAGGGGGGCTTTCTTTCAAACTTAGATGATAAAAGAATAGAGGGCTATGTGATCTTCGAGTAGTTTAAAAGATCAGCATAACATCATGGGCTGAAGGACCTGCACTGTGCTGTACTGTTGTGTATTCTTTCTCTATAACTCAGGTCCACAAGTCCCAGAAACATCCTTGTTAATTTTCTCTGTACTCTTTCAATCTTATTGATATCTTTCCTGTAGGTAGTTGACCAGACCTACACAAATTACTCACCAAAATCTTATAAAATTTTAACGCAACATCCCATAACATAACATCTCCTGGACTGCATAACTCCCATTAGATGAACTCCTGGAGGATTCACCTTTATCACATGACCCACCTGTGTTTCACCCTGCGCTCCCTTCTGCAGGTAGTCAGCAAGTCTCTCTTCCCTAGGCAACTGGATTATTCAGTCAAACTGAATCAGAATCAGCAAACACGAGGAAATCTGCAGATGCTGGAGATTCAAGCAACACACACAAAATGCTGGTGGAACACAGCAGGCCAGGCAGCATCTATAGGGAGAAGTGCTGTCGACGTTTCGGGCTGAGACCCTTCGTCAGGACTAACTGAAAGGAAAGATAGTAAGAGATTTGAAAGTAGGAGGGGTTTATCACTAACATATATTATGACATTTACAGCAGCCATAACAGTACAAGACATAAAAGTATATCATGTCACAAAAACAAATACATAAATAATGCAAGAGGAATACTGCAGTTGTGTTCATGGACCATTCAGAAATCCAATGGTGGAGGGGAAAAAGCTGTTAAAGTATGGAGAGTGAGTCCTTCCCGACAGTAGCAAGGCAAAGGGAGCATGCCGCGGATGGTGACTGTTTTAATGATGGAAGCTGACCTTTTGAGGCATCGTCTTTTGAAGATCATAAAGACAAGAGATTCTGCAGATGCTGGAAATCTTGGGCAACACACACAAAATGCTGGATTTGCTGAATTCCTCCAGCATTTAGTGTGTGTTGCTTTTTGAAAGTATTCTTGATCGTGGGAGAGCACTGGCTGAGTCTACAACTCTCTGCAGCCTCTTGCGATCCTGTGTATTGGAGACTCCATACCGTTCAAAGTTCAAAATAAATTTATTATCAAACTATGTATATGTCACCATATGCAGCCCTGAGATTCATTTAATTGTGGGCAATTCACAGTGGATGCAAATAAATACAGCTGAATCAATGAAAAACTACACACAAAAGACAGACAACTAAATGCAAAAGAAGACAAACTGTGCAAATATGAAAAAATAAATAAATAATAAATAATCTTCAGAACATGAGCTGTAGAGACCTTGAACGTTAGGCTGTAGGTTGTGGAATCAGTGCAGAGTTCAGGTGAGTGAAGTTATCCATGCCGGTTCAGAAGACTGATTGTTCTAAACCTGGTGGTGTGGGACCTAAGGCTCTGTGTCTCCTTCCCGATGGCAGCAGTATGAAGAGAGCATGGTCTGGGTGGTGAGAGTCCCCATCTACAACAATGTTGTAACTAGAGATCAAATTTTTCAACAAAAATGGAAAAATGCTTATAAAATGTCCCATCACATTTCCCACATGTCACACTTATTCATATCCCAGGGGTTCTTTACAGGAGAACCAACAGACCCAAATGCAGAGATACAGCTCACCATCCTGCGGTTATTATGAAGGAAGCACACTAGCGGCTATCTTTTATTAGGAGTTTGAGGAATGTCACCGAAGACTAGTGAATTTCCAAGGATGTACCTCGGAGAGCATTCTAACTGGCTGCATCACCATCTGGTATGAAGGAGCCACTGCACAGGATCAGATGAGATTCTGCAGATGCTGGAAATACAGAGTAGCACACACACAAATGCTGAAGGAACTCAGCCCGTCAGGCAGCATCTACAGAGAGGAATAACAAGCCAAGGCCATCAGAAAAAACTGCAGAGGGTTGTAACCTCAGCCAGCTCCATCATGGGCACTAGCATCCCCACCATTGAGGACATTTTCAAATGGCAATTCTTCAAGAAGGCAGCATCCATCAGTAAGGATCCTCACATTCCAGGATATGCCCTCTTCTCATTACTATGGAGGTACAGGAGCCCAAAGATACACATTCAACATTGTAGGAATATCCCTCCACCATCAGTGTTCTGAAGGATCCATGAACCCTTGAATACTACGTCACTATGTTGCTCTCTTTCTGTGCTGCATTATTTATTTTGTATGTTTATTGTAACATAATATTTCTTATATCTTGCACTGTACTGCTGCCACAAAACGACAATTCCACAACGTGTATGTCAGTAGTAATAAACCTGATTCTGATTCTGAGCATTAGAGAGATGCAAACACTTTTAAAAATGAAAAATCATTTCAGACACACATCAGTTATACTGTTTGTTTTACGATTTGCAATGTTCCTTCCTGCCCTGGCCTATCAATCTGCTGTTAGCAACGCTGTGGCTCACAGTCAAGTTTCACAATCGGTTGGGAAGGGAGAGTGGTGGGGGGGGGGGGGGGGGGCGTGTTGCAGTTGACTGAAGGTGGTTAGTTGAAATGCATTGCATCGTGGGGGGGGTGCAGGGAAGGATTTTCATAGGGGAGCTGATCATTGTCATATGGCTCGGAATAAAATTCTAGCTCTGCTGAGACCTGCGTGCACCTTCTTCTCTCTGCAGGGTCCCTGGTGACATCGATGAGGTCAATGCTCTCAAGCTGCAAGTGGATCAGTGGGTTATCCCTCAAGGGCTGACGGACCCCCACGTACCAGGTAATGCCACGTTTCATGGCTGTCTGATTGAAGTGAAGGACATCCACTTTCAACCTAATATCAGTGGCACCTTCAAAATTGCACAGGAATGTCAGCATTAGCACCACAATCATTGCCCCCTGTTGACTAGTCAACCTCAAGTTCCTTCCTTCAAAGAGTTGTCCAGAATATACCTGAGAGTAGGAGCATAATGGTCATATTACTGAATGTGCATTCCAGAACAACACACACAAAATGGTGAAGGAACTCAGTAGGTCAGGCAGCATCTATGGAAGGAAATAAACAGTCAACGTTTCAGCCCAAGAGTATGGGTCACTGATCCAGTGGCATTGAGTACACATTCGACATTTCAATTAAGTAGTACTAAAAAGTATAATAGTAGTTCTGATCTCGTATGACCAGTATCTCCCCACCACTGGAGACATCTTCAAGAGGTGGTGCTTCAAGAAGGTGCCATCCATCACTAAGTAACCTCACCATCTAGAACATGCCTCTTCTCATTACTACCTTGAAAGTACAGATGAACTTTCAGGAATTTGACAACCCATAATTTCAGTGCATCAGGGAGGAGGTGCAGGAATTTGAAGACATGCACTGAGTGATTCAGAAGCAGCTTCTTCCCTTCCACCATCAGATCTCTGAAAGGTCCACACGCACCACCTCATCATTCCTTTCTTTTGCACTTTGCATTTTGTAATTTATAATAATTGTTTGTCTTTACACTGTACTGCTGTCTCAAAACAACGAATATGATCCTGTGATAATAAACCTGTTTCTGATTCTAATGATGTTCTAGAATAGCTGCAACATTAGCATTTGTCCAGCAATGTGAAAGATTGCCCAAGTATTCTCTATCTACAGAAGGCAAATCCCAAAGAAAGAATTACTGCCTAAATTGTAAATTGATTTATTATTGTCACATGTATTGAAGTGCAGTGAAAAACCTGTCTTGCAACACACTCAAAATTCTAGAAGAATTCAGTAGGCCAGGCAGCATCTATGGAGAAGAATAAACTGTTGATGTTTTGGGCCGAGACCCTTCATCAGGACTGGAAAGGAAGAGGAGAAGTCAGAATAAGAAGGTGGGGGAAGAAAGGAAGAAATACAAGGTGGTAAGTGATATTGAAACCCAGAGATGAGGATGGGGTGAAATAAAGAGCTGGGAATTTTGGGAAGCAATTCTGAAGGCACCAGATATATCCATCCCAAAGAGGAAGAAGAATTCTGAAGGCAAAATGACACAATCATGACTAACAAGAGAAGTCAAAGCCAAAGAGAGGGTGTATAATAGAGCAAAACTTGGTGGGAAGTTAGAGGATTGGGAAGCTTTAAAATATCAACAGAAAGCAACTAAAAAAGTCATTAAGAAGGTAAAGATGGAATATGAATTTAAGCTAGCCAATAATATTAAAGTTTCTTCAGATACATAAAGTGTAAAAGAGAGGTGAAAGTGGATATCGGACTGCTGGAAAACTGCTGGAGGGGCAGTAATGGGACAAGGAAATGACGGATGAACTGAATAAGTATTTTGCATCGGTCTTCACTGTGGAAGATACTAGCAGTGTGGTGGAAGTTCCAGATGTCAGGGGTCTGAAGCATGTGAAGTTACCATAACCAGAAAGAAGGTTCTTGGGAACCTGAAGGGTTTGAAGATAAGTCACCTGGACCAGATAATGTACATGCCAGGGTTCTGAAAGAGGTGGCTGAGAAGATTGTGGAGGCATTAGTAATGATCTTTCAAGAATCCTGAGATTCTAGAATGGTACTGGAAGACTGGAAAATTAGAAATGCCACTCCACTCTTCAAGAAGGAAGAGAGGCAGAAGAAAGGAAATTATAGGCCAGTTTGTCTGACCTCAGTGGTTGGGAAGATGTTGGAGTCGATTGTTAAGGATGAGGTTTCAGGGTATTTAGAGGAACATGGTAAAATAGGCCATAGTCAGCATAGTTTCTTCAAGGGAAAATCTTGCCTGATAAATCAGTTGGAATTCTTTGAAGAAATAACAAGCAGGATAGACAAAGGAGAATAGGTTGATGTATATTTAGATTTCAGAAGGCTTTTGACAAGGTACCACACGTGAGGCTGCTTAAGCTACGAACCCATGGTATTACAGAAAACATTCTAGCATGGATAAGGCCGTGCTGACTGGCAGGAGGCAAAGAGTAAAAATAAAGGGAGCCTTTCTGGTTGGTTGCCAGTGACTATTGTGTTCCTCAGGGTTCTGTGTTGGAATCGATTCTTTTTACATTACATGTTAATTATTTGGATGATGGAATTGTGCTGGGCAGCCCACAAGTGTCGTCACGCTTCCAGTGCCAACATAGCATGCCCGCAACTCACTAACCATATGTCTTCAGACTGTGGGAAGAAATATGAGCACCCCAAGGAAGCCCATGTAGTCACGAGGGAAATGTACAAACTCCTTACAAGCTGCAGCAGGAATTGAACCCTGATTGCCAGCATTGTAAAGCGTTGTGCAAACTGCTTCCCTATCATTGGCAACCAAGCTTCAGCAGACCCTACGCCTGTCACCATTACTGTTTCACCAAACTTAAACATGAACTCTTGCTTTCAGCAACTGCCATTCACCTCTCCCCTGTGGTCCCCATCCTCACCCCTCCTCTGCAGAATCCAGCACTGGTAGCTGTGATCCTGCTGATCTCCCTCTCACAGCTGTCTCCAACCTTTACTCTCCCTTCCCCCCTACTCCATCTTCCTTCATCTGCCTCTCAGTTTTTCTTTTCTCTCATTGTTTGCCTCTGTCAGGGAAGTCGGGGGCTGGGCAGGGAAGTTTTGATGCCCTTACAATTGGCCCTGGGTGCAAGGTTGGATCACTCTGGGTGCAGAACTAATTTGAAGAGCTTGAGAATGTCTTCGGGCTGGGCGACAAAACCTGGGCCAGGAGCAGGTCACTGGGCAGGGCGGTCTAGCCGCTGAACCTTTCGCAGTAGCTGGGTCCTAGTGTGAGGTATGATATGTTATTTAGACAATTTAAACAATGGTCCAGATCAGAGGCAAGAGCCAATTTTGCTCGCTCTCCACAATCTTCACCTCCTCTCTTAAGGGCACCAGAGTCAGGATCGGAGGTGAGAGCCAGTCGCTCTCCACGATGTTCACTCATCTCTCCAGGGTGCCAGAGCCTTTCACTGTTCTGTTGTTGGGTCAATTTAAATGCCAGCTCAGATAGATTGACAAGACAGAGTGTCCGTCCGGATGAGAGCTGATTTCACTCATTCTCTGATGGCCACTGAGGCTATGAAAGTTGCCCCGGCTGCTGTGCTCTGTGTCCGCTAATATGGTCAATTGATAAGCAAGGCTTCTGGTCTACTCCGGGCTGCTCTGGTTTTGAATCGGAATGCTGTTGTTCACTTCAATTAACCATATAACAATTACAGCACAGAAACAGGCCATCTCGGCCCTTCTAGTCCGTGCCGAAATTGCTTGTGTTATGTTTCCTCCCACAGTTCAAAGACATACTAATTTGTAGGTTAATTGGTCATTAATTGGTGGGTTAATTGCCCTGTGATTGGGCTAGGGTTAACTGGATGGGTTGCTGGGTGGCACAGCTCAGTGTGCCAGAAGGGTCTGATTCCTGCTGAATAATATAAATAAAATAAAATTCTTAGCCGTATCAGGCAGGGGAGTAGCAGAGGCAACAGCAGTCAGAAGAACAGTATTGTACTGCCTGTGGGGACTGTGCCTTCATAAGGGGTGGGGTGGGGGATGGCAGGGAGAGAAGGGAAGCAGATTTTGTCTTCCAGAATAGATTGCAGTGATGACAATCACTCACAGAAACTAGCAGCAGCTGCATTGAAAACAGAATGGCAATCGTGTCATCCTGCGAGAGATGAGAAAGCAGTACGCTCAGAAATGGCGCGACATTACATTGCTTTTCTTCTGTTCCGAGTGTGCACTATTAAAGAAGCTGGTGCTTTGTTGTCACTCTAACAAATTAAATATAAGGCACCTTTTGGCATGTGCTGTCCCCCGGGAGACTATTAACTCGGAAGGAGTTGCTTTGCATTTGAAGGCACTAAGTAACTGTATAGCGCTGATGCAATTAGTTAGGCAGCTGGTTAGAATTCCTGCCGTGATTTTGATTCTTGCTTTTGTAATAACTCTTTAGGTCCCAGAGAAGATTTTCTTTCCTCGTTACGTGTAGACATGCAGTGAGTGAGCACATCACTTACCTTCCCCTCTGCCAGATTAGATGTGTGCTAAGGCATGTCAAAGTCAAAGTAAATATATTATCAAAGTGCGTATACGTTGCCATATACTACCCTGAGATTCATCTTCTTACAAGCATTTCAATGCCCATCAACCTACTGGGGCATAGGCTGCCAACAGCAGCTTTCCAGAGCCTTCTGTCCTGGGCCAGTCTTTCAAGTTGCCCCTCGGTGTAGCCCATCTTCTTGGATCTTTTCTCTCCCAGGGAAAGATGAGCTTCTGTTGGTGTTTCTGTAGCTCTGGGTTTTTACAGGATGGGTTGCTAGCCCCATGACCAAACCTCCTCCGTTCGCAGCCAGGCTTGGGTCTGTCAATGGTGGAGTTGCAAACATTTCAAAGTTCAAAGTAAATTTATACTCCAAAACCTCCCCATGGATGTTGCATCCTAGCTATCTAGATGTGCAAGCCAGGGCAGTACGGTATGGAGAGCAAGCTCCCCCCTCCACACATCTGATGAATCCAAAGGAACAGTTTGGTACCAGCAGCATCGAGGAGTTGCCAGTCAATGTAGGACTGCCTTAGGGACTGCTGCGGATTCTTCTTGGGGTTTGCTCCCGAGGCCTTCCCCATGAGTGGGCATAGCTGCAAGGCAGCAGAGGTTTGAGATCAGAGTTTTCCTTCTCCAAGATGAGCTGCCAACCACGGCCGATGAGCTCCATCTGTCTGGAGTGACTGGTTTTAAGGCACCAGTAACCCGTTTTCTCCAGTCGGTAGAAACAGTTCTGCCGGGCTTAGTAACTAAGCCACCCGTGAAGGCCAGGAGTTGGACTTGGTTGTCAGAGGCCATTTGAAAGCATGCTAGTGGGAGCATTTCATAGGCAGTGGGAGCTTGTCCCCACTACCACCCCGACTACATCAACCTCAAGGAACCAAATTTATTATCAAAGTACATGTATGTCACCACATACTACCCTGAGATTCATTTTCTTACAGGCATTCACAGTAGAACAAAGAAATACAATAGAATCAAAACTACACGCAAAGACTGACAAACAGCCAATGTGCAAAAGAAGACAAATTGTGAAAATGCAAAATTAAGTAAATAAATATATCAAATAAATAAACAAACAAACCAAAAAATAGATAGCATTGAGAATATGAGTTGTAGAGCCCTTTGATGTGAGTCCATAGGTTGTGGGAAATAAAGAATTACAATAGAATTTATGAAAATTAGATTAGATTATGAGGACACTCAGTCCTTGTTTATTGTCATTTAGAAATACATGCATGCATTAATAAATGATACAATGTTCCTCCAGAGTGATATCACAAAATAAAAAAAAGGACAAACCATGACCCACGCTAACAAAACCACATAATTATAGGATATAGTTACAGCAGTGCAAAACAGTACCGTAATTCGATAGACGCAGACCATGGACGCGGTTTGAAAGTCTCAAGTCTCGATCGACTCCAATAGTCCAATCAGGCAGCAAACGGGAGAATTCTCCCTTCCATAAACTTCCAGACACTAACAATTAATGCCTTGGAAGTACCCGACGACAGCAGACTCTGAGTCCATCCGAAAACTTCGAGCCTCCGATACAGCCTCCCGAACGCCATCTTCTGCCGAGCGCCTTCGACCTCGTCTCAGCCGCCGAAGCAAGCAAAGCCGAGGTCTCGGAGGCCTTCTCCTCCGGAGATTCCGGACCGCACAGTAGCAGCGACAGCGAAGCTGGCATTTCAGATGTTCCTCCAGATGTTCCTCCGTGTTCTCACGTCTGTCTCCATCAAATCGGGATTGTGCATGGATCCCTACTTAACACGGAATAGATATCCATTCTCCAGAGAGGCCGCGCGTGCTGCGTCGCGCCGCCATCTTCTCCTCCTCCTCTTTATATAAACAAAGACTGACAAATAACCGGTGCACAAAAGAAGACAAACAGTGCACAAGGAGATACTGAGAACATGGGTTGTAGTGAGTGAAGTCACAGCCCCTGTGTAGAAATGGGGATGGGCAAATTAGGGCTACAGCAGCTGCCTTCCGCAGGACTGGGACTTGATTTCAGAGAACATATTTTCATTTTATTTATTTATTTAAAGATATGGCATGGAACAGGACCTTTTGCCAAGTGAGTTGCGTCATCCAGTAACTTAGCTATTTAATATAAGCCTGATCACAGGACAATTTACAATAACAAACTGTTTTGTAATTGAGATCCTGCACAGCACAGGCCCGTCCAGCCCTTTGAGCTGTGCCACCCAGCAGTCCTCCATTTAATCCTCGCCAAATCATGGGCCAATATACAATGACCAATTAACCTACAACCAGTACGTCTGTGATAGATAGATAGATAGATACTTTATTGATCCCATAGGAAGTTACAGTGTCACAGTAGCATGACAAGTGCGCAGATATACAAAAATGGAAATATTAGAAGAAAAGTAAGAAAGGATAAAAAATAAGTTCCTGAAACAGTCTAATTGGAGGAAGTCATCACTTTCCTGGCTATATGTTCACTCATTATGGAGCCTAATGATCGAGGGTAAGAATGACCTCATATAGTGCTCTTTGGGGCAGCAGAGTTGTCTTAGTCTATTACAAAACGTGCTCCTCTGTTCAGCCAAGGTGGCTCGCAGTGGGTGAGAAATATTGTCCAGAATTGCTGGGATTTTCCATAGGGTCCCTTGTTCCACCACAGCCTCCAGTGTGTCCAGTTTGATTCCTGTAACAGTGCCATCCTTTCTAATCAGTTTATTGAGCCAGTTGGCATCACCCGTATTGATGCCATTGCCCCAGCACACCTGTACTGGCAACAGCAGACTGGTAGAACAGGTGAAGGAGAGGCCTGCAGACTCCAAAGGACCTCGGTCTCCTCAGGAAGTAGATGCAACTCCAGCCCTTCTTGTACACAGCCTCTGTGTTGGTGCTCCACTCAAGTCTGTCATCCAGGAGCACCCTCAGGTACTTGTAGGCCCTCACCACAGTAGAACAGGGAGCAAGCAGTGCAGGCTTAGTCTTCCTGAAGTCCATCACCATCTCCTTTGTCTTACTGATATTGAGCTACAGATGATCCAGCTTGCACCATTTGATAAACTCCTCCACCAGAACCCTGTTATTCATTCTCCTGTCCTCCCTTGCTGAATCATCAGAGAATTTCTGAGGATGACATGACTCAGTGTTGCATCTAAAGTCTGAGGTATACAGGGTAAACAGGAAGGGAGCCAATACAGTCGCCTGTGGGGCCCCAGTGCTACTTATCGGGTAGTATTCTCAGGGTTGCTGCCTGTGCCATGCCACAGTGAGGATAGGAATAGAATGAGGTGGCAGAATAATGTGAGGCTGAAGAATTGGAGCAGGAGGCGGGGATTCAGATTTCTGGATAATTGGGATCTCTTCTGGGGCAGTTGGAACCTGTACAAAAGGGACAGGTTGCACTTGAATCCGAGGGGGACCAATATCTTGCGGGCAGGTTTACTAGAGCTGTTGGGAATAGTTTAACCGAATAAGGCGGGGGGATGGAAACCAGGATGATGGAGCTAAGGATGAGCCAGCAGGTTTACAGGTAGATTATGGATGAACATGAATGTAAGAAAGGACAAGCCAATGATTGGGTACAAATGCAGGCAGAGTAAAGAGCTAGATTGGGTGTTGTATAATAGCCCAGATCTTATGAGGGAGCTTAACGTAAAGGAACACTGAGGAGGCAGTGATCATAATATGATTGAATTCATACTGCAATTTGAGAGGGAGAAGCGTAAGTCACATGGATCAGTATTGCAGTGGAATAAAGGGAGAGAGGAGCTTGCCCGGGTGGATTGGAGGAGGATACTGACAGGGATGACAGCAGAGCAGAGATGGCTAAAGTTTCTGGGAATAGTTCACAAGGCACAGGATAGATATGTCCCATAGGTGAAGAAGTTCTCAAATGGCAGGGTAGGCAACCGTGGCTGACAAAGGAAGTTAAGGACTTCATAAAAGCTAAGGAAAGGGCATATAAGTGTTGGTTCTTGTAACATAAGGTAGCAAAAGTGAGTGGGAAGTTGGATGATTGGGAAGCTTTTAAAATCCAACAAAAGGCAATTAAAAAGCTGTAAGAAGGGAAAAGATGAAATATGAGGGCAGACTACAAATCAGGATACCCGAATTTTTTTAGTTATGTAAAGAGTAAAAGGGAGGTGAGAGTTGATATCGGACCACTGGAAAACTATGCCGGTGAGGCAGTAATGGGGGACAAAGAAATGGCAGATGAACTTAATGGGTACTTTACATCTGTTTTCACTGTGGAAGACACTAGCACTGTGCCAGAGATCAGTGTCAGCGAGCAAGTGTGAATGCCATTGCTATTCAAAAGGAAAAAATGCTAGGCAAACTCAAAGGTCTTAAGGTGGATAAGTCCCCTGGGTGAGGTGGACTGCATCCCAAAGTCCTGAGAGAGGTTGCAGAAGAGATAATGGGTGCATTGGTCATGATCTTTCAAGAATCACTTGATTCTAGCATGGTCCTGGAAGACAGAAAGATTGCAAATGTCATTCCACTCTTTAAGAAGGGAGGAAGGCAAAAGAAAGGAAATTATAGGCCACTTAGCCTAACCTCAGTTGGGTAAGTTTGGAGTCTATTATTAAGGATGAGGTTTTGAGGTACTTGGAGACTAATGATAAAATAAGTCAAAGTCAGCATGGTTTCTGAAAAGGGAAATCTTGCCTGACAAATCTGTTAGAGTTCTTTGAGGAAGTAACAAGCAGGGTGGATAAAGGAAAAGGCAGGGAGGTTATTTACTTGGATTTTCCAAAGGCATTTGATAAGGTGCCACACATGAAGCTGCTTAACAAGATAAAATCCTATGGCGTTACAGGAAACGTACTGGCATGGACAGACAAATGGCTGACAGGCAGGAGGCAGTGAGTGGGAATAAAAGGGGCCTTTTCTGGTTGGCTGCCAGTCACTAGTGGTGTTCCTCAGGGGTCAGTATCGGGATCGCTGCTTTTCACATTATTTGTCAGTGATTTAAATAGTGAAATTGATGGCTTTGTGGCAAAATTTGGATGATACGAAGGTAGGTGGAGGGGTAGGTAGTGCTGAGGAAGCAATGTGATTGCAGCAGGACTTAGACAAATTGGAAGAATGGGCAAACAAGTGGCAGATGGAATACAGTGTTGGGAAATGTTTGGGTAAAAGGAACAATAGTGCGGACTATTATCTAAACAGGGAGAATGTTCAAACATTGAAGGTGCAGAGGGACCTCGTGCAAGACTCCCAGATGGTTAATTTACAGGTTGAGTCTGTGGTAAAGAAGGCAAATGCAATGTTGGCATTTATTTCAAGGGGAATAGAGGAGAAAATACTGAGCCTTTATAAGACACTAGTCAGGCGGCATTTAGAGTATTGTCAGCAGTTTTGGGTCCCGTATCTCAGAAAGGATGTGTTGTCATTGGAGAGAGTCCAGAGGAGGTTCACGGGGATGATTCCAGGAATGAAGGGGTTAACATGTATGAAGCTTTTGGCAGCTTTGGGCCTGTACTCACTGGAATTTAGAAGAATGCATGGAGATCTCATTGAAACCTACTGAATGTTGAAAGGTCTAGATAGGGTGGATGTGGAAGGATGTTTCCTATGCTGGGGGTATCCGGATATAGAGGGCACAGCCTCAAAGTTGAGGAGCAACCCTTTAAAATGGAGATAAGGCAGAATTTTTCTAGCCAGAGGATAGTGAATCTGTGGAATGCTCTGTCACAGACTGCAGTGGAGGCCAGGCCTGTGTGTGTGCTTTAGGCAGAAGTTGATCATTTCCTGATCGGACAGGACACCAAAGGATATGGTGAGAAGGCAGGT
Organism: Hemitrygon akajei; assembly: GCF_048418815.1. Classification (NCBI taxonomy): domain Eukaryota; kingdom Metazoa; phylum Chordata; class Chondrichthyes; order Myliobatiformes; family Dasyatidae; genus Hemitrygon; species Hemitrygon akajei. The sequence continues at coordinate 170,890,374 of NC_133131.1, read as the reverse complement.
GTATGGGGTTGAGTGGGATTTGAGATCAGCCAGGAATGGTGGAGCAGACCCAATGGGATGAATGGCCTAATTTTGCTCAGGCCACAATGTCTATACTGACCATGATCCCATCTGCCTATCCATGGTCCATGTTCCTCCATTCCCATCGTTCATGTATGCATCTAAAGGCCTCTCAATATTACTGTCATACCTCTATCCATCATCTCCTCTGGCAGCACCACACACTCTGTGTTCAAAAAAACTCGCTTCACAAATCTCCTTTAAACTTTTCCCCTCTCATCTTAATGTGATGCCCTCAAATACTTGACAATTCTATCTCCTGAGAAAGACCCGATCTACACTAAACCCTATCTATCCCTCTCACAATCTATATACTATCGTATCCAAGTCCCAAATACTTGACAATTCTATCTCCTGAGAAAGACCCGATCTACACTAAACCCTATCTATCCCTCTCACAATCTATATACTATCGTATCCAAGTCCCAAATACTTGACAATTCTATCTCCTGAGAAAGACCCGATCTACACTAAACCCTATCTATCCCTCTCACAATCTATATACCAGGGGTGTCAAACTCATTTTAGGTCACGGGCTGGATTGAGCAAAATGCAGCTTCATGCGGGCTGGATCAGTCGGATGCATGCGAACGCAGCTTTCGTTGCCTCCGTTTTTTCAGCCTGCTCTCATGTGTCTCAGTCTCTGCTATAACTACAAAGTGTTTCACTTTACAAATTCCATTTCTTATGAAGAAGACTGCCGAATAAACACTAAAAACCCTGAAAACCTGGTACCTGAATAAACTCAGCATTAGCCATATCATACGCCATAGGCGCTTCAATTACTGGGGCCAGCTTTAATAGTAATTAGATATTATCTCGCGGGCCAAAGATAATTCCACCGCGGGCCGGATTTGGCCCGCGGGCCTTGAGTTTGACATATATGCTATATACTATCAAGTATCCAATTCCCAAATACTTGACAATTCTATCTCCTGAGAAAGACCCGATCTACATTAAACCCTATCTATCCCTCTCACAATCTATATACTATCGTATCCAAGTCCCAAATACTTGACAATTCTATCTCCTGAGAAAGACCCGATCTACATTAAACCCTATCTATCCCTCTCACAATCTATATACTATCGTATCCAAGTCCCAAATACTTGACAATTCTATCTCCTGAGAAAGACCCGATCTACATTAAACCCTATCTATCCCTCTCACAATCTATATACTATCGTATCCAAGTCCCAAATACTTGACAATTCTATCTCCTGAGAAAGACCTGATCTACACTAAACCCTATCTATCCCTCTCACAATCTATATACTATCAAGTATCCAAGTCCCAAACTTCCAATTTCCAAATTTGCTCCCCATTTAGAAAATAGTTTGCATCTTTATTCCTTCTACCAAAATGCATGACCATAAGCTTACCTACACTTCCTTGCCCCTCTTAAACTATCCAAGTCCTTCTGCAGACACCCAGCTTCCTCAACACTACCAAATCAATCCTGTCATCCAGATTATTGACATATAACATAAAAGAACCAGTCCCAGTACCGACCCTTACAGAACTGAGATGTTCCATCCCATAAATCTCAGTAAATCTCCTCTGCACCCTCCTCATACTTCCTATGATGGAGTGAGCACACATTAATCCACCTGTGGCCTAACAGCTCTACAGAAGAAATATAACCTCTCTGCTCTTATATTCTGTGCCCCAGTTAATGAAGGGAAGTATCCAGTCTGCCTTGGTAATCAACTTGTTTACCTGTACTGCTGCCTTGGGGATCAGTGGACATTCACGTTGAGGTCCTCTGCTCTCATTACTTGTTGCCATTCATTGTGTAAGCAGTATCTTGTTAAATAGCAGGATAGTTTTAGCTATCTGCTCTCTGGACTCTGTAATTCACCTCTCCTCTTCCAACCACCCCCTCTCTATCTCTATCTCTCTCTCTCTTTCTCTCTCCTCTTCCCCTCTCCCTCCCTCTCTCTTTATATATATCTCTCCCCTTCTCCCTCCCTCTCTCCCCTTCTCCTTCCCTCCCTCCTTTCTCTATTGCCCTCTCTTCCTTCCTTAACACCTACCCCTAGCTTTAGACCTTGGTGACCCACTATTATCTCTCATCCTGTTTACTGCCTCTGAATTACCTTGGCGGTTTCTACAATGTTAACAATTCTGTATTAATACAAATGATTGTTTTCTGGAACACGTAAAAGCCTCTGGGTCAGCTGTACCTAAACCACAGTGCGATCTCAAGCTCGACTATAACAGACTGCCAGCAACAGCTCACTGCAGCCTTGTTGTGACTCCCAGGGATAAATAAACTCCTGATTGTTTCACCTGATAGAAAACCCCTTCATGCTGAGAGAAAAGATTGTTTATTTTTTTCCTCACTGGAACTTCATCTCAAGTTGTGTAAGAAGATTTGAAAGGGCCTTCTGGAATTAATCCCTTGAAAATCCTGCAGAATCTCTCTGTCTGGTCAATACCTCATCTATAATTACTTTGTAATTAATTCTACATACATAATTCTGAGTAATATTTACTGTTAATGCTGATGGCCTCTTTATGTCCCTGTCAAGTAATTTGGATTATTAAGCTCCAACAAAGCCCAGGGATTTTGTTTTACATTTAAGGTGCCACATACATACAATTTAGTGGCCACTTTATTCAATACCTCCTGCATCTAATAAAGTGGCCACTGAGTGTACGTTCCTGGTCTTCCCCTATAGCCCATTCACTTAAAGGTTCAACATATTGTGTGTTCAGAGATGCTCTTCTGCGCAGCACTATTGTAACGTGTGGCGAGTTAGTGTCGCCACTCTGGCCAATCTCCTATGACGTCTCTCATTAACAAGGTGTTTTCACCCACAGAACTGCTGCTCGCTGAATTTTTTTTACTTTTCACACCATTCTCTGTAAACTTGAGAGACTGTTGTTTGTGAAAATCTCAGAAGATCATCGATTTCTGAGATACTTGTATCACCCCAACTGGCACCAACAATAATTCCATGGCCAAAGTAACTTAGATTTCTTCCCCATTCTAATGTTTGGGCTGAACAACAACTGAACCTCTTGACTACGTCTGCATGTTTTAATGCATTGAGTTGCTGCCATATGATTGGCTGATTAGATATCTGCATTAACAAGCAGGAGGATGGGTGTACCTAATAAAGTGGCCTCTGAGTATATGGATCAGTGAATTTGTGGAACCTGGTATCTGTATGCAGCTGATGATACTGAAACCTGAAAATAGACTGAAGTGGGATTTCCTCACCTCGTTCTCTTTCTCTGTGACACTTTCTGACAGCTTCATTGTTGAAATTGTGGTATCGTGAACTGGAGGATCCACTCATCCCACATGAATTTTACGAGCAGTCAATCACTCACTATGAGAACCCGGAGGCAGCCATCGCAGTTGTCCACTCCTTGCCCAAGCTGAACCGCCTAGTCCTTGGTTACCTCATCCGGTTTCTCCAGGTAAAACCACCCAGCCCTGAAGCACACCCTCAAAATGGTGGGAAAACTCCACGGGTCAGGCAGCATTTACGGAAATAAATACAGTCGATGTTTCAGGCTAAGATGCTTCACCAGCACCGGAAAGGAAGGGGGAAGAAGCCAGAATAAGGAGGTGGGGGGAGGGGAAGAAGGACAGGCTAGAATGTGATAGGTTAAACCAGCGGGATGAAGGAGAGCGGATGAAGTAAGAAACTGGGAAGTGATAGGTGGGAAAGATAAAGAGCTGGAGAAGAAGGCATCAAATTGGAGAGGAGAGTGGACCATGGGAGAAAGTGGGGGGGGGGAGGTGATAGGCAGGTGAGAAGAAGAGGTAAGAGGCTAGACCCAGCCCTTAATGTGGCCATTTGCCCACATCAGCCAAAGAACCACAACCATCACCCACTAGCATTACAAGTTTCTGGTTAAAACAGCTTCCCTTATCTCAAAATTCAAAGAGAAATAGAGTGCTAAAGCTCACCAAAAGGCCTTTTGGTCTATATAGTCCATTGGGAACTGTTATTCTGCCTATTCCCTGATGCACCATCAATAACTCTCCGAGACGTGAGGCGAGATATAGGCTTTTATTGACTGGAAGAAAGAACAAGCAGCAATTGACCACCATACTACATCCTGGAGACTGAGACCAGGGCTCAGGCCTCAATCGCCTTTATACCAGGGTCTGTGGGAGGAGCCACAGGAGCAGTCAGCGGGGGGGGCGTGTCCAGACAGGTATATGTAGTTCACCACACTCCCATTGACTTGCACCCAGACCAGAGCCCTTCCTACGCCTCTCATCCATGAACTTACCCAAACTTCTTTTAAATGTTGCAATCGACTCTGCACCTACAATTTGTGCTGACAGCTCGTTCCACACTCACACCACCCTCTGAGTGAAGTGGCAGTGCACCTTGTAAATGTGCTCATTGGTGAGCAGTTTTGGGCCTTTAATCTGAGGAGGAATGCGCTGGCATCAGAGAGAGTCCAGAGGACATTCATGAAAATTATTCTGGGAGTGAAAGGGTGAACTTATGTGGAGAGTTTGATGGCTCGGGGCCTGTAGTTGCTGGAACTTAGAAAAATGAGGAGGGATCTCACTAAAATCTATCAAATATTGAAAGGCCAAGATAGGGTGGGTGTTTCCAATAATGGGAGAATCTAGGAGCAGAGGGCACAGCCTCAGAATAGAAGAGTTTCCCTTAAGAACAGAGATGAGGAGTAATTGCGTTGGCCAGAGGGTGGCAAATCTGTGGAACACATTACCACAGACGACTGTGGAGGCCAAGTCATATTTAAAATAGAGGTTGATAGGTCCTTGGTTAGTAAGGGTGTCAAAGGTTATGAGGAGAAGGCAGGACAGTGGGGTTGAGAGGGGTAATAAATCAGCCTTGATTGAATGGCAGAGCACACTCGATGGGCCAAACTGTCTAATTCTGTTTCTATGTCTTATGGTCTTACTAATTGTGTTTTCCCCTCTCTCCTCGACCACTGGCAATCAGATTTTTGCCCAGCCAGCTAATGTCTCTGTTACCAAGATGGACGCCAACAACCTGGCAATGGTCATGGCGCCCAACTGTCTGCGCTGCCAGTCCAACAACCCCAGGATAATATTCGAGAACACTCGGAAAGAGATGTCCTTCCTGCGAGTGCTGATTCAACACCTGGACACAAGTTTCATGGAAGACGTGCTATAGCGAGGCCAGTTCACCAGTCAAAGCAGAAGAGATATCATCAACAAACGTACAAAGATAAGCCTTGTATAAAAATGTGTCTGCATTTGTTTATACCGAATTGAGGTCTTCTTGCCAGTCCCTTACTGGTTGGTGTTGTCTAAATTATAAAAAAAGGGAAAAAACGGAAAAAAAAGTATTATATGTACATTTTGATGCTGGTTTTGAAGCTGCTTTATTTGTTCTCTGTGTATGATGCTCCCATCCAGGTCCATCGCCAACTGTGGCACACTTTACTAATAGTTTATTTTTTAGTTTAGCATTCGTACTTGGGTTTTTAAACCACTTTATAAAGTAACTTTATTTTTATAGCATTTAATTATACAGGGCTAAAGCAAAACAAAGGACACCCTTCATGTGGAGAGATGCCCTCATTCCATTTTCTTCACTGTTAATTCTTCCATTCCACATGTTCTGCTGTGAATTTTAGCTGAGATTATTCTAAGCCTTATGTCGTTCCTTCTCTTACTTGTACAAAGTTCAAGGTATTGGACTTTTATTTTTTAAAGAGAATTGGTTCATTCCATTTGTTCAATCTAAATAATCTGGAACTTCTTTCGACCAAGTATGAATTTATTTCTGGTTTGAGTTTCTGGTAATGGAGCATTGCCCCTGTGAGGTGCAACTCCCATCGGGTCTGGCAGTCTGTCCACTCATGTTTATGTCCAGGGGCCCGATTCAGAGATTTCAGGGTTAGGCTGTTGGAGAGAATGCAACACTTCCTTGTATTAATACTGATTATTAGGAATTGGGCACAGGTATAAACTCTGGGCCTATAACTCATTCACTTGCTTATCATGAATGAATTCTACATTTTATAAAAAAATGGTTACTTGCAATTTCCTCCCTGTGTTTAGCTGGGAAAATAACATTCCACAGACTTCTAGAACAGAAAGTAACCAATAGAACATTGAACATTACAGCACAATACAGGCCCTTCAGCCCATGATGTTATGCCAACCTTTTAGCCTACTCTAAGATCAATCTAACTCTATTTTTCTATCATCCATGTGCCTATCTAAGTGTTTCTTAAAAGTCCCTGCTGTATCTGCCTCCACTGTTAGTCCTGGAAGGGCATTCTGTTAAAAAAATGACCTCTGACATGCCCCCAGACTTTCTTCCAATCACCTTAAAGTTATACCACCTTGTAGTAGCCATTTCAGTCTTGGGAAAAAGGTGCTGGCTGTCCAGTCTGCATATGCCCACGAAGTTGTGTTGACTTTTTAAACTTACTCCAAGGTCAATCTTACCCTTACCTCTTAAGTTTCTGCAACTCTCCTTCAGGGGGTAATCCCACCCTGGTGTAAGCAAGAAGACTCCTGTATGTGCAGTGGGCCACAGATCCTTGTTTTCAGAATATTGATCAAATCTGATTTCTTGACTTACATATAATTGTAATGAGGGGGATCATGTCAGGACTTATCTGAGCAAATGTGTACAGACATTTTCAGCTGTGGAAGTGGAGGTGAGTTCAAAGGTAGCCAAACAAAGAATTAGCAGGGTTATGGGTAGAGTGTAGTGGAGTAGAATGATGGATTGCTCGTAAGGAAACCTGGTATAACTCAGTGGGCTCCTTCCATACTGTAACCATTCTGATTATCTAAGGACCCACCCAAAAATCCCCATCCAGCCTAAAAATCCCCGTCTTCCCTAATATCCCCACCCACCCTAAAATCCCCATCCTCCCTAAAAATCCCCATTCACCCTAAAATCCCCAGCTTCCCTAAAAATCCCCATCCTCCTAAAATCCCCGTCCTCCCAAAAATCCCCATCCACCCTAAAATCCCCATTCACCCTAAAATCCCCATCCTCTCTAAAATCCCCATTCACCCTAAAATCCCCATCCTCCCTAAAAATCCCCATCCACCCTAAAATCCCCATCCTCTCTAAAACCACCATCCACCCTAAAATACCCATCCAGCCTAAAAATCCCTATCTTCCTAAAATCCCCATTCACCCTAAAATCCCCATCCTCCCTAAAAATCCCCATCTTCCTAAAATCCCCATCCTCCCTAAAATCCCAATCCTCCCTAAAATCCCCATCCTCCCAAAAAATACCCATCCACCCTAAAATCCCCATCCTCCCTAAAATCCCCATCAACCCTAAAATCCCCATCCACCCTAAAAATCCCCATCCACCCTAAAATCCCCATCCACCCTAAAAATACCCATCCTCCCTAAAATCCCCATCCACCCTAAAATCCCCATCCACCCTAAAATCCCCAGCCTCCCTAAAATCCCCAGCCTCCCTAAAATCCCCATCCTCCCTAAAATACCCAGCCTCCCTAAATCCCCATTCACCCTAAAATCCCCAGCTTCCCTAAAATCCCCATTCACCCTAAAATCCCCAGCCTCCCTAAAATCCCCATCCTCCCTAAAATCCCCAGCCTCCCTAAAATCCCCAACCTCCCTAAAATCCCCAACCTCCCTAAAACCCCCATCCACCCTAAAATACCCATCCACCCTAAAAATACCCATCCTCCCTAAAATACCCATCCAGCCTAAAAATCCCCATCTTCCTAAAATCCCCATCCTCCCTAAAATCCCCATCCTCCCTAAAATTCCCCATCCTCACTAAAATCCCCGTCCACCCTAAAGTCCCCATTCACCCTAAAGTCCCCATTCACCCTAAAGTCCCCATCCTCCCTAAAATTCCCCAGTCACCCTAAAATCCCCATCCTCCCTAAAATTCCCCAGTCACCCTAAAATCCCCATCCAGCCTAAAAATCCCTATCTTCCTAAAATCCCCATTCACCCTAAAATCCCCATCCTCCCTAAAAATCCCCATCTTCCTAAAATCCCCATCCTCCCTAAAATCCCAATCCTCCCTAAAATCCCCATCCTCCCAAAAAATACCCATCCACCCTAAAATCCCCATCCTCCCTAAAATCCCCATCAACCCTAAAATCCCCATCCACCCTAAAAATCCCCATCCACCCTAAAATCCCCATCCACCCTAAAAATACCCATCCTCCCTAAAATCCCCATCCACCCTAAAATCCCCATCCACCCTAAAATCCCCAGCCTCCCTAAAATCCCCAGCCTCCCTAAAATCCCCATCCTCCCTAAAATACCCAGCCTCCCTAAATCCCCATTCACCCTAAAATCCCCAGCTTCCCTAAAATCCCCATTCACCCTAAAATCCCCAGCCTCCCTAAAATCCCCATCCTCCCTAAAATCCCCAGCCTCCCTAAAATCCCCAACCTCCCTAAAATCCCCAACCTCCCTAAAACCCCCATCCACCCTAAAATACCCATCCACCCTAAAAATACCCATCCTCCCTAAAATACCCATCCAGCCTAAAAATCCCCATCTTCCTAAAATCCCCATCCTCCCTAAAATTCCCCATCCTCACTAAAATCCCCGTCCACCCTAAAGTCCCCATTCACCCTAAAGTCCCCATTCACCCTAAAGTCCCCATTCACCCTAAAGTCCCCATCCTCCCTAAAATTCCCCAGTCACCCTAAAATCCCCATCCTCCCTAAAATTCCCCATCCTCACTAAAATCCCCATCCACCCTAAAGTCCACATTCACCCTAAAGTCCCCATCCTCCCTAAAATCCCCAGCCTCCCTAAAGTCCCCAGCATCCCTAAATCCCCATTCACCCTAAAATCTCCACCCACCCTAAAATTCCCCATTCACCCTAAAAACCCCATCCACCCTAAAATTCTCCATTCACCCTAAAATCCCCACCCACCCTAAAATCCCCATCCTCCCTAAAATCCTCATTCACCCTAAAATCCCCATCCTCCCTAAAATTCCCCAGTCACCCTAAAATCCCCATACTCCCTAAAATTCCCCAGTCACCCTAAAATCCCCATCCAGCCTAAAAATCCCCATCTTCCTAAAATCCCCATCTTCCTAAAATCCCCATCCTCCATAAAATCCCCATCCTCCCTAAAATTCCCCATCCTCACTAAAATCCCCATCCACCCTAAAGTCCCCAGCCTCCCTAAATCCCCATTCACCCTAAAATCCCCACCCACCCTAAAATTCCCCATTCACCCTAAAATCCCCATCCACCCTAAAATCCTCATTCACCCTAAAATCCCCATCCTCCCTAAAATCCCCATTCACCCTAAAATCCCCATCCTCCCTAAAATCCCCATTCACACTAAAAATCCCATTCGCCCTAAAATCCCCATCCTCCCTAAAATCCCCATTCACCCTAAAATCCCCATCCTCCCTAAAATCCTGATTCACCCTAAAATCCTCATCCTCCCTAAAAATCCCCATTCACCCTAAAAACCCCATACTCCCTAAAAATCCCATCCACACTAAAATCCCCATCCTCCCTAAAATCCCCATCCACCCTAAAATTCCCCATTCACCCTAAAATCCCCACCCACCCTAAAATCCCCATCCTCCCTAAAATCCTCATTCACCCTAAAATCCCCATCCTCCCTAAAATTCCCCAGTCACCCTAAAATCCCCATCCTCCCTAAAATTCCCCATTCACCCTAAAAACCCCATACTCCCTAAAAATCCCATCCACACTAAAATCCCCATCCTCCCTAAAATCCCCATCCTCCCTAAAATTCCCCAGTCACCCTAAAATCCCCATCCAGCCTAAAAATACCCATCCTCCCTAAAATACCCATCCTCCCTAAAATCCTCATCCTCCCTAAAAATCCCCATTCACCCTAAAAACCCCATACTCCCTAAAAATCCCATCCACACTAAAATCCCCATCCTCCCTAAAATCCCCATCCACCCTAAAATTCCCCATTCACCCTAAAATCCCCATCCTCCCTAAAAATTCCCATTCACCCTAAAATCCCCATCCTCCCTAAAATTCCCCATTCACCCTAAAATCCCCATCCTCCCTAAAATTCCCCATTCACCCTAAAATCCCCATCCTCCCTAAAATTCCCCATTCACCCTAAAATCCCCATCCTCCCTAAAATTCCCCATTCACCCTAAAATCCCCATCCTCCCTAAAAATCCCCATCCACCCTAAAAACCCCATCCTCCCTGAAATCCCCATTCACCCTAAAATCCCCAGTCACACTAAAAATCCCCATCCACCCTAAAATCCCCATCCTCCCTAAAATCCCCATCCTCCCTAAAATCCCCATTCACCCTAAAATCCCCATCCACCCTAAAAACCCCATCCTCCCTAAAATCCCCATTCACACTAAAAATCCCCATCCACCCTAAAATCCCCATCCTCCCTAAAATCCCCATTCACCCTAAAATCCCCATCCACCCTAAAATCCCCATCTCCCTAAAATCCCCATTCACCCTAAAATCCCCATCCACCCTAAAATCCTCATTCACCCTAAAATCCCCATCCTCCCTAAAATCCCCATTCACCCTAAAATCCCCATCCTCCCTAAAATCCCCATTCACACTAAAAATCCCATTCGCCCTAAAATCCCCATCCTCCCTAAAATCCCCATTCACCCTAAAATCCCCATCCTCCCTAAAATCCTGATTCACCCTAAAATCCTCATCCTCCCTAAAAATCCCCATTCACCCTAAAAACCCCATACTCCCTAAAAATCCCATCCACACTAAAATCCCCATCCTCCCTAAAATCCCCATCCACCCTAAAATTCCCCATTCACCCTAAAATCCCCACCCACCCTAAAATCCCCATCCTCCCTAAAATCCTCATTCACCCTAAAATCCCCATCCTCCCTAAAATTCCCCAGTCACCCTAAAATCCCCATCCTCCCTAAAATTCCCCATCCTCCCTAAAATCCCCACCCACCATAAAATTCCCCATTCACCCTTAAATCCTCTCCACCCTAAAATTCCCCATCCTCCCTAAAATTCCCCATCCTCACTAAAATCCCCATCCACCCTAAAGTCCCCATTCACCCTAAAGTCCCCATTCACCCTAAAGTCCCCATCCTCCCTAAAATCCCAATCCGCCCTAAAATCCCCAGCCTCCCTAAAATCCCCAGCCTCCCTAAATCCCCATTCACCCTAAAATCCCCACCCACCCTAAAATTCCCCATTCACCCTAAAATCCCCATCCTCCCTAAAATCCTCATTCACCCTAAAATCCCCATCCACCCTAAAATTCCCCATTCACCCTAAAATCCCCACCCACCCTAAAATCCCCATCCTCCCTAAAATCCTCATTCACCCTAAAATCCCCATCCTCCCTAAAATTCCCCAGTCACCCTAAAATCCCCATCCTCCCTAAAATTCCCCAGTCACCCTAAAATCCCCATCCAGCCTAAAAATCCCCATCTTCCTAAAATCCCCATCCTCCCTAAAATTCCCCATCCTCACTAAAATCCCCATCCACCCTAAAGTCCCCATTCACCCTAAAGTCCCCATCCTCCCTAAAATCCCCAGCCTCCCTAAAATCCCCAGCCTCCCTAAATCCCCATTCACCCTAAAATCCCCACCCACCCTAAAATTCCCCATTCACCCTAAAATCCCCATCCACCCTAAAATTCCCCATTCACCCTAAAATCCCCACACACCCTAAAATCCCCATCCTCCCTAAAATCCTCATTCACCCTAAAATCCCCATCCTCCCTAAAATTCCCCAGTCACCCTAAAATCCCCATCCTCCCTAAGATTCCTCATTCACCCTAAAATCCCCATCCTCCCTAAAATTCCCCAGTCACCCTAAAATCCCCATCCAGCCTAAAAATCCCCATCTTCCTAAAATCCCCATCCTCCATAAAATCCCCATCCTCCCTAAAATTCCCCATCCTCACTAAAATCCCCATCCACCCTAAAGTCCCCATTCATCCTAAAGTCCCCATCCTCCCTAAAATCCCCAGCCTCCCTAAAATCCCCAGCCTCCCTAAATTCCCATTCACCCTAAAATCCCCACCCACCCTAAAATTCCCCATTCACCCTAAAATCCCCATCCACCCTAAAATTCCCCATTCACACTAAAATCCCCACCCACCCTAAAATCCCCATCCTCCCTAAAATCCTCATTCACCCTAAAATCCTCATTCACCCTAAAATCCCCATCCTCCCTAAAATTCCCCATTCACCCTAAAATCCCCATCCTCCCTAAAATCCCCATTCACACTAAAAATCCCATTCGCCCTAAAATCCCCATCCTCCCTGAAATCCCCATTCACCCTAAAATCCCCATTCACACTAAAATCCCCATCCACTCTAAAAATCCCCATCCTCCCTAAAAATCCCCATCCTCCCTAAAAATCCCCATCCTCCCTAAAATCCCCATCCTCCCTAAAATTCCCCATTCACCCTAAAATCCCCATCCTCCCTAAAATTCCCCATTCACCCTAAAATCCCCATCCTCCCTAAAATCCCCATCCTCCCTAAAATCCCCATTCACCCTAAAATCCCCATCCACCCTAAAAACCCCATCCTCCCTGAAATCCCCATTCACCCTAAAATCCCCAGTCACACTAAAAATCCCATTCACCCTAAAATCCCCATCCTCCCTAAAATCCCCATCCTCCCTAAAATCCCCATTCACCCTAAAATCCCCATCCTCCCTAAAATCCCCATCCTCCCTAAAATCCCCATCCACCCTAAAAACCCCATCCTCCCTAAAATCCCCATCCTCCCATAAATTCCCCATTCACCCTAAAATCCCCATCCTCCCTAAAATTCCCCATTCACCCTAAAATCCCCATCCTCCCTAAAATTCCCCATTCACCCTAAAATCCTCATCCTCCCTAAAAATCCCCATTCACCCTAAAATTCCCACCCACCATAAAATTCCCCATTCACCCTAAAATCCTCACCCACCCTAAAATCTCACCCACCCTAAAATTCCCCATCCTCCCTAAAAATCCCCATCCTCCCTAAAATCCACACCCACCATAAAATCCCCCACCCACCCTAAAATTCCCCATTCACCCTAAAGTCCCCATTCACCCTAAAGTCCCCATCCTCCCTAAAATCCCCATCCTCCCTAAAATCCCCAGCCTCCCTAAATCCCCATTCACCCTAAAATCCCCACCCACCCTAAAATTCCCCATTCACCCTAAAATCCCCATCCTCCCTAAAATCCTCATTCACCCTAAAATCCCCATCCACCCTAAAATTCCCCATTCACCCTAAAATCCCCACCCACCCTAAAATCCCCATCCTCCCTAAAATCCTCATTCACCCTAAAATCCCCATCCTCCCTAAAATTCCCCAGTCACCCTAAAATCCCCATCCACCCTAAAATTCCCCATTCTCCCTAAAATCCCCACACACCCTAAAATCCCCATCCTCCCTAAAATCCTCATTCACCCTAAAATCCCCATCCTCCCTAAAATTCCCCAGTCACCCTAAAATCCCCATCCAGCCTAAAAATCCCCATCTTCCTAAAATCCCCATCCTCCCTAAAATTCCCCATCCTCACTAAAATCCCCATCCACCCTAAAGTCCCCATTCACCCTAAAGTCCCCATTCACCCTAAAGTCCCCATCCTCCCTAAAATCCCCAGCCTCCCTAAAATCCCCAGCCTCCCTAAATCCCCATTCACCCTAAAATCCCCACCCACCCTAAAATTCCCCATTCACCCTAAAATCCCCATCCACCCTAAAATTCCCCATTCACACTAAAATCCCCACCCACCCTAAAATCCCCATCCTCCCTAAAATCCCCATCCTCCCTAAAATCCTCATTCACCCTAAAATCCCCATCCTCCCTAAAATCCCCATTCACCCTAAAATCCCCATCCACCCTAAAAACCCCATCCACCCTAAAATCCCCATTCGCACTAAAAATCCCATTCACTCTAAAATCCCCATCCTCCCTAAAATCCCCATTCACCCTAAAATCCCCATCCACCCTAAAAACCCCATCCTCCCTAAAATCCCCATTCACCCTAAAATCCTCATCCTCCCTAAAAATCCCCATTCACCCTAAAAATACCCATCCTCCCTAAAATCCCCATCCACCCTAAAATTCCCCATTCACCCTAAAATCCCCACCCACCCTAAAATCCCCATCCTCCCTAAAATCCTCATTCACCCTAAAATCCCTATCCTCCCTAAAATTCCCCAGTCACCCTAAAATCCCCATCCACCCTAAAAATACCCATCCTCCCTAAAAATTCCCATTCACCCTAAAATCCCCATCCTCCCTAAAATTCCCCATTCACCCTAAAATCCCCATCCTCCCTAAAATCCCCATCCTCCCTGAAATCCCCATTCACCCTAAAATCCCCATTCACACTAAAAATCCCATTCACCCTAAAATCCCCATCCTCCCTAAAATCCCCATTCACCCTAAAATCCCCATCCACCCTAAAAACCCCATTCACCCTAAAATCCTCATCCTCCCTAAAAATCCCCATTCACCCTAAAATCCCCATCCTCCCTAAAATTCCCCATTCACCCTAAAATCCCCACCCACCCTATAAATCCCCATTCACACTAAAATCCCATTCACCCTAAAATCCCCATCCTCCCTAAAATCCCCATTCACCCTAAAATCCCCACCCACCATAAAATTCCCCATTCACCCTAAAATCCCCATCCACCCTAAAATTCCCCATTCACCCTAAAATCCCCACCCACCCTAAAATCCCCATCCTCCCTAAAATCCTCATTCATCCTAAAACCCCCATCGACACTAAAATCCCCATCCACCCTAAAAATCCCATTCACCCTAAAATCCCCATCCACCCTAAAATTCCCATTCACCCTAAAATCCCCATCCACCCTAAAATTCCCATTCACCCTAAAATTCCCATTCACCCTAAAATCCCCATCCACCCTAAAATTCCCATCCACCCTAAAATCCCCATCCACCCTAAAATTCCCATTCACCCTAAAATCCCCATCCTCCCTAAAATCCTCATTCACCCTAAAACCCCCATCGACCCTAAAATCCCCATCCACCCTACGATCTATATCCATTCCCAAATATGAACCATCCTATCTGAATACCCCCTTTCCCATCCTAAATATCCCCTTCCCTAGACACACTGCAGGCTTCTAGAACCAATACTAGAAACCAACATAGGTTCTTTCTTTCTGTGTGATTTTAGCCATCCACCTTAGCTTTCCCATTTTTACCTTTTCTGCCCACCCTCATCTGAAAACTACATCCCCCCACCCCACACTCTAACATGGTGGCTTGGATTGTAAAGCCAGACGTTCCTGCAGAAAGTTGGACCAGAATTTGGGCTTTGGGCTCAACTGGTCCCTATCTGTCATGACCACAGTGGTTCTGCTACCTGAACCAGCTCAGGTGGACACAGTGTCAATCACTGACCATAGCCTAGAGACCTATGAGTACATTGTGAATTTTGTCAAGATTTGGGAGTTGGATCTCCACTGTTGATGCGCAGTTTGTTTGTGCCTATGAGACCCATGAGTACATTGTGAATTTTGTCAAGATTTGGGGGTTGGATCTCCACTGTTGATGTCCAAAACAGTTAAGGAAAGCAGAGATTGCCACCCCTAGATTGAAAGACTTTATCTTGATCATCAGCTGTCGTGGATCACCTGAGTCCTACCTACCCTATTCAGCCATTCTAAAGTTCAGCTGTGCCTTTTGACAGTCGGTGTGAGGCCTTCTAACCATGGAGGTTGAAGCAATCAGGCACTGTTCCGCAGAAAATGTCGAGTAAATATAACTGAGGGAAGTCTTCTGCACCTTCTCAGCCCAGCCCGTTTCTGACGTGAATTATATGTCTAATTGTCTATCACTTCAGGATTTCATTGGATGTGGCCTGCAGGAGACAGAGACCGTCCAACAGCACCCTGTGATATGTTACCAGTCATTCAGGTTCTAGACAAGAGACACTTGTTTTTTTTCTTTGTTACACAGAGATGTGCAGACGTTCCTCACGGGGCCTCTGTCACCAGCATTGATAGCAAAAAGTTGCATGATGTACTGACATTTGAATGCTAAAATCACTTTGCTGTTCTCCGACCCAGTAAGGCACCTGTACCAGGCCACTGAGCTGAATTATTCCCCATATCCCAGTGGGTGCCATGGTAACATAGCAGTTAGCATGACTCTATTACAGAGTTTTCAGTTCAGTTCCGACATCCTCTGTAAGCAAGTCTGTACATTACCTCCCATCTGAGTGTGGATTCCCCCCGGGTGCTCTGGTTTTCTCCCACAGCCTAAAGGTCATTAATCGATCTTTGTAAATTGTCCTGTGATGAGGTGAGGGTTAAATCGGTGGGTTGCTGGGCAGCATACCTTGTTCGGCCAGAGGGCCTGATCCGTGCTGTATCTCTAAATAAATAAATCTAGTCTGCTATTCTGCCATAAATGAGGCCATTCAACCCATCATGTCCATGCTAGTCACCCCATTTCCCACACCCCAGTTCCTCCATTTATAGAACATAGAACAGTACAGTACAGTGCAGCCCCTTCGGCTCACAATGCTGTGCCGACCATGTAACCTACTCTAGAACTTGCCTAGAAGTTCCCTGTCACATAGCCCTCTTATTTTCTAAGCTCCATGTATCTCCATTGTATCCACCTCCACCACCGTCGCCAGCAGTAAAAAACTTACCCCTGACATCCCCTCTGGACCTACTTCCAAGCACCTTAAAACTGTGCCCCCTCGTGTTAGTCATTTCAGCCCTGGGAAAAAGCCTCTGACTATCCACACGGTCAATGCCTCTCATCATCTTATACACCTTTTTCAGGTCACCTCTCATCCTCCGTCGCTCCAAGAGAAAAGGCCAATTTCACTCAACTTATTCTCATAAGGCATGCTCCCCAATCCAGGCAACATCCTTGTAAATCTCCTCTGCACTCTCTCCATTGTATTCACATCCTTCCTGTATTGAGGTGTCCAGAACTGAACACAGTACTCCAAGTGAGGTCTGACCAGGGTCTTATATAGCTGTAACATTACCTCTCGGCTCTTGAACTCAATCCCACAATTGATGAAGGCTATCACACCATACGCCTTCTTAACAACACTGTCGACCCGTGCAACAGGCTTGAGTGTCCTATGGACATGGACCCCAAGATCCCTCTGATCCTCCACACTGCCAAGAGTCTTACCATTTATACTATATTCTGACTTCAAATTTAACCTACCAAAATGACCCACTTCACACTTATCTGGGTTGAAGTAAGTGTGTGTGTGTGTGTGTGTGTGTGTGTGTGTGTGTGTGTGTGTGTGTGTGTGTGTGTGTGTGTGTGTGTGTGTGTGTGTGTGTGTGTGAGAGAGAGAGAGAGAGAGCGACAGAGACAGACAGACCCTGTGGGGAACAAGGTGTATCAGAGTGACTGTCCTTTGGGTGGGAGATATGAGGTGGAAGTTCAGGTTGGTTCCTCACAAAGTCCTCATCCTTTGGGTCAATGTCCATGATCAACAAGCACCCTGGGTCATGTGATCTGCATTGTGTGATGCCCGGACTGTCTCGGTCGGACTTCACACAACCCATGATGCACAGGTATCTGAATCACCCCCTCACTCTCTTGATCTGTCTCCACCCACTTCTGATGTCCCAGGTTCAGTTTCAGATGCAGATCCAGATCACATGTACATTGAAACATAAAATTAAGTCTGTTGTTTGGATTAACAACTAACACACCTGCAGATGTGCTGGACGCAGCTACATGTATCACCGCACATTCTGATGCCAACGTACCATCCCTATAATGCTGGGCAGAACAACACAAATCACAACAAGTGACAAAACAGCAACACCCAATGCAATACGGAGTCCTCTGTTCTCAGGACAGGCTATCTTCAGTCTCCAGCCTTACAGACATTGGGCCTCAGCTTGGGAAAGTAACTAATGAACTGTCTGCTAGAAAACTCTGGGCTTGGGATACAATGTTCTCACTTCCACATATTTCTGAATTAATTTTATAAAGCTTTCTGCAGATATGGGAAATCCAGAGAAACACACACAAAATGTTGGAGGAACTCAGGGCAGGCAGCATCTATGGAGGGGAATAAACAGTTGACATTTTGGACCACCAGGACCAAATAATTTGACGACACAATTCATCCGATTGTAGCACTGCCCCTCAACAGCACCGAGTCGGAACGCCCACTGAGTGGTTATCTAGTGTGTCGAGTCTGGACTTAACACAGAGAGGACAGCCTAACATCTCAGATTCAAATTTATTATCAGTGACGTATGCCATGAAATTTGCTGCTTTGTGGCAGTGGTACAGTACAAGTTCAAGTTTATTGTCATTCAACCATACACATGTATACCTTCAACTGAAACAACGTTCCTCTGGACCAAGGTGCACAGCACAGTACATACAACTCAGGCACAACACATAAAGTTATATTACAACAAATAAATACTACAGTGCATTTATGACACAAGGTAAAAAGTGAACAGTATAATGCTACTAACAGATCAAACATGATAAGCCAGGGTGGTGACAGAGAGTTCAGTAGTCTCACAGCCTGGAGGAAGAAACAGTTCTTGAGCTAATGCTCTGGTACCTCCTGCCTGATGGTAGGGGGTCAAAGGGATTTTGGGACAGATGGGAGGGATCCTTAGCAATGCTAAAGCCCTGCATACACAGCACTCCTGATAAATATCTCAGATGGGTGGAAGAGAGACCCCAATGGTCCTCCGTGCAATATTTTAAAATATTATTATAAACTACAATAATAAATATATAAAATTGAGTAAGTTGTGCAAAAAGGGAGCAAAATAATGAGGTAGTGTTCATGGATTCATTGTCCGTTCGGAAATCTGATGGTAGAAAGGAAGAGGCTGAGATGTTAAGTGTGTGTCGTCAGGCTCTTGTGCCTCCGGTTGCCACATAGCAACAAATTTCATGACATATGCTGGTGATATTAAACCTGATTCTGATTCTCCTTCCTGATGATAATAGGGCAAAGAGGGCATGTCCTGGGTGGCGGGGGTCCTTCATGATGATTTTGAAGATGTCCTGGATGCTGCCCCTGATGGAGCTAACTGAGTTTGCAACTTTCAGCAGCTTTTTCCAATTCTGTGCAGTGGCCCCTCTACGCCAGGCAGTGATGAAACCAGTCACAATGCTTTCCACATCAGCAGAAATTTGCAGGCTTTGGTGACATTGTTTTAGAGTGGTCACCTTCTAAAACAGGGTAAGACTCTAGTGACACGGAAAGGCATTGGTCACTGTCCACTTGTTTAAGGTAACAATGATGAAGAATCACTTACAGCCCTACCAATACAAAACAATAACCTGCTTCCACACAACTAATAGCAGAGAAAGAGAGATTTGGCCATGGTAGTATTTAAGCTATACATGAGTCTTCCCCCACTTCCTATAATCTTTTACAACCACCATATTCTTCTAATCCTTTCTTCCTCAGGTATTTTTTTTTCCATCTTAGCCTTAACTCTCCCTGTACAAAGTGTCCACATCTCCGACTGGAGTAACAGCACCTCATGTTCCACTTGGGTCATCTACAGTCTGACAACATGAACATTGCATTCTCCAATTTCAGGTAACCTGCACCCCCCCCCACCCCACCCCGTCCTCCTGATCTCCTACATCCCAGTTCCTCCTACACCCACCTCAGCTTCATCACCCTGTTTCTTTCCCTTTTTCCTCCAACTCTGTCTGCCCATCACCCACTGGATCCCTTTCCCACACTGTTCCCATCTGCCCTCCACTGCTCCCTCTTTGGTTCCATCTTCCACCTTCCTTTCCCATCAGATTCCACCATCTGCAGTCCTTTGGCAACCCACCTCTCATCCTATTTCTACTTTCCCTTCCTCTATCTGCCCATCACTCTTCTCACCTGGATCCACCCATTACCTGCCAACTATTGCTCCATTGCTTTCTCCCACCTCATTATACTCACTATCTCCACTCTTATCTTCCAGTCCTGATGAAGAGTCTCAACCTGAAATATCAACTCTCCATTTCACTCCTGACCCACTGAGTTCCTCCAACACCTTGTTTCGAGTTCCAGGTTCCAGAATATGTAGTCTAGTGTGTCCCCAACCTCTCCTGATGCTAACACTTTAATCACTGGCTTTAACCAAATGACCTCTGAAGCTTTGCATCTTGACAGCAAAATATACATTCAATATACATTTCATAGTTTACACGTCCGATCTTCTAAACAGTAGATGGGAAATTAGCCAACATTGACATGTTTAAATGCATGTGCATTGTACATCCTAGCCACAAACATTCCGTAAATCATCGTATTTAAAATATTTATAAATTGTCCTATCTCACAAAGCATCCTGCTTGAGGACAACCTGAGATCACAGGGATTTACAAGTGCTGCATTTTCTTTCATAAAATACAAGGATTTATTGGACCTGCCTCTCTGTAAAGCATCCTCAGAACAACAGTCTACAGCTGTAGGATTCTGAGATTGTGGAGGTGACCGAACAGCGCTCGGGACACCCATCTTCTCAGTCTCTGAGAGTTCATTTTGGAGCCTAACCCACAGGGACACCCATCTTCTCAGTCTCTGAGAGTTCATTTGGGAGCCTAACCCACAGGGACACCCATCTTCTCAGTCTCTGAGAGTTCATTTGGGAGCCTAACCCACAGGGACACCCATCTTCTCAGTCTCTGAGAGTTCATTTGGGAGCCTAACCCACAGGGACACCCATCTTCTCAGTCTCTGAGAGCTCATTTGGGAGCCTAACCCACAGGGACACCCATCTTCTCAGTCTCTGAGAGTTCATTTGGGAGCCTAACCCACAGGGACACCCATCTTCTCAGTCTCTGAGAGCTCATTTGGGAGCCTAACCCACAGGGACACCCATCTTCTCAGTCTCTGAGAGCTCATTTGGGAGCCTAACCCACAGGGACACCCATCTTCTCAGTCTCTGAGAGCTCATTTGGGAGCCTAACCCACAGGGACACCCATCTTCTCAGTCTCTGAGAGCTCATTTGGGAGCCTAACCCACAGGGACACCCATCTTCTCAGTCTCTGAGAGTTCATTTGGGAGCCTAACCCACAGGGACACCCATCTTCTCAGTCTCTGAGAGCTCATTTGGGAGCCTAACCCACAGGGACACCCATCTTCTCAGTCTCTGAGAGTTCATTTGAGGGCCCAACCCACAGGAACACCCATCTTCTCAGTCTCTGAGAGTTCATTTGGGAGCCTAACCCACAGGGACACCCATCTTCTCAGTCTCTGAGAGTTCATTTGGGAGCCTAACCCACAGGGACACCCATCTTCTCAGTCTCTGAGAGTTCATTTGAGGGCCCAACCCACAGGGACACCCATCTTCTCAGTCTCTGAGAGTTCATTTGAGGGCCCAACCCACAGGGACACCCATCTTCTCAGTCTCTGAGAGTTCATTTGGGAGCCTAACCCACAGGGACACCCATCTTCTCAGTCTCTGAGAGCTCATTTGAGGGCCTGGAAACAAACTACAGGTTGTGTTGTCAAATTTCTTGTACTGCAGCCAGGAGCAGCCAAGAACTTTTTTATTAGTGACTGAATTTCCTAATCCCTAAAATAAGGTTTCAAACAAAATAAAATTATTAAAAGTTACACCAAAAATGCTAGGGGAATAGCAGGTCAGGCAGTATCTACAGAAAGGAATGAACAGTTGACGTTTTGGGTCAAGACCCTTCATCAGGACTCAAAATTATTAAAACATTAAGTAATACAATAAAATTTTCTCATGGTCAGAGGTTTTGTGTTCCAGATACTTGGACAAAAGTACATGGATTGACAGAAGAGTTTTTTTATCTTTTGGATGTGGCCTTTACTGATGTCTCAGATGGACATAAAAAACTCGTAGGGACGGTTTAAAGAGAAGAGGGGAATTTTGTTTTTCATTTGTAGTAGTCTATTCATCCCATTTATCACCAACGGGATCAAACTGAGTGCTTTTCATAAACATTTCATAGGACCCTGGGTGCAAAGCCACACACAACCAGGCTGGGTACTGACACAAATGGGTTTTTATCTCAGTCCAGTAGGTTCATGGTTACGAAGAGAAGTTTCTATACCAGATTTGTTCATTACACTGAATCTGGGTTCCCCAGCTGGTTGAAACAGATTTATGTCACTAGATACAAGTCTGATTACTTAGCCATTCTGTAACTGGGCTCTGTCGTGTCCAGGGTGCCACTCTGAACAATATTTACAGTATCTCAGCACATTTCACGTGGTTCTTATCTCAGCACATCTTGCTGGGCACAAGCTGCGTACTGCATTACTGTAGCACTAAGTGTAATGCTCTTTCAGTGTGAGCAACCTGTGTTCAATTCCTGCCGCTGTCTATAAGGAGTTTGCACATTCTCCCCGTGACCTTGTGGGTTTCCTCCAGGTGCTCCAGCTTCCTCCCACAGTCCAAAGGCGTATGAGTTAGGGTTAGTAAATTATTCACAAGGGGTGTAATTAGGTGGCATGGGCTCTTTGGGCTGGAAGAGCCCATTACCCAGATTATAAGTGGCTGCATCTTACAAAGCATCCCACTTGAGATGGCCTGAGATCACAGGGAGGGATTTACAAGTGCTGGGGTTTTCTTTCATCAAGTTCAAGGATTTATTGGACCTGCCTCTCTGTAAAGCATCCTCAGAACAACAGTCTACAACTGTGGGAGTCTGAGAGTGTGGGAAAACGACCCAGCGATGCTCAGGGCACCCCGTCTGCTCAGTCCCTGAGAGTTCATTTGAGGGCTTTACCCACAGGACTTGGAAACACACTGCAGTTTGTGTTGTCAAATTTCTTGTAGCACAGCCAGGAGCAGCCGTTAGATAAACTTCCCAGTCAGAGGCACCTTGCTGACATTCACAATGCACTGCTGGGAACAGATGCTCTTGAGATCCACCTTCGTGAAGCTGAAATGTTTAAAAAAAAAAGATTGGAAGCTCCATCAAATTGTGAGTTTTGATTTCTTGTTGATAGGCATATTTGAAGATTAAGGCCCTGAGTTTAGATAGGCTCTATTCAACACAGGCTGGGGCCAAGAGGTAACCAAGGACTCCCAGACTGGAGACAGGAGACACTGAAGATTTGTTCTTGTATCTTACTAACTCTCTGCCCCAGTTCTCTCTCCCAAAACAAAGGAGGCCCTCCTCTCATCTATTCCCCCACCCTCAGGTTGCATTAGACGAGAACCAGAGGTCATGGGTTAAGGGTGAAAGGTAAAATATTTAGTGGAAACCTGAGGGGAGCTCCTTCACTCAGAGGATGAAGAGTGTGTGGAATGCGCCGCCAGCGGAAGAGGTGGATGTGGGTTCGATTGCAACATTGAAGAGAGGTTTGGACAGGTACTTGGACGGGAAGGCGAAGGTCAGTTCAGCACAAACTAGATGGACTGAAGGGGCTGTTTCTGTTCTGTAAGGCTCTGTATGTACCCAGGATATGACAGTTCTAGCCCGGACCCACTGTGCCCCACTAGGGAGCGATATCCCTTCTGCTCACAGCCTCTGGGACACAGATTAGCAAGGGTGCTGATGACTACGGAAATCCAGCTCACTGACCCAGTTTTGATGGCCAGAGTTTCCAACAGAGACCTCTCGGTGATCTCCTCATCGTCCACAGAAGTCACTCTGCCCGGCAGCAGGAGTGGCGGCCCTTGAAGTAGCCTTACCCATCCCATATTCCAGTGCAAAGGAGCTGCCACAAGGAAGTACAATTACAATAAGGTATTCAGACAAATCCCCACAGCTCCCAAGTATTTTGTCCTTGTGACGTTTGGCTTGGGCATCAGAGTGAACCATCTGCCCCAAGCTTAAACTTCATCAGCTTTATACATCGAAACAAACAGTGAAATCAGGATTGTGCTGGGGGCAGCCACAAGTGACACCACACTACTGGCGCACACCGCTCACTAACCCTAACCCCAACGTATATGGGATGTGGGAGGAAGCTGGAACGCCCAGAGGAATTCTGCACGGTCACAGGAAGAGGGTACAAACAGCGGCAGGAATTGAACTCCAACCTTAACAGTGACTGTGCCACCCACTGGAGTCCTGCTGCTTGCTTCTTGTCCATTACCAAGAGTTCCACTGCTCTCAGGTGTGACACATTACTGTCCTCTTCAGAGTAACTTCAATTAGCCCCAAGTAACAGGCCTAAATAACATGGATGAACAGTATTTTCAATACGTTCCAAGTAGTATTTCATCTCATTTAGGTAGTATTTTAGAAAAATTGAGCACAATTGGAAATAATGACAAGCAGAGTTTATGTGACATCTTGACCAACTCAGAGTGAATAATAACCCTATGGAAATTAGGAGACATGATATCTATTGAAATTCATTACAGCAAGAATGCTTTTAAAAAACTCTTCATAAATATGCAGTGTGACAATTGATATTTGGAGCAATTTTTGATACAGAGATACTTACAGAGTAATTTCCTTTGAACTTTGAACTTCCCTCCATTAACAGTCCTGGTGTTTACAGTGACCATGACAATGCATGAATTGCCAATTTAATGAAAAATTTTGACTATCACATCAAAGTAGTTTATTTGTGTACATAAACACTCAAAATATCCTAAAGGCTGGGAAAATATACCAACAATAACACAATCACTCATACAGTTAGAACTCCTGTGGCCCCTCACACTGAGAGGGCAGAGCCCAGCCTGAAGCAGATAAAAGCTCTTTTAACGGCTCCACCAACCCTCAACGTCACTTGCTCCTTCCCCTTATCTTCACCACGTTCCCATGTCGTCACCGTCTGTTTTCACAGCCGCGTTTACAGCAGTAATCGCCTCTCCGTTGTTGCGGGGAGCACACAGAGGCAGTCCTCACGCCGCAGCTGGACAGCTGCTGGCAGGGAGTGTCAGTGGAGTTACAACACAGGACATTACAGCACAGTCTTCGGCCCTTCGGCCCACGATGTTGTGTCTATCTTTTAACCTACTGTAAGATCAATCTAACCTTCCTCCCCCTATGTAAAGAAAATACCTCTGACAGCCTTTGTTACTTTCCTCCAACATTTTAAAAGTATGTCCCCTCATTTTAACCATTTCTACCCTGGGAAAAAGTCTCCGGCTGTCCACTCAATCTATGCCTCTTATCATCTTATACACCTCTATCGTCACCTCTTATCCTCCTCTGCTCCAGAGAGAAAAACCCTCAACCTACATACAGTACATAGGACATGCTCTCTAATCCAGGCAAATCTCCTCTGCACCCTCTCTAATCCAGGCAGCACCCTGGCAAATCTCCTCTGCACCCTCTCTAACACTTCCACATCCTTTCTTTAGAGAGGTGACCAGAACTGATTACAATATTCCAAATGTGGTCTCACCAGAGTTTTATGGAGCTGCAACATTACCTCACGGTTCTTGAACTCAATCCCCTGACTAATGAAGACAACCATTCCATGTGGCTTCTTAGCAACCTATCAACCTTCTCAGCAACTTTAAGTGATCTATGGACATGGAACTGTCTGTTCCTCCACACTGCCAAGAAT
Source organism: Hemitrygon akajei (assembly GCF_048418815.1). Classification (NCBI taxonomy): domain Eukaryota; kingdom Metazoa; phylum Chordata; class Chondrichthyes; order Myliobatiformes; family Dasyatidae; genus Hemitrygon; species Hemitrygon akajei. Next base: position 170,864,887 of record NC_133131.1, on the reverse strand, counting down.
CTTGCCATTAACCCTGTACTCTGCCCTCAAGTTCGACTTCACACTTTTCCAGATTGGTCTCTAGTTGCCACTTCAGCCCAACTCTGCATCCTGTCAGTGTCCTGTAGGGACCAATGGCAACTTTCCACACTATCCATATCTCCAACCAACCACCCTTCCACTTCCTCATCCAAGCCATTTATAAGCATCACAAAGAGCAGGGGGTTGCAGAACAGATCTCGTGCAGAGCACCATTGGTGATCAGTTGTTAAAGAGTTGCTACCTCGAGCACCTTAATGCATGAAGGGATGGGGGTTGCGCAGATGGAACCCAGTTATCACCCATTCTTCACGCCATGGGGTGTCCGATCTGAAGTGTGTTTGTGTCAGATCTTCCTATCTTCTGTGTGTTTTGTAGCAGGTGGACCATGGTTTCTTACTGCTAATGGGACCTGCCTGGCCCAGGACCACAGCTGCCTGCTTCCATTATTCAGGTCTGTGCACGGCCGCCGATTCTGGGTGTGAACACACAGTGTGCCGAGGGGCAATTGGGAGACCCTGTTTTCTCTCCCACTGAGATGCAGCATTGCCAGACAGTTTGCCCCCTCAGAGGACACAGTCCTAATGGGGGCCAATAGGATTAGTAGGTCACCACAAATAATGTGGGCCGAAGGGCCTGTTTCTGTGCTGTACAACTCTGTGACCCTCGTCTTTTAATGTATAAAACAAGTATAACATCTCCTCACAGAATAATCGTGTAAAGAAAATGAAGGTTTCTCAACCCACGGGAAAGCACATGAACAATTACCTGCATGTAAGGGCATTTTTTAAGGAGATTCGGATTATACAGTACATGTACCTTTGTAAATGTTTTGTTGTTTAATTTCACTGTAAAGTTTCTCCAATTTTATATGTTGACTTTGAAGAATTGAAATTTATTATTTATTAAGACAGATGTCAGCAGAAATACAGAGGGGTTGGTGAGGAAATATTCGATCTGCAGCTGCTCCCAAGTTGATGGTGGCCAGGGGTGTTCAGGCACAGTGTTTGCCCTTCGAGCTGAGGTTGGAGAGGGCTGAGGGGGTTTAAAGCAACGTGTTGTGTCGGCCTGACTCTGTAATTAGAACACATGGAAATGTAGAGGCTCCATGTTGTGTGAATAATGAATAAACAAGTTAAGAAAGCCTTGCTTTGTTCAACTTCAAGTTATTGCCATTTAAACATGCACGTGTATACAGCTAAACGAAACATCGGTCCTCTGGGGCCGAGGACAAAACACAGCACATCTCGTCAGAATCAGGAAAGCACAACAACTTTCTGAGGAGGCTGAAGAGAGCTGGACTGTGCACATCCATACTCACGTCTCTCCACAGACACGAGATTGAGAGCATCCTAACAAGCTGCATCACTGCATGGTACGGAAACTACACTTTGGCGGACAGGAAGGCTTTACAATGCGGAGTCAAAACTGCCGAACACATCACCAACACCAGCCTACCCACCATCAAGGTCATGTATACGGAAAGGTGCCGGAAAAGGGTCAGTAACATCATGAGGATCCCACCCACCCTGCTCACGGACTGTTTGTCCCACTCCTGACAGGGAGGAGGTGGCATAACATCCACACCGGGACCACCAGACTCAAAAACAGTTACTTTCCCCGAGCGGTAAGGCTGATCAACACCTCCACCCCTCCACACCCCCAACCACCACTACTTCATCATTTCCTGTCAGTCACCTTGTGTCCAGACATTCCTGTGCCTAGTGTCACTTTATGGACATACACTCAATCTATATATATAAGCTACTTATGTATTTATATTTATTGTGCTTTTATTATTGTGTTCTTTATCTCATTGTGTTTTTTTTTCTCCTGCATCGGATCCAGAGTAACAATTATTTCATTCTCCTTTACACTTACGGACTGAAAATGACATTAAACAATAGTAACTACGGTCCAGCAAACACAGTCACTAAATAATATTAGCACAAGTCCCAGAGTGGATTGGCCTGAAGATTTTGTGTCCTTTGCCCTGGTGAGTGGAAGACGCCTGTCTGCAGTGAGGAATGTGGGTCACCTGATGCCAGATGTGGAAAACTGAAATAAAAAGAGAGAAGACCAGAAGCACTCGGCAAGCTGGGTGCCATCAGCAGAGTTCATATTTCAGTGCCATGCATAAAAGCAAACAGCAGGTGTCAGTAAAGAGCCAAAACGCAAGCTGCTTCATTCACCTCTTCACCTCCCAGATTTGTTCCATCCGCTGCCTTCCTGTCCTATCTGCCCCCACCATCTACACCTCACCTCCCTCCTCTCAGCTTCTGTCTCTATCTCCACCCTTCCTCTCCCACCTGACTCCATCTACACAAAAGAATCTGCAGATGCTGGAAATCAGAAGCAACACACACAAAATGCTGGAGGAACTCAGCAAGTCAGACAGCATCTATGGAGGGGAATAAACAGTCGATGTCTTGAGCTGAGGCCTTTCATCAGGACTGGAAAGTAAGGGGGCAGAAGCTGGAATAAGAAGGTGTGGGAGGGGAAGGAATACCCACTGCCAGGTGATAGGTGAGACCAGGTGAGGGGAAAGATAGGCGGATGGGAGGGAATAGGTGGCCAAAAGACATGACTACCCAGTGGCCACCCATTCCAGTTCAACTTCCGATTCCCATTCTGACATTCTGCAAGGAAGTGATGCTGAGACTGGAGAGGCCTCACCTTGAGTATTGTGAACAATTTTGGGCCCCTCATCTTAGAAAAGATGTGCTGGCATTGGAGAGGGTTCAGAGGAGGTTCACAAGGATAATTCCAGGGATGAAAGGGTTATCATATGATGGCCCTGGGTCTGTACTCACCGAAATTCAGCAGGATGAGGGGAGATCTCATTGAAACATTTCGAATGTTGAAATACCTAGACAGAGTAGATATAGAAAGGATGTTTCCCATGGTGGGACAGTCTAGGACAAGAGGGCACAGCTTCAGGATAGAGGGGCGCCCTTTCAAAACCGAGATGGAGAGAAATTTCTTTAGCCAAAGGGTGATGAATTTGTGAAATTTGTTGCCACATGCAGCTGTGGAGGACAGGTCATTGGATGTATTTAAGGTAGAGATTGATAGGTTCTTGATTGGACATGGCATCAAAGGTTACGGGGAGAAGGCCGGGAACGGGGGTTGAGGAGGAGATAGAAAAAAATTCAGCCATGATTGAATGGCGGAGCAGACTCGATGGGCCAGTTGGCCTAATCCTGCTCCTATGTCTTATGGTTTTTTTTGCTGGTCCATGGCCTCCTCTACTGTCAAAATAAGGCCAAACTCAGACTGAGAAAAGAACACCGTGTATCCTCCAACCTGATGGCATGAACATCAATTTCTCCAACTTCCAGCAATTTCTCTCTCCTGGTGTCGATAGTGTGCACAATAATAATGAATTCAACATTAAATACAGTGATGAGCACAAAGCGGCAGGCTGGTGCAAGGGTAGAGGGCAATGTCAGATGTTTTAAATAGAAATGTTAAAGTGGTAACTTTAAAGTAGAACTAAATACATAATTCTCCATTTCTACCATCTTCTACAGAATCCTACCACAAAACACATCTCCCGCCACCCCCTTCCCTTTCCACAGGGTTTGCTCTCTCCATTTTCCCCACCCCACTAATCTCCCCTGCCACTTATCCCTACAAGCAACAGAAATGCTACACCTCCTCCCTCATGTCCATTCAGGGCCTCAAACATCCTTCCATGTACGGCAACATTTCACTTGTGAGACTTTTGGGTAGTCTGTTGTATCCGGTGTTCTCAGTGAGACCCAATGTAGATTGGGAGACCGAGCACCTTCGCTCCGTCTGCCACTAAAGGAGGGATTTCCCTTACCACCAATTTTATTCTACTTCCTATTCCCATTTCAACATGTCGGTCTACGGCCACCTGCTGCATTTTGAATATGTTGCTGAGGTTGAATCAAGTGTTCAAAGACATGACAACATCACCAGGAAGGGGATGTGAAAGAGGTGATTGGTGCAGGAGTCTGATCTCAGTGGGGAAGAATCTGTTCTCGAGGCTTCTCCCCAAGGCTTTTGAGTTCCTGCATTTCCCCTGGAAAGGGAGAAGAAATACCCTGTGGATTGGTTCTGCCAAGTAGCCAGTTTCCACACACAGTCTTCTGTGATTAAAAGCCACCCACAGTCTCCAGAAGGACCCAGTCATATCTCCTCAGTTCTCCTGAGGAGATAATAGCAAAGAGCGGTGTTATTGGATGTGGGAGGGACAGTGTATTTCCACCATTGGGGGGGGGGGGGGTTCCAAACCCAAACTTCTATCAAAAGTTGCCCCCAGCCCAGTCAAACTTTACTTTCCATTACAAGAGGAACCAGAAGCAAACGATGCATGCATTTGTGAAACCAAGAATTTTCCAAAGAACCCGGTAAGTGTGAAGGATGTGTGGATAAATATCAGAAAGAATTTATAAAAATTGCATTGGCAGTAGCCAAAAAAAGCTATTGCAGTGACTTGGAAATCGGATACATATCTAAGTATAGATCGTTGGAAGAACGAAATTTATAGCTGTATTCCACTTGAAAAAATTACTTATAATTTAAGAGATAAATATGAAACATTTTTGAAAATTTGGCACCCTTATTTACAAAAGACAGGATTAAATATATAGGTGCTCCGAAGATGAAATAATTGGTTACTTGGGGAAAGAAATAAATATATATACTAAAGTTATTACAAACTCCATGGAGCATGTGGGGACCCTCCAATATCCAGGCATTCCTCTTTTTTTTTCTTTCTTTCTTATTTTTTTTTAATAGGGATGTTAGGGGGGAGGGGGCTGGTTAACACATTTTTTTTTCATACACATTTATTCTGTAACTATTTGAAAACAATAAAAAATAAAAATAAAAGGATGTGTGGATAACAAGACCCCGGTGAGTCTCTTAGGGACCACAGTAGGAAGCAGATACAAAACCACTGGAACTCCCAAATAATCAGACAGCAGATTATCGGAGTTTTATTGGACAGCAAAGGCCAAGGCTGCCCCAGAGGCATTGTGGTTAGCGCAACACTGTTACAGCTTAGAGTGTCCTGGAGTTCAGAGTTCAGTTCCCACTGCCACAGTGAGGAGTTTATACATTCTCCCCGTGGAATGTGTGGGTTTCCTCCCACAGACACACACGTCAGTGGGTTAATTGGTCATTGTAAATTGTCCTGTGATTAGGCGAGGGTTAAATAGACATGTTGCTGGGTGCTGCAGCTCGTTGGGCCTGAAGGGTCTGTATCTGTAAATGAATAACAAGCATAAATGTCCTTGGCCGTGCAATCGGGAACTGGGGCGACAGTCTGAGAACAACGGACAGACCGTGTCCAAATGAGCCAAGAGGCTGGTGAATCCGTGGACTTCTCGAGGTTTCTGGGGGTTCAGGTTTCTTGTCAGACACAGTATAAACATCATGAAAATTAGCTTTTTGCAGCGGCAGTGCAGTACACGACAAACATAAATTGCACCACACACACAAAATGCTAAAGGAACTCAGCAGGCCAGGCAACATCTATGGAACACGCACAACACACTGGAGGAGCTCAGCAGGTCGGGCAGCATCCGTGGAAACAAACAGTCAACGTTTCGGGCCGAGACCCTTCGTCAGTACTGAAGAGGGAGAGGGAAGGGGAAGGGGCCCTATAAAGCAGGTGGGGGGGAGGGTGGAATGTGCCAGGTGAAAAACCAATCAGAGGATAGATCAAGGGGCGGGAGAGGCGAAGCAGGGAGGGGATAGGCAGGAAAGGTGAAGAAGGAACATCTATGAAAAAGAGTACAGTCGACGTTTCAGGCCCAGACCCTTTGGCAGAAGTCTCGGCCCAACATGTCAAATGTTCTATTTTCCACAGATGCTGCCTGGCCTGCTGAGTTCCTGCAGCATTTTGTGCGTGTCACCCTGATCGTGGGTGCTGCCCTCCTGAGGCACGACCTTTCTCAGTATCCCTGATGGAGGAAAGAGATGTACCGCAGGGTCCCACAGGGCAGCAGGTTTAGCCTGTGGGGAGGGGGACTAACCATTGAACAAAAAGGGAGCCCATAGAGGAGTGGTGGGAAGGGCAAAGGGTGCAGACTATGATGTTGTGGAAGTCTGAACACATAAACAAGCAGGTAGTGTTCAGTACAGTCAGTGGCCAGTTGATTAGGTAACAACAAAGTGGCCACTGGGTGTACGTTCATGGTCTTCTGCTGCTGTAGCCCATCCACTTCAAGGTTTGATGTGTTGTGCATTCACAGATGCTCTTCTCCACACCACTGTTGTAATGTTTGGTTATTTGAGTTACTGTCTCCTTCCTGTCAGCTTGAACCAGTCTGGCCATTCTCCTCCAACCTCCCTTATTAATAAACAAGAAAAAATTCTGCAGATGCTGGAAATTCAAGCAACACATACACAATGCTGGAGCAGCTCAGCAGGCCAGGCAGCATCTGTGGAAAAGAGTAAACAGTTGACATTTCGGGCCGAGACCCTTCATCAGGACCAATTAACAAGACAGTTTAACGCAAATGTCTCTCATTAACAAGGCATTTTCACCCACAGAACTCACTGGACTTTTTTTTTGTTTTTCACACCATTCTTTGTAAACTCTAGAGACTGTTGTGTATGAAAAATCCCAGGAGATCAGCGGTTTCTGAGATACTCAAACCACCCCATCTGGCACCAGCAATCATTCCAAGGCCAAAGTTACTTCGATCACATTTCTTCTCCACTCTGACGTCTGGCCTGAACAACAACTGAACCTCTTGGCCATGTCTACATGCTTTTATGCATTGAGTTGCTGCCACATGATTGGCTGATTAGATATTTGCATTAACGAGCAAGTTTCCAGGTGTACCTGATAAGGTGAAATGCGGAACCTGTGGCTTATTACAATAAGCAATGTGTTGAATCAGTCAGAAGGCTGAGTTGTATAATTAAATTAAAACCACTTACACCTCTCAACCCAGAACCTGGGAGACCGCACCAGTGGAGGGACTCGGATCCCTTTCCGTTTACACCTGTGAACTGTGACAGAACAGAATGCACCACACACACACACACACACACACACACTCACCACACACACACACACACACACACACACACGCACACACACACACACACACACACACACACACACACACACCCCTGATGTAGGGTGTCACCCCAAGTCATTGGCCATCCCTGTGACTCCACCAAAGCTGATCAATCCAACGAGTTCCTCCTTCACGTCGGTGAGACCGACACAGACTGGGAAACAGCTTCGTCAAGCACCTTCACTCCATCTACCAGAGAAGGGAGATCTCCCAATGGCCACCCATTTAATTCGACTTCTCACTCCCATTCTGACATGTCGGTCCACGACCTCATCTACTGCCACAGTGAGGCCACCCTCAGGCTGAGGAGCAACACCTTATAACCCATCTGGGTAACGTGAGCATCAATTTCTCTAACTTCTCTCCCATTTTTTTTCATTCCTGGTTGTCCTCTCACCTCTTCTCCTCACCTGCCCAAAACCAGAATCAGGTTTATCATCACGTTGTGAAATTTGCTGCTCTGTGGCATCACAAGCCGCCCCTTGGTTCCCCTCCTCCTTCTCCTTCTCCAAGGTCCACTCTCCTCTCCAGTCAGATTCCTGCTTTTCCAGCTCTTTACCTTGTCCACCTATCACTTCCCCTTTCCCCTCACCTGGTCTCACCTATCACCTGTAAGCTTGTCCTCCTTCCCCTCCCCCCACCTTCTTATTTTGGTTTCCTCGCCGTCCCTTTCCAGTCCTGAAGAAGGGTCTTGGCCCAAAACGTCGACTGTCCATTCACTTCCATAAACACTGACTGACCTGCCGAGTTCCTCCCGCAACTTGCGTTAGTTCAGCCCGGAGTCCGGGTTTGCCGGCAGGACCTGCCCTTCGTGGGGAAACATCACCACCTGCTGGCGACCTGTGGATGTGCAGCGCATCGCTCACTGCGAAAAACACTCTAAACAACAACACTCAAAATGCTGCAGGAACTCAGCAGGAAACAACATTTCAGGCTGAGACCCTTTTCACCCCAAATAACCAACATTACAGCTGAAAGAACCGGCTGTTGCTTCAAGAACATGTATTGTGTTCAGCACAGATATTGTGGGCCGAAAGGCCTCCTCCTGCACTGTACTGTTCGGTGTTTTAAGTTCTGTTGTGTAAAGTGTTTGGTTAGTTTGAGCTCTTCCCGCCCCCCAATAAAAGATTACCCTGGGTCTGAAGAGACACGGGACTTGAGTCACTAGGAGCCTCTGTCCACACATAGCAACCAATGAATTAACTCAGACTGAAGGCTTTGTCACATTTACTTATTTAATGTAAACTATCGGTTTTTTAAAAATGTTTTTGTGTTGTACTGCTGCAAAAAAAACAAATATAAGTCAGATCATCAGTTTTCTGAACTGACCGCAAACCCATTAAGTCAAGTTTATTGTAATTTAAATGTATCCATGTATATAACGTACAGAACCTATTAAAAATATACAACTCCCCCCCCCCAGATGTTTTCATGTTTTATTGTTTTACATTGAATCACAATGGAGTTAATTTGGCTTTTTTGACACTGATCAACAGAAAAAGATTCTTCGTGTCAAAGTGAAAGCAGATCTCTACAAAGTGATCTAAATTAATTACAAATATAAAACACAAAATAATTGATTGCATAAGTGTTCATTCCATTTAATATGACACCCCAAATCATCCCTGGTGCAGCCAGTTGGTTTTGGAAGTCACATAATTAGTTAAATGGAGATCACCTGTGTGCAGTCAGGTGTTTCAGTTGATTGTGGTAACGATACACCTGTGTCTGGAAGGTCCAACTGCTGGAGAGTCAGTATCCCGGCAAAAACTACTCCATGAGACAAAAGAACACTCCAAGCAACGCTATGAAAAGCACAAGTCAGGAGATGGATAGAAGAAAATTTTCAAGTCACTGAATATCCCTTGGAGTAAAGTTAAGTCAATCATCAAGAAATGGAAAGAATATGGCCTGTAGGCTGTAAATCTGCCTAGAGCAGGCTGTCCTCAAAAACTGGGTGACTGTGCAAGAAGGGGACTAGTGAGGGAGGCCACTGAGAGACCTATGACAACTCTGGGGAAGTTACAAGCTTCAGTGGCTGAGATGGGAGAGACTGCGCATACTACAACTGTTGCCCGGGTGCTTCACCAGTCACAGTTTTATGGGAGAGTGGCAAAGGGAAAGGCACTGTTGAAAAAAACTCTCATGAAATCTCAGCTAGAGTTCATCAGAAGGCATGTGGGAGACTCAGCTGGAAGAAGATTCTATGGTCTGATTAAATCAAAATTGAGCTTTTTGGTCATCAGACTAAACGTTATGTTTGGTGTAAGCCAAACACCGCACATCACCAAAAACCCACCATCCCTACCATGAAGCACGGTGGTGGCTGCATCATGCTGTGGGGATGCTTCACTGCAGCAGGCCCTGGAAGGCTTGTGAAGGTAGAGGGTAAAATAAATGCAGCAAAACACAGGGAAATCCTGGAGGAAAACCTGATGCAGTCTGCAAGAGAACTGTGACTTGGGAGAAGATTTGTTTTCCAGTGAGACAATGACCCCAAGCATAAAGCCAAAACTACACAGGAATGGCTTAAAAACAACAAAGTCCTGGAGTGGCCAAGTCAGAGTCCAGACCTCAATCCAATTGAGAATTTGTGGCTGGACTTGAAAAGGGCTGTTCACTCACGATCCCCATGCAATCTGACAGAGCTTGAGCAGTTTTGTAAAGAAGAATGGGGAAAGATTGCAGTGTCCAGATGTGCAAAGCTGATAGAGACCTATCCACACAGACTCAAGGTTGTAATTGCTGCCAAAGGTGCATCTACTAAATACTGACTTGAACGGGTGAGTAATTATGCAACAATTATTTTGTGTTTTATATTTGTAATTAATTTAGATCACTTTGTAGAGATCTGTTTTCACTTTGACATGAAAGAGTCTTTTCTGTTGATCATGTCTAAAACAAATTAAATTCACTGTGACTCCATACTGTAAAACAATAAACCATGAAAACTTCCAAGGGGTCTACACATTTTATAGGCAATGAATATAGAAATGAGACATAATTCTTTGAACCAGGGTGTAAAGCACAGTAATACACGCAACACACATAACACATGAACACTTCTGAAGGTTGGATAAAATCTACAGATGAATCACATAAATAACAAACTGAAGTGCATTAGTATTAAATGTTGTAAGGTACAGAACAGATTAACCAGTGACTCACTGAATACAATGAGACGGGGAGTTTAGAAGCCTGATGGCCTGGGAGAAGGAATTGTCTCTCATCTTGTTTTTATGCATCGTAGTCTCGTGCCTGATAATAGACTGGATGGATGGGCGGGATCCTTAATAATACTGAGGGCCCTGCGTATGCATCGCTCCTGATAAATGTCCCCGACGGATGGTAGGGAGATCCCTATGATAATCCTCTCCGATGTTCTCCCCTTCATTGGGTCTTCCGGTCTGAATCCTTGCTACTCCATACCAGGTGGAGATGCAACCTGTCCGGGTGAGTCACCAACTCTCAATGGTGCTCAAATAAAATGCAGTTAAGATGGGGGAGGGGAGGCCTTGCTTGCCTCCGTCGTCTTATGAAGCGGGGGCTGCTGTGCCTTCTAGTTCAGGGACCAGGTGAGGTCACTTGTGAGATGTGAACTCCCAGGAACTTGGTGCAGTTAACTCTCCCTACGGAGGAGCCAAGTATTCGCAGAGAGGGTTGGTTTGTTTGCCTGCGCCCTCCTGAATTCCACAATGATCCCCTTTCAGGCTTAGGTTGTTCTTCTCACACCAATCCACCCATCGCTGCACTTCCTCTCTGTACTCCGTCTTATCATCGGCCTTGATGAGCCCAACCACTGTCGTGTCATCCACACACCTGATGGCACCTCATGGTTCATTTGTTCACACTACTTCGGTATTTTGGAATTTAGAGTGACTTTTAGCTCTTGCACTGTACTGCTGCTGCAAAACAACAAATTTCACAACATACGTCAGAGGTAATGAAGCTGATTCTGATCATGGCTTGGTATTGGAATTGGTTCATTATTGTCACATGTACTGAGATGGTTGTTTCAGGTTGTCACAGCCAGGGGGTGGGGAGGGGGGGAGAACGGGAGTGGGGACAAGCTCCCACTACCTATTAAATGCCCCCAATGGAGTGCACCTCAAGTGGCCTCTGACGACCAAGTCCATTTGCCAGCCTTCACGAGCAGAACTGTTTCTACTGACAGGAGAAGGGCATAGGCAGGTCACTGGTGCCTTAAAACCAGGCACTTCAGGCAGATGGGGTTCGTCAGCCATGGTTGGCAGCTCATCTAGCAGAAGGAAAACTCTGATCTCAAACCTCTGCTGCCTCGCGACTATACTCACTCGTGTGGAAAGGCTTTGGGAGTAAACCCCAAGGGGAGAATCCGGAGCTGGTGTCCTACTCTGAGTTCAACACTGACTGGCAACTCCTACGACGCTGCTGGTGCCGAACTGTCTCTGTCTCTGCCATTCCTTTGGGTTCATCAGATGTGTGGAGTGGAGGAGTTTGCTCTATCGGTTACAGATCGCTCTCCATATCACACTGTGCTGATTTGTGCATTTGCTTTGACAGCTAGGATGCAACATCCACAGTCCAATTTCCTGAGAGAGTGAAGAGCTTGTCTTGCAGACTGTTCACACAGATCAGATTATTACACAGAGCATTGAGCTGGAATAGGGTAAAACAACAACAGAGTGCAGAATAAAGTGCTTTTCAAACACGTTCAGGACTCTTTCCTTAATCAGAACATAGAAGCCTGTTTGGAGAGTCCAAGAATGGCTTCAGGCTGGGCAGCAATGCCTGACCCAGTGTCTGGATGATTAAACACCAGCCCAGGTAGACTGAAGAGGCAGGGTGTTGGGACCAGAGGCGAGGATTGGGCCAATTTCACTCACTCTCCCGCAATATTCACTCTCTGTGACACTGAGGCCATGGTGAAAGGTGAAATGTTGAAGGGGCCAATGAGGGTGAAATGAGTTGCCAACACAAGTGGTGGATGTGGGTTTGATTTCAACGGTTTAGAAAAATTTGGGTAAGTACATGGTTGGGAGGGATATGGAGGGTCATGGTCTGCGTGTAGGCCGATGGGACGAAGCAGATTGGTGGTGAGACATGGACTAGATGGGCCTGCGCTGCAGTGGTCTATAATTCTATAAAGAACAGAAGTTTCTAAATCCTTGCATGCAAGAATTGGGAACGAGATGCCGGAAGCAGTGGTTGAGCTGGGCACAGCAACAACATTTAAAAGCCTCCTGGGCAAGTAGACGGATAGGAGGCTTACAGGGGTGTTTGGCCAAATGCTCTGTGGGAAAGGCTGGAGGGTCTGGTTCTAGGAGCGAGAATATGGATTTAAATGAGTAGTGGATGCCTCTCCACAGGGGCCGGTGCTTTATCTGAGACAAGCGCTTGCTCCGGCAGGCTGCCGTTATGGGATCTTTCTGTGCAGACTGATTCCTGCCGTCCTTGTATCATCGGCGATTGTGATCTTTAAAAAATGCATTGGCTGGAAAACACACATTTGTAAAAAGAGTCCTTTTGGGGTTGGGGTGGGTGCGGAGGAGATCTCTCCACCCCGGTGGGAACCTCAGCGCAGGGAGGGCAGCGTCAGCGCCTGAAAACTACAACTCCCATGGGACCCCGCGCGGGGCACGCAAGTGCGTGAGTGACGAATCCGGCGATACATCCGCGTCACGTGGCGAAGCAGGAAGCCGGTCCGGGAGCTGCAGCGGGTAGGTGTGAGGGGTTATAGAGGAGGGAGGCGAGGGAAAAGGGGATGAGACAGAGTAAGGAGGTTGTGGGAGAGGAAAGAGAACAAGCTGGCACACAGGTGGGTGGAGGAGGTGGTTGAAGTCAGCTGGGCAAAAAGCGGCATCTCCAGGTGACCACCCATTCCAACTTGACGAGGTCACTCTCAAGTTGGAGGCTCAACGCCTCGTATTCGGTCTGGGTAGCTTCCAACTTGATAGCATGAACATCGACTTCTGCAACTTCTGGAAATTTCTACACCCTCCACCCTCTCTCTTTTTCCATTCCCTATTTTGGCTTCCACCTCAACTGGCCATCACCTCCCGCTGGTGCCCCTCCTTCCCTGTCTCCCGTGGTCCACTCTCCTCTCCTATCAGATTCCTCCTTCTCCAGCCCTGTGCCTTTTCCAACTATCACCCCCCCAGATTCTTTCTTCATCCCCTCTTCCCCCACCTACCTGGCTTCACCTATTACCTTCCAGCTCGTCCTCCTTCCTCCCGCTCCACATTCTTCCCCTTCCTTTCCACTCCTGATGAAGGGTCTCGGCTTGAAACGTCGGCTACTCATTCCCCCCTAGACCCGCTGCCTGACCTGCTGAGTTCCTGCAGCGTTGTGTGTGTTGCTCTAGATTTCCAGCATCTGCAGAACCTCCTGTGATTATGATTCCATTCAATATCACTGGTCACCACGCAGTGCGCTCGGTGTCGCCTGGACCAGCACTGGTGCCCCCCCCCCCCCACCCACCCGGTCTCTGCCCCTTGCTACCCCCCTGACCAGTGCAGCCGCTAGTGGGACCAGGCAAATCCAGTGGTGGGCTTTGGAGATTGGGAGGGTGCCAGTGGGTGGAGAGGGGTGTGGGTGGGGGAGAGTGGATGGGAGGGTGGGGAGTGTGCGTGGGGCCACGGAGAGCCCAATGTCCCTCCTCCTCCCCTTCCTCCAGGGATGAGCGGTGGAGCCGGGCCGCACCCCCGGCGGGTGCTGGTGACGGGGGGTTCCGGGCTGGTGGGCCACGCCCTCCAGCAGGTGGTGAGCGAAGGAAAGGAGCTGGCCAGCGAGGAGTGGATCTTCCTGTCCTCTGCCGACGCTGACCTGACGTAAGTCTGGGTGGGGAGAGGGGACAGCGTTCGTTGTGTGGGGGTCAGGCACTAGCTGGGAACCGTCCCAAGGGCAACTGTAGGGGAGGGGTATGGAGACGTGGAGAGAGGTGGTGGGGTGATGCTCTGGGACAAGGAATGCCTGGTGGCCCAGCCCTGATAGGGTGCAGGAAGTATTCACCTCCAGCAGTCCACTCGGCCTATCGGCTGGATGCCATCCCCCCCCCCCCCCCCCCTGCGCCAGGCCTCTTGGTGGTAACCCTTGGGTCGTGGGGTTAGTGGTTGTTGGTATGGTCGTAGAGTGATACAGCAGGCCAAAAGGCCATTCAACCCAATGTGTCTACTACATTGTATCTGAACTGGTCCCATTTGCCCTGTTGACCCATAACCCTCTAAACCTTCCCTATCCACACTCTTGAAACCACTTCCTTTGGCATCTCATTCTGAAAACCCACCACCCTCTGTGAAGAAATTGCCCCTCAAATTCCTTTTAAATCTCTCCCCTCTCACCTTAACCCTGTGCCCTCTAGTTTTTGGTTCCCTTTTTCCTGGGGAAAGGTCTGAGTGCTCTGCTCCTCCTCAATTTCTACATGGTTACAGGGTCACCACTCAGTTTTCTAAGCTCGACGCTTGCTCAGCCTCTCCCTGGACCTCAGGCCCTCGAGTCCTGGTGACATTTTCGAATCTTGCCATTCTTGCCAGCTCACTGGCATCCTTTAAACAGGGTGACCAAAACTACACACGACTATCTCCCAGCTCCTGTACTCAATGAAGCCCCAACACCTTCACTGACCTGTCCACCAGCAGCCTCTTGAACCAGAGAGACAACTTCACTCATGCCAGTCCTGCTGAAGGGTCTCGGCCCGAAACGTCGACTGTTTACTCTTTTTCATGGACACTGCCTGGCCTGCTGAGTTCCTCCAGCATTTTGTGTGTGTTGCCACTTTCAAGGTCTCTTCATCGCATGTTCTCAATATTTATTTTTCTTTTTGTGTTTGCACAGTTTTGCACATTTTTTGTGTGTCTTGCAGCCATTCATTAATTCTATTGTGTTTCCATTGTAGTTACTGTAAATGCCTGCAAGAAAATGGGTCTCAGGGTAGTGTATGGTGACATAAATGTGCTTTGAATTCTGATCTACTTTGTACCCGTGACTCCACTTACTCTTAGGCCTGTTCTCTGTTCTGCAACCCTACCCATTGTCTAGCCATTCACTATGAAAGTCCAGCCCTCCTTTGACAACACCGGAATTCAACTCCATTTGCCAGTCCTTGGCCCACGTACACATCTGATCAAGATTTCCCTGTAATTATAAAGATTAGCTTTACTTGTCACATGTCACAGCATACAGTGAAATGTGTCCGTTGTGTCAATGATTTCAGTTGGAGATTGTGCTGGGGGCAGTCTGCAAGTGTCTCTATGCTTTCAGCAGCAACATAACACGCCCACAACTTACTAACCAAACTAGTACGTCTTTGCAATGTAGGAGGAAACACACGATCATAAGGAAAACGTACGCACCCCTTACAGAGAGTGACGGGAATTGAACCCTGATTGCTGGGGCTATACAAACCATTTTGTTAACCACTCTGGCAACCTACTTAAGACCATGAGACAGGAGCAGAACTAGTCCATCCAGCCCATCCTGTTCCTCCTCCTCCTCTGTTCGAAAGGGATGCCCTTCTGTTCTGAGGCTGTGCCCTCTGGTCATAGACTCCCCCAGTGTTAGAAACATCCTCTCCACATCCACTCTATCTAGGCCTTTCAATACTCGATAGGTTTCGATGAGCTCCCCCCGCATTGTAAACTCCGCTGAGTACAGGCCCAGAGCTGTCAAACCTTCCTCATACTTGGCTGTCAATGATTCTGCCTATTTTAGTGTCATCCACAAACTCTTTAATGTTCCTCCATCATTACTGTTTTATCTTGTTCCACCTCAATGCACTGAGTAATGAATTATTCAGTGTGCAAGACAAGCTTTTCACTATCTCGGTACATGTGACGATAATAAACTACATCCAATTACACCTTCTCGTCTTAATCCGTGAAACAGATGACAAACAACCGTGGGCTCAGGTTCGGTAACAGTTTATCACCCTACAAATATCAGGCTCCTAAACTTCACTCACCTCCTCTGAACCGATTCCACAACCTACAGGCTCACTTTCAAGGGCTTTTTACCACTCATCATTACTTATATTTGCACATTTTAGCTTCTGCTTTTATCTGTCGTTTATGCATAGTTTTTTGTAAATCTTTCTATATTAATTTATTTTACTGTGAATGCCCACAAGGAGATGAATCTCTGGGTAGTATATGCTGATGTATACATAATTTGCTAATAAGATTACTTTGAACACCAGTCCAGTCCAAAAACACAACCTCTCACCATCCCTCTCTGCTTCTCGCTATCGAGCCTTTTGCACCTTCACGAAAGCTTAGCGTGTTCCTTGGTGTCCGCTTCCGGTGGAGGACGGGTTTCCCCGTGGTGGGGGGTTCTGTGTTGCTGCCTGTGGCGTAGCTGGTCAGGGTACCCTGGCAAATGACTCTGCTCTCTATCTCCCCCGGTGCAGGAAGGCAGCAGAGACCAGGGCGGTGTTCACTCGCTGTCAGCCCACCCACGTCATCCACCTTGCTGCCAAGGTGGGAGGGCTCTTCCACAACATGACGCACAACCTGGACTTCTGGGTGAGTGGGGGCGGGGTGGTCTCCAACCATGGGGAAGGCCTGGATAGCAGGGTTTAACCTCATGTAACCCCCTGGGTCGCCTCAGGCTCGCTCAGCTCGTTCTCGTCTAGGGGGAGCAACCTTCGGCCCCGCCAAACTGGGTAGTCAGCTGGTGTGGATGCTGTGTGATGTCCCCGCCTCGCCCAAAATCAGACAGTACACCATATGCGATTGAATGAGTACAATTTATAAAGGTTACTATAACTAAGTGATTAATAACGATACAGTATATATGAAGGAAAAAAAATAAAGAAAAGGCGCCAAACTTATCAAAGTCCAAACCACTTCATGCACAACCGTTGGAGCTCAATTACTGAAGTCTTCTGGCCACCATTCGATCCCCTCGACTCGCAGCTTAGGACCACCCGAGGTGGTCAACCAAGCACATCTATCTTCGTCTCCTCTCCTCGGGGTACCTCCTGGCCTTGGACCCCGCTTGGGGTCTGTTCCTTGGCCAGTTTACAGCATCGCTTCCTTTTCCCCCTCCCCCTCCCCCTCCCCCTCCCCCTCTCGTGCCAATCTCCCCAAAAGCCCACCAACAATAGCTTACAGACTCAGAAGAAAGAACAACATTAATCCCAATTGGTTTACAAAGGAATACAATTCTCCTTATCAGTAAATTTTAACCCAAACAAGCTTCCAGCACTCTCTCGCAACAAAGAAGCAGTCCTACTTTTAACAAAACAAAGCCATTTTGATTACATACACAGTAACAAAGAAAAAGAAGAAATCCCCTTTACACTCAGAATAAAGGAACCTGCTTTTGGATGACCATAAGACAGCGGGGTAGAATGAGGGCATTCTGCCCATCGAGTTTGTGTCATTCCATCCTTCTCACCCCCATTCCCCGCCTTCTCATACAACACGGAGCAGAAGAGCACAGCACAGGCCCTTTGGTCTGGGATGTTGTATCGATGTTTAACGTCCATGATCAATCTAACCCTTCCCACCCACACAGCCCTGCATTTTTCCATCATCCATATACCTACCTCAGAGTCTCTGAAATGTCGCTAAAGTATCTGCCTCTACCACCCCAGCAACGTGTTCCACACATCTATAACTCCGTATTTTTTAAAAAAACTTGCCTCTAACATTCTTCCAATCACCTCAAAATTATGCCCCTCCCCCACATTTGTAAGGGTGACATGGGTCTCCCTGTGACCTTTGACACCCTGCCTAATTAAGAACCGATCAATCTCCACTTTCGACACACCAGTGATTTGGCCTCCAGTCACGTGTGGCAAAGAATTCCACCGATTCACCTCGCTCTAGCTAAAGGAATCCCTCCTCATCTCTGTTCAGAAAGGGAAGTCCCTCTATTCTGATACTGTGTGCCCTGGTCCCAGCCATCCTCTCCACGACCACCTTTCGACGTTCGGTAGGTTTCACCGTGCCAGTGAAGTGAGGAGCTCTGTGTAAGGGAGATCCAAGAGGTTATCATCACATCAGGGTTTTCCAGAACTAGAATGGGATTCACTGACACTGACATATGTCATGAAATTTGTTTTGTGGCAGCAGTACAGTGCAAGACGCAAGAAATATTTATTTCCGATATTTTTAATTTACATATACATTTTCTCTTCTACTCTGTATTCTTATATCAATACATTATGCTAAATCGCATATAAAGACTCCTTATCCTATATTCATACAGATTGATTAAATCGTAACATTGAAATATACTGATTTTATTGTATTAAAATAAATCTAACCCACTACCAAGACTGAAGCTGATTAGTACAGAAGAAAAGGGAAAAAAATTATTAGTCGTCATCTGTGCTTTAACAGCAAATCAAAGGTTTTAAAAATAATTCAAAAAAGGTCCCCATAATGTTTGAAAGTCTTGGCTAGATTCAGAGATTGAACATCGAATCTTCTCTAAATTTAAACATGACATCACATCACGTAACCGTTGGGCGTGAATAGGAGGGGCCGCATCTTTCCATTTAAGCAAGAGCGTCCTTCTGGCCTTAAGAGAAATAAAAGCCAAAATGTGCAAGTCAGATGACTCAAAAATAATATCCTTTCCTCCAACAATACCAAATAAAGAGGTCAAAGGATTAGTCTTAAAGTTTACTTTGAAAAATATCGAGAAAATTTGAAATACTCCTTTCCAATATTTTCCAGAACTCAGACATGTCCAAAACATATGAATGAGTGAAGCTTCTCCATTATTACATTTATAACAATACGGAGATATATCTAAATAGAAATGAGACAGCTTATCCTTGATCTTATGGGCCCTATGGACCACTTTAAATTGTAGGAGAGAGTGGCAGGCACATAACCAATTAAAAAATTTGATTCCAAGTTTCCTCAGAAATTGAAGTCTGTAAATCTTGTTCCCAAAGATTTTTAATTTTATTTAAAGGAACACTTTTCATTCCCAACAGCAGATTATAAATATTAGATATAAATCCATTATAAAAAGGTTTTAAATTAAAAATTACATCTAGTAGATTCTTATCAGGATTTTTAGGAAATGTACTTATTTGAGACCATAAAAAATCTTATTTGTAGGTATCAAAAAAAAAATGAGTTTTGGGTAAACTATATTTAGTTGACAGTTGTTCAAACAAAAAGAGACTTCCCTCTGCAAACAAGTCCTGAAAGCAATTAATACCTAAACTATCCCATTCTTTAAAAGCCACATCAATCACAGAGGGATTAAAAAAAAATTAGAAAACAATGGGGCTCAAAAGAGAAAATCTCAATAAGCCAAAGTATTTTCTGAATTGTATCCAAATTCTCATAGTGTGTTTAACTACCAGGTTATCAGTTAACTTACTCAGAGACAGAGGGAGTGAGGATCCAAGAACAGAAATTATTATGAAATATATATAGTGCAAAAAGAGAGCAAAATAGTGAGGTTGTGAAAACATAGGAGCAGAGTTAGGCCATGATGTCTCCCAGTGGTAAGGGGCCTGAGTGATAGGGGCTGCCTGTTGACAGTATCGCTGATGGAGGTGGGAGTGGGGTAGTGCCCGTGATGCAGCTGGCTGTGTCTCCGTACCTGGGGGGGGGTCCTGGGTTTCAACCCAGCAATGGAGGGGATTCACACGGGTACTTATCAGGCGCAAGAGCCTGAGCTAAAGGGAGAGTTTGGGCTGGGACGGGATGGGACCTCATTCTTTCCAAGAATGGGTTTGGTTTGGGTGGATGGGTGAGTGGGGGTGAAGTTGGAGAGGGGAAATTGAGGAAATGGTGTGAAGCTTGGGTGGCTAAGGGGGGTGGAGGAGGCAGTTAGTGGGATAGGTGAGGTTGGGATGGAGTTGGGGACAGGAGGGGGCATTGCAGGGGCAAGAGTCGGCGGGAGAGGAGGGTGGAGGGGGTGAGTGAATCGGGTTGCTGCAAGGGGTCCGGGTGGACCCGCCCCCCCAGGACTGACCTCCTGTGCACCCGTTCCCAGCGGCAGAACATACAGATAAACGACAACGTCCTGCAGACGGCCCACGAACACGGAGTGTCCAAGGTCGTCTCCTGCCTCTCTACCTGCATCTTCCCTGACAAGACCACCTACCCCATCGACGAGACCATGGTGAGTTCCGAGTCCCCACTGCCCCTCCCTCACACAGCTTTCTGTGGTGCACCAGTAGTGACTGGTGAAGGACAAAGGGTCGTACTGAATTTCTTTAGCTCCTGAAGTAGAGGTCCTGACATTAGAACATTTAAATCAGAATCAAGATAAATATCACGGGACATGTCGTGGAGTTTGTTATGCAGCAGCAGTACAATGTCTACAATAAAAACTAAACTACTATTATATACACTAACTGTACTTTACAGCTTTTATTGTAACATTATACTGCTATATTGTAATAATATATTTAAAAAGTTAAATAATAGTGTAAAAAGAGAAGAAAAAAGTAGTGAGGTAGTGTTCACGGGTTCAATGTCCATTCAGAAATCGGAAAGCAGAGGGGAAGAAGCTGTTCCTGAATCGCTGAGTGTGTGTCCTCAGGCTCCTGTACCTCCTCCCTGATGGCGGAGGGGAAGAAGCTGTTCCTGAATCGCTGAGTGTGTGCCCTCAGGCTCCTGTACCTCCTCCCCGATGGCGGAGGGGAAGAAGCTGTTCCTGAATCGCTGAGTGTGTGCCTTCAGGCTCCTGTACCTCCTACCTGATGGCGGAGGGGAAGAAGCTGTTCCTGAATCGCTGAGTGTGTGTCCTCAGGCTCCTGTACCTCCTCCCTGATGGCGGAGGGGAAGAAGCTGTTCCTGAATTGCTGAGTGTGTGCCCTCAGGCTCCTGTACATCCTCCCTGATGGCAGAGGGGAAGAAGCTGTTCCTGAATCGCTGAGTGTGTGCCCTCAGGCTCCTGTACCTCCTCCCTGATGGCAGAGGGGAAGAAGCTGTTCCTGAATCACTGAGTGTGTGCCCTCAGGCTCCTGTACCTCCTCCCTGATGGCAGAGGGGAAGAAGCTGTTCCTGAATCACTGAGTGTGTGCCCTCAGGCTCCTGTACCTCCTCCCTGATGGCGGAGGGGAAGAAGCTGTTCCTGAATCGCTGAGTGTGTGCCCTCAGGCTCCTGTACCTCCTCCCTGATGGCGGAGGGGAAGAAGCTGTTCCTGAATCGCTGAGTGTGTGCCCTCAGGCTCCTGTACCTCCTCCCTGATGGTCACGATGGAGAAGAGGTGATGCCCTGGGTGATGAGGGTCCCTAATGATGGACGCTGCCTTTTTGAGGTACCGCTCCTTGAAGATGATTTGGATGCTACGGAGGCCAGTGCCCATGAGGAGCGGACTGAGTTCACAACTTTCTGCAGCTCATTTCGACCCTGTGCACACCCCTCCCTTGCCCCCATACTAGACGGTGATGCAGGGCACATCAAGACATATAGAACATAAAACAATACAGCTCTGGAACAGGCCATTCAGCCCACAGTGTTGTGCTGAACCAGCTAAAAAGCAAATCTAAACCACCCAAACACTAATCCCTCGTGCCTACACAATCTTTGATCTTAGAGCATGTTAAAAACCCCAGCAGCACATTGAGGGGGCCAAAGAGCCTGTACTGTTTATGTTCTAAATAGTTGTAGATATTTACACCAAGGGACTGGACGCTCCCTACCATGACCTCTCTCTCTCTCATTTAGATACACAATGGGCCTCCACACAGTTCCAATTTTGGATATTCCTATGCCAAGCGCATGATTGACATTCAGAATCGGTAATCATTGCTTGTTTGTGTCTGTCCTCTCGTCTCCTGCCGCCTGCCCTCCTCGCCCCCGTGCCCGGATGGCGATGCTGTTACTGCACCAATGTGCGTGCGTGCGTGCCTGCTGTCTGCCCCGTCCTGTTAACTGTCTGACCACTTTTGCAGGGGCTACCACGAGCAATATGGCCACATGTTCACGGCGGTGATCCCCACCAACGTCTTCGGCACGCACGACAACTTCAACATAGAGCAGGGCCACGTCTTACCGGGGCTGATTCACAAGACCTACCTGGCACAGAGTTGAGTCTTGGCTGTCGGTTGTTATTAGTGTCTGTACTTAAGTATGAAGGGTAACCCTTTCCTCTCTGATGCTGCCTTCTGGCCTTTCATTTTCGGTCCGGTTTGGGGAGAATGGTTTATTGTTGTCACAGCTCAAGCACCACAGCACATAAACGGTCCCTTTGGCCCATCTAAACAGTGATAGCCTGTTCCCTTCTACCTGCATCCAGGCCATATCCCTCCCATCCATATACCTATCCAAACTTCACTTAAGTGTTTCAATCGAACCACCATCCACCATTTGACTGGCACTTCGCACCACCCTCTGACTGAAGAAATTCCCTACCAGGTTCCCCTTAAACATTCCACTTTTCACTCTAAATCTATAACCTCTATTACCAGTCCCTTTCCAGCCTTGGTGGAAAAAGCCTGCACGCATTCACCCTATCAAATCTTCCCCTATTCTCCTGTGCTCCAGGGAGAAAAGTCCTAACCTGTTCAACTTTACCCAATAGCTCTGGTCCTGAAGTCCTTACCACATCCTTGTAAACTTCTCCTGCACTCCTTCGACCTCATTGATGTCTGTCCAGAAATGCACACCATTCTCGGAATTAGGCCTCATCAATGTCTTATACAACTCCAACATAACGTCCTGTCTCCTGTACTCAGTAGTTTGATTTATGAAGGCCAACGTGCCAAGAGCTTTCTTTACGACCCAATCTACCTGTGATGCCACTTTCAATGAATCATGGGCCTGTGGTCTCGGATCATTTGGTTCTACCACACTCCTCAGAGCCCTGTTGCTTACCGTGTAAGGTGCAACCTGGTTGGTCCTCCCAAAGCACAACACCTCACATTTGTCCCATGTTTTAGCTCATTTATCCCTCTGCGAGCTCTCATGGTCTTCCTTGCTGTCCACTACACCCCCAATCCTGGTGTCATTGCAAACTTGTTGATCCAGTTTACCACATGATCATTGAAAGCATTAGTAGAGATGGTAATCAATAATGGACCCAGCACTGGGATAACGGTGAAAATCTTTTAATTGTGTGTCACCCAGACAGAATATTCCCTGCATAAATACCGTGGGGTGGTCCAGAAGGGAAACGGTGCAGAATGAAGTGTTGCAGTTACAGAGAGCGCAGTGCGGGGCCAGGCTGAAGTAGACTGAGCTAACAAGAGTCTGATAACACCGGGATAGATTCGGTTCTTGAGCCTGGTGGTACGAGCTTTCAGGCTTTTGTATCTTCTGCCCACTGGGAGAGTGTCCTGGGGTCTTTGATTACACTGGCTGCTGTACTGAGGCAGTGAGGAGTGCAGACAGAGTGCGTAGAGGGGAGGCTGGTTCCTGTGTGCTCTGAGCCCTCCACAACTCTCTGCAGTTACGCAGAGCATTGCCGCACTAATCCAGCCAGGATGGTGCATTTCTACAGATTTGTGAGGGTCAATGAGGAAGTGTTGAAATATGTGTGGCAATGTGGCATTTTAACTTTTGCTGAATGCCACCAGCCTAGGGCATATATAGGCCAGTTAAAGGGGCGGTTTGCTGACGGCTCACCATGCCATCCCACCCCCCCTCCCTGTCTGTGGAGAAAAGGAGGGTGTAAGGGCAGGTCTGGCCTGGGTTTGAGTGAAGAGGGAGAGCTGTATTAACTAGCCCTGCCCCGTGGGCAGATCCTGCCTGGCTCTAACCCTTTTCTGTTTGCTTCACTTGTAGAGAACAACACCCCGCTGGTGGTGTGGGGCTCGGGAAAGCCCAGGCGACAGTTCATCTACTCTCTGGTGAGTCGCTGGTCTCAGCAGCAACTGGGGCTGTGGGGCAGCTCCCGGGTCTCCCAAGGGGGAAAGGTCTCTAACACCCTCTCCTCCCCAGACTCTCTGGAGCCATGTCCCAGTGTTCCCTCACTACACCCCCTTCCCCCAATACCATTCCCAACTGGGGGTCCAGGAGTCAGCTTGCGTGTTATTTACAGATACAGTGTGGTCATCCCTTGGAGCTGCCTGATTTATCACAGGACAGTTCACACTGACGGGTACACCTTTGGACTGTGGGAGGAAACCCACACACTCCACGGGAGGACGTCGCGAAGCTCCTCGCAGAGGGTGCCGGGACTGAACTCCGATCTCTCCACCCCTCTCAAGTGAATGAGTGCAGTCCCAGGGCAGCGATATGCTGGCCACCCAGGTCCATTTCCCACCACTGTTCGTTCTCCCAGGTTTCCTTTCGCAGTCGGTCACTGTAAACTGTCCTGTGATTTGGGCTTGGAGGGTTTGCTCTGTGCTGTATCTCAGAGAGCGAATCATAGCATCACAGTGTGAATACAGGTCCTTCGGCCCACTGATTCCATGCTGGCTACCAATCATCCATTTACATGAATAGCATTTTACTCCCCCCCCCCCCCCATTCTCCCACTCACCCCCACCCTGGGCAAATATAGAGCAGCCATTCCAAGCCATACAGTCAAAGCAGTGCAGAAGGCCCTTTGGCCCAACTCACCCATGCTGACCAAGGTGTCTACCTAAGCAAATCCCTTTTGAAAATTATAGCACAGGCCCTTCGGCCCACAATGTTGTGCCAACCCATTAACCTACTTTAAGAACTAACCCTTGCCTTACCATAGCCTTCCATTTTTCTTTCATCCATTGCCTCTTCCAGCCCATTCCAAATACCTACCATTCTCTGTGGAGGTGGGGTCGAACTTGCCTCTAACATCTTTGAAATTACCCTCTTTCCGAAAATGCATGCCCTGTGGTATTAGACATTTCAACCCTGGGAAAACATACTGTCTGCCTACTCTATCTATGCCTCTCAATTTTAGAGACCTCCATTTCCGCCCTGGGAAAAGTCACTGGCTGCCCACTGAATTGATACCTCATCAACTTGTACACCGCTATCAAGGCTCATCCACGGTGGGGTTCTGGCTAACGGTGGTTCCCTTCTCTTCCAGGATTTAGCTCGCCTCATCATCTGGGTCCTGAGGGAATACCAGGAGACCGAGCCCATCATACTGTCAGGTGAGTGGCTCTACATGACGGATCCTACGGCCCACTCACGGTATTTGAGGCGCTATACAAATGCAGGTCCCCACAACACCAGGTCCACTCTCTTTCCCTCTTCCTTTCCCCCTCCCAGCGCATTCAGCGGACATGTCCGTAAGATGTTCCTGTCAGCATTCAGTGTGTCCTCTTGTTCGGAGCTGTGGTGTATGTGGGGGCTTTGCCGTGTGTCGGGGGAGGAGGGGGTCTTTGCCGTGTGTCGGAGGAGGAGGGGGTCTTTGCCGTGTGTTGATCAAATGTTAGAGGACAGTGTAATTCAGCCTTTCTCAACCTTTTTGCCCTGGAGGAACTCTTGAAATAATTTTCAGGTCTCAGGGAACCCAGGCATGAAAATTATTATATCTACAGCTCACGGTACGTTAGCGTGATCAGCAAGTTGTAATCCGAAAATAGTTGTCAGTAATTTTTTGAGTAGAGTGTTAATTTTTTAGTCAACCTTTCTTGGAAAAATGAAACAGATAGTTAAGCTTGCCCTACTTTTCTTGAAATTAATCTCTTCCTTTCCCTTTCATAAATTTTAAAAACCCATAAGGCAAACAATAAATTTCTGTTAAATAACTGACTTAAACCAAAACGGGATTTAATTTTTCTAAATGTAAGCTCAGTAGATTTAGTTTGAATAAAGGTTGTAAATCGATTGCCAATAAAGTTCCATGTTGTAAATAGCATTAATTACAATGTTGAACAGTAAAGTTACTAAAAACCATAAGCCAAAGCAATATGGATAAAAAGCTTAGTCTGACAATTTTATACAAGACTTTGAAAAAGCATTTTCTTACTAAGTGACATGATCAGGCTCAAATCTAGGCCTAGCATGTGAAACCTGCGCTTGGTTTTTGCTGCACAAATACTCAATTCTGGGCCCAACTTGAAATCGGTGCACACAGATTTCACCTTCAACTGAAATGAGACAACTTCTATCCTTGCTCGTGATGCTTGTTAAACAAGAAAAAGCTTGCTCACACATGCAAGAAGTTGAAAACTGCAGCAAAATGTTCATTAATCTCCTATGAAAGGCAGGATACTCTTCTTTCACAGAAATCCAGAACTTGTCTAGGGGCGGGTCAGTAAATCTCATCTTGAGTGTATGGTCAGAGTGCAGCTCAGAGTTCTTCCTCTTCTCTCACAGTCAAGTCCATCACCCAGACATACACTGGTGGTGAAAGGGAGGAAAAATACTGTTCAGTTTTATACAGTTCTTCCAGGTAGTTTTCAATAAAACTTGAGACTTTCTGATCCTTCCCCACTCTCAAGCCCAAGCAGCAGTGGGAACATCTTCTTCTGCAACATGATTTTTCCAAATATTCAGTTTCCTTTTAAATCTAAGAATCTTGTTAGTTGGAGTCAAAACATTTTCTCCAGGGGCTCGAGAGACTTGTTCAACTGGTTTATATGGTGGAAAGTATATGTTAAGTAGGCTCATTTCTGCAGCCATTCTTCGTCTTCAAAGCACTCAGCAAAATCTGGCCTACTGTTTTCTTGAAAGTACTCCTGCAATTCACCTCTCAGCTCAAACACCCTGTTGGGAACTCTCCTACTAAGCCACTGGATTTCTGTATGTAGCAGGAGATTGATGTGCTCTTTTCCAGGTTTTTTTAAACATTCTAGAGTTAATCATTTTCATAGCATTATCCAGAATTTTTTCATTTTATCTCCAAGAGTTTTTGACATCAGCATCTCTGTGAAGAAAGCAGTATGTTGTAACAACGTCGGTATTTTCTTTTTTTAAACGAGAGAAATGAAACCGCTCATGGGGCTCCATCATAGCAGATGAAAATACAGACCTTTTGTTTTCCAGACATGAAGACAAAACATTAAATATATCTTGACCTTTGCTTGTTTCAGGCAGCTCTTTGCAACAGAAAACTTTTTCTTGAATTTCACCATGATTTACAAATCTTACAAATGCTATAACATGATACTTATTGACACATCAACCTGGATAGAGAAGCTGTTGTTTTTCAGTTTATCACACAAAACCTCTTCAGCATCGTGACATGTCATCAACATGTCAACTTATCGTACTGTTTTTGAGTGTGGCTGCCATCTCACCCAAACAAAGACCATGCAAGAGCCCGTTCTCGAGCTGCCGTGTGCAGCCGCCTGCTCACACAGGACGAGCTGCGGGCTGCAGTCACGGTTCGCCAAGTCTGCAAGAGCTTTCAGGTTAATTGTCAATCCGAAGTAAACAATGATCCTCCAGGTGGTCAGGGCTGTCATTGTCACAACACCGCTATACGGTTCTGAATCCTGGGTCTTGTACCGCGAGCAAATCCGGTTGTTCGAGAACTTCCATCAGCGCTGCCTCCGCTCCATCACGGGAATCAGCTGGCGGGATCGTGTCTCCGGCAACGAGGTCCTGGAGAGGGCTCAACCCCCAAGCTTTGCAGCTCAGGCACTCTGCTGGCCAGGCCACGTGTCCCGCATGGACAACACCAGGTTACCGAAAGCTCTACTCTACGGAGAACTCTCTTGGGGCAGGAGAGATCGTGGTGCCCCACGCAAGAGGTACAGAGACCAAATTAAGCAGAAGCTCTCTCAGGCAAATATGGAGGTTAATGAGTGGCAGCAGCCAGCTCATGACGGAGAACGCTGATCCACGGAGGGAATCCAGAACAGTGACCATTGAAGAGGAGATGGAGGAAGGATCCTACTGCCCAAGCACCCCCATCCCAGCTGTTCCCATGTCCCCATTGGTACAGAGTTCAGACCCAGAATTGGTCTCTACAGTCACCAATGATCTTGCCGTCCCTCCTCATCTTCACAAGGGAAGAACCAGCCATCATCATCGTTGAATGTGAAACCTTTTCAATGTCTCAAACTGCATCTTATCCTAGTGTTTTACCCACTATAATTTTACATGCTGGCATTAATTAGGTTCTCATCTACCGTGTGACTTTTCCTTTTCTGGATAAAAAGTTCTACTCATTAACACTTTTTATTGACTTTATTAACAAAAGCTTTACTCTTTGTTTTGAGATTCCAGTAGTCATTTAAAATCTGTGCTTTTATGTCATATGGCTGTGATTTATAGCTAAGTGTCATTTGAATTTTGCTGGAGCCATTGCTACATTTGTAAGGAGGCACAATGGAATAGGACAACGGATCACAATGGATCTGTAAGACCCATTGATAAGTCGCTTTCATTGGCAAGATGGACTTTTCCCTGTGTTGCACTGCTGCAGTGAAATGACTAAGGGTTGTAATTTTAAAGTCACCACATGACTGTCAGATATTAGACAAGGGGCTAATAAAATATAAAAATGGGTCAGTCCATTCAACGCTTTGAAAAGACATTTCCATAACCATATAACCATATAACAATCACAGCACGGAAACAGGCCATTCCGGCCCTCCTAGTCCGTGCCGAACTCTTAATCTCACCTAGTCCCACCTACCCGCACTCAGCCCATAACCCTCCACTCCTTTCCTATCCATATACCTATCCAATTTTACCTTAAATGACACAACTGATCTGGCCTCTACTACTTCTACAGGAAGCTCATTCCACACAGCTATCACTCTCTGAGTAAAGAAATACCCCCTCGTGTTTCCCTTAAACTTTTGCCCCCTAACTCTCAAATCATGTCCTCTCGTTTGAATCTCCCCTACTCTCAATGGAAACAGCCTATTCACGTCAACTCTATCTATCCCTCTCAACATTTTAAATACCTCGATCAAATCCCCCCTCAACCTTCTACGCTCCAATGAATAGAGACCTAACTTGTTCAACCTTTCTCTGTAACTTAAGTGCTGAAACCCTGGTAACATCCTAGTAAATCGTCTCTGCACTCTCTCTAATTTATTGATATCTTTCCTATAATTCGGTGACCAGAACTGTACACAATATTCCAAATTTGGCCTTACCAATGCCTTGTACAATTTTAACATTACATCCCAACTTCTGTACTCAATGCTCTGATTTATAAAGGCCAGCGTTCCAAAAGCCTTCTTCACCACCCTATCTACATGAGACTCCACCTTCAGGGAACTATGCACTGTTATTCCTAGATCTCTCTGTTCCACTGCATTCCTCAATGCCCTACCATTTACCCTGTATGTTCTATTTGGATTATTCCTGCCAAAATGTAGAACCTCACACTTCTCAGCATTAAACTCCATCTGCCAACGTTCAGCCCATTCTTCTAACCGGCATAAATCTCCCTGCAAGCTTTGAAAACCCACCTCATTATCCACAACACCTCCTACCTTAGTATCATCAGCATACTTACTAATCCAATTTACCACCCCATCATCCAGATCATTTATGTATATTACAAACAACATTGGGCCCAAAACAGATCCCTGAGGCACCCCGCTAGTCACCGGCCTCCATCCCGATAAACAATTATCCACCACTACTCTCTGGCATCTCCCATCTAGCCACTGTTGAATCCATTTTATTACTCCAGCACTAATACCTAACGACTGAACCTTCTTAACTAACCTTCCATGTGGAACTTTGTCAAAGGCCTTGCTGAAGTCCATATAGACTACATCCACTGCCTTACCCTCGTCAACATTCCTCGTAACTACTTCAAAAAATTCAATAAGGTTTGTCAAACATGACCTTCCACGCACAAATCCATGCTGGCTACTCCTAATCAGATCCTGTCTATCCAGATAATTATAAATACTATCTCTAAGAATACTTTCCATTAATTTACCCACCACTGATGTCAAACTGACAGGTCTATAATTGCCAGGCTTACTTCTAGAACCCTTTTTAAACAATGGAACCACATGAGCAATACGCCAATCCTCCGGCACAATCCCTGTTTCTAATGACATCTGAAAGATCTCCGTCAGAGCTCCTGCTATCTCTACACAAACTTCCCTCAAGGTCCTGGGGAATATCCGGTCAGGACCCGGAGATTTATCCACTTTTAAATTTCTTAAAAGCGCCAGTACTTCCACCTCTTTAATTGTCATAGGTTCCATAACTTCCTTACTTGTTTCCCACACCTTACACCATTCGATATCCTTCTCCTTAGTGAATACCGAAGAGAAGAAATCGTTCAAAATCTCTCCCATCTCCCTCGGCTCCACACATAGCTGACCACCCTGATTCTCTAAGGGACCAATTTTATCCCTCACTATCCTCTTGCTTTTAATATAACTGTAGAAGCCTTTCGGATTTACTTCCACCTTATTTGCCAAACCAAACTCGTAACTTCTTTTAGCTTTTCTAATCTCTTTCTTAAGTTTCCTTTTACATTCTTTATATTCCTCGAGCAATTCCTTTACTCCATGCTGCCTATATCTATTGTAGACATCCCTCTTTTTTCGAACCAAGTTTCTAATATCCCTTGAAAACCATGGCGCTTTCAAACCTTTAATCTTTCCTTTCAACCGAACAGGAACATAAAGATTCTGTACCCTCATAATTTCACCCTTAAATGACCTCCATTTCTCTATTACATCCTTCCCATAAAACAACTTGACCCATTCCACTCTCTCTAAATCCCTGCGCATCTCCTCAAAGTTAGCCTTTCTCCAATCAAAAATCTCAACTCTAGGTCCAGTCCTGTCCTTCTCCATAATTATATTGAAGCTAATGCTATTGTGATCACTGGACCCGAAGTGCTCCCCAACA
The DNA here is from genome assembly GCF_048418815.1 of Hemitrygon akajei. Classification (NCBI taxonomy): domain Eukaryota; kingdom Metazoa; phylum Chordata; class Chondrichthyes; order Myliobatiformes; family Dasyatidae; genus Hemitrygon; species Hemitrygon akajei. The sequence goes on along the minus strand of NC_133131.1, from coordinate 170,834,180 downwards.
CATACATCTGTCAGCTGACCTATCGCATTCCCTAACAGGAGATCCAACACTGCCCCATCTCTAGTCGGTACTTCTATGTATTGTTGCAAAAAGCTATCCTGCACACATTTCACAAACTCTAAACCATCCAGCCCTTTTACAGAATGAGCTTCCCAATCTATGTGTGGAAAATTAAAATCTCCCACAATCACCACCTTGTGTTTACTACAAATATCTGCTATCTCCTTACACATTTGCTCTTCCAACTCACGCTCCCCATTAGGTGGCCTATAATACACTCCTATCAGTGTTACTACACCTTTCCCATTCCTCAATTCCACCCAAATAGCCTCCCTAGAGGAGCTCTGTAATCTATCCTTCCAAAGCACCGCCATAAGATTTTCTCGGACAAGCAATGCAACACCTCCTCCTCTGGCCCCTCCTACTCTATCACACCTGAAGCAACTAAATCCAGGAATATTTAGTTGCCAATCACACCCTTCCTGCAACCATGTTTCACTAATAGCTACAACATCATAATTCCATGTATCAATCCACACTTTAAGCTCATCCACCTTTCTTACAATGCTCCTAGCATTAAAATAGATACATTTAAGATACTCTCCACCTCCTCCTCTCTTTTCATCCCTAGCAATGCATTCAAATTTATTATCCTTTTCTTTCTTCTCCCCTACAACTTCGGGCTGAGCGCATCCCTCCTCCATCACCTGCCTGTCCTCCCTCACACACGGTCTACTTACTTGCTCTACTGGTGAACTAACCTCCTCTCCCATAGTTTCCTCAAATTGATTTCCGCCCCCCCATCTTACTAGTTTAAAGTCTGCCCCGTAGCCCTAGCAAACCTCCCCGCTAGGATATTGGTCCCCCCAGGATTCAAGTGTAACCCGTCCTTCTTGAACAGGTCACGCCTGCCCCAGAAGAGGTCCCAATGATCCAGAAACTTGAATCCCTGCCCCCTGCTCCAATCCCTCAACCACGCATTCATCCTCCACCTAATTCCATTCCTACTCTCACTGTCGCGTGGTACAGGCAGTAATCCCGAGATTACTACCTTTGCGGTCCTTCTTCTTAACTGCCTTCCTAACTCCCTATACTCTCGTTTCAGGACCTCTTCCCCTTTCCTACCTATGTCATTGGTACCTACATGTACCACGACCTCTGGCTCCTCACCCTCCTACTGCCCTCCCCTCCATACAACACTCACCAATTACCAGCCTTCCATCCTCCTCTCCGTGCAATACAGCACTCACCAGTTATCAACAACCTCCCATATCTCATGTCAAAAACTGACGTTCAAAAAACGATGCTTTTTTTTTTAAAAATCACAATTCTCGCAGAACCCTGGTGTAGAAGGAGCTTTACTGTTTCTCTAACCCATGTGAAGGGACTGTTAGAACAGCGGTTCCCTTTACTCTGTCCAACCCATGTGACAGGACAGTGTTCCCCAACAGCCCCAAGCAGGTTGCAGGGGTGGTGAATGTCTGGCCATTGCCTCTGGCCCAGTGAACATAATGTTTGTTGTTTCTGTCCACAGTGGGAGAAGAGGAGGAGGTGTCCATTAAGGAGGCTGCGGAGAGTATTGTGTCGGCCATGGGGTTCAAAGGCGAGGTGGTTGTATCCTTCACTGTGGGTGTGACCCTTGTTCAATGGGTTTGACCGTGGCTCTGTGGCTGCTGCTGAACGGGACAGGGTACAGCCCTACCCACTGACTGTCAAACCTTTTCCTCAGCCAACACCAGCAGCTCTTTCACTGTTCGTTGCAGTAGCGGCGTGCACACGCACTGGGAGGACTCGACAGGGCAGGCAACATCTGTGGAAGGAAATGTTTCAGGCAGAGACCCTTCATCTAGACTGGAAAGAAAGGAGCACGTGGCCAGTATAAAGAGGTGAGGGGAGGGGAAGGATGGGACAGGTAAGGGAGGGGTTGTGATAGGCAGATGAGGGGAATGAAATGATGGAAGTGACAAAGGACCAAGTGAGATTGAATCTGATAGGAGAGGACAGGACAGGAAATCATGGAATGGGGGGCGGGGGGGGGGGGCAAGAGATCTGGAAGGAGGAATGTGTGTGATGGGAAGACAGCTGCTGGGGGAAAGAGAAGCGGTGGGATAAAAGGGTAAAAGAGGAGAGTGGTTACTGGAAGTTGGAGAAATTGATGATTAAAGATGGGATTAACTTTCTTTGACAATGGATGTTGGAACGTGCAGTGAAAGGTGTCATTTTGTGTCAACGACTGATGCAGTCTGAGGATGTGCTGGAGGCAGCCTGTAAGTGTTGCCATGTTTCCGGCCCAACATAGCGTGCCCACGATTTACTAATCCTAACCCGCATGTCACTGGAACGCGGGAGGAAACCCACGCGGTCACGGGGAGAACGGACAAACTCCTTACAGACAGCAGTAGGACATGAGCCCAGGTCACTGGCACTGGCACCCAAACCACTACGTTACAGTGCTGTCCATCTCTGTCCATTCGGCATTCTTGTGCTTCTGGTGGGTAAGAGCTTTTGCTTCACACACCTGGAGACCACCACCCCTGTTTAAAACAGAAAGAAACTTACCTCTGATACCCCTCCTATATTTTCCTGCAATCACCTAACATTTGCCCTGTGATATTAGCCATCGCTACCCTGGTAAAAGTCTTGCACACTTCTCATCTCCTTTGCTCTAGTTTCCTCCCACATCCTAATGAGGTGAGTTTGGTGGGTTAATTGTCTGCTGTGAGTTGTCCCTGGTGTATGGGGGTGGGGGGGGGGAGTTGTTAGTAATATGGGGATAATTAACCAGGATTAGTGTAGGTAGGTGGGTCAGCACAGGATCAAAGGGCTGATGGGCCCAACTCCAAGCTCTGTGATTCTTTAATGCCGAGCCTCCAGTTTGACACAAGCAAGTCCGACGGCCAGTTCAAGAAGACGGCAAGTAACTGCAAGTTGAGGAAGTACCAGCCCGACTTCCAGTTCACCCCCTTCAGCCAAGGTGAGTCACCCCACCATTTGCCCCTTCCCTCTGTCGCCAGATCCAACCCTGTCCCATGCCACCCCACCCCCTACCTAGCCCACAATACGAGGCGTCTCCCCGTCACAGGACACAGTGACCTGCTTTGGGACATACCAGCAGCTAAAGTGCCCTGTTGCCCAACTCGTTTATGCTGTCCAAGGTGCTTACCCTGAGCCTTCTAAACCTTTCCTATCCACGTATCCGTCCACTTGTCTTAATTGTAGCAGCCCCTACACCACCTCTCGCAGCCCTTTCAAAAATCAGGTTCATTAGCACTGACTGGTCTGATGTGAAATTGCTTGTTTAATGGCAGCTGTAAAGTGCAAAGATACAAAAGTTGTGAAATGGTGCAAAGGAAAGAATAATGAGGTGTGTTCATGGATATTTTTGAAATCTGATGAACATAGCCCCTTCAACCTACATGAAGATCAATCTCCCACAGAGCCCTCCATTTTTCCAGCATCCATGTTCCTATCTAAGAGCCCAAGCCTCTTCAATATCCCTAATGGAAGCTTCTTCCACCATCTTTGACAGGACATTCCACACAGACACTGTTTAAAAAAAAAGTGATATCCACCAAATGTTCCTCCAATCACCTTAAAACTAAGCCTCCTTTATTAGCCATGTCCACTATCGATGCACCTCTCACCCTCCTACAAGACAGAGCCATAGCTCACTCAGTCAATCCTAAGCAGAACAATGTTCCAACTCTTACAACACTTCAATTGTCATTCAAGTGTACATAAATAGTTTCGAAACTGCATTCCAAAAGGCTTAAACCCAATGTACAAAAGATGACAAACTATGCAAATGCAAAAAGAAAAACAAATAATAACTTCAGGAAATTCTTGCTGTTCTGCTGAAAGAAGTAACTTGTGTTTTCATGAAACAAGCAGTTAGCCTGTTTCTCTGCTCAATAACGGACTGTTACTCATTCTGTTGCAGCTGTCAAAGAGACCTGCGAATGGTTCGTCACCAATTACGATGCAGCAAGGAAGTGACAGAGGGCCGGCTGCTCTTTCACAAGGATCTGCGTGTGAAGATAGTTTGGGAATAGATATAGATACAATTCACTCTAGTAACGGGTCTGATCTGAGAAGCAAGCAAGATAGCAAACCCAGGTTTTTCTTGTATGGAATCTTCCAGTGCACCCCCCCCCCCCCTAAAAAAACACCTGGTCTATGCCGCACCTCAGAACAGTCACAACAACTCCAGTCAGACGCAGTAGCGCCCCTGCGGAGTGTGGCCGAGGGGGATTTTACTGCCTGCTATTGCCATAATAAAGGGATTATTTAACCCCTTCCTTGTACTGCTCATTCACTGATTTAGTAACGCTGACTCCATGTAACACTACTCTGGCTGTGGGCTTCACTGTATGGCAGTGCCCACTATCCCCACAGCCCCATCCCTCTGCTCTGAGAGACTCTGCAGTCCTCGGGGTGGCGATCAGGCAGTCACTGGAATCTGTGGCGGTGCTCAGGGTTCTGGCTGTTAGGTAATATTCACCATGCCTTCAGAAGGTTGCTGTTTAAGGGTGGAGCACAATGCTTTTCAGCGGTTCCACTTTTGTATAGGGATTTAAATATTAAATGTTGGTTACCAATTCAGTGTCTGACTTGCCTGAATTTATTTATAGAAACCTTTGGCCCACAAAGCTCTGCCAAACATGTCCCTATCTTAGAACTACCTAGGCTTTACCTATAGCCAACATGAGGGACTTTGTCAAAACACATTACTAAAATCCAACACCTTGCCAAAAAACTCAACCAAGTTGGTAAGACACAATCTGCCATCTCAAAGCCATGCTGGCTCACCTTAGACCATGGATTCCCAAGAATTTTCTCCAGCAATTTCTCTACAACTGACACAAGACTCACCAATCTATAGTTCCCAGGATTTTCCCTTGTTTCCTTCTCAAAGAGAGGTACAACATTTGCCACCCACCAGTCTTCTGGGACCTCACCTGTGGCTAGAGAGGACACAGACACTGGCCAAGATCTCAGCGATCTCATCTCTTGCCTCCTTCAAAAACCTGGAGGCCCAACATTTCCTGCCCTTGACCTCTAAACACCCCAATGTATTTATATACTCAGCACTGATCTGCTGGTCCTCCACATCCTTTTCCTTTTAGGATGGAATTCATCCAACAACTGAAAGGCCATTCTCAGCTATTGGACTGTGGTGTTGCTCACATGCAGGTCTAGGGCCAGGATGTTGCCAGGCAAAAATTCCTGGGTGTCAACCTCTCTATTGGAACATCTAAATCCACAACCAAGGTGTTAGAAAATATACATTTATTACATAATTAAAACATTACACAGGTCTAGCCTGTTTTGCCACAATGAACTGGTTACAGCATGACCAAGTGTTTGCCAACCACACTTCATAGCCAAGTACCCATTGGTACTGTGCAATTCGAATAGACCCAAAACTGACCAGTTACTAAGATTCCTCCAAAAAGTGTAAAATTGCAGTTCCCCATTACACAGCATTTTACACAAGGACAGATACAATCACCAGAGTTTGACCAAAAAGTGGAACATTTACAATTAGGTGTTTAAAATAGGATTTCATGGTACAATTAAACAAAGCAGGCAGATAACAAGGTGCATCACAGCATTCATGGTACTTGTCTAAATATTATTTAATGACCATAGAACCCAAACAGGTTCGGTTGAGGATTACGTCCAAGCACCAGCTCATTCCAGTCAGTATCAGCAGGTAGGTGTTCAATCCCATATTTATTCAAAGAAACTGCGCAGAACTGCTCTATGAATTCACAGTGAGAATGCTGCAATACTTTGTTTAGAAATCTTGAAATACAGATCCTCCAAGCTGCCAAACTAAAAATCCTCATGGGGATAGATTAAAGACCTCTATTAAATTGTGTCTTGAAATTTGGTGTTAGATTGGCAATTCCAACGCGTACCAAATATTTAATGTCCACAGGGAACACAGTCCAATCGAGGCCAATGTCCTCATGTGCCAGGACACCAACATTTGGGTTTTCTGATCCTCGTTGGAAGAAAATATTCATCGATTAGAAACCAGCTTGGCTCTTGTGCATGTTATTAGGACAGTTTTTGCTGTGCAGACTCTGATTTTCTCTTGAGGTGATCTGTTACACAGATGAACACAGAGCCTTGGATCTAAACCTGAGTATTCCATGGGGTTACTGGCAGAGCACCCAGCCAACGGCGGTGTCAGAGGGGAACAGCAGGGTAGTGACAGCTCAGCAAACCTGGATAAACTGTGCCAGTAGCCCGTTTCCTGCGCTTAGTGCTGTTTCAGCTCACCAAGCAACAGAACAATTCCGGATAGAAAGATAAATTGCTGGGTAGCAAAGAAAACCAGTTTACATTGGAAACGAGTCCAAAAACACGATTCAAGCCTTCAAAGATTTAAAAAGTATGGAGCACACAGGTAGAGATGTTTCTACAGGCCAAACTCTGTGTAGAAGACACAACTGGTCCTGGTTTGTGTGGGGTTAAACCAGTACATTTAGCATTTTCTACAGATGACAGCCACATTCTTAATTCACTGAAAGAGAAATGTAATTTTGCAACAAGAAGCCAACCAACAGGTTCCTACTGCCCAATCTCCATCTTCCAAAGTACAAAACATTGCCCTGTGCAGATTACCCAAGGGCAGTAACAGTCACCACAGCCATGTTTTAATTTGATACTCAAAAAGGATAAAAATCAGTGATAAAATGCCTTACTGCGATACACTGCAGGTTTGACAGTATTGAGAGATGAGGCTCCACTGCCAGCGATCTTGCTCCAGTGCAGGTTGATTGTTTCCCCAATGCACGGGTTTCACGTAACCACGGTTCTGCTGTCATGTTCAGACCCAAACTGCTGGTGGGTTTACTCAGAGACGTCTGAACAATGTAAGTCGATGAACTTCATGAACCTGGACTGCTGGAGTAATTGGTCAGTAATAAACCACAAAATGGGGATTTTTCAGTTTTACCTCGACGACCACGTAATGCAGGTGGAGATGTACTTAACTGTACAAAGTCTGTCCCAAATTGTGGACTCTGCAGAATTCCTGACCTGTGGCTGCTTTATTGCGACAAGGTTGCCCATTCCTGGTAACGCCACTGCACGCTTGTCTCCAAGAGACAGATCTGGCATTAGGCAGGAAAAGTTAATTGTTTTTTCTTTAAACATAGTACATTAAGGTATAGGGTCTTCAGCCCACAATGTTATGACAACCTTTTAACCTGCTCCATATCAATCTAACCCTTCCCTCCCACATAGCCCTGCATTTTTCTTTCATCCACATCTTTTCAATATCCCCAATGTATCTGGCTCTACCACCAACCCGGGCAGCATGTTCCACACACCCACTACTTTAAAAAGGGAAAAAACTACCTCTGACATTCCCCCCTATACTTTCCATCCTCCAGCACCTTAAATATGAATTAACTGGGTTACTGTTGAATCAGCCCTTTGCTCCCCGTGTCTATGCCAACTTTTAGTGCCCATTTATACAGATCCCATTTACAGAACATGACCTTCAGCCTTCCGTGCCTTTGAAGATTCAAGTGTCACAGTTGATGACAGGATATACAGCATAGAAACGGGACCCTGGTCCAATTAGTCCGGCCAGATCGATTTTGCACTAAATCCTGTGCTAATCTATTTTGTTCACCCTGCTAACCCCTTCCTAGATTCTGTACCTCATTTACACCAAGGCAAGCTGATGTAGCAAACTGCATTTTAGGGATGTGGAAGGAAACTGGATCACAGAGGAAACACATGTAGTAATAGGGGGAGCTGGCAAACTCCACACAGACAGCGCCCACAATAAGAATTGTATGCTGCCAGTAATGGAATGTGCTAGCTACAAGATGAGATAGACATTATTTCCTCTGGAGAATCAGAGAAAGAGACGATAGAAATTAATAAAACTGAGATGCAAAGAGAGTAGATAGTCAGTGTTTCACATGGAGTGGAAGTGTCAATTACAACAGAGCGTGACTACTGGAGTTACAAGTTCACCAGGGGGATTAAGAATGGATTTAGGAGAGCTAGAAGTGGACATGAGAAGGTTTTGGTGAGTAGGATGAAGGAAAACCCCGAGGCACTCTATACATAGATGAAGAATGGAGGAGGTTTGAAGTGAGGGTAGGAGGAAATAGGAAATGTGCCTGGAGTCAGAAGTAGGGGAGGTCCTGAACGAATATTTTGCTTCAGCATTCACCAGTGAGAAGAACCTTAACAAAAATGAGGACAACGTAAAGAAACTAACATGCTGGAACATGTTGACTTTAAGAATGATGATGTGCTGATGTTATTTGTTCAAGAAAGATAGTAGTGATGATCTGAGAATTATAGACCAATGAATCCTACATCAGTAGTGGGCAAACCATTGGAGAGGATTTATTCACTGCGATTAAAATGTCACCCGTATGGTATTCCTAGATTCGACCTGCACCAAGCCGTACGCAGGTAATCAGCAGGTACTCACCTAGTGCTGGTGGCAGAATCATCGTGATTAAAGGTTTCAGCTACAAGTACACGGGCACAATGTTTGAGGTGACGGTCTTCAACTGCAACCTAAAACCAAAGATCAAAGCCCATGCGGAGGCATAATTCAGAGCAGCTGGGCTCACAACCATCTCCTGCAGCCCGAGGCTGGTCCTGTCGGAGTGGTAGTGAATCGTAGGCACACAATGAACACTGAAGTCCCATAGCCTAATGTTTGAAATTCAGCATTAAACTTGTTCACCATTACATCTGGTGGATTTGCAATCTGGCCTGATATTTCAGTTAGAACACCATAGCGGTTAGCACAATGCTTTACAGAGCCAGCGATTTCCGATCAAGGTTCAAACCTGCCAGTTTGCACGTTCTCCCGTGACAACGTGGGTTTTCTCTGGGTGCTCTGGTTTACAACAGAACAAACATCAGATTCAGACCCTTCGGCCCATGATATGCTGTCCCTTAAACCTACTCCAAGATCCACCTAATCCTTCCCTCCTACACAGCCCATAACCCTCTGTTTCTCTATCGCCCATGTGTCTAACTGAGATTCTCTTAAATATCTCTAAGCTGGTGCCTCCATCATCCCCCTCAGCAGTGCAAACCCGGCATCTACCACTGTGTAAACACAAAAGGCACCTCAGACTTTTCTTCATTCACCTCCAACAGATGTCCTCTGCCATTGGCCATTACCACTGTCGTCCTTATCATCTTATACCCCTCTATAAAGTTACCTGTCATCCTCCATTACTCCCAAGAGAAAAAACCCTAGTTTGTTCAACCTTTCCTCATAAGGCACATTTTCTAACCCAAGCAGAACCTTAGTAAGTCTCCTCTGCACCCTCTCGAAAACTTCTGCATCCTTCCTATAATGAGGCGACCAGAACTGAACACAATATTCCAGAGTTTTATAGAGCTACAACATTACCTCATTGCTCTTGAACACAATCCCTCAAATAAATGAAGGCCAGCACACCCTATACTTGTGCGGCACCTTTGAGGGACCTAAGGAGTAGGAGACCAAAATCCCTCTGTTTCTCCATACTGCTAACAATTCAGCCATTAACCTTGTACTCTGCCTTCAAGTCTACCTTCCAGAGGGAATCATCTTCCAGAATGAACTTCATCTATGTCCAAACCCAGCTCTTAATCCTATTAATGTCCTGCTGTGACCTATGACATGATCCAAAATACCACCAACCTTCATGTCATCTGTAAAGTTACTAATTACATGTTATCCCCTCATAATTTCGAAGTTCATGAACTAACCAATAATCAATTATGCTCTATAAACAACATAAGAGTTAGAAGTTTCCCCAAACACAAGAGATTCTGCATATGCTGGAAATTCAGAGAGGAATAAACAGTCAACATTTTGAGCCAAGGCCCTTCGTAAGAACATCACAGGTTTCCCGACCATTAATTTAAATTAGACTTTAAACCCAGTTTCTAGAAGGGGTGAGTGGTAGCTATGTATCATTCCTCTCAATTATTGTCTAGATTTATTAATGTTTAAGTATGAAACAGCAGGAACATACATTTCTCTCAGCAGCCTCCCATCGAGCAGAGTTGGTCAACCTCGGTCTTTTTTTCAGAATGGGCACTGAACTTGAGGGGATTTTGAAGGAGTACTGCACGTGATCTGTAGGCCAGACCATTGCCTCACCAGGAGCAGTTGTTAGTGCACTGCTTCTGATAAAGTCACCACTCTCCAAAGCATAGTCTCCTGCAACAGAAGAAATAGGTTAAGCAACTCCTGTCCTAATAGTGAAGAGGTCTATATAAACGCATCCTGGTTTAAAACAACTCGCGGAGCAGATTAATTTCTTTAGAGTGGATGGTGAATCTGTGGAATTCAATGCCACACAGCGGTGGACGCCAAGTCACTGGGTGCTGTATATTTAAAGCGGAGGCTGATAGGTTCTTGACTACTAAGGGTGTCAAAGATTACAGGGAGAAGGCAGGAGAATGGAATTAAGAAGGATCAGCCATGATGGAACAGCAGATCAGACTCGGTGGGACGATAAGCCTAATTCTGCTTGTGCTCTTAGAATGAAGAACATTTAAACCATGGATTCCCAACCTTTTTTTATTTTTAAATGCTGTGGACCCCTACCATTAACCAAGGGGTCTGTAGACCCCCAGGTTGGGAATCCCTGTTTTAGACCGAAAGAACTGGAACTATAACCAGAGGGGGCCCATGAGATTAACTTCGCTCTCTCCACTTTCTTTAAAGATGCAAGACTGAAGGAAGCACATTGAATTGACTCAAGTTGCCTAGTTTCATCCAGGTGAATGAAAGGGTTAAGTGAACTGCAGCTATCAAGTCAGTATCAGCTGCACCTCAGCCGGAGTGAGTCACTGTTTAACTGCTTTGTAATACCTCCACCCTTCCTAACTCACGGGGCACCAGCCCTGTAGCTGGACCTTCCTTGGTTTGGGGTTTCTCCTCCCGAGTCACTAGGAGAAAGTAAGGCTCTATCCTTCACCAGTATAACAAAAACAGATAGATAGGCCACACACAGGCAAATGGGACTCGCTTGGAAGGCCATTTTGGTCAGCAGAGTTAAGGTGGTTGGAGGATTTGTTTTGGCACTGTATTACTCTAATTAGGGGTGCATTGGTAGTGTAGCAGTAAGCACAATGCTATTACAGCTCGGGGCGGAGTTCAGAGTTCAGTTCAGAACTCTGACACTGCAAGAAGTTTGGACGCCCTTCCCATGAGCGTGGGGGTTTCTTCTGGGCATTCTGGTTTCCTCCCACGATCCAAAAAATGTACTGGTTTGTTGGTCATTGCAAACTGTCCCATGATTAGGCTAGGGTTAAATAGGTGGGTTGTTGGGTGGTGCAGCTCACTGGACTGGAAGGGCCTGTTCAACACTTATCTCTAAATAAATAAAAAATAGATAAATCCTGCATTCCCAGTGTTGCAAGCTTTATTCTAAGCCTATTTCTTCATTGAAGATTAAAACACTGGCAGTGATTGGGAATAATTCTCACTAGCGTCCTCAAGAAATCTAAGTAGAGATCTTAGTTTTCTTGTGATTACGGGCATTGTAATTCATTTCATAAGACAAGGGGAATGATAAAGAAAGATTACCGGTACCTCTACTTCCTCAGGAGGCTAAAGAAATTTAGCCTGTCCCCTCTGACCCTGACCAACTTTTAATCGGTGCACCATAGGAAGCATCCTATCTGGCTGCATCACTGCTTGGCACTACATCTGCTCTGCCCGTCACTAAGGGAAACTGCAGAGCTGTGAACAAGTCATACAGCCACCTGCTCTGCCTGGACTCTGTCTACATTTCCCACTGCCTCAGTAAAGCAGCCAACATAATCAAAGACCCCTCCCACCTTGAACGTTCTCTCTACTTCCCCCTCTCATCGGACACAAAAACCTGAAAGTACTACCACCAGGCTCCAGGACAGCTTCTACCACGCTGTTATAAGACTATTGAATAGCTCCCTAGTACAACAGGATGGGCTCATGACCTTGCAATCTACATATATCATTATGGCCTAACACCTCATTGTCTACCTGCACTGCACTTCCTTTGTAAGTGACACTTCATTCTGTTATTGATTTACCTCAATGCACTGCTGTGATGAATTGATCTGCATGAACTGTCTACAGGACGAGTGTTTTCCAGTGTACCTCGGTCCACACGACTCAATAAACCGAACTTTTACAGTTGTTTTGGACACCTTTCCCTGGTTTCCACCTTAGCCATCAGTTATTCTTAATTCTTATCAAGCAATCTGCTCCATCTTTCAAATCAGTCATCAATCCCTCCTGCACCAAATCCCTACTCAACGATTAATATAAAATGAATATGATTAATATAAAAAGGTTTGCTTGTCACGTGTATATCGAAACAGACAGCAGAATTTGCCATTTGCATCAAATCCAAAACGATGAGCAGGGGGCAGCCCACAAGTGTCACCAAGCTCCCATCGTCAACATAACTTACTAACCCTAACCCACAAGACATAGGAGCAGAATTAGGCCACTTGGCCCATCGAGTCAATGCCATTTCATTGTGGCTGATCCATTCACTCCCCGTAACCTTTCACACCCTGACTAATCAGGAACCTACCAACCTCCACCATAAATACGCCCAATGAACTGGCCTCCACAGCCACCTGTAGGAACGAATCCCAGTTAAAGAAATTCCTCCTCATCTCCATTCCAAATGGATGTATCTCTGTTTGAGGCTGGGTCCTCTGTTCTAGACTCCCCCACCACAGGAAACATCCCCTTCATTCTTCTAGACTAGACTCCCCCTTCACTGGAAAGATCCCCTTCATTCTTCTAAACTCCAGCGAGTAAAAACGCAGAGCCATGAACCACAGCCCAAATGATAAACCTTTCATCTCCAGAATCATTCTCATGAACCTCCTCAATGCCAGCACGCAAGTCGATCAGAGTATTGCACAGATGCAACAGGAGCGAACCCATGCAGGTCCAACAAAGAGCTTTAAAACCCAGTGTCTATAAAAGAGAGCAGTCACTGTTGGAGTAGTCCGGCTTAGAGTAGCAAGGCTTTGGCTCAACAGGGTTTCTGCGAGAACAGGCAGTGGCAAAGTTAGTTCATTCCTTATTTAAATCTTGAGAGAATAGGGTTATGTCTACAGAGCCAGTGTTCTGTTCTGGGTGTTAGATTTCCAGGGAACTTTCAGGCTCCTCGATGGCCACATCTGCACCAGGTGCATCGAGATGCAGCTCCTTAGAGACCGAGTTAAGGAACCGGAGCTGCAGCTCAATGACCTTCAGCTTGTTTGGGAAAGTGAGGCAGTGGTAGGAGCTACAAGGAGCTGGTCACCCCAAGGCTACAGGAGACTGATAAATGAGTGGGTGTCAGGAGAGGGAAGGGAGAACTTCAGACAGTAGCCATCCCTTTCTGTTGGGGGTGGGAGGGGGGGGTGAAATGACCTACCTGGGGGGAAGCAACAGTGGCCGTGCCTCTGGCACTGAGTCTGGCCCTGTGGCTCAGAAGGGTAGGGTACTGAATATGATGACAGCAGTTATAGGGGACTCTAGTCAGGGGACAGATAGGCAATTCTGTTAACATGAAAAGGAAACACGAATGGTAGTTTGCCTCCCAAGTGCCAGGGTCTGAGATGTTTCTGTACGCTTCACAATATCCTGAAAAGGGAGGGTGATCGGCCAGAAGTCATGGTACATATTGGTACCAACAACGTACCAAGTAAAAGGAAGGAGGTCCTGAAAACAGAGTATATGGTGTTAGGAAGGAAGTTGAGAAGCAGGACCTTAAGGGTAGTAATCTCGGGATTACTGCCTGTGCCGGGCAACAGTGAGGATAGATAAATGTATGGCTGAAGAATTGGAGCGGGGGGGGCAGTGATTCCGATTTATGGATAACTGGAATGTCTTCTGGGGCAGGTGGGTCCAGTACAAAAGGGATAGGTTGTACTTAATCTGAGGGGGACCAATATCCTTGCAGGCAGGTTTACCAGAACTATTGGGGATGACTTAAATTAATATGGCAGGGGGAATGGGAACTAGGATGATAGAGCTGAGGATGTGCCATCAGGTTTACAAATAGATTATGGATGGAACACGAATGTAAGGAAGGACAAGCCAATAATTGGGTACATATGCAGTCAGAGCAATGAGTTGAATCGTGCCACAGAGGTAAAATTCAAAAGGGTGAAGAATGCAGGACTAAAGGTGCTGTATTTAAATGCGCGTAGTATTTGGAATAAGGTGGATGAACTCAAAGTGCAATTTAAAATTGGTCTGCATGGCATTGTGGGCATCACTGAAAGAAGGCCATAGCTGGGAGCTCAACATCAAAGGATATACTTTGTATTAAAAGGACAGGCAGGAAGGCATAGGTGGTGGTGTGGCTCTGTTGGTAAGAGATTAAACTATATCTTTGGGAATCTTATATAGACCTCCAAATAGTGGCCAAGATGTGGGGTTGAGATTGCAAATAGAGCTGGAAAAGGGTAATGTCACATTTATAATGGGGGACTTCAACATGCAAGGGGATTGGAAAATCAGGTTGGTGTTGGATCACAAGAGGGGGAATTTGTTGAATGCCTACGAGATGGCTTTTTAGCACAGCCTGTGCTTGAGCCTGCTTGGGGAAAGGCATTTTTAGATTGAGTGTTGTGTAATAACCCAGATCTTATTAGTCAGCTTAATGTAAGGGAACCCTTAGGAGACAGTAATCATGATATGATTGAATTCATACTGTAGTTTGAGAAGAACAAGCACATCTGATGTATCAGTATCACAATAGAATAAAGGGAATTGCAGGGGCATGAGAGAGGAGCTTGCCCAGGTGGATTGGAGGGAGATGCTGGCAAGGTTGACAGCACAGCAGGGATGGCTGAAGTTTCTGGGAAAGTTCACAAGGCACAGGGTTGATATGCCTCACTGAGGAAGAAGTTCTCAAATGGCAGGGACAGGTAACTGTGGTTGACAAGGGAAGTTAAAGACTGCGTAAAGGCCAAGGAAAAGGCATATAAGGTAGCAAAAGTGAGTGGGAAGCTTTTAAAATCCAACAAAAGGCAACTGAAAAAAGCTATAAGAAAGGAAAAGATTAAATACAAGGGCAGGCTAGCCAATAATATAAAGTAGGATACCTAAAGCTCCCCCCCCCCCGCCCCCCAGTAAAAGGGAAGCGAGAGGTGCTGTTGGACCACTGGAAAATGATGCTGGTGAGGTAGTAATGGGGCTCAAAGAAATGGCAGATGAACTTAGTGTGTACTTTGCATCTGTCTTCACTGTGGAAGACACTAGCAGTGTGCCAGAGGTCTGTGAGTGTCAGGGAGCAGGAGTGAGTGCCATTGCTATTACAAAGGAAAAAGTGCTAGACAAACTCAAAGGTCTTCAGGTGGATAAATCACCTGGACCAGATGGACGACATCCCAGAGTCCTGAGAGAGGTTGCTGAAGAGATAACGGATGCATTGGTCTTCATCTTTCAAGAAACGCTTGATTCTGGCATGGTCCTGGACTGGAAAATTGCAAATGTCACTCCACTCTTTTTTCTGTTTTTTTTTTTAGAAGTCAGGAAGGCAAAAGAAAGGAAATTCTAGGCCAGTTAGCCTAACCTCAGTGGTTGACAAAGTGTTGGAGTCCATTATTAAGGACGAGGTTTCAGAGTACTTGGAGACTAATGATAAAATAAATCAAAGTCAGCATGGTTTCTGTCAGGGGAAATCTTGCCTGACAAATCTGTTAAGACTTTGTGAATGAAGCTTGCTTGCAATGGAATCCGAGGAGGTGTAACAGCCACTATTCTTTATTCTATGTGAAGTCTAACAATAAAGTAAATATTTTTCATTCAAAAAAAAGAAGAAAGTAACATGTTGGGTGGACAAAGGAGACAGTGGATGTCATTTACTTGGATTTTCAGATGGTGATTGATAAGGTGCCACACATGAGGCTGCTTAACAAGATAAAATCCTATGGCATTACAGGGAAAATACTGGCATGGAAGAGGAATGGCTGACAGGCAGGAGGCAGCGAGTGGGAGTAAAAGTGTTTGGCAGCTTTGGACCTGTACTCACTGGAATTTAGAAGAATGTGGGGGGGGGGGGGGTGAAATCTCATTGAGACCTACCAAATGTTGAAAGGCAATCCTTCAGAACAGAGGTAAGGAGGGATTTATTTTAGCCAGAGAGTAGTGAATCTGTGGAATGCTCTGCCACAGACTGTGGTGGAGGCGAAGTCCCTGGGTATATTTAAGGAGGAGGTTGATCGTTTCCTGATCAGTCAGGGCATCAAAGGATATGGCGAGAAAGCAGGTGTATGGGGTTGAGTGGGATCCAGGATCAGCCATCATGGAATGGCGAAACAGACTTGATGGGCTGAATGGCCTAATTCTGCACCTATGTCTTATGGTCTTATCCTTTTAAGGGGTCCAGAATTGCTCACAATACTCCAAGTGCGGCCTCACCAGTGACTTATAAAGCTTCAGCTTTACATCCTTGCTTTTATATTCTAATCCTCTAGAAATGAATGCCAACATTGCATTTGCCTTCCTCACCACCTACTCAATTTGCAAATAAACTTTGAGGGAATCCTGCACAAGGACTCAAGTCCCTTTGCAAAGTGCTTTTTTGAATTATGTCCCCCACTTAGAAAATAGTCTATGTTTTTTTCTTCTACCAAAGTGCTGGGCTACACACCTCCTGCCACTGTATTCCATCTGCCACTTCTTTCCCCCTTCTCCTAATCTGAGCCCTCCTGTAGCCTCCCGGCTTCCTCAACACTACCTGCCCCTCCACCTATCTTTGTACCGTCCACAAACGTCGCCACAAAGCCATCAATCCTGTCATCCAACTCATTGACGTATAATGTAAAAAGCAGTCCCAACACCACCCCTGTGGAAGACCACCAGTCACTGGCAGCCAATCAGAAAAGGCTCCCTTTATTCCCACTCGTTGCCACCTGCCAGTCAGCCAATGTTCTATCCAGGCAACGCTCTATCTTTTCTGCAAAACCATGGGCTCTCATCTTGTTCAGCAACCTCATGCGTGGCACCTTGTCACCCACTGACACAAGAGCAGAATGTCTGCTCCACCATTCCATCATGGCTGATCCCAGATCCCACTCAACCCCATAAACCTGCCTCCTCTCCATATTTTTTGATGCCCTGACTGATCAGGAAATGATCAACTTCCGCCGTAAATATCCCCACGGACTTGGCCTCCACCGCAGTCTGTGTCAGAGTATTCCACAGACTCACTACTCTCTAGCTAAATAAATCCCTCCTTACCTCTGTTCCAAAGGGTCACCCCTCAATTTTGAGGCTATGTCCTCTAGTTCTGGATAGCCCCACCACAGGAAACATCCTCTCCACGTCCATCCCATCTAGTCCTTTCAACATTCAGTAGGTTATTTCGTCAAAGAAATCAACAGATTTGTCAGGTAAGATCTTCCCTTGAGGAAACCTTGCTGACTATGGCCCATTTTAAAATATACCTCTAAGTACCCCAAAACCACATCTTTAATCAACTCCAACATTTTCCCAACCGCTAAGGTCGACTACTGGCCTATGATTTCCTTTCTTCTGCCTCTCTCCCTTCTTGAAGAGTCAAGTGAAATTAGCAATTTGTCAGTTTTCCAAAACAATGCCAGAATCCATTGATTCTTGAAAGAACATTACTAGTGCCTCCACAGTTTCTTCAGCTACCCCTTTCAAAAACCTGTGGTATTGTCCATCTGGTCCAGGTGATTTATCTACCTTCAGGCCTTTCAATTTGCCAAGAATCTTCTCCCTAGTGATAGCAACTGCACTTTTGCCTCCTGACTCTCTCAAACTTCTGGCATTCTGCTCACATCTTCACAGTGAAGACTGATGCAAAATACTTATTCAGTTTGTCCGCCATTTCCTTGTCATTTTCCAGTAGTCCAGTATCTACTCGCCTCTTATTCTTTACATATTGGAAAATCTTTTGGTATCCTCTTGTTCACTAGCTTACCTTCATATCTCATCTTTTCTCTCCTTATGTCCTAAGTTGCCTTCTGTTAATTTTTAAAAGTTTGCCAATCCTCCATCTTCCCACTAATTTTTGCTTGATTCTATGTCTTCTCTTTGGCTTTTACTGTATGTTGGCTTTGACTTTCCTTGTTAGCCACTGTTTTGTTATCCTGCCTTGGGATGCGTCTATCCGGCACCTTGCAAATAGCTCCCAGAACCTCCAGCCTCAGGATGGCGCTTATGGAGTAAACCGCTTTTAGGCTTTGCTCCAAACCTTTTACGTCTTTTTAACCTACAAACACCCCTTAAATGATCTTTTTATACTTATTCTAAAGGGGTCTAAACATACAGAATTTTTCTTTTTAACTATTTGAATTATTCTCAACTTGCTGAAATGTCTGAAGTAAAAGAATCGAAACAGACGAAAGAACCGATAACTTTAGAAACAATTATGAAGCTTATAGAAGACAGATTTGAAGAACTGGAGAAAAAACTAACCGTAAAGCTCTCTGCGTTTGATGAGCGTTTAGAGACATTCGAAGAAAAACTCCCAACACTTACACCGGAATCACAAAAACAACAAGCAAGTATTTTGGCTCTTGAAGAAGCCGCTCGCAAGAAAGATCGTATAATTGAAACTTTACAACAAGAGCAAACTTCGACTTCTCAACAGATGGATCGTTATAAATCTAAAATTACTGATTTTGAAAATCTCTCTCGAAGACAAAATCTTCGGTTAATTGGGATTCCGGAAAAATTTGAGAGCGGTGATCTTACCGTTTTCTTCTCTAAATTTCTAATGGATGTCTTTGGTCCAGATGTACTGGACTCTCCTCCGATAATCGACCGGGCACACCGTGCCTCCCGTTTTCGTTCTGATTCAAGTTTGAAACCACGACATGTAATTCTCCGGATCCATTACCCTCATACCAAAGAGCGTCTGATTCGGGCGGCCCAGAAAAAGGGTATGATCAGCTTTCAAGAGTTTAAATTTCGTATTCTGGAAGATAATAGCCCTGAAGTCTTAAGGGCAGGAATGGCTTTTAGATCAGTTATGTCGAAAATTCACCAGAAAGGCTACAAGCAAGCGCTGTTATTTCCAGCACACTTGAGAGTTACTCTTGAAGACGGAACTTTTCGGCTGTTCAAATCTCCAGCGGATGCTCAAAGCTTCTTGGAACAATGACATTCTATCGGGTTGACTAATGTAATAATTAGTCTATAGATTTGGATCTTTTTCAGAATGATGTTTGGTTTGTTTTGGGTATGGCTTACATGTATTTCTTTATTCACGGTAAAAGCTCTTTTTTTCTTGGCTTATTTTGACTTTATTATTTTTCCATATTATTAATCTATTAGCTTTGAAAATAACTTATTAGGGTTTTTTGTTTTTTTTAAGTTTGTATATGCTTTTTTATATTTTAACATTAATAAATATTAAGACTTTTTAAAAAAAATAAAATGTCGTTTCTTCTTCCCGACAGACTTTAGTGCTTGGAACATCACATCCGTTTCGATGTGCTTGAAAGTTTTAAACTCTCATTTAAAATACCAATCCAGTATTATTCATTTATGGGTTTTATCATTTTAATTTTTTAACCCTTTTGTTTTTATATATATATATAAATAAAATGTGGGTTGTTTGTATTTTTTTCAACTTTTTTTTGTCTGAGTTGCCGTCTTAAAACATAGGGGTAATTTTAGTGTTAGATTGCCTGCTTGCCTCTTTTTGGCTTTTTTCCTGGGGTTTTGAGGGTGGAGGGAGGGGGATTTTTATTTTTTCTTTGCTTGCTTTTTGCTTAGTTTTATTTCATGGGCTTATATGAAACTACAAAAATGGTTGCAGTGCCGTGACTTCCGGTTTCTCCTTGAACTTACTTCCTTCTTCCGGATTCATGAGTTCACTTTTTTTTAAAACTTATGTGTTAACTGTAATAAATATTGTCAATATGGATAGGATTATTAATTTTGTTTCTTGGAATACTAATGGTTTAAATCATCTGATCAAATGAAAAAAAATATTCAAAGTATTCCATAGAATGAATACCAATGTTATTTTTGTGCAAGAGACTCATGTAAGGAAGGTGGATAGTCAACGCTTTTTTATGTTTTGGAAAGGCCAATAGCATCACTCAAATTCGCAAGCCAAAGTAAGAGGTGTTTCCATTTTTATAGACTCATCAACTTCTTTTATACATCATGAAACAATTTCAGATCCACAAGGTAGATTTTTGCTTATTACTGGTCTACTTTTTAAATCAAAAAGTTGTTTTAGTCAATGTTTATGCTCCAAATACTGATTGTCCTGAATTTTTTAAATGTTTATTTACATCCTTTCCTAATTTGAATCAATATAGATTGATAAAGGGTGGGGATTTTAACTGTTGTTTAAACCCTTTGATGGATAGATCCAAGCCCACCCAAATTCTTCCAAATAAATCGGCTTCTCTCATCAACTCTTTTATGATTGATTCAGCTATTTGCGAAATTTGGCGTTTTCTACACCCTAATGACAAAGAGTTCTCATACTTTTCCCATGTTTATCATAATTACTCAAGAATTGATTACTTTTTCATTGATCACCATTTACTTACAGATGTTATTGATTGTAAATATGACTATTACCATATCTGATCATGCACCTCTGAAGTTATCTATTAAGATAACGGATTCATATATTAATGCTAAATTTTGGAGGTTCAATCCTGTTTTATTGCAGGATTCTGACTTTGTTAACTTTATTAAACAACAAATTGATTTGTTTTTCTCAACAAATTCTACAGCAGAGATCTCTAGTGGGATTTTATGGGATACTTTTAAAGCATATATTCGTGGACAGATTATTTCATACTCTGCTGGAGTTAGGAAACGAACTAATTCTAAAATATTAATATTAGTTGATAAAATCAAAGCAATTGATAAGATTTATTCAATGACCCCTAGCAAAGAACTTTATAAAGAAAGAATGGAACTTCAAATGGAGCATAGCTTATTATTATCCTCTTCGTTTGAAAGTCAGTTAATTAAATCAAAAACCCAATTCTATATATGGAGATAAGTCTGGTAAATTATTGGCTAACCAATTGAAAATTGTTTTGGATAAACGACAGATTACTAGGATTCGTAAACAAGATGGTACTCTGACGATCGACCACAAAGAGATAAATAAAGCCTTTCAAGATATATCAATCAGAATTTACTAAGGACTCTTCTATAATAAATGAATTTTTAAGGAAATTGAATATCCCAAAAGTAACTGTTGAGGATAGCGTATTTTTAGATACACCTATTACAGAGTCTGAAATAGAAAAGGCTATTTTTTCCAATGAATTTGGGTAAAGCTTCTGGTCCAGATGGTTTTTCTGCAGAATTTTTTAAATCTTTTTCTTCTATACTTTCTCCTTGGCTTTGTAAAATTTTTAAAGATGCATTAAGTATAGGCAAATTACCACAATCTTTTTATGAAGCTTCTATTTCTTTAATTCTTAAAAAAGATAAAGACCCTACTGATTGCGCATCCTATCGGCCTATATCCTTGTTGAATACGGATTTTAAGATTTTTATTAAAATTTTGGCTATTAGATTAGAAAATATATTACCTCGAATTATTTCTGAAGATCAGACTGGATTTATTAAAAATCGCTATTCATCTTTTAACATTAGAAAATTAATTAATATTATTTATACCTCTTCATCTAAAATACCAGAATGTGTCATTTCTTTAGATGCCGAAAAAGCATTTGATAGAGTTGAATGGCCATATTTATTTAATACAATGCAACATTTTAATTTTAGTTCAAAATTTATATCATGGATTAAATTAATATACCATAAACCCTTAGCTTCGGTTTTTACCAATAATCAAAGATCCCCTTTTTTTCCAGTTATTTCGTGGTACAAGGCAAGGTTGACCTTTAAGTCCTTTACTATTTGACATCGCTTCAGAACCTTTGGCTATAGCTATTCGTGAATCACCCAATATTCTGGGTATTACCCGTGGGGAGACGACGTATCATAAATACTGAGAGTTTGGGAGGCCTTATATATTGATTATTATATATCTGATTGTCTATTTAAACTATTAATTATGCATTCTCAAACGCTTTGTATTCATATTTCATCTATGTTTTTCTTAAAATTAATAAGAAGATTTAAAAAGAAAGAAACTCCAGCCATTGCTGTTCTGTTGTCATCCTTGCTAGTGTTCCCTTTTCAATTAACTTTGGCCAGCTCCTCTCTCATGTCTCTGTAATTCTCTTTACTCCATTGTAATACTGATACATCTGACTTGCTTCTCCCCTCTCAAATTGTAAGGAGAGTTCTATCATATCATGATCACTGACTCTCAAGGGTTCCTTTACTTTAAGCGCCCTAATAAAATGCAGTTCATTACACAACACCTAATCCAGAATAGCTGATCCTCGAGTGGCTTCAACCACAAGCTCCTCAAAAAAGCCATCTTGTAAGTATTCTACAAATTCTCTTTGGATCCAGCACCAATATGTAGTTGTCTACCTGCATATTGAAATCCTCCATGACCAAAAAATTGCCCTTTTGACATACTTTTTCTATCTCCCATTTACAGCCCACCTGGCTACTGTCCAGAGGCCTGTGTACAAGCCCATTCAGAGTGTTTTTACTCTTGCAAACCTGTATGTCTTTGGATTGTGGGAGAAAACCGGAGCATCCAAAGGAAACGCACAGGACCGGGAGAATGTACCAACTCCCTACAGTCTACAGACAGCAGCAGGAACCAAACCCCGATCTTACAGGCAGTGCGGTAAACTGTTGCAGTAGCTGCCACCATGTTGCCCACATACTAACAAGCCATTTTACCCATGCCAAAATCACCAGCATCCCCCATCCTTCAGCAGTAGAAAACGTAACGTCACCACCCATCAGTGGAACCAGCCCACCGGCTAGAACTCCCTCAATTGCGAGTTTCTCCCTCCTCAATGCAACAAGAGCATAGGACAATCGCTGCAAGACCACAGAATTCCACGGCCAAGTGATTCCTCTACGGCAACATGAACTACTTTTGCAATTTTCAGCCTTGAGTTACTTGCAACAAATTCTTTACCTTGCAAGCCACCTTGATCTCGTTTATCCAGTTCTCCTCCCAGCCTGGAAAATGAACACTTACTGGGGGAAAAAACAAAACCATCAAGATTAGCTTTCAAGTTTATTGTCATCTGCCTGTACATATATACAAGCGAACAAGAAAACAACCCTCTAGACCATGATGCACCCACAAAACGTATCACACACAGCACACAAAACAAAATAGTACCAGAAGTTAATGAAATGCAATGCAAAATGCACAGCAAACAGCTCCCTGTACTAGTGACAAGACTTCAGTGGTGGCAGGTACATCAAAACAGACAGTGAAGTGTGTCAATGACCAACACAATCTGAAAATATGCTGGGGGCAGCCTGCAAGTGTCACCACACTTCCAGCACCAACACAGAAAGCCCACAACTTACTAACCCATGTCTTTGTATGTGACTGCATGCACTTGAGGTGCCCTGGTTTACTCCCACATTCCAGACAACGGTGAGCTGGCTGCTGAACTGTAGCACCGTGGTTAGTGTAACACTTGTGCAGTGCCAGCGAACCAGGCTCAATTCCAACCACCGACTGTAAGGACTCTGCATGTTCTTCCCGTGATCATGTGTTGCTCTGGTTTCCTCCCACATTCCAAAGATGTAGTAGGTTAATTAGTTACATGGGTATAACTAAGCAGCCTGTAAAGCATTACGCTAACCACCATGCTACCATATTTAGTAACTTTCAGAAACATGCATCCTGCCACCTACAGCAGGAATAGTTCGCTACAAAAGACACTAGCAACACACACACACAAAATGCTGGAGGAACTCAGCAGGCCAGGCAGAATCTATGGAAAAAAGTACAGTCGACATTTTGGGAGCACACAACACAGTAAATGATCCCAACAGACTCACTTGGAAGGACTGTTTAGGCCCTGAATGGTAGCGAGGGAGCTGGTGCAGGGACAGGTGAAGCACTTGTTCCTCCCAGTGTGGCCTCACATAGATTGGGAGACCGCTTCGCCAAATACCTACACTCCGTCTGACAGAAAAAGTGGGATCTCTCAGTGGCTACCCATTTTAGTTCCACTTCCATAAGGCCACACTTAGGTTGGAGGAACAACACCTTGTATTCGTTTGGGTAGCCTCCAAACTGATGGCATGAACATTGATTTCTCAAACTTCTAGTAATGCCTCCACCCCCCCCCCACACCTTCACCACTTCCCATCCCCTTTTCCCTCTCTCACCTTATCTTCTTGTCCACCCATCGATTCCCTCCGGAGCTCCTTCCCCCTTGTCTTTCTTCCACAGCCTTCTGTCTTTCACCAATCAACTTCCTAGCTCTTTACTTCATCCCCCCCGCCCTTCAAGTTTCACCCATCACCTGGCGTTCCTCTCCCCCCCTCACCCCCTACCTTTCAAATCTACTCCAGCTTCTTTCCTCCAGTCCTGCCGAAGGATTTCGGCCCGAAACGTTGATTGTACTTTTTCCCATAGATGCTGCCTGGCCTGCTGAGTTCCTCAGATGTGTGTGTTGCTCAGATTTCCAGCATCTGCAGATTTTCTCTTGTTTATTACAAGAAGCATTGTCTATATGCACATGTACTGGACAGAAAACAAGAGCACTAGTCCTTGCCTGCTCTCCCAGATTCAGTGGTCAGAACATTGAGCACCTCACCTCAGATCAGATTTCATGATACATATCAGTGATGATAATTTCTGATCAATTGAGGTCACATTGACAAGTGGCAGTACAGGAGTCAATGGTCAGTGCCACAGGGGCCTCATTCTGTGTCATTAAGGCTAGATTACAAAAAGATATAATGTGAAATCCATACTGCTGAGGAGTGGAGGTGAGAAACTCTGGCCCCTCCGATGACGTAACTGGAGTAGATGGGCGATCTGGTAAAAACTTCCTTTTCTGGGCACCAAAGCAATTCACCAGCAGCCAGTTGCCTAGACAAAATAGTTTAACAAAGTTCACCTGTTAAACAAGTCAAAAAATCTTACTTAGAGAAACATCGCCCTTTCAGCCCACCAATTTAACCCGTCTAATCACAGGACAATTTACAATTAACCTACTAACCAGTACATCTTTGGACTGTGGGAGGAAACCAGACCACCCAGAGGAAACCCACATGTACACAGGAAGGACATATAAACTTTCTTAAAGGACACCAGAACTGAACTCTGAACTCTAACGCCCTGAGCTGTAATAGCATCATACTAACTGCTATACTGCTGTGGCACCCTTGATTTTTGACAGTCAGAAACATTTGGAAATGAATTTGGGAGAAAAGATTTTTTTTTAAAAAAAAGATGTGCACAGTGAATAGGTCAGGATCAGTTAACAATTCAAAACAAAAAAAGCAAAAACTAAGTCAATTTTCAATCTTCACACCATCTGTCAATAAGCATTAATCTTCACTTACCAACCACCGTCAAGGTCAGGAACAGATTGAGACACTTGAAGTCCAAGGAAATGCAGCCGTTGAACTCGGACAAGGCATTCAGCACAACCAAGACCAATAAGACTGCTCGGGAGAAGCCTGGAGTTTGCAGAAATGCCATGATGAGAGCAGAGGTCAGGAAGTAACTGACGTGTACAACGGAAGTGTAGATCACATGTCGGTTTCCCCCTGTGAACACCAAGTTACGAGTTACCCCAGTATAGAAAATTCCATAGACCATAAGATATAGGAGCAGAATTAGGCCATGTGGCCCATTGAGTCTGCTCCGTCATGGTTAATCCATTTTCCTCTCAGCCCCAGTCTCCTGCCTTCTCCCTGTATATTTTCATGCCCTGACTAATAATTTATCAACCTCCACCCTAAATATACCCCATGACTTGGCCAACACAGCCGCCTTTGGCAACAGATTCCAGAGATTCACTACCCTCTGACTCAAGAAATTCCTTATCTTTGTTTTAAATAGATGCCCCTCTATTCTGAGGCTGAGCCCTCTGGTCATAGACTTCCCCCACCAAAGGAAACATCCTCTCCACATCCATTATCAGGGCCTTTCTGCATTTAATAGATTTCAATGAGATTTCGCCCCCTGTCCCACCCCAGCACCATTCTTCTGAATTTCAGCAGGTACAGGCCCAGAGCCGTCAAACACTCTTCAGATGGTAACCTTGTCATTCCTGATATCATTGTCATTTTTTCTTAAGAAAACTTAAGAGACTGAAAACTGTTCACAGGACTCCAAGTGAGGCCTCACCAGTGCTTTGTAAAGCTCCAACATTACATATTCTAGATTACACATTCTATATTTTAGTCAATTCACAACCACCACCAATCCAGCAGACAATACAAATTGGGTAATCTGAAGACCATATTAAATTCCACGAACATCTCGACGCTTTTGGTCTCCAATCCATTACAGTTCCTGTGTTCCCTCAGCTCCTTCCTCTCTTCCCAGCTGTTCAAAGCACATTCTTCTGTTAATATAGATTGTTCATGTTGTGTCTGCAAGGAGTTTAAACGTCCTCCGTGGCCACATGGATTTTCTCAGGGTGCTCTGGTTTCCTCCCAGTCTAAAGACATGCCAGTTGGTAGGTTAATTGGTCATTATAATGTGTTTAGGCGAGG
Source organism: Hemitrygon akajei (assembly GCF_048418815.1). Taxonomy (NCBI): domain Eukaryota; kingdom Metazoa; phylum Chordata; class Chondrichthyes; order Myliobatiformes; family Dasyatidae; genus Hemitrygon; species Hemitrygon akajei. Next base: position 170,807,590 of record NC_133131.1, on the reverse strand, counting down.
GTTAAATTAGGGATTTGCTGGGCAGTGCAGCTGGAAAGGCCAGAAGAGCCTGTTCCACACTGTATCTTGAATACATAAAGTAAATCTTAGTTTCTCCTACTCTCATTCAGCTCCCTCTACTTCACCTTGCAAAAAAAAGGCCGCGTTTACCAAAAACAAGAGATTTCTCAGATGCTGGAAATCTTTAGCAACATGCATGAAATGCTGGAGGAACTCAGCAAGTCAGGCAGCATCTATGGTGGCAGTACCAGGACTGAAGGGTTTCAGCTCAAACTGTCGACTGTTTATTTCCCTCCATAGATACTGCCTGATTTGCTGAGTCATATTTAACAAGCCGTCATTACCATCTCTGTGACATCGTCAAACTACACTTCATTCCATCCCTATCCCCAGACAGTTTCTTTGTTCTTTGAAACCCATTTTCTCACCTTCTCCCCCGCCTCCCACCACCCCAACCACTGCACACTTTTAGCTATTATGCTTGTCTTTCAAATTTCCAACAGTTTTGTTTGAACTCTGTAATGGTAAAATTTAACTGCATCCGAGTAGAGGGACAGCACCCTGGTACAAATGCACGTGGCTGCGTACCCGTCCACTTGAGGAAGCTGTTCAGTCTCTGGTTCACTCCTTTCTCCAGGTGGGCGAGCATGTGCATCACCACAGTAACTGTCTGGTTCATCTCCTGCAGCCTATCCATCAACTGGTCATAGTGGACGGCCGTCTGGGACTGCTGGGCAGCAAACTGGACCAGGTTCGACTCTAGGCAAATGTGTTCAATGTCAGTAGTTGTTCAAAACTCAAGAGACAAGAGCACAGAAACAAAATGTCTGAGTCACGGAATCCCTGAATTTCTTTTGTTACAAGACTATAAGACAGGAGCAGAAATAGGCCACACAGCTATTCGATTTGTTCATTTATGGTGTGCAAAAATGCTTTAGAACATAGCACATTACAGGCACTTCAACACACGATGTTGTGCCGATATTTTAACCGACTCCAAGATTAATCCAACTCTTCCCAGCCCTCCATTTTTCTATCATCCATGTGGCTAAGAATTTTTTCAATGTCCCTAATGTATCTGTCTCTACCAACACCCCTACTAACATATTCCACACTCCTGTCACTGTTTAAAAAATTACTTCTGACATCCCCTCCGCACTTTACTCCAATCACCCTAAAAATATGTCCTCTTGTATTAGCCGCGGCTGCCCTGGGGAAAAGCCGCTAGCTGTTCACCACCTGTGCCTCTTACCCTGTACACCCCTTTTTTTCAGCAACTGATTACCAAGTAGTTACCTTTATAAATTGGTGCAACATTTAATAGAAGACATGGATCCTGTATGAGACAAAGCTTTACCAAGCCCATATAAAACAAAGTATGAAAACACAGAAAAGATTTACTGAATGGTTTCAGGGATAAAGGGGTTTGAGTTCAATGGATAAACTGAAGAATCCATGGGATCGTCTCTTAAGGAGAAAGACAGCCAAGAGGACCTCAGTTGTCAGAAATGAGTTAACACGATTTTTACTTTTGAATGATAACCAGATTGTACAGATTTAAATAGGTTGTCAAGAATCTTTTTTTAAAGCAATACTTGTGGTGAACTACATATACCTGTCTGGACACGCCCCCCCCTACTGACTGCTCCTGTGGCTCCTCCCACTGACCCCGGTATAAAGATGATTGGGGCCTGAGACCTGCGCTCAGTCTCCAGGATGTAGTATGGTGGTCAATTGCTGCTTGTTCTTTCTTCCAGTCAATAAAGCCTATATCTCGCCTCACGTCTCAGAGAGTTATTGATGGTGCATCAATACTGATTAGGATTTGGAGCATTACGAAATGCTGAAGGAACTCAGCAAGTCAGGAAGCAACTAAGGAGAGGAATAAACAGTCGATGTATTGGGCTGTGATTCTTCAACACCAATCCTGATAAAAAGTTGCAGCTCAATAAATCAGTTTATTCCACTCCATAGATGCTGCTGGAACTACTGAGATGCCCCAGCATTTTGTGTATGCTGCTCTGGATTTCGAGCATCTGCAGAATCTCATATTTACGATTAGGATTTGGACTACATTGTCCACAAACAGCGGGTGGTAACAATAAAAGGCCCGGGAGGTGGGGGCTGTGAGAGATTCTCCTTTGGTCTCACATTTCTGTGGGGATATCCATTGTTATTATCAGCAGTTTTTTTGTTTTGTTGCATCTTGGAGGATTCATCAAGCTGTACTGGTCTCTTTCGTCCCCCTTGCTCGAGGAGCACTGTTAAACTTCTTTCAAGTACCGGAAAACTGAAAGCCCACTATCCGGGCAGTGAGTTTCCAGCAGCCTGGGTTGAATTCCCTCAGCTATCTGTAGGGAGTTTGCACATCCCCGCTGTGACTGCGTGGCTTTCTTCCGGGTTCCACACACATTCCAAAGACATACGTTCATCGATCGCAAGGGTGCAATTGAATGGTGTGTGCTTGCCTGTTACCACGCTTAGCTCTTGTGACAAGATCTGAAGGATTCTTCTAAAGTGGACTGTTTCTTTAAACGAGAGAGAGGGAGCGAACAGCTTGTGTGCTAATTCAGCAGCAGGGAGTGAGGGAGAAAGTCTGTGAGTTGCCTTGGAAACTGAAAGGCAGAGCTTATATGATGGACAGCTCGTGTTCCGCACTTGGAGATATATGCAAGGTCAGTCGACTTTTTAATCAGACACACAGGAGACACACGACGCCAGAAGCAAGGCGGACACTGGTGAGCTTTGTGTGCCCACACGGGTGGGGCTTTTGCTCACAATGTGGACAAAGGAGTGACCAGTGGAATGCTGTCAGTGTGTTTAACCCTGGCCTGGGTTGATAGCATTACCGTGGAAACAGTCACCTTTCTGTGGTCACAAGTTGGTGACTTTAGATAAGTTTCAGGAGCAGGATGACGTGGAGGATCAGTATCGGCATTTGAAAGTCTCTCTCTCTCTCCCTCCCTCCCCCTCCCTCTCCAACTCTACTCAAATCAAATTCCAGAACTGAACTGATTACTTACCATCCCACCGTAAGACTGTATCACCTACACCATCTGAGCTGGGGAAACCTTGGGAACCTTATTTACTCTTATATGTATATGCATATACTTTGCTAACCTGTTTACCTTATCTTGTTTTATATGACTTATTCACCTAGTTACTAATAAAATAGTTTATAATGCAAGACTCAGACTCCAGGTGTGTCCATTTCTGCTGTTTTTTTAAAACCCATTACAGGGTATGTAACACTCTAAACAAGATAAATAAATTATTCAGAAATGCTGATGGTTTGGCATTTGACTCAAAAAGGTTTGTTTTTTTGTATTCCTGCAAACTCATCAGGGTACTATTTTCCACAACCTGCAAAAAAAAAAGCCGATTTCCCATCTACGGAGGGGAATAAACAGTTGATATTTCAGGTTGAGAGCCTTTGTCAACTGAACCAAATTGCTGACTGTTTATTCCTCTCCAGAGATGCTGACTGATTTGCTAAGTTTTTGTTTACTGCTCAACGTTTCCAGCATCTGCAGAATCTCTTGTGCCTCCCACTGACACAGCTCTGCTGCATGAAACAATGAACATACTGGTGCCTGAGGGACACATGAAAGCAGCATCCATCAGGCCATGTCTCTTCATCAGGCAGGAGGCACAGAAGCCTTAGGTCCCACATCATCAGCTTCTTCAACCATTCAACCATCAACCATCAGGCTCCTGAACCAAACTGGACAACTTCACTCACCCAGACTCACAACTGATTCCACAACCTAGACTCACCTTCAAGGACTCTTTACAAATCTCCTCAGGAATTTTTTTTTTTTGCACAACTTGCCATCTTTTGCATATTGTTTGTCAGACTTTACGTACGTATTTTTTTTTGGTAAAATTCTATTGCATTTCTTTATTCTCCTGTAAATGCTTGCAAGAAAATAAATCTCAAGGCACCATATGTAAATATATACAGCACGTATTTTGATAATATTTTTTTCTTTGACATTCACCATTTCCTTACAATATATAAAGCCATTCAACCCATTGAGTCTATGCCAGCTTTGCTAGCTGGTCTACCAATAGCATTCTTCCACATTTCCTTGTGACATTTTCTCTCACTTGCCCAATGGGATATTTTACAGTGGCCCTCCCAGAGTACACGAGAGGAGCATGTGGGGAACCAAGTTCTCAGGGAGAACGCATGAACTCCACCGATGATCAGAATTGATCTCGGGTGAATGGAACTGGGAGGCTTTGTGAACAGAGAGGCAGAAGACCCATCACAGTGAAGACAGATCTGAGAACGCAGGGAGCTTACCCAGTTTGGTGTAGATCTGACGAGCACGTGCTCTGACCTCCAGGAGGTCAGTTAGAATTGCTTGGTGACTTTCTTGGAGCTGCAAGTCCTGGTGAGTCAACTGTTTACTGACATTTTCTAAGGTAAAAAAATAAAAATAAGATACTTTTACATACAGATTCTGCAGAATAAATGCTATTCATGATTCTCCTGCAGTAGAGTACGCCCAATCAGAAGCAAAAGTGAACGACTGCTTAATCTCTCTCCGCAGTTGCTGCCTGACCTGTTGAGTATTCTGCTTCATCTCATCTTTCTTCAAATTTCTCTAACAGTTTTTTGTGACTTGCTTTCAGCATCGCTTTGCCATCCACTCCTCGCCCCACAGAAGCTCTCAATCATCTTTCAGGCAGATCTAACCTTGGTCAATCTGCACAGATTGCTTTCACCTGCCCCTCTGAACCAGCAGCACCAACTCTCTCCTGGTCTTCGCCCCGTCACAGGGATTTATGATCTCTTCCTTTCCCAAAGATCATGTCAAAGACTCTAACAAATGTGTGCAGATGTACTGTGGAGAGCATTCTGACTGGCTGTATCACCATCTGGTACGGGGGCTCCGATGCATGGAATTTGAAAAAGCTGCAGCGGGTTGTAGACCTAGCCAGGTCCATCACAGGCAAAACCCACCCTACAATCGAAAACATCTTCAACGGGCAATGACTCAACAGGCGGCACCCATCATGAAGAACCTGCACCACCCAGGACATGGCCTCTTCTCAGTGGTACAGGAGATACTCAACATTTTTGAAGCAGTCTCTTCCCTTCCACTATCAGATTTCTGAATGGATGATAAACACTACCTCACTTACTGCATTCATTCTGTACTACCTGCTTTTAAATATATTGCTTATTGTAACTCAGCCTTCATTTGTTTTGTATTGCCACAAAACAAAATTTCACAATACATGTCAGTGATAATAAACTGGATTCTGATTCTCACTTCTGTGACCTAAAACACAATTAATCTGAAGATTTCCCAGTTTGGACACAAGGTCATTGACGCCAGCACTTGAACTTTTTAAATATTTCCTCATAATTGCAATAGTTCAGATCTGGAATCATACTTGAAATTAAAAGGGGTGGGACCATTATTTACCTAAAACTAAAATTACTTCCATTACAGAAGTAATTTATAACTCACAGAATGAAGGAGTTTTATGGTGCAGAGCCACACAACCAGTTGAAAGAAATCTGCTATTTGAATACAATATCACGCAGTCAAGGTGGTAATGGATACAAGCCCAATTCTGAGATCAATGATCAAGGCAAACGGGCAGTTCAATAGCTTGACAGTCACAGGACTCTAAACCAGAAGCATCTGATTAGTAGTGATGTCAAAGGTTAGGGCAGGAGAATGGGGTTAGGAGGGTGTGGTGAACTACATATACCTGTCTGGACACGCCCCCCCCCCCCCCCACCGCTGACTGCTCCTGTGGCTCCTCCCACAGACGCCGGTATAAAGGCGATTGGAGACACAGCCCCGGCCTCAGTCTCCAGGATGTAGTGTGGTGGTCATTTGCTGCTTGTTCTTTCTTCCAGCCAATAAAAGCCTATATCTCACCTCACGTCTCGGAGAGTTATTGATGGTGCATCAAAGGGATAATCAATCAGCCATGATGGAATGGTGGAGCAGACTCAATGGGTGGAATGGCCCAGTTCTGCTCCTACATCTTAAGGTCTCACTCTTCTTAGCTTCAGCAGTTGCAGACACAGAACTATCAAACACTCCACATCCATTACCCCTCCACTCCTGGGATCATTCTCGTAAAGTTAGCTTAAATAAAATCAACTCGGGAGGTTGGGGGCATCTGTGGAAAGAAACATCCTGTAGTTTAGGATTTGGAACCCTCCATCTGAACTGGAAAGCGTAAATAAGTTTGGTAAGCAGAAAAAGTAGAGGGCTGATGAGTGGAATGGGGATTTCGGGGTAATGTTGGGGGTAATCTATTGCATCCGGTGCGGCCTCCTCTACATCGGTGAGACCCAACACAGATTGGGGGACTGCTTCGTCGAGCACCTCCGCTCCGTCCGCCACAACAGACAGGATCTCCCAGTTGCCACCCACTTCAACTCTGCTTCACATTCCCATTTGGATATGTCCATACATGGCCTCCTCTACTGCCATGATGAGGCCAAGCTCAGGTTGGAGGAGCAACACCTCATATACCGTCTGGGTAGTCTCCAGCTTCTTGGCATGAACATCGAATTCTCCAACTTCCAGTAATTCTCTCCAATGATTCTGCTTTCTTCTACTGCCCATAGTGCTTTCCCCTTACATTCCTTCTTCACCTCTCCTGCCTATCCCCTCCCTGCTTCCCCTCCCACACCCCTTGATCTTTCCTCTGATTGGTTTTCCACCCTCCCCCTACCTTCTTTATAGGGCCCCTGCCCCCTCCTCCTTCAGTCCTGATGAAGGGTCTCGGCCCAAAACGTTGACTGCTCCTTTCAACAGATGCTGCCCGACCTTTTTGAACATTGACTTCTCTAACTTCCGTTAATGCCCCTCCTCCCCTTCTTACCCCATCCCTGACATATTTAGTTGTTTGCCTGTTCTCCATCTCCCTCTGGTGCTCCCCCCCTCCTTTCTTTCTCCTGAGGCCTCCCGTCCCATGATCCTTTCCCTTCTCCAGCTCTGTATCACTTTCGCCAATCACCTTTCCAGCTCTTAGCTTCATCCCACCCCCTCCGGTCTTCTCCTATCATTTCGCATTTCCTCCTCCCCCACTACTTTCAAATCTCTTACAATCTTTCCTTTTGGTTAGTCCTGATGAAGGGTCTCGGCCCAAAACGTCGACAGCACTTCTCACTATAGATGCTGCCTGGCCTGCTGTGTTCCATCAGCGTTTTGTGTGTGTTGTCTGCTGAGTTCCTCCAGCTTGTTTGTACGTGTTGATTTGACCACAGCATCTGCAGTGTACTTTGTGTTTAGAATGGAGATTTACCATGTCAGATCACTTGGCTATTTCCATAAGACATAGGAGCAGAATTAGGCCACTCGGCCCATCAAGTCTGCTTTGCAAATGTCTTTGTCGTGTTTTTTTTAAACCAGAGATTTAGTTTCTGGGCGAGAAGATTTTGGCAACATCGAATCAAAATATTGCAGACACCATATAAGGAAAGGGGAACTGAGGTACAGTTTGAGCTCTAGGCTTGCAGATTAGCACAACAGGAGGGCCCTGCTTCCTGCTTCTTATTCTTATCCAAAGATTTCCTAAAGGAAACCAGAAAAAAGTGGGACAGCTCATTAGAAAGCTTCTGTGGAGAACACCAACCCTTCAATAAATGACAAGTGGATTTATAGCTTGTGCATAAATACACAATGGCAGGTGAGTGGCAGCATACAGGGTGAATGACGGGATTCCCCGGTGCGGGGAAACAGAATGATCTTGGGGTCCACATCCATTGATTCCTAGAGTTGCCACGCAAGTTGACATGTTGCTTAAGAAGTCACATGGTGTGTTGGCCTTCATCTGTCAGGAGACTGAGTTATAGAGCATAAAAGCCCAGGAAAGAGCATACAAGATAGCAAACGTGAGTGGGAAGTTGGATGATTGGGAAGCTTCTAAAATCCATCAAAAGGCAACTAAAAAAGCTATAAGGGAAAAGAGGAAATCAAGGGCAAATTAGCCAATAACATAAAGCAGGATACCAAAAGATTCTTCAGTTATATAAAAGAGTAAAAGGGAGGTGAGAGTTGATATTAGACCACTGGAAAATTATACTGATGAGGTAGTAATGGGGGACAAAGAAATGGCAGATGAACCTAATGGGTATTTTGCATCAGTCTTCACTGTGGAAGACACTAGCAGTGTGCCAGAGGTTTGAGTCTCAGGGAGCAGTGAGTGCTATTGCTATTACAAAGGCAAACTCAAAGGTTTTCAGGTGGATAAGTCACCTGGGTTAGATAGACTACATCCCAGAGTCCTGAGAGAGGTTGCTGAAGAGATAACGGATGCATTGGTCATCATCTTTCAATAATCACTTGATTCTGGCATGGTCCCAGAGGAATGGAAATGTCACTCCACTCTTTAACAAGGGAGGACAGCAAAAGAAAGGAAATTGTAGATCAGTTAAGGAAACTGTTCTTTCCTCAGTGGTTGGGAAAGTGTTGGAGTCCATTATTAAGGATGAGGTTTTGGGGTACTTGGAGACTAATGATAAAATAAGTCAGAGTCAGCATGGTTTCTGTACAGGGAAATCTTCCCTGACAAATCTGTTAGGATTCTTCGAGGAAGTAACAAGCAGGGTGGACAAAGGAGAGGCAGTGGATGTCATTTACTTGGATTTTAAGAAGGCATTCGATAAGGTGCCACACGTGAGGCTGGTTAACAAGATAAAATCCTATGGCATTACAGGAAAGATACTGGCATGGATAAAGGAATGGCTGATAGGCAGGAAGCAGCTAGTGGGGTAAAAAGCTGCCAGTGAAAAGTGGTAAACACAAAGTACACTGCAGATGCTGTGGTCAAATCAACACGTACAACACGCTGGAGGAACTCAGCAGGAGGATGGGGTGAGGGCCGAAGTGCGGGAAATGGAGATGCGGGTGAGGGCATCATTGATGACGGCAGAAGGGAAACCATGATTCTTAAAAGAAAGAGGACATTTGAGATGCCCTGGCAGGGAAAGCCTCATCCTGGGAGCAGATGCGGTGGAGATGGAGGAACTGGGAATAGGGAATAGCATTTTTACACTTGGCAGGGTGGGAAGAGGTATAGTCGAGGTAATTATGAGAGTCAGTGGGTTTATAGAAGATGTCAGTGGACAGTCTGTCTCCAGAGATGGAGACCGAGAGATTGGTCTTATCAGTGAAAAGTGGTGTTCCTCAGGGGTCAGTATTGGGACCGCTACTTTTCAATGATTTAAATAATGGAATTGATGGCTTTGTGGCAAAGTTTGCAGATGTTAGAAAGATAGGTGGAGAGGTAGGTAGTGTCAAGGAAGCAACAATTGCAGCAGGACTTAGACAAATTGGAAAAATGGGAAAAAATGTGGCTGATGGAATAGTGTTGTGAAATGTATGATAATGCATTTTGGCTAAGGAACAATGGTGCAGACTACTATCTAAGTGGGGAGAAGGTTCAAACATCGGAGGTGCAGAGGGACTCATGTAAGACTCCCTAAAAGTTAATTTACAGGTGGAGTCTGTGGTAAAGGCAGCAAATGCAATGTTGGCATTTAAGGGAATAGAGCAAGGAGATAATGCTGAGCCTTTAAAAGACTCTAGTCAGGCCACACTCGTAGTATTGACATCAGTTTTGGGCCCCATGTTTCTGAAAGGATGTGTTGTCACTGCAGAGTCCAGATGAAGTTCAAGAGGATGTTTCCAGGAATGAATGGGTTAACATAAGAGCAGCATTTGGCAGCTTTGGAACTGTACTCACTGGAATTTAGAAGAATGCAAGGGGGTCTCATTGAAACCCACCAAATGATAAGGTGGATGTGGAGAGGACATTTCTATGGTGAGGGTATCCAGAACAAGAGGGCACAGCCTCAAAATTGAAGGGCGACCTTTTAGAACAATGTTAGGGAGGAATATTTTTTAGCCGGAGAGTAGTGAATCTGTGGAATGCTCTGCCACAGACTGCAGTGGAGGCCAAGTCCATGGGTATATTTAAAGCAGAAGTTGATAGCTTCTTGATTTGTGAGGACAAGAAAGGATATGTATGGCTGGTGTATGGGGTTGAGTGGGATTTTGGATCAGCCATGATGGAAAGGCAGAACTGATTTGATGGGCTGAATGGCCTACTTCTGCTCCCATGTCTTATGGTCTAAATGCTCTTCACGTTAACCCTTTCATTCCTTACCCATGAAGTTAATAATAGGTGTTTGTCAAGACTGCAAAAAAAAAAAAAACAACTCTGATGACTTAATATCGACTTGAACCACTAATGGGGATCTGTTTGGGATAGAGACACCCTTACTTTTGGGATTGTGCTACTTTTAGGTTGGAACAGCATGTTGTCAGTGTACAAAGGCAGCTGGTCCCAACCAGTGAGTTACAACAGTGTATAACACTGCTTTGTCTTTGCAGTAGGCCTATGCAGACACCTGAAACCTCGGGTGGGAGGTTGAAAGCTTTTAAAGATCCTGACCCTTTCTGGGCTGCTACCAAAGTGTTTGAGATTCCATCATTTTCCAGAGGTAGCTTCATTACAAGTTTTCATCCAATCTCTTCCTGTCAACATCCTTGGCCTATGGACCCTACTCTTTACCTCACACACAACCCCATCTTCACATGATCTGCTGAATCCGATTGCTCTGGCCTGGTCTCCCTCAATCCTTCGACCCGAGTCACCTGCAATGGTGGGACATTGTACAAGAATGACCTTTTGTATCCTGTGAGCGGACCCTGGCTGTGATGAGGTCTGGAGCCAAGTGGTCCTGTTGAAATCTGAACCAGGCTTCAAGGAGCAGGTTATCTAGTAGGTGCCACTCAGTAGCACTGTTGGGATGGGTTCAGGAGAACGAGTGGGGATCTTAAAGAAACAAATTTATGAAAAAGGGGTAGGAAAGTTGTTTCCATTGCTAGGTGAAACTAGAACTATGGGACAGCCTCAAGATTTGGGATAATAGATTTAGGATGGAGGTGAGAAAGAACTGCTTTCCCCCCCAGAGAGCAGTGAATCGGTGGAATTTTTCACCCAGCGAAGCAGTAGAGGTTACCTTATGAAATACATTTCTAACACAGATAGATTTTTGCATAGCAGGGGAATTAAGGGTTATGGGGGTGGAGGCAGGGTTTGAGTCCACAGCCAGATCAGCCATGATTTATTGAATGGCAGAGCAGGCGCGATGGGCCAGATGGCTGACTCTTGCTCCTGTTCTTGTGGGCATGAACCTGGTGGGATTCAGCTCCTCACCTGGCCACTGGGAGACCAACGTGGGCCAATGAAGTTGGGAGAGAAAACTAACCGGTTGTGATCCAATGGCAAGCAGACTCGATGAGCTGATGGTAATTCTGTTTCCGTGTCATGATTTAACTTACCCATGGTTAGTGTGATGCCATCAATCAGCTTTGTGACTTGCTGGTGGCCGCTAGCAATCAGCTCCTTTTCTTCGGTCAGCCTCTCCTGATTTCCATTAATGGAGGACTCCAGGTCTTGCTGTCCGCCTTGTAGCTGTTCTTGCTGCAGCAGCAGCGTGCTTTGGCCGTGAACAATCTTCTCTAATGAAGAGGCAGTCAGCTCTCGCAGCTCTTTTTGTCCATCCTGTAATAGATTTGAGGCACTTGGCATGCATGACCAACGACACACTCCAGACATGCAAGGACAGTTTGAGGTAGAGATGGAACCCAGTCATATGGAGGATCTGGTACTTGGAATCAGCCCCATGGAAAAGCAGCAAGGCTAAAGAATAACATTCTAGCAATCCAAAGTGTGCTGCTCACTCCGAGTACAAATGTTCAACCAAATAAGCCATGCACCTTCTTATTCTGACTTCTCCCTCACTTCCTGCCACGATTTCTGCTTTGGTGTGGCATCCTCTCACAATATACAAAAACTAGAGCAAACTGTCCAAGCAACACACACAAAATGCTGGTGGAACACAGCAAGCCAGGCAGCATCTATAGGGAGAAGCACTGTCGACATTTCAGGCCGAGACCTTTCGTCAGGACTCGGGTCCCGGCCCGAAACGTCAACAGTGCTTCTCCTTATAGATGCTGCCTGGCCTGCTGTGTTCCACCAGCATTTTGTGTGTGTTGCTTGAATTTCCAGCATCTGCAGATTTCCTCGTGTTTGCTCAGCAAACTGTCCAGTCAGGCTAATTGGTTACCATCACTGCCGGACTTGTACATGTCCAGGATAAAGAAGCAGGCAGGAAAATCATTGTGGACCTCACCCACCCTGCTAACTGCCTTTTCCAAAAGCACCCTTCTAGAAAACACTATAGGCCTATTTAAACAGAAACATCATGCCCTCTTAAAAGCTTTTCCTGCCCAAGCATTTAATCTGATCAACCATTCTAGTTAGCCCTCCCCCACCCCCTCTATTACCTCCATCACTGCACTGAAAACACTTTAAACCATTTTGTTTACATTATTAATACAATGCTTGTACTTATAATGCACATTCTACTCCATATCTCCACTTTAACCTCCATCTTTATTTTCATACATTTCTTTAATATTGTTGAATGTTGTTGGGTTTTCTTTCAAGTCATTCCAACACGCAACAGCAAATTCAAGTACATGCAAACGTATATGGTGAATAAAGTTGATCCTTCCTCTCCAGTCCTGATGAAGGGTCTCTGCCCGAAACATTAACTGTTCATTTCCCTCCATAGATGCTGCCTGGCCTGCTGAATTCCTCCAGCACCATGTAAGCCTTGCAACTTCAACCAAATGTATCTGGTCCAACTCAAATCAAATTCCAATAATCATGCCATGAAGTAAGTTAAAATTAGCTATTGATTCTATAATAGGAAAAAAGGCTAAGATGCTTCAGCCCAGGAGAGATTTTGAAAGAAAAGCACATTTACCTTCACAAGTGTCATGACTTCCAACTGACTGGAAGCTGAGGCCACTAAAGAGTTCACTGTCATCTCTGTCCTCCTCCTGAACTCCTGCTGCCGGGCCGTGTAGCACAGAGAGCGGGCCTGGTTGCTGACAATGTGGTAGGCATTCCATGCGTCGGGGTCCATTTCCTTTGTGCATTCTGCTAATGTCTTGGGGACACCAAAGGGAGAGAGAACAATGCAGACGTACAGTTTCAAGGCCTGGGTCTTTGAACATTGAAGATTTACAATGCAGTGCAGACTGTTCAGCTCACAAACCTTTTAACGCACTCCAAAATCAATCCATCTCTTCCTTCCTACATAACCCTCCGTTTTTCTTTCATCATGTGCCTATCTAAATACCCCTAATGTATCTGCCTCCACTACTACCCCTGCAGAGGGTGTTTCATGCACTCAACACTCTGAAGAGCTATTCTTTGACATCCACCCAACCCTTTCCTCCCATCACCTTAAACTTAAGTTCCCTGGAATTAGCTATTTCTGCTCAGGGGCGGGGCAGTCTCTGGCTGTCCACTTGGTCGATGACTCTTTGAATCAAATAAAGTGGCTATAAATTTTAAAAATGCTCAACTTTAGCACAAACGTCCCAAGGGAAATATGGAACACTGCAACAGGCATTCTAACTGCTCTCAAACAATTGGAGACAAGCTCCTAATGTTAAGAAGCCTTGTCTGTGTAGGCCAGTAACTAAATTTTAGTGTCAACACCAAGTTCATTCTTCAGAAAGAAGAGATTTTGCAGAACAAACACACACACATGCACACACACTCGCGTGCCCTGGGCCTAAGGACTCAATTTAGTTTAGAATGCTGTTGCTTGCTTTTATTGGTTGTATGATTTGTGTTTATTCCCCCTCTTTGTCTGCATATTGGGTGTTGGTCTTTTTAAAATTGGATTATTTCAGGTTTCTTGCTTTGTTGCTGCCTGGAAGCGCATGAAACTCAAGGTTGTATAATCTATTCATTGTTTGATAATTAATGTACCTTCAATCAGGAAATGTTTTGGACAGAGGCATTTTATTTGTCACATGTGCATTGAAACATATAGTGAAATGCATTATTTGTGACGATTACACTGGGCAGCCCACAAGTGTGATGATTCTGGTGCCAACAACGCATGCACACAACTCACAAACTATCCATATGTTTTTGGAATGTGGGAGGAAATCTGAGCACCCAAGGAAACCTTCTGATCACTGGTGGGATCGCTCTGCTGTTGGAGAAGGAAAGGCTGCCACTGGGCCCAGAGAATGTTACCCAGGTCTTCAGTGTTTTGGAGGTGGACTCAGCTTATAGGTTTCCATCCACACCCCCCCCCCCAGTTTTTTTTTTTAAAAATATTCTGTTTTTTGTCCAATCTTTCTCATTATTTAGTGTGCAGGAGATTTGGGGGTTGATGTGCCTGTTCCATTTTTGTTCATTTTTGTGCAGGGAGGAGATGATTTGAGGGATAATGATCGTGCTGCTGTTCTTTTCTTTCTTGGTTTCGTGGCTATCTGGAGAAGAAGAATTTCAGAGTTGTATCATTTGATAATAAATGAACCTTTGAACCCACACAGTCACGGGGAGAACATACAGGCTCCTTACAGACAGCAGCAGGAGTCAAACACCAACTTATATGGAGTAGAGGGAGACAGAGTAGGAAGGCTTTGTCTCCAGAGGCTTCGGCGAGCGGAGGCTGAGGACGAGCTTCACTCCAAGTGAGGTAAGGCCGGGTAAGTTCCTTTAAAAGGAGAAAGTTTCAAAAGTTGAGGCAAGTATTGGGTAGGTCATGGCAGCTGAGATCGGCCCCATGGTTTGTTCATCCTGCAGCATGTGGGAAATCAGGGATAATTCCACTGTCCCTGACGACTATGTGTGCAGGAAGTATGTCCAGCTGCAGCTTCTGGCAGACCGCATTGAGCAGCTGGGGCTGTGATTGGATTCATACTGGAGCATCCGCGATGTTGAGAAAGTCGTGAATAGCACGTTCAGTGAGTTGGCCACACCGCAGGTAAAGGCTACACAGGCAGAAAGGGAAGGGGTGGCCACTAGACAGCGTAGCAGTAGGCAGGTAGTGCAGGAGTCCCCTGAGGTCATCTCCCTCCTAAACAGATATACTGTTTTGGATACTGTTGGGGGAGATGTCTCATCAGGGGAAGGCAGCAGCAGCCGAGTTCATTGCACCATGGGTGGCTCTGCGGCACAGGAGGGAAGGAAAAGGAGTGGGAGAGCTATAGTGATAGGGGATTCAATTGTAAGGGGAATAGATAGGCATTTCTGCGGCCGCAAACGAGACTCCAGGATGGTATGTTGCCTCTCTGGTGCAAGGGTCAAGGATGTCTCTGAGCGACTGCAGGACATTCTGGAATGGGAGGGTGAAGAGCCAGTGGTCGTGCTGCACATAGGTACCAACGATATAGGTAAAAAATGGAATGAGGTCCTACAAGGTGAATTTAGGGAGTTAGGAGATAAACTAAAAAGTAGGACCACAAAGGTAATAATCTCTGGATTACTACCAGTGCCACGTGCTTGTCAGAGTAGAAATAGGAGGATATTTCAGATGAATACGTGGCTTGAAAAATGGTGCAAGGGGGAGGGATTCAAATTTCTGGGGCATTGGAACCAGTTCTGGGGGAGGTGGGACCGGTATAAACAGGACGGTCCAGCACCTGGGCTGGACTGGAACCAACGTCCTAGGGGGAGCGTTTGCTACTGCTGTTCAGGAGGATTTAAACTAATGTGGCAGGGGGATGGGAACAAGTGCAGAGAGACAGAGGGGTGGAAAATGAGGGTAGAAGCAAAAAGTGGTAAGGTGAAAAGTAAGTGGCAGGCAGGCAAATCCAGGGCAAAAAGCAGAAAGGGCCACTTTTCAACATAATTGTATAAGGGCTAAGAGTGCTGTAAAAACAAGCTTGAAGGCTTTGTGTGTCAATGCGAGGAGCATTCATAACAAGGTGGATGAATTGAATGTGCAGATAGTTATTAATGAATATGATATAGTTGGGATCACAGAGATATGGCTCCAGGGTGACCAAGGATGGGAGCTCAACATCCAGGGATATTCAATATTCAGGAGGGATAGCCAGGAAAGAAAAGGAGGTGGGGTAGCATTGCTGGTTAGAGAGGAGATTAACACAATAGAAAGGAAGGACATTAGCCTGGAGGATGTGGAATTGATATGGGTAGAAATGCATAACACTAAGGGGCAGAAAATGCTGGTGGGAGTTGTGTACAGGCCACCTAACAGTAGTAGTGAGGTTGGGGATGGTAGTAAACAGGAAATTAGAAATGCGTGCAATAAAAGAACAGTAGTTATAATGGGTGACTTCAAGCTACATATAGATTGGGTGAACCAAATTGGTAAGGGTGCTGAGGAAGAGGATTTCTTAGAATGTATGTGGGATGGTTTTCTGAACCAACATGTCGAGGAACCAACTGGAGAGCAGGCCATTCCAGGTTGGGTATTGAGCAATGAGGAAAGGTTAGTTAGCAATCTTGTCGTGCGAGGCCCCTTGGGTAAGAGTGACCATAATATGGCGGAATTCTTCATTAAGATGGAGAGTGACATAGTTAATTCAGAAACAAAGGTTCTGAACTTAAAGGAGGGTAACTTTGAAGGTATGAGACGTGAATTAGCTAAGATAGACTGGCAAATTATACTGAAAGGGTTAACGGTGGATTATGCAATGGCAAGCATTTAAAGATCGCATGGATGAACTACAACAATTGTTCATCCCAGTTTAGCAAAAGAATAAACCAGGGAAGGTAGTGCACCCGTGGCTGACAAGGGAAATTAGGGATAGTATCAAGTCCAAAGAAGAAACATATAAATTAGCAAAAAAAAAAGCGGCACACCTGAGGACTGGGAGAAATTCAGAGACCAGCAGAGGAGGACAAAGGGCTTAATTAGGAAAGGGGAAAAAAGATTGAGAGAAAGCTGACAGGGAACATAAAAACTGACTGTAAAAGCTTTTATAGATATGTGAAAAGAAAAAGATTGGTCAAGACAAATGTAGGTCCCTTACAGTCAGAAATAGGTGAATTGATCATAGGGAACAAGGACATGGCAGACCAATTTAATAACTACTTTGGTTCTGTCTTCACTAAGGAGGACATAAATAATCTTCCGGAAATAGTAAGGGACCAAGGGTCTAGTGAGATGGAGGAACTGAGGGAAATACATGTTAGTAGGGAAGTGGTGTTAGGTAAATTAAAGGGATTAAAGGCAGATAAATCCCCAGGGCCAGATGGTCTGCATCCCAGAGTGCTTAAGGAAGTGGCCCAAGAAATAGTGGATGCATTAGTGATAATTTTTCAAAACTCCTTAGATTCAGGATTAATTCCTGAGGATTAGAGGGTGGCTAATGTAACCCCACTTTTTTTTAAAAAGGAGGGAGAGAAAAACCGAGGAATTATAGAGTGGTTAGTCTGACATCGGTGGTGGGGAAAATGCTAGAGTTGGTTATCAAAGATGTGATAACAGCACATTTGGAAAGAGGTGAAATCATTGGACAAAGTCAGCATGGATTTGTGAAAGGAAAATCATGTCTGATGAATCTTATAGAATTTTTTGAAGATGTAACTAGTAGAGTCGATAAGGGAGAGCCAGTGGATGTGGTATATTTAGATTTTCAAAAGGCTTTTGACAAGGTCCCACACAGGAGATTAGTGTGCAAACTTAAAGCACATGGTACTGGGGGTATGGTATTGATGTGGATAGAGAATTGGTTGGCAGACAGGAAGCAAAGAGTGGGAGTAAATGGGACCTTTTCAGAATGGCAGGCAGTGACTAGTGGGGTACCGTAAGGCTCAGTGCTGGGACCCCAGTTGTTTACAATATATATTAATGATTTAGACGAGGGAATTAAATGCAACATCTCCAAGTTTGCAGATGACACGAAGCTGGGCGGCTGTGTTAGCTGTGAGGAGGATGCTAAGAGGATGCAGGGTGACTTGGATAGGTTTGGTGAGTGGGCAAATTCATGGCAGATGCAATTTAATGTGGATAAATGTGAGGTTATCCACTTTGGTTGCAAGAACAGGAAAACAGATCATTATCTGAACGGTGGCCAATTAGGAAAAGGGGAGATGCAACGAGACCTGGGTGTCATTGTACACCAGTCATTGAAGGTGGGCATGCAGGTACAGCAGGCGGTGAAAAAGGCAAATGGTATGTTGGTATTCATAGCAAAAGGATTTGCGTACAGGAGCAGGGAGGCTCTACTGCAGTTGTACAAGGCCTTGGTGAGCCCGCACCTAGAGTATTGTGTGCAGTTTTGGTCCCCTAATCTGAGGAAAGACATTCTTGCCATAGAGGGAGTTCAGAGAAGGTTCACCAGATTGATTTCTGGGATGGCAGGACTTTCATATGAAGAAAGACTGGATTGACTAGGCTTATACTCACTGGAATTTAGAAGATTGAGGGGGGATCTTATTGAAACGTATAAAATTCTAAAGGGATTGGACAGGCTAGATGCAAGAAGATTGTTTCCGATGTTGGGGAAGTCCAGAACGAGGGGTCACAGTTTAAAGATAAAAGGGAAGCCTTTTAGGACCGAGATGAGGTAAAACTTCTTCACACAGAGAGTGGTGAATCTGTGGAATTCTCTGCCACAGGAAACAGTTGAGGCCGGTTCATTGGCTATATTTAAGAGGAAGTTAGATATGGCCCTTGTGGCTAAAGGGATCAGGGGGAATGGAGAGAAAGCAGGTACAGGGTTGAGTTGGATGATCAGCCATGATCATACTGAATGGCGGTGCAGCTTGAAGGGCCGAATTGCCTACTCCTGCACCTATTTTCTATGTTTCTATGTTTAGAGACGACTGCTGTAAGGTGTCATGCTAGCATAACCACTATGCCATGCGCTACCCCACATGGGAATACAATTAAATTTATGAAAAGCTATGCACAAATAAAGGCTAACAAACCACTGTGCAAAAGATGAAAAATTATGCAAATAAAGAGATCACCAAAACAAAAAAAACACATAACATCTCAATGTAAGCACATAATTAGATAAGCAAATACCAAGTAGACAAAAATATTTAACTGAAACTTTAAACATTAATCTACTTTACTGTGATTTGTAAAAATAGTTACCATCAGTTCATGATTGATTGGATTTGGAACAAGGCCCTAACTCAGTTACATGGCTTAACTGAGTAAAAAAAGGTTGGTGTTTTAATATAAACACAAGGAAGTCTGCAGATGCTGGAAATCCAGAGTAACACACACAAAATGCTGGAGGAATCCAGCACCTATGGAAATGAATAAACAGTCAACATTTTGGGCAGAAACGCTTCTTCAGGACTGGAAAGGAAGGGGGAAGATGGCAGTTCCGTTAAAGTCATTGATTTCTCTAACTTCCGTTAATGCCCCTCCTCCCCTTCTTACCCCATCCCTTATTTATTATTTCCCCCCTTTTTTCCTCTCCTTTTTTTGTCTCTCTCTGCCCCTCCTTGCCTGCTCTCCATCTCCCTCTAGTTCTTCCCTCCCCCTTTCTTTCTCCCTAGGCCTCCCGTCCCATGATCCTTTCCCTTCTCCAGCTGAGTATCTCTTTTGCTCCTGTTGGGACAGAATTAACCCATCAGACAGGTATATCTAGTTCACCACATTTGCCAATCACCTTTCCAGCTCTTAGCTTTATCCCTCCCCCTCCTGTCTTCTCCTATCATTTCGGATTTCCCCCTCCCCCCCCCCATCTCTTACTATCTTTTCTTTCAATTAGTCCTGACGAAGGGTCTCGGCCTGAAACGTCGACTGTACTTTTTCCTATATATGCTGCCTGGCCTGTTGCGTTCCACCAGCATTTTGTGTGTGTTGCTAGAATAAATCATTGACTGCTTTATTCTATAAATGCTGCAGGACTTGCTGAATTCCTCCAGCATTTTATGCGTGTTTCTTTGGTGTTTTATGCGCCATTTCCATCCTCCCACCCACAGAAGACAGCTCCATGGCCTGTGGTTTTCCTCATTATCCCTCTCTTGCCAATATCAAAAGAAGCCACTTTTACCATGTCTGCTGTGCAGAGGTAGGTTTGACGATGCTCGGCAGCTGCTTGGCAGTTGAACAAGGACACCCCAAGTTTGGAAAGCTCCTCTTCTGAGAGATCACTGCAGGAGGATGTTAATCCAGCTATCACCTACATTAAAAGAAAACATTAACTCTAAGTGAGCAATATGCACAATGTCAGGCAATGTGTAGGTTGATGAATAACCGATTGATGCTTTGGGCCAAGACCCTTCATTGGGACTGGAAACAAAGCTAGAATAAGGTGGGTGGTGCAGGAGAGGGGATGAAGTGAGCAGCTGGGAGGAGTTAGTGGAAGAGTTAAAAGGCTGAAGAATTTGGAACCAAGCAACTGAGACGATGGAATAAATGTTTATCTGTGCCCAAACCCATTGTGTGGAACCACCGATAATCACAATGCTGGAATCAGAATCAGAATCAGACTTTAATCGCCAAGTACCTATGCACATACAAGGAATTTACTTCCGGCAGATGTTGACTCTCTGCTCATAACAATAATAATGATAAATATAAATTAAAATATAGATTATACATACAGGTAGTGCAATCCAAGTAATAGTTAGCCGACAGTTAACCGGCAGTTAACTGTTCAGCAAAGTGACCGCAGTAGAGAAAAAACTTCTCCAATGCCTATTAGTCTTAGTCTGGAGGGATCTGAAGCGCCTACCAGACAGAAGCAGATCAAACAGTCCGTGCGCAGGATGGGAGTCCTTTATGATGTTCCCCGCCCTCTTCTTCAACCTGGAAGAGTACAGGTCCACAATAGAGGGCAGGGAGGCTCCAATGATGCGCTTGGCAGTCCTCATTGTGCGCTGTAGTCTGATTCTATGCAGGAAACGAAATTGCGCACAGTTCTCTTTTGTCAAATCCAGCCTGAGATTGGTGCTGATTAAGGAGAGCACACGGACAGCAGTTACAACAGCATTGTCACAAAAACAAAGGAGTTGGTTGTGGACTACAGGAGGAACGGAGACAGGCTCACCCCTATTGACATCAATGGATCTGTGGTTGAGAGGGTGAACAGCTTTAAATTCCTCGGCATACACATCACTGAGAATTTCACATGGTCTGTACACCCCAGCTGTGCGGTGAAAAAGGCACAACAGTGCCTCTCACCTCAGATGGTTGAGGAAGTTTGATATGGACCCCCAAATCCTAAGAACTTTCTACAGGGACACAATTGAGAGCATCCTGACTGACTGCATCACTGCCTGGTATGGGAACTGTACCTCCCTCAATCGCAGGACGCTGCAGAGAGTGGTGCAGACAGCCCAGCGCATCTCTAGTTCTGAAATTCCCATGATTCAGGAGATTTACAGAGACAGGGGTGTAAAAAGGGACTTAAGGATCATTGGGGGACCCGAGTCACCCCAACCACAAACTGTTCCAGCTGCTACCATCTGGGAAACAGTACCACAGCATAAAAGCCAGGACCAACAGGCTCCGGGACAGCTTCTTCCACCAGGCCATCAGACTGATTAATTCACACCGATACAACTGCATTTCTATGTTACATTGACTGTTCTATTTATTATAAATTATTATGATTACACATTAAGACGTAGACATAAGGTAAAGATTTTTTACTCCCCATGTACGTGAAGGATGTAAGAAATAAAGTAAATTCATTAGAGGGGATTACAGGCAATTATCACCTCCATAGCACCAGTTAAGCACCATGAGCACAGAACATTTGCAATGCCATGCAGTCAAGTTGTTATCCTTTCAGTATTATGAATATCACGGTTTCCTATAACAAGTGGGAGATGCAGTCATCACCAGTTCTATTTCGACACTTTTATAGAATCAGTTGTACAATGTGGAAACAGGCCCTTCAGCCCATTGTGACCATTCCCATTTCATACCAACCCCAGTTGCATTAACTCCATTGTATTAATTTCATACCAACCCCATTGTATTAACTCCATGTCCACACGTGCTCTGCTCATTCAATTCAAGTACCTGTCCTGATCCCCTTAAATGTTGTTACTGTTCCTGCCTCCACCACCTCCCCTGGCAGCTCACTCCAAATACAAACCACTTGACCTTCAGATCTGCTTCAAACCTCCTCCCTCACCTGAAACCCATGTCTTTCAGTTTTAGACACCCCTACATAGGAAACAGACATTGGCCTTCTCCCCTACCTCTCAATTATAATTTCCCTATTATTTCACCTTTTAGCCACCTCTATGGGTGGTAGTGTGGAGATACGTCTCTACCAAAGTAGGTGTAAGGAGCTCCTTCCCTCCACTAGCCTGCAGATCACCGTTAGGCAAGGTATGGCACTAGATTATCCCCTCAGTCAGGGTCACGTGAAGCCATGGAAGCAGGTGGTGGATGGTCATACGAGCAGCCGATGCACATCACAAGTCTTGGTCATGCAACCACTAAAGCCAGGCAGACAATCTCTGAAGAGTATTGATAATGGCTGGGGTCACCTGCTTGTAAATACACTGCCCAGAAGGCAATGTCCAATCACTTCTGCAGAACAATTTGCCAAGGATATTGTGGTCTCCATAACTGGCTAAATCACACAGCACATAATGGCTATGATGAGCTTTCTTCACACCAGGGAAAACAGGGCTATCTTGTCCAATCTCTCCTGATAACTCGAGCCTTCCAATTTACAATATCCTTGTAAGTCTTCTCCGTGCCTTCTCTAGCATAATCACATCCTTCCTGAAGCCTGGCAGTCTTCTGCACCACAGACTGAAAACCTACTAAAGTCAGAAGATTTACTAGAGTGAGAGTTTATCCCAGGAAAGGTGGGGGGGGGGGGGGGGGAGATGTAAAGCTTTATCCATAGTTGGGGGGTGGATCTACGAAGGTGTGAAGAATCTGGTCATTAATTTATAACAAACTCATGGGACGTAATCTGATGGATAGAAGCAGTAATTTAGCTGAACACTTCCTGAAGATGTTAAGTATTCAGGGGAGGGGGAAGGGAAGGAGGCTCAAAATAAATAGAATCAGCCTGACCTGAAAAAGTGAGTAGTGTTTGGTTAATTCCATTTCTGCCACTCTCTGTGAGGAGTTTGTACATTCTCATCACTGCATGGGTTTCCTCTCACATTCCAAAGACACACCAGTTAGTAGGTTAATTGGTCACAGGAGTGTAAAAGTGCAACACAAGCTCACAGGCTAGAATGACCTGTTACTGTGATGAATTTATAAAATAAAAACGCAACCATTTATTCTATCGGGATCAGGAACTCCAGCCTCTTACTTGCCTGGGGATCTATTGTAGTGTCAATAATCAGTCTGAACTCCATTAACGGACAGACCCAACCCCACCAGTGAAAGCAGGAGCGTAGGACATGAGGCCAGCAACCCCATCCCACAAAACGCCAGAGCTACAGGAACACCAACAGAAGCTCCAAAGACGTCATCCCTGGGAGAGGAAGGACCTTCCGCCCAGGACAGAGGACTCCAGTGAGCTGCTGTCAGTGGTCTATGCCTCGGAAGGGGTGATGGGCTTAAGGCGGTGGCAATCAGTGAGATTCAGTCAGCCCGCAGATATCAGAGGCTTGTGGCTTTTATGCCATTTGCAAGCAGCCCTGCTATTCACCAGAGTGTCGCAAGAGATTGCTCACTAAACTTGAGAATTACAAGATAACTTTTACAGAAAGTTGACCAACTGTAGGGGCGGTTAATGACTTTAAAAAGTTAGAGAATTTGGAAATCAATTTTCAGCTCAAATTCATCAAGGTTTTCCCAAAAATCCAGAGCCAAGATTGACCACTACAGATACAGATGGCAAATTCAATACTATTTTGATGTTAATTCTCAATAACAAGTTCAAAGCCAGTGTTTAATGGAGAAAACAAATTCAATATGCCAGTCTTATTTACTTAATGGTACAATGATTTTGAATGAAAATGTTCCTTGCTGTATTTCGCTCCACTAGACAATCGAGCAGAATACAGCAAAGGTAAAAACAAACTTCAGTTCCCAACAATAGATGTTGTTTCTCAAAAGGAGAATGGTTTTCATAAGGCAACAGCTGACCATACCTCTGGAGAGGTACCAAGAGCACATTTTTCAATGAAATATGTGCCAATGAGAGTTATTCCTTTTAAAATCATGTATCAGGATTCAGGACAACCATTTCAGGTTACCAAGACAAATGGGGAGGCCTCAACTTTAGGAAGTTATTTGGGAGCTTTCACTTAACCACGGTGCCCTTCACAATTCTAAAGGTGGTACACTTCACAAACATAAATCTGATTCAATTTGATCAATGTTTGCTGGGCGACTTTGAAGGATCTCTATGCCAGCTTTCTTCCTGTGTCGGGACCAACATTCTGGAACATATTAATTAAGAACAGGAATTGGCTATTTAGCCCTAAAACTGCCTTACCAAATAAACTGATTGTAACCTCAAACCCACATTTCTGCCTGCCATTAGTAATTTTGCAACTGCTGCTTTATCAAACAGTTACTTTTGCCTTAAAATATTCAAAGAATATTTCCACCATCCTTTGACGAAGAGAGCTCCAAAGACTCAACTCTTTATAAATAGTTTATTTCATCAGGATTTTGAACAGGTTCTGGTTTCTCCCACAGGAGAAAACACTCTGCATTCACCCTGAGATCTCTCTCATCCTTCTAAACTCATATACAAGCCTGGCATATCCAGTATTTCCTGAGGGGAACATGCCCATACCAAATCAAAACATGAGATTCTGCAGACACTTTGCAAATCCAAAGCAACACAAAAAAAATGCTGGAGAACTCAGCAAGTCAGCCAGCAGCTGTAAAGAGGGATAAATAGTTGATGGTTCAGGCAGAGATCCTTCAACGTCAACTGTTTATTCCCCTTTATAGAGGCTGTCAGACCTGCTGAGCTCCTCCAGCATTTTGTGCATCATTCCAGGAATAGTTCCGACACAGGGAAAATCATCCACTTTTTTGCCTGTGCCCCATAGGAGTCCAGGGACAACAGGGGTTTTCTCCCAAGGAGGCATCGTAAGCAAACAGATCTGCTGTGCCTGCAGCTCTGATTCATCACAACAACGTGCAATTTGACCCCTGCAAACAGTCTAACTTCACTGAACTCCCCTCCACAGCTCACTTGCAGCGAAAGGGACACAGAAATGCCATCGGCAGATGGACGCAAGCCAATTTCCATGCCCTTGGGCAGCAAAGGGAGCCCAAGCAGATGTTGGCTGGCTCAGCAGAGCCTACACGAGCACAGACACAGATCAAACCATAGGCGGTCTATCTTCCAAAGTGTTTCCTTCGAAGACAGTGAACCTGCAGTGTTTGTGCTTCAAATGGAGTCCAGGGACTGAAAATGCTAGAATCCAAAGCAACAGACTACATGCTGGAGAAACTCAGTGGGTCAAACAGCATCTGTCGTGGTCGTGCTGGTGTGAGGGGGTGGAAAACAGAGCTATTGTTGATGTCTTATGTCAACAGTTCCTTCCCACCTACCGTCTTCAGCTGGACCAGAGTTGCTCCAGCAGATTTTATTTTTATTTGGAGATACAGTACGGTAACAGGTCCTTCCGGCCAAGCCTGCAGCATCCAATTACACCCATGTGAACAATTAGGAATGTGGAAGGAAACCAGAGCACCCAGAGGAAACTCACGCTGTCACGGGGATAATGTACAAACACCTTACACACTAATGTGCCATGCCGAATTGTGTTACTGTAGTGGCTAATGTTAGTTTGTCAATACAAAGAAGGCATGACAGTGGCTATATTTCATTAGAAGTTGAGGAAATTTGGTATGTCAAAGACACTTGCAAATTTCTACAGGCGTATCGCGGAGAGCATTCTAACCGGCTGAAGGGGGAGGGGCACTACACAATTAGAAAAAGCTGTGTCAGCTCCATCATGGGCGCCAGTCTCCCCAGCATCCAGGACGTATTCAAGCAGCAATGCCTCAAAAAGGCAGCACCCGACATTAAGGGACTCCCAACACCCTGGACATCCCTTCTCCTCATTGCTAGGTTACGGGAGCCTGAAGGCACACATTCAGGAACAGCTTCTTCCCCCCCCGCCATCTGATTTCTGAACGGACATTGATCTGTGAACACTACCTCCTTACTCTTTTTGCACTTCTTATTTAATTCAAAATTCAACCTTTTTAAAAAAATACATACACACATTCTTATCATAATTTACAGTTTTTATAATGTATTGCACAATACTGCTGCCGCAGTCAACAAATTTCACAACATATGCGAGTGATATTAAACCTGATGCTGACCCGAAATTGATTCTCTTTCCTCCTTTAAAGTCACACACACACACACACACGCACGCATGTCTGGTCATGCTCCCTATTTAAAAAAAATGAAAGCTAACAAAGCAAAATGACTGCTCATTTACACATGAAACTATATTAACATTACCACAATTCCCAGGATCCCCCAGCAAATGATAATCATTTGCTCTAAGCAATTAACTCAATTGGCTAAACAAGGCTACCCAAAGGAGCTGCATGTAACCAATGAGGTAACAGGGTTGGGGGGGGGGGTGAATTTACATTGGCTAAGTGTGTGTTACTCAGGAATGTGATATAGCACATACGCAGCAGGTTACTCAAGAAAGTTAAAAATCCACGGAGTCCAAGGGAAACAATAACTGAATTATAAATTCAGGCGAGAAGCAATGGTTGGTTGGGGTTTAAGTGACTGGAGGTTTCTGGCAGTGGGATTCGGCAGGGTTCAAGCTAGACCTCACTTACAACGACTGTACACCGATCTAATCACCAACCTATCGGGAAGGTGCTGAAGACAGTCAAGGAGAGAAGGAAGTGAAATGGAAGAATTGAAAACAATCTTGGTCAGTGGGACTCTGAAGGCAGATCTGAAGTGGGGTTAGCTGAAATATGGGTTCATTTCAGCATGGGAAACAGCTGCAGACCATCTGCACAACTTTATAATACATGTTTCACTCTCTTTGACCAACCCCCCCCCCCCAAAGATACCAAGAGATGCAGACCATCTAGCATACTGCGTACCACTGTACAGCTCCACAAGACATAGGAACAGACCAACTATCAGTCATCAAGTCTTCTCCACCATTCTAACATGGCAGATTTATTTTCCCTCTTAATATTCTCCTGTAACTTTTAACATCATCACTAATCAAGAACCTTCCAACCTCCACTTTAAATATACCCAATGACTTGGCCTCCACAGCCACCTGGAGCAAAAATGTCCACAGGTTCACCTTCCTCTGGCTAAAAAAAAAATTCCTCGATCTCTGTTCCAACAGGATGTCCGAGGCTGTGCCCTCTAGTGCTAGACTCTCCCACTATTAGAAACATCTGCTCAATCCAGGCCTTTCAATGACAATGACACTCACACTCACTCACTGCTGGAGCAACTCGGCAGGCCAGGCAGCATCTATGGAAAAGATTAAACCGTTGATGTTTTGGCTGAGACCCTTCATCAGGCCTACTGGAGAAGAATAGAAGTCAGAGTAGGTGGGGACACGGGCGGAAGTACAAGGTGGTGGGTGATCGGTGAAACCAGGGGGGGGGGGGGGGGGAGGGGTGAAGTAAAGAGCTGTGAAGCCCAATAGTAAAAAAAAAAATGAAGGGCTGGAGAAGGGGGAATCTGATAGAAGAGGGCAGAAGACCACAAAAGAAAGGGAAGGAGGAGCAGCGCCAGAGAGGGGTGATAGGCAGGTTAGGAGATGAGGTGAGAGAGGGAAATGGGAATGGGAAATGTTGAAGGAGGTGGGGGGGGGAGGCAATTACGGGAAGTTCGAGAAATCGATGTTCAGGCCATCAGATTGGAGGCTACCCAGACAGGGTATAAGGTGCTGCTCCTCTAACCTGAATGGGGCCTCACTGCAGCAGCAGAGCAGACCAGACCATGGATGGATATGTTACTACGTGCGTTGCTGTGGATTTCCAGCATCTGTAGATTTTCTCATGTTTGCCAGGTCTTTCAATATCCGGTAAGCTTCAATGAGATCTCTTCCCCCCCCCCCCCCCCCACCCCCACACCTTATTTTTCTAAACCCTAGACTCTGATAAGTGTGGACCAGGTAGCTAAGGTGATTGAGAACCAGCAAGATTTTTAGTTTTAAACAAGCATATTGGGGATACAAGCTGACTTTAGCTGTATAATTGGTTATAGTATCAGTCTGAAAAGTTTACATAGAAGATGTATGAAAAGGTGCCTCAGGAGCTGACCAATAACAGTAACTCTAGAGACCAACAATTACAGAAGACTCCAATTTGAACTCACATCAAATTCTACCCAGGCTCACCTGGAGTGGGTAATAGCCCAGTAAGCTTATTGAGTTTGAATTGTGAAACTGCTGAAAGAAAGTGAAACCAAAGTCATAGAGCACTGCAGAACAGAAACAGGCACTTTGGCCCATCTAGTCCGTACCAAGCTTATTCTGAATAGTCCCAATGAAATGTACCTGGACCAGATTTAATGAAGTTTTAGTACTTTGCATTTGATAAGGTCCCACATAGGAGATTGGAGGGTAAAATCAAAGCTCAGGGCATCGGGGGAAGACATTAACATGGATAGAAAACTGGTTGGCAGATAGAAAGCAAAGGGTAGCGGTGAATGGGTGTTTCTCGGAATGGCAGGTGGTGACTAGTGGGGTGCCACAGGGCTCGGTATTGGGACCACAGCTGTTTACAATTTAAGTCAACGATTTGGATGAAGGCATTGAAAATAACATCAGCAAATTTGTTGATGATACTAAGCTGGGTGGCAGGGTGACATGTGATGAGGATGTTAGGAGAATTCAGGGTGACTTGGATAGGCTGGGTGAGTGGGCAGATACTCTGGATGCTTTCAAGAAGGAGCTAGATAGGTATCTTATGGATAGGGGAATCAAGGGATATGGGGACAAGGCAGGAACTGGGTATTGATAGTAGATGATCAGCCATGATCTCAGAATGGCGGTGCAGGCTCGAAGGGCCGAATGGTCCACTTCTGCACCTATTGTCGATACAGTGAATCTGAGTTTGAGCTAACTGTGAGCAAGAGATACAGGTAATGGGCAAAGTCATTGTGTTTGTCATGTGCTGCATTTAATTTGTTTTCGTTGGCAATGCTCCAAGTCTGAAGAATTATAGTTATGAAGAGAAAACAATTGGGCCCTGCTTGTTTACTCTGTTACACCTCCTCCGGGCCTCTGCTTTCTAAATGAGCATAAACAGGAGAAAATAAGGAGTACAAAAAATCCCTTGGAGAGGTGACAAGGAGCACAAATTCAACTTTCCAGCTGATTTGCATCACAATGTAGCCCAAGATAATCCTCCTCATAATTTATGTCACCAATTTTTTTTTTACATCTGCAGACTTCCTAATCACATTTGCAAAATTTGCATCCAGGTTGTTGATGTATTATCACAAACATTACAGGGTTCCAGCACCAACCATTCCCGTCACAGGCAAAGCCCTCATCATCACTGAGCACATTTTCACCACTGACTGCAAGGAGGTTGCACATTCTCCCCATGACTGTGGGGGTTTCCTTTGGGTGCTCCAGTTTCCTCCCACAGTACAAAGATGCAAGTTAATTGGTCATTGTAAATTGTCACACGATCAGGCCAGGGTCAAGTCAGGTTGTTGGGTGGCATGGCTTGAAGGGCCAGAAGGGCTTATTCTGCAATGTATCTCAATAAACCGATAATTTACATGGAGTGCTGCCACAGGAAAGCAGCATCCATCATCAAACAGCCACACCATCTAGGCTATGCAACACACACAAAATGCTAGTGGAACACAGCAGGCCAGGCAGCATCTATAAGGAGAAGCACTGTCGACGTTTCGGGCCGAGACCCGTCCTAACGAATGGTCTCAGCCCGAAACGTCGACACTGCTTCTCCCTATAGATGACAATAGACAGTAGGTGCAGGAGTAGGCCATTCGGCCCTTCTAGCCAGCACCGCCATTCAATGTGATCATGGCTGATCATACACAATCAGTACCCCATTCCTGCCCTCTCCCCATATCCCTTGACCCCGCTATCTATAAGAGCTCTATCTAACTCTCTCTTGAAAGCATCCAGAGACTTGGCCTCCACTGCCTTCTGGGGCAGAGCATTCCACATATCCACCACTCTCTGGGTGAAAAAGTTTTTCCGCATCTCTGTTCTAAATGGCCTACTCCTTATTCTTAAACTGTGGCCTCTAGTACTGGACTCACCCATCAGCGGGAACATGCTTCCTGCCTCCAGCATGTCCAATCCCTTTATAATCTTATATGTTTCAATCAGATCCCCTCTCATCCTTCTAAATTCCAGTGTATACAAGCCCAGTCGCTCCAATCTTTCAACATATGATAGTCCCACCATTCCGGGAATTAACCTTGTGAACCTACGCTGCACTCCCTCAATAGCAAGAATGTCCTTCCTCAAATTTGGAGACCCAAACTGCACACAATACTCCAGGTGGGGTCTCACCAGGGCCCTGTACAGCTGCAGAAGGACCTCTTTACTCCTATACTCAATTCCTCTTGTTATAAAGGCCAGCATGCCATTAGATTTCTTCACTGCCTGCTGTACCTGCATGCTTGCTTTCATTGACTGATGTACAAGAACACCTAGATCTCGTTGTACTTCCCCTTTTCCTAACTTGACTCCATTTAGATAGTAATCTGCCTTCCTGTTCTTGCCACCAAAGTGGATAACCTCACATTTATCCACATTAAACTGCATCTGCCATACATTTGCCCACTCACCCAACCTGTCCAAGTCACCCTGTATTCTCATAACATCCTCCTGACATTTCACACTGCCACCCAGCTTTGTGTCATTGGCAAATTTGCTAATGTTACTTTTAATCCTTTCATCTAAATCATTAATGTATATTGTAAACAGCTGCGGTCCCAGCACCGAACCTTGCGGTACCCCACTGGTCACAGCCTGCCATTCCAAAAGGGACCCGTTAATCACTACTCTTTGTTTCCTGTCAGCCAGCCAATTTTCAATCCATGTCAGTACTCTACCCTCAATACCATGTCCCCTAATTTTGCCCACTAATCTCCTATGTGGGACTTTATCAAAAGTTTTCTGAAAGTCTAGGTACACTACATCCACTGGCTCTCCCTTGTCCATTTTCATAGTTACATCATGCTGCCCGGCCTGCTGCGTTCCACCAGCATTTTGTGTGTGTTGCTTGAATTTCCAGCATCTGCAGATTTCCTCGTGTTTGCCTTCTAGGCCATGCCTACTGGCAACTAATAATGGGTAGGAGGTCCAGAAGCTTTAAGTCCCCAAGCTAACAGACTTAGTAATCACCCTACAATCATCAGGCTCCTGAACCAGCATGAATAACTTCACTCACAACTCTGAACTGATTCCACAACCGATGGACCCACTTTCAAGGACTCCATAGAACTTGTGTTCTCAGCTTCTCTCCCCTCCCCACTTTATTTCCAGTTTGTCTTCTTTTGAACATTGGTTGTCAGTTTTTTTCATAAATTCTACTGTATTTCTTTATTTTCATGTAAATATCTACAAGAAAATGATCTCACGGTAGTATCTGGTGATATACATGTACTTTGATAATAAATTTACTTTGACTACCATCAGAGAGAAGTTCAGGAGTCTGAAGACATGAACTCAGTGATTCAGAAACAGCTTCTTCCCTTCCACCATCAGATCTCTGAAAGGTCCACGTGTACCACCTCATCATTCCTTTCTTTGGCACTATGCATTTTGTAATTTATAATAATTGCTGCCTCATGAAGGGTCTCAGTCCAAGGCATCAACTGTTTATTCATTTCCATAGATGCTGCCTGACCTGCTGAGTTCCTCTAGCATTTTGTGTATGATGAGCATACTCCTTGACGTTTTGTGGTTCTCTAGTGACAAACATCTTGTACTAAAGTACAGATCTCAGACTGAATTTTGCACAAGTTAGTAACAAAGTTCAAAGTAAAATTTATCATCAGATTACATACTTGTCCCACGTACAACCCACACTCTTTCTGTGGGCATGCAGTAACTGTAACAAGAGGAGAACATTTGCATTCAGTGCCATCATGGGGTGTCACAGATCAAAGCCAATGTGATTAGGAAGAACAAAGCCTTCCGAACGTATTCATCCTTCCTTTACGGAAGATCGATTACCAACAATTTGAAAACTACCAGAGATTTTAAGGAAACTTTTCCTCTGTGGGAATAAGTGAGCCTCAGTTTCAAACATTACTTAGAAGAACGTCATGCGATTTAATCAAAGCTTTTTAAATAACTAAATTCAGTAGATGCAGTATTGTCTTAGCCATCTGGCATCCATGGGGAATACAAGCTGCCAAACACAATATGAGAATTGCCTTAATATTGCTGTGTCTCAGGTAATAGCATTCTACACACGAAGCTTAATAATGCAAAATACAGCAATTCTAAATCAAATTATCATACTCACCATGACATGGTGCCAAACCTTTAGAGAAAAAGCAGCTGTTGATCAACATACAATTACACTGTCCTAAAATACTATAAATGTAAACAAACTCCAGGGATTCTGCAGATGCTCTGGATTTCCAGCAACACACACAAACTGCTGGAGGAACTCAGCAGGTCAGGCAGCATCTGTGGAGGGGATTTGGCCAAGACCCTTCATCAGGGCGAAATAATTTGATGACATAATTCATCTGATTGTAGCACTGCCCCTCAGCAACACTGAGCCTGAACACTCAGAGTGGTTATCTAGTGTGTCGAGTCTAGACCGACACAAAGAGCAGATACCTCAATTAGAAAGAAGTTTTTTTTTAAAAATCACTGATGTCTGCCATGAAATGTCCTGTTTTGCAGCAACAATACAGTGCAAGTTCAAGTTTTTTTTTGACATTCTATGGAAATGGGAACCATTGACATTTGGGCCGAGATCTTTCATCAGGACATGAAGAAAATAATTAAGTTGCTTAATATTCTCAGAAATTTTTGATGGTTGCATGAAAATTCAGAAGCATAAAATACCAGATAAACAAGAGGTTACTACTGCACACCAAGAAATCCACGTGGCATGAATCTGGAACAAGATCAGATAAAACCAAAAACCAAGAGTGAAATCTGCAAAGGTGAACCTGAGGCATTAACGCCGGGACCTTGTTTCCAAAACGACTTGGACAGGAATGTAGGGAACAGGATTAGTAAGTTTCAACTGACACAAAAATTGGATCCATAGTAAAGAACATTGTTTAAGGATGAAGCTGGACATACATTAGCTTTCTTGACCAAGGATCATCACCTTGTCAGTGGAAGGGTTTGTGAGCTCCTAAGATCCCAAGAGCACGTTGCCTGGCACTCAGCTCCTAGTAGGGTCACCCATGGTGGCAAGGTCAAGGGGGAGGTTCTGGACAAAGAGCAACCCAACCACGACCTCAGCAGAGGGTAATGACACATCACAACAGCAGTGAAGCAGAGGAAAGCTGCAGCAGTAAAGGGTCCTCCATCATCTTGCATTCCATGTGTGAGACCCTGATCTGTCAAGAACCACGTGGTGGCTGCCCATGTTAAACAAAGTCACGCACAGCTGTTCTCCATTAGGAGAACATCATACTTAACTCAAGCGATGACACAACTAAATCAGCTAGAAAGCTGGGTGGAATAGTGGCAGATAATTTAATTCAGCTGTGAGCTCATGCTCTTTGGAGGTCAAATTCTGGCAGAACAGAGTAAGTGGCAGGGACCTTATCAATGCTGAGGTACAAAGAAACCCAGGGGTGCATAGCTCCCAGAAAGCAAAGTTGAAGAACATAGTGAAAAGTGGTATTATAATCTTCATAGGCAAGGCACTGAGTACAAGAATAAGGAGTTCAGATTATAGTTGTACAAATATTGGTTAGACTACAGTTCACATATTCTGTGCATTTCTGGTCACAACACCACTTCAATGTGATAGCAGTATAGATTTCAGAAGTCTTTCTCAGAATGTTTTGTGGAGCAGACACAGCAGCTATGACAGGGAACTGGATATAAACTGCTTATTCTCACTGGAATCTAGCAGACTGAGGGGTGACCGTCTGGAATTTTATAACATTACAGAACAGAGGAATAAAATCATTTTCCCTCCCGCAGAGGGTGGTGGGTACATAGAACAAGCTGTCAGAAGAAGCTCAAAGTAGATTTATTATCACAGTATATATTGGTTGCAGAGTGGAGATACGTCTCTATCAAAGGCGCTTCCTCGCTAGCCTGCTGGTCACCCTTGGGCAAGGTGTAGCACTTGCCTAGGTCTCCCCCCTCCCCCTCGATCAGGGTCACGTGAAGCCATGACAGCAGGTGGTGGAATGTCATGTGAGCAGCTGGTGCACATCACAAGTCCTGGTGATGTGACCACTGACACCAGGCAGACAATCCCTGAAGAGTACTGATAATGTCTGGGGTCACCATTTTGTAAAGACACTGCCCAGAAGGCAGCAATGCCAATCCACTACTGTAGAAAAATTTGCCAAGAACAAACATGAAAGTTGTTCTATGGAAAGATCATGATTGCCCATATCATACAAACAAGCAACAGGTTACCACATTCTAACTTGAGATTCAGTTTTCTCCTGGTATTTACAATAGAATTTACAAAAACTACACAGACAACCAAGAACCAATGTGCAAAAGACAAACTGTGCAAATAAAAATTAATACTGTGAACACAAGCTATAGAGTCCTTGAAAGTGAGTCACTAGATGGTAGAATTGATGATGAACAAAGTTATCCACACCAGTTCAGGAGCCAGATGGCTGTAGAAACTGATAGGTGTTCTGTGGAACCTACTCCTCCAGTACCTCTTGGCCCAATAGTAGAGGCAAGAGGAGGACACATCCCAGATGGTGAGGGGCCTTTGATTTTGGATGACTTGGAGAGTCGGACAATGACTTGGCTTCTACAATCATCTATGTCAATAAATCCCACGGAATACATGGATAAAGAAATTCCTCCTCATGACTGTGACCTCTGAAGGCAAGCACGTCTTCCTTGCCATCCCATCTCCTTGTACTGTCAGGTCCAGTGAGCTATGGACACTTCTTCAGCCTTTCAATCCATGGTAGTAAGGAATTGATTACATTCTGGCACATATGACAATAAGGTTATCCAAATCTATAATGCCCCATTCTTCTGTCATTCCCCTGGCCGCATTGCCCACCAACCATCTCATCGCTTCCGAATTAGTAGTAGAGGCCATTCAGCCCATAAGGTCGATACTAACTGTCCCGGGGATCAGTCTGGGCTCTCCTCCGTCACCACGCCGACTCACCGCCTGTTGGCAGCTGTCCAGCTCCGGCCGGAGCGACTCGGCCACGAACTGTGGGTCAGTTGCGCTCATCCCGAAGGGAGGGAGCGGGGTGTGGGGGCTGGGGCTGGGGCTCGGCCACCGGACGCAGGAACCAGCCGAAGGCAGCGGAGCCACGGACAGCGATGAAACAGGCCAGACCGAGGACCAGGGAGCGATGGGAGCGGCCGGACACCATTGCCACCGGCTGACAGGACGAACGCCAGAGCCGCTCGATGGCGAGGCCTCACGGACCCGTCCATTTAAACCGGCCGCGCCATGACCCCCAGGTCACGTGCCAGAATACAGCCAATCATCTGCGAGTTTCTCTAGAGACCCGCCCCCTCAGCTCTGCACCGGCAGATATTGACATTGACAGGGCAAATGCACGCTCGCTGTGGGTTGTGTACAGGTACACCGACCCGGGCAGGATGTGGGTTGTGTACAGGTACACCGACCCGGGCAGGCTGTGGGTTGTGTACAGGTACACCGACCCGGGCAGGCTGTGGGTTGTGTACAGGTACACCGACCCGGGCAGGATGTGGGTTGTGTACAGGTACACCGACCCGGGTAGGATGCGGGGTCTGTACATACACCGACCCGGGCAGGCTGCGGGGTCTGTACATACACCGACCCGGGCAGGCTGCGGGGTCTGTACATACACCGACCCGGGCAGGATGCGGGGTCTGTAGATACACCGACCC
This sequence comes from Hemitrygon akajei, assembly GCF_048418815.1. Taxonomy (NCBI): domain Eukaryota; kingdom Metazoa; phylum Chordata; class Chondrichthyes; order Myliobatiformes; family Dasyatidae; genus Hemitrygon; species Hemitrygon akajei. Next base: position 170,771,806 of record NC_133131.1, on the reverse strand, counting down.
GGGCAGGCTGCGGGGTCTGTACATACACCGACCCGGGCAGGATGCGGGGTCTGTAGATACACCGACCCGGGCAGGCTGCGGGGTCTGTAGATACACCGACCCGGGTAGGATGCGGGGTCTGTAGATACACCGACCCGGGTAGGATGCGGGGTCTGTAGATACACCGACCCGGGCAGGCTGCGGGGTCTGTACATACACCGACCCGGGCAGGATGCGGGGTCTGTAGATACACCGACCCGGGCAGGCTGCGGGGTCTGTAGATACACCGACCCGGGCAGGCTGCGGGGTCTGTAGATACACCGACCCGGGTAGGATGCGGGGTCTGTAGATACACCGACCCGGGCAGGATGCGGGGTCTGTAGATACACCGACCCGGGTAGGATGCGGGGATCTGCGGATTATTCCTCTTCACGCTGCCTGACCTGCTGAGTTTCTCCCTGATTCTGTGGATGTTCCTCTGGATTTCCAGCTTCTGCGGAATTCCTTGTAACCCCGAGACCCATTCACCTGGACATCCCAGGTACAAACGCCCCCACACTTGCAACACTTTTACAGGGTCAGAGCCGAAGTTTCCCCGCACCCTGGGTTGGTGTTGAACAGCCAGCTTTCCACCCCGGGAGTGCCACGGTCGGCCGCGGTGGCTGAGCTCCGCCGGGTGAGCGGCTGGTCGGCCAGCAGCCGGCAGCTGTCATGGAGGAAGAGCGGAGAGTGGGCTTCATCGGCGCGGGGAAGATGGCACTGGCCATCGCGGCCGGCCTCCTGGCCTCGGGTAAATGGCCTGGGCCGGAGTAAGGGGTAACCGGGGGTTGGCGGAGCTGAACCAGCACTCTCATTCTCTGTAGGTGGAGGTGTTGGCGGTGAGGGTGAGGTCGGGATATGGAGGCGATGGTCTCTGCTGGGTTGGGGAGGGATAACTCGGGGGGTGCGAGGGGGAGAGGTGTTGGCGGTGAGGGTGAGGTCGGGATATGGAGGCGATGGTCTCTGCTGGGTTGGGGAGGGATAACTCGGGGGGGTGCAAGGGGAGAGAGGTGTTGGCGGTGAGGGTGAGGTCGGGATATGGAGGCGATGGTCTCTGCTGGGTTGGGGAGGGATAACTCGGGGGTGCGAGGGGGGAGAGGTGTTGGCGGTGAGGGTGAGGTCGGGATATGGAGGCGATGGTCTCTGCTGGGTTGGGGAGGGATAACTCGGGGGGGTGCAAGGGGAGAGAGGTGTTGGCGGTGAGGGTGAGGTCGGGATATGGAGGCGATGGTCTCTGCTGGGTTGGGGAGGGATAACTCGGGGGTGCGAGGGGGGAGAGGTGTTGGCGGTGAGGGTGAGGTCGGGATATGGAGGCGATGGTCTCTGCTGGGTTGGGGAGGGATAACTCGGGGGGGGGGGTGCGAGGGGGGAGAGGTGTTGGCGGTGAGGGTGAGGTCGCCAGCCCTCTACATTGCCCTGTCTTTCGTGTAACCATCACCCTCTGCAATGTTATATTTGTCATCTTCCCCTGATTGTCGGAGTCTCCACATTTATCACTCCCATACAGTACTCTTTCTTGCAAAAGAGTCTCCCTAGAGTTTCCGGAAACCCTTTGAATGTTGCTTATTGCTATCCAACTGTTAAATTTGCATAAATATTTCCGGTACAGTGTCGCAAAATCATTCGTGACCCTAAGTGAGATTGGCTTTTACCTCTAATTATATTTTAAACTTCACCCTTTCCTCAGTGCATTGGGAGGCTTTGAATTCCCCCCCCCCCCCCCCCCCCCCCCGCTTTTTGGTCCTGTATTTTAGGGTTGAATTACCCGCGCCCTCTACCACTGTGTGTGTGTGGTGCCCAGGGATGCAAGGAGGTTTTGTCATTGAACACACCTCCAAAGACCGCTGCCACAGGAAATCAACATCCATCATCAAGTACCCCCACCTCGCTGGCCATGCTGTCTTCTTGCTGCTGCCATGGAGAAGGAGCTCCCCGCCCACCAGGTTCAGGAACAGTTGTAATCTGTAATCAGGCTCTTGTACCAGTGTGGATAACTTCACTCACCTCAACACCGAACTAACATCTGATGAAGGGTCTTGGCCCAAAATACCCACTCTATTCATTATCATAGATGCCGCCTGACCTGCTCAGTTCCTCCAGCACCTAGTGTGAGTTGCTCTGGATTTCCAGCATCTGCAGAATCTCTTGTGTCCACCAGCCTATGAGCCCACTTTCAAGGTCTCTACAACTCATGGTCTCAATTATATTATCATTTTTTGGTACTTGTACCATTTGCCTTTTGCACACTGCTTGTGTGTCGTTCTTTTGTTGATTCTATCGTGTTTCTTTGTATCCGCAATGAATGCCTGCAAGAAAATCACATGTATGTACTTTGATAATAAACTTACTTTGAGCTGTGTGAACACAGGCTCCAAGGGTCCAGAGTCCAGAGGTCGGAATTTAAAGCCAAAGACCTTTTCTTTCTTAGGAAATGTGAAGCCTGAACAAGTGATAGCTTCTGCTCCCTCGGACAAGAACTTGCAAAAATTCAAGGTGAGATTCAGTGAGCGGCCTCCGGATTGTAGCTTTCCACCCAAAGTGCCAGTTGGGTTGGGGAGATTGGCAGGTACAACACTGAGTACCGAGGAGATTTATGAGGATTTTGCTGGGACTTGGGGACCTCAGTTATTGGGAAAGACTGAATAGTGTAGGGCTTTATTCCCTGGAGTGTAGGAGAATGAGGGGAGATTTGATAGAGGTACATTACAGTGCAAAATTGGTGGATCCAGGTAAGGAGAAGTGACAGGCAGGTAGAGGAGGGGTGAGTGGAAGTAGCAACAGAGGCTGAGAGGTGATCGACACTAGAGATTTTGCAGATCAGAATCACTGGCAGACACTCAAATGGTCACTTTATTAGGCACCTCCTATACCTAATAAAATGTATGTACATGGTCTTCTGTTACTGCGGCCCATTCAGTTCAAGGTTCAACGTGTTGTGCATTCAGAAATGCAAGACCGAGGAGCTGATTATTGACCTCAGGAGGAGCAAACCCGAGGTCCATGAGCCCGTCCTCATCGGAGAATCAGAGGTGGAGAGGGTCAGCAACTTTAAATTGCTGGGCGTTATTATTTTGGAGAACCTGTACTAGGGCCAGCACACAAGTGCAATTTTGAAGAAAGCCTGGCAGCGCGTCTGCTTCCTCAAGAGTTTGCGAAGATTCAGTAGGACATGTAAAACTTTCGACAGACTTTTATAGATGTCCGGTGGAGACTAGCTGCATCACAGCCTGGTATGGAAACACAAGGTTCAGGAAGAGTCCTGACCCTGCAACCATCAGGCTCTTGAACCAGACCGGATAGCTTCACTTGACTTCTCTTGACCCATCCCTGAAATGTTCCACAGCCTGTGAACTCATTTTCAAGGACTCTTCATCTCATATTCCAGATTTTTGTTGCATATTTATTTATTTTTATTACTATATAATTATTCTTGTATTTGCAGTCTGTTGTCTTTTGCACACTGGTTATCCACCCAGTTGCTGAGGTCTTTCATTGATTCTGTTATGGTTATTGGATTTATTGAGTATGCCTGCAAGAAAATGAATCTCAGGTTGTATATGGTACCATATATGTACTTTGATAATACAGGCATTCCCCGGGTTACGAACGAGTTCCGTTCCTGAGTCCGTCTTTAAGTCGGATTTGTACATAAGTCGGAACAAGTACATCTGGTATTACTTAGCGTCAGTTAGTCAAACGTTTGTCTTAGTATATAATATATATTTTACCTTTCTGTGCATATAAAACACTTGAGAAACATCTGTATTCCAAAAATTAAACCACTGCGTTGTTTAGTAATAATTGTAGCTTTCATCGGGGCAGGGCCTTTCACATGCTCTATTATTCTCACTTTATCCTTTATCCTTTAAGATTGTTCTGATCGTTGACCAACTGTAGCCTAACGCTTTTCCAATGACCGATGGCGTTTCACCTCTTTCCAAACGCTTTATTATTTCCACTTTAGTTTCAATCGCGATCGTTTATCATCACCAGAACAGAAACACTGCAGGCGATGAGTCCTGAGCTCCGCTGGGTCCTAAGGACCACTGCACTGAAATTCCCCGGGTCCTAAAGTCCATCACACTGAGACAGGTTAAATGGGACAAGTGGGGGCTGTGCTGGGTTTGGATATTTGATCCTCCTCAATATTCCACGTGAGAATTTAAACTGGAGGTGGCAGTGTTTTTTTTACGAGGTCGAGTTGCGAGCTCAACATCAACCTGGCACGGATGGACAGTGCGCTCGGGAGCAGCCTGTCACTGGATCAAACTCAGGAACCTCCGTTCTTGAGCCCGGTGCTGATCTCACTGTGCCACCAGCTGACCGGAAAAGGGGGCGGGGGGGGGGGTCAGGGTGAATCTTGCTAAGAAAAATTTAAGCCAAATACAAAGTTACACACTCAACACAGTGTCAACGGCAACAACTTAAAATGGCAGGCGGCGTCATGATCCAACTTAAAATGGAGGACGGCGTTCTCCTTCCTCAGTTCGTAAGCCAGACGTTCGTAAATCAGGGACTATCTGTACATTAACTTTGAACTTCCTGTCAGCTTGAATCAGTCTGGCCAATCTCCTCTGACTTCAAGGTTCAATGCATTGTGCATTCAGAGATGCTCTTCTACACACCACCGTGTTGTAATGTTTGGTTATTTGAGTTACTGTCTCTTTCCTGTCAGCTTGAATCAGTCTGGCCATTCTCCTTCACTCATTGACAAGGCATTTTTGCCCACAGAACTACCACTCTCTGGTTTCTCACACCATTCTTTATAAACTCTAGAGACTGTTGTGTGTAAAAATCCCAGGAGATCAGCAGTTTCTGAGATACTCAAACCACCCCATCTGGAACCACAATTATTCTGTGGTCAAAGTCACTTAGATCACATTTCTTCCCCATTCTGATGCTTGATTTAAACAACAACTGAACCTCTTGACCTTGTCTACATGCTGTTATGTATTAAGTTCCTGCCACATGATTGGCTGATTAGATATTTGCATTAATAGAGACATAGAAAACCTACAGCACAATACAGGCCCTTCAGCCCATGATGCTGTGCCGACCATGTACTCATTTTAGAAATTACCCAGGGTTACCCAAAGCCCTCTATTTTTCTAAGCTCCATGTACCTATCCAGAAGTCTCTTAATATACTCTATCATATTCGTGCCTGCACCACTGTCACCGGCAGCCCATTCCACACACTCACCACCCTTGGCATAAAAAACTTGCCCCTGACTACCCCCCTGTACCTGCTTCCAAGCACCTTACAACTGTGCCCTCTCGTGGCAGCCATTTCAGCCCTGGGAAAAAGCCTCTGACTATCCACACGATCAATGCCTCTCATCATCTTCTACCCCTCTATCAGGTCACCTCTCATCCTCCGTCGCTCCAAGGAGAAAAGGCTGAGTTCACTCAACCTGTTTTCATAAGTCATGCTCCCCAATCCAGGCAACATCCTTGTAAATCTCCTCTGCACCCTTTCTATGGCTTCCACATCCTTCCTGTGGTGAGGCGACCATATACAGGTTTACCCAATAAAGTGGCCACTGAGTGTACATGGAAACAGACAGTGAAGCACGACTTAAGGACGTGCTGGGAAAAGCCCATAAGTGTCACCACACACTCCAGCACCAATGTGGCATTTCCACGATGCTTGGCAGATCAACACAGAACACAACAAACACAAACAAAAACAAAACAAGCCCTGCAAGCACTGAGTATTGCCTGTCACAGCCAGCAACATGGCGGTGTCCATTAAAGCTCTTCACCCACCGGTTGGCATCGATGTGGTGGGCTGAATGGCCTGTTTCCGAGCTGTGTGGCTCGATGAGTGGGGTGGCCTACCTTTCCTCCCTCCGGACTTCCTTCTTTTCCTCTGTGTGCTTTGGTCCAATAGGAAGCTGGGATGCAGACGACACACGACAACTTCAGTGTGGTGAAAAATTGTACCGTCCTTTTCCTGGCCGTCAAGCCAGCCATCCTGCCTGGTGTCCTGGAGAGCATTTCGCAATTCGTCACACCCGAGCACCTCGTTATCTCTGTGGCAGCTGGAATTACCGTCGAAACACTGGAAAATGTGAGTAGGCAGCTGTGTGCCGGAGGACCTGGTTTTCAAGTCACTCAGCCCACTATTTTGCCGAGTAAGCTGGGGGGAGATTTGCAATAAATGGACATATGCTTTTAAGACCATGAGATATAGGAACAGAATTAGGCCACTTGCCCCATTGAATCTACTCTGCCATTCCATCATGGCTGATTTATTTCCCCCCCCAACCCATTTCTCTTGCCTTCTCCCCGTAACCTTTGACCCTGGTGAATCACAAACCTATCGATCTCTACTTTAAGTATAGTCAATGACTTGGCCCCACAGCCATTTGCAGCAATGAATTCCACAGATTCATCACCCTCTGACTGAAGAAATTCCTCCTCATCTCTATTCTAAATGAACATCCTTGTATTCTGAGGATGCACCCTCTGGTCACCATTGGAAACACCTTCTGCTCTTTAGGCACTGCCTTTTTAAGGTGTCCCCAAAAGCTGTCTGCCTTGAGTTTTAGCCTCCCCTTGCTAATGAGGACAACCTTTCCGCACCCCCTCTATCCCGGCGTTTCAGCTTGCTCTAACCGTGGAGCGATTAACGAAGCATTGATGTGGTGATCACCTTTTGGACTTGTATTGCAGAGACTCCTTGGTGACAGTGCAGTACTTTTCTCCTCAGTGCCTGCCTGTGGACAGCAGGGTAGTGCGGATGATGCCAAACTTGCCGTGCGTGGTGCAGCAGGGCACCATAGTGTTCTGTCGCGGAACAAACTCCAAGGAGCAGGACGCCGCTCTCCTGAAGAGCCTCTTGTCTTCCCTCGGTGTGTGTGAGGAAACGCCGGAATCCTACATCGACATCCACACGGGAGTCAGCGGGAGCGGCGTGGCATACGTACGTACAGAGAGGGGCCATTTCTCTTTTTACTTCAAAGTCCCAGCATTTGCAGTTTCTGATTTTTAAGAAACGTAAGACATAGGAGTTGAATTAGGCCATTCGCACCGCCGTGTCTGTCCGCCACCCCATCGTGGTTCATTTATTATCCCTCTCAACCCCCTCCTCCTGCCTTGTCCCCATAATCTGTGGTGCCCTGACTAACCAAGAACCTCTCAACACCCTCTTTACTCTTAAATATACCCAACGACTTGGCCTCCACAGGTGTACGTGGCAGATTCACCACGCTGGTAAAGAAATTCCTCCTCATCTCTATCCTAAAGGGATGCCCTTCTATCCTGAGGCTGTGCTCTCTGGTCCTAGACTCCCCGCTAAGGGAAACATCCTCTCCACATCAGTTCTATCTAGGCCTTTCAACATTTGATGGAGATCCCCCCCCCCCAATTCTTCTAACTTCCAGCGTTCACAGGCCCAGACCAATTCCAATGTTCCTCATACATTAACCCTTTCATTCCTGAGATAACTAGTAAAATAAAATAAATTATTCTATTTATAATGCAATTCTTCCTCTGGCTCTCTCTTTCCCACAGGTTTACATGTTTGCTGAGGCTCTGGCAGACGGGGCTGTGAAGATGGGAATGCCATTCGAGCTGTCGAAGAAGCTGGTAGCGCACACACTAATGGTAGGTGACGTTTGGCCATTTCTTCAGTTCTGGTTGCCTCATAGGAAGGATGTGACCATAACATATAGGAGCAGAATAGGCCATTATTCAACCCATCGAGTCTGCTGCAGCATTCCATCAAGATTGAATTATTATCCCTCTCAACCCCATTCTCCTGCCTTCTGCCTGTAACCTTTATATCCTTACTAATCAAGAACCAGTGACTTGTCCACTACAGATTCACCACCTTCTGGCTAAAGAAAATCCTCACCTATTTTCCAAATGAGCCTCCATCTATTTTGTTCTAAATGGGCATCATTCTATTTTGAGGCTGTGCCCTCTGGTCCTAGTCTCCCTCGTTATAGGAAACATCCTTTCCACATCCACTTTGTCTGGGCCTTTGAATATTCCAGACATTTCAGTGAGAACACCCTCATTCTTCTGAACTCCAGTGAGCACAGGCCCAGAGCCATCAAACGTTCCACATACATTAACCTTTTAATTCCCGTGAACCTCCTCTGGACTCTCTCCCATGACTGTACATCTTTTCCTGGATAAAAGGCCCAAAGCTGCTCACAGCCTCAGCATTACATCCTTGCTTTTATATTCCAGTCCTGAAATTAATACTAACATTGTAATTGCCTTCCTTACCACTGACTCAGCCTCCAAGTGAACCTTTAGGGAAAGCTGCACGAAGACTCCCAAATCCCTTTGATTTTGTGGAAGCTCTAGGGAGGGTGCAGAGGAGATTTGCTAGGATATCATGAGAGGATAGGTTGAATGAGCGAGGGCTTTTGTCTTGGAACTGAAGGAGGATGAGAAGTGACTTGATAGAGCTGTAAAAGATGATAAGATTTCCCCCTCACCTCAAGCCTATGCCTCTAGTTTTTAGTTTCTTTTCCAACCCCTTGTTGTAGTAAGTGTCCTGACTAACCTGCTCATTGAAAGCCTCTCCCCTTAGGGAGGCAGGCGCTGGCCTGCGTAAAGGAGCACTGCAGAGGAAGAGGTTAAGACAAGTACAATAACAAGATTTAAAAGGCATTCGGACAGGCAGATGGGTGCCACCACAGCGTAGCAGTTAGCACAACACTATTACAGCTCAGGGCGTTTGGATTTCGAGTCCGACATCATCTGTGAAGAGCCTGTACGCCCACTCTGTGGAGGGCATGGGTTTTCTCCTGGGGTTCTGGTTTCCTCCCACAATCCAAAGACGTTCATGATTAGTAGGTTAATCGGTCATTGTAAATTGTCCCATATTTGGGCTAGGGTTAAATCGGGGGTTGCTCGATCTATGTTGGTCGCTGACACAAACACGCATTTCACTGTAAGTGTTGCTGTACAGGTGACAAACAAAATTAATCTTTAAAATCAGGCTGAATTTGCCGTCAGTAACCTCTTTCTCTCGCTTTGTGCTGTGTGTTTTTCCCAGGGAGCTGCAAAGATGATTATGGAGACTGGGGAACACCCGGCAAAATTGAAGAGCGACGTGTGCACCCCAGGTGGGACCACCATCCACGGCCTGTATGCGCTGGAGAAGGGGAATCTGCGTAGCACCGTCATGAGTGCTGTAGAAGCTGCAACGAACCGGGCCCGTGAACTGGGTAAACGATAAGCACCATGGCACCAGCGCTAATACCCGTTTTGCAGGCTTCAGCTTCAGCGATGTGGGAGAGTGGGGTGCTAATCCTCCTGATCCACATGAACTTAAGCTTTATCTTCATCAACCATCTGATCTCATTATTATAAATACTATGTACAGTGACGTCGTTACTGATTATCTCCTACCCGTGACGCAAGGCACTATGTTTAGGTAAAACTACCTTTTCTCAGATTGACTGGGAGATCATAGAGTCATACAAAGCCCTTCAGCCCATCTATTCTGTACTGAACTGTTATTCTGCCAATGACCTGCATCCGGAATATAGCCCTCCAACTTATGTAGTTATCCAACTTCAACGTTGAAATCAAACTTGTATCCTCTGCATCTGCTGGCAGCCTATTCAACATTCTCACCACCCTCTGAGTGAAGAAGTTTCCTTTAAGTGTTTCACCTTTCACCCTCAACCTATGACCTAGTTCGAGTCACCCAACCTCAATGGAAAAAGCTTGCTTGCATTTACCCTATTTATACCCCACATAATTTTGAATACCTCTATTAAATCTCCCCTCATTCTCCTATGCTTCAGAGACTAAAGTTCTAACCTATTCAACCTTTCCCCATAACTCGTGTCCTCAGGTCTTGGCAGTGACATCGCCTGGGACAGTCAGTGGAGTTTGTTTAGATTGAGCTTTGCAAAGATGGGAGGCACGGTAGCATAGTGGTTAGTGCGATGTTATTACAACTCGGAGCATCGGAGTTGGGAGTTCAATTCCAGTGCCGTCTGTAAGGAGTTTGTACATTCTCCCCTGAACCATGTAGTTTTCCCCGGGTGCTCCAGTTTCCTCCCACAGTCCAAAGATGTACCAGGTATGTTAATTGGTCATTGTAAATTGTCCCGTGATTGGGTTAGGGTTACTTGGGTTTGTCAGAGGCTGCTGTGGCAGCCCAGCTCAAAGGTTCTACTTGACACTGTATTGCTAAAATTAAAAAAAAATCAACAATGGTGATTGAATGTAAAGGACTGGTTTATATCTGATTAACTTTCCTTGGCAGTGCTGTTATTGGAGCTTGGTGTAGCCGTGTCATTAAAAGCTGGAAATTTCTTACGGTTTGTCCTTTTAGCAACAGTCCTTTGCTGGTTTTAAGAAAGGGGGAGTTTTTAGAATTGTCCCCCCCACCCCCACCCAGTTCTTCAGTTAACATGCAGTTAGTAGGGGGACTGGTTCCTTCAGGTTGTCATAGCTGTGGGAGGGGGGGTTGGTGGCTGGTAGTGAGGATAAGCTCCCATGACCTAATACATGCTTCCAATGACATGCATCTCAAATAGCCCTTCAAACCAAATCCAGCTCCTGGCCTTCACATATGGCTTAGCTACTAAACCCAGCAGAACCGCATCTACTGACAGAAGGGACAAAGGTGCTTCAGACAGATGAGGCCTAGCCGTCTTTGCGGTTCCTTTGGATTCGTCAGCTGTGTGGAGAAGGGGAGCCTACTTCATGGGCTTGCTCTCCATATTGCCCTGGCTTGCGTATCACGTAGACAAGTGGGATGCGACATCTGTGGTCAACCCTGACCAACAGAAGGGCCTCAGTAGGACTACAACACCTCCCCACCCCTTCAGTTAACACAAGGGATAGTACGTTGGAGCACTCCACAGACTAAGATCAGCAGGTGCTCAGGACAAAGTCCACCGTGGTCAGTGGGGTGTGAGACAGAGTTCAAAGTCCATCAATGGTGAGTCCTGGAGTTAATAGCAAAGATTGAAGACCAAAGTCGGTGAGTCCAAAAGTCAAGGTCCAATAGTCAAAGCCATTGGAGGCCTATCTGTGTGGGTGGGTGGGAGGAAATGGGATTCTTTTGCTGTTGTTGTTTTTTGCTGCTGTCATTGTCGTTTCTGCTGCTTGTGTTGTTCTGCTGAACATTGTGGACATACTATGTTGGCACCAGAACACGTGGCAACACTTGCAGGCTGCCCCAGCACACCCTCGGTCGGGTTGGTTGTTAACACAGAGGATCGGAGGAAAGCCAATGTCATTCCGCTGTTGAAATAGATAGATAGATAGATCGATACTTTATTCATCCCCATGGGGAAATTCAACTTTTTTTCCAATGTCCCATACACTTGTTGTAGCAAAACTAATTACATACAATACTTAACTCAGTAAAAAATATGATATGCATCTAAATCACTATCTCAAAAAGCATTAATAATAGCTTTTAAAAAGTTCTTAAGTCCTGGCGGTTGAATTGTAAAGCCTAATGGCATTGGGGAGTATTGACCTCTTCATCCTGTCTGAGGAGCATTGCATCGATAGTAACCTGTCGCTGAAACTGCTTCTCTGTCTCTGGATGGTGCTATGTAGAGGATGTTCAGAGTTATCCATAATTGACCGTAGCCTACTCAGCTCCCTTCGCTCAGCTACCGATGTTAAACTCTCCAGTACTTTGCCCACGATAGAGCCCGCCTTCCTTACCAGCTTATTAAGCTTCTAAACATTAAAACATTAAACATTAAGGTTCTAAACATAAACCAGGAAATTCTAGACTGGTGTGTCTGACTTCAATTGTGGGAAAGTTATTGGAAGGTATTCTAAGAAACTGGATGTATAAATATGTGGATAGATAAGGACTGATTAAGGATAGTCAGCATGGCTTCATGTGTGGTAGGTCATATCTAACCAATCTTATATAGAGTTTTCGAGGAAGTTACCAAGAGGGTACCAGAAGTTTCTTAAGATACATAACGTGTAAAAGAGAAGCAAGAGTGGGGACAACAAAATGGTGGACAAACTGAGCATTTTGCATCAGTCTTCACTGGGGAAGACACCAGCAGTACGGTGGAAGTTCCAGTTGTCAGGGGTCATGAAGAGTGTGAAGTTACCGTTACTAGAGTATGTAGGTAGATAAGTCACCTGGACCAGACGGTGTACACCCCAGGGTTCTGAAAGAGGTGGCTGAAGAGATTCTGGAGGTATTAGTAATGATCTTTCCAGAATCAGTAGATTCTGGAATAGTTCTGGAAGACTGGAAAATTTTAAATGTCACTCCTCTCTTCAAGAAGGAAGAGAAACATAAGAAAGGAAATTACAGGCCAGTTAGTCAGACCTGGTTGGGAAGATGTTGGAGTCAATTATTAAGGATGTGGTTTCAAGTGACTTGGAGGTACACGATAAAATAGGCTGTAGTCAGCCTGGTTTCCTCAAGGGAAAATCTTGCCTGACATATTTGTTGGAATTCTTTAAAGAAATAACCAGTAGTATGGACAAAGGAGAATCAGTTGATGTGTATTTGGATTTTCAGAAGGCCTTTGACAAAGTGCGACACATGAGGCTGCTTAACAAGCTATGAGCCCATGGTATTACAGGAAAGATTCTAGCATGGATAAAGCAGTGTCCTGCGCTTGGGTTCTCCTCCGTCGCTCCCGTGTAACAGAAGATTGCAAAGAAGCACTGGTCATTTGAAAACACTGTAATACTTGATCCCACAATATTCCTGTTTCCAACTTCATCATGGTTGAAAGTAGGCCACGAGCCTGTTGTCGACACTCTGCCTTCTGATCATTGTTATTTGAAATGTCACCCAAGACTTGTTTTATTGCAGAAAAGCTGTGTAAAAGTGCTTTTGTTGCATCTGCATGAGGTGAGCACCTGGTATCTGACATTCTTTCCACAACGGGCAAATGAGCACCACCATCATATAATGAAGCAGAAAGGAGATCCCACCGATAAGCAGAAACAGAAAATAATGTGTGTAGGCTTTCTACAAATTGAAAGAAGATTAATGCTTCTTGACAACATTCAGCAGCACATCTTCCAAGCAAATTTAGTGAATGTGCAAAACATGGAATGTAATCCGCAAACTCATTCAGCTCTTTAATTCGTGCTTGTAAGCCACTATACTTGCCACTCATGTTGCTGGCATTGTCGTAACTTTGACCACAGCAGTCTTTTTTATCAATGTCATTTTCCTTTAAAAAGTCAAGTAAACTTTGTATGAGCTGTTCAGCACTATGACCTTCCATATCCAAAAACTTCACAAATATTTCAAGTAGAACAGAGTGATCTAGGAATAATGGTGCATAGTTCCCTGAAGGTGGAATCTCATGTGGATAGGGTGGTGAAGAAAGCTTTTGGTATGCTGGCCTTTATAAATCAAAGTATTGAGTTTAGGAGTTGGGATGTAATGTTAAAATTGTACAAGGCATTGGTGAGGCCAAATTTGGAGTATTGTGTACAGTTCTGGTCACCAATTATAGGAAAGATATCAACAAAATAGAGAGAGTACAGAGAAGATTTACTAGAATGTTACCTGGGTTTCAGCACCTAAGTTACAGAGAAGGGTTGAACAAGTTAGGTCTTTATTCTTTGGAGCGTAGAAAGTTGAGGGGGGACTTGATAGAGGTATTTAAAATTATGAGGGGGGTAGATGGAGTTGATGTGGATAGGCTTTTTCCATTGAGAGTAGGGGAGATTCAAACAAGAGGACACAAATTGAGAGTTAAGGGGCAAAAGTTTAGGGGTAACACGAGGGGGAACTTCTTTACTCAGAGAGTGGTAGCTGTGTGGAATGAACTTCCAGTAGAAGTGGTAGAGGCAGGTTCGATTTTGTCATTTAAAGTAAAATTGGATAGGTATATGGACAGGAAAGGAATGGAGGGTTATGGGCTGAGTGCAGGTAGGTGGGATTAGGTGAGAGTAAGTGTTCGGCACGGACTAGAAGGGCCGAGATGGCCTGTTTCTGTGCTGTAATTGTTATATGGTTATTAAAAACTGGTCCAGGCAGCAAAACATAGCGCACAGTCAAAGTCAGCTGGTCCATATTAGATATATCTGGAGTAGAATCCAATGAAACAGAATAATACTTGTATTGCTTCACTTCACCGATAATGTGATCCAGTATGCTGGATCCAATCAGACTGATGAATTCCTCACATGTTGTTTTAGATAGGTGTGATTTATGTCCCCTTCCTCTGTCTGCATGAGCATTTATATGCTCTGCCAGAAAAGGGTCAAACCTGGCCAGTAATTCTAACAACCCCAAGTAATTTCCATTAAAATGAAAGGCCTCATTCTGCTAAAAACTGTACAACTTCAATTATTCACTCTAGAAGTGTGCGCTAATACTTTTGTTCAGTCTCCATTTCTTTCACAAGGTGGGAACAGACTCGTTTAGCGACACGAAACTCGCTGTCTAATCCGATCTTGTATGTTCATGAGCTGGTTCGGACTACCTAAACTCAGGAAAAAAATGAGGAATCATGAACTGGGTGACATAAAACTGTTGAGTCGCACATCCCTCGTCGCAGGCTCACCGCGGCAGCGCAGCCTCCAGCGGCGTAACAGCGCATGCCGCAGCGGCTTGGGAGCGTGGGAGGTAGCACAAAGGGTCACCACGACGCAGCAAGGAGCCAACACGCCTGCACACACACCATGCAGCTCCCCCGACATGGAAACAACAGCGTCGCCAGATCGTTGTGAGAATACGGTGAGATGCCGATTTCACCAGACTGCAGCTCGCAAGCATTTAGTGCGGGTCTCTTAGCATATGCTACTTTTGCTACGAGGTTAATCCGGCCCTGAACATGGTTGGACCAGGACAGACTGCAGTATTGGTGATGTTCCTCACTGGAAACCCAAAGTTCTCAAACTCAACACCATTGATATAGACAGGAGCATGTGCACCCCCCCCCCCCCCCCCAAAGTCAATAACCAGCTCTTTGTTTCGCAGATATTGAGGAATAAGGTGTCACTAAGCTCTCTATCTTCATCCTATACTCCACTCGTTATTTGAGATATGGCCCACCGCTACAAAACCGTAGATGGAATTAAGAGCAGAAACTGGCCACGCAGCCATAACCATACATGGACTAGAGTAGGGGGCTGAACGTCTTAAGAATTTAACAATTTCTAATAACCATCTTTTGCTCTCTGTGAAGATGGATGTACAGTACTTTTATTTTTCTTTTGAATTAATTTCAGCTTTCCCCTATGTCCAACGCTGCTTTTATTAATAGTACTGTATTGGTTATGCAAGCGATTGGTTAAGGCACACATCAACCATAGCCTACCGGTCAACCTCGATGCTTTTCAATTCACCTACCAGAGCAACAGGTCAATGGCAGATGCCATCTCTCTGGCACTACATTCCTCCTTAGAACACCTGGAGAATAAAGACGCATATGTAAGGCTCCTTTTCATTGACTACAGCTCTGCCTTTAATACCGTCATTCCAAATAAACTGATTCCTAAGCTCCGGAACCTGGGTCTTAGCACTCAGATCTGCAGCTGGATCTCCAACTTCCTCACAGACAAGACCCAGGCTGTAAAAATAGGGAACAAGCTCTCCTCTACAATCACTCTGAGCACCGGTGCCCCACAAGGCTGTGTACTCAGCCCCCTGCTGTACTCACTGTACGCCCATGATTGTGTAGCCAAGTTTCCATTGAACTCAATATATGTTTGCTGATGACACCACAATTGTAGGCCGTATCTTGGGTAATGATGAGTCTGAGTACAGAGAGGAAATTAAGAACCTGGTGGCATGGTCCGAAGACAATAACCTATTCCTCAATGTCAGCAAGACGAAGGAACTGGTTGTTGACTTCAGAGGGAGTAGCAGACCGCACAACCCCATCTACATCGGTGGTGCACAGGTAGAACAGTTCAAAAGCTTTAAGTTCCTTGGGGTGAATATCACAAATGACCTGACTTGGTCTAACCAAGTAGAGTCCACTGCCAAGAAGGCCCACCAGCGCCTTTACTTCCTGAGAAAGCTGAAGAAATTTGGCTTGTCCCCTAAACCCTCACTAATTTTTATAGATGTACCGTAGAAAGCATTCTTCTAGGGTGCATCACAACCTGGTATGGAAGTTGTCCTGTCCAAGACCGGAAGAAGCTGCAGAAGATCGTGAACCTAGCCCAGCACATCACACAAACCAATCTTCCATCCTTGGACTCACTTTACACCACACGCTGTCGGAGCAGTGCTGCCAGGATAATCAAGGACACGACCCACCCATCCAGTACACTTCTTGTCCCACTTCCCTCCGGGAGAAGGTTCAGGAGCTTGAAGATTCGTACGACCAGATTTGGGAATAGCTTCTTTCCAACTGTGATAAGACTGCTGAACAGATCCTGACCCGGCTCTGGGCCGTACCTTCCAAATATCCGGACCTGACTTGCACTACCTTACTTTCCCTTTTCTATTTTCTAATTATGATTTATAATTAAAATTTGTATTATATTTACTTCGATTTGTACTCCAGGGAGCACGAAGCGCAGAAATAAATCTCACTGTGATGATTGTACGCTCTAGTATCAATTGTTTGCAGACTAAGTACAGTAATTGCTTCCCCTTGCAACTTTAATTTCCGTCCAGCTGGCCAGCCGGGCGCATCCAGCATTACTTCAGAATTAATGGTACCGATACCACAAAATTCACCATGTGCACTGTGACTCGATGCTGAAATCGGCAGGTAACAAATTGAGAATGTAACTTGAAACTTTAATACGCGCTGTGCCGGCTGCTGATTTAACGCATGCGCATCTTCCCGGTCATCTTGCTGCGCACGCGCGGCGGGGTCAGGGTGCGCAGGCGCGGTCTCTTGGGTTTTCGGTGCGGGCTGAGGCGGCGGCGCGGCAGGAATCGGTGTGAGTGATCGGTGGGTGCGGCCGGGTGTATACCCGTACCCTTCCCCTGCCCCGCCACGGGAAGCTGCGCTCAGGTTCCGGGAGTGGAGGGGTGGGGGCAAATGAGGGAGTATGATTGTCAACGGCACCACCGGGTGGCAAGGTGGCCGTTCATTCACCGCCGGGAAAGCCACGTGGTCTGGAAACGATGGGGGAGGGGAGGGGTGAGAACGGGGTCCGGAGGGTGGGAGAGGGGGAGAACGGGATCTGGAGAGGAGGGTGTGAGAGGGAGAAGTAGAGGATCTGAGAAGGTAAGTGATGGGGTGGGTTCGAGGGGGGAGAGAATGGTTGGTTGGGACGTGGGAGGAGGAGAGGAACTGGAGGGTGTCGGGGAGGCTGGGGTGGAGAAAGGGGATATGGAGTTGAGGCGGGGTAAAGGATATAGACGGTGTTGGGGAAGGTACTCAGGGGAGTGATTGTGGAGGTTGGGTGTTTGAAGGGTTGAGGGCAATTGGAGGGTTACTCGAATATTGATAAAAAGGCTTTGAAGGAAATGGTGCCCAAAGGGGGTTGGCTGGAGGAGAGAGGGTGGTGAATTGAAGGGAAGGGTGACCCAAGGATCAAAGGGTATGGGGTGGTTGAAAGAGAACGTTGCTTGGAAGGAGTGAGGTTGGTTATAGGAGTGGCTGGAGAAGAGTTACCTGGAGGGGCAGGCGGTGGAGATTGACCTCTGCAAATACTGCACACGGTTTTGGTCACAGCATCACTTAAATTGTTGAGGTTATGAAGGGGAGTGTATGTATTGCCAGTGTTGGAAAGTTGTTAACAAGAAGAGATTGAATAAGCAATCAGTCCTGACGAAGTGTCTCGGCTCGAAATGTTGACTGTACTTCTCCCTATAGATGCTGCCTGGCCTGCTGTGTTCCACCAGCATTTTGTGTGTGTTGCTTGAATTTCCAGCATCTGCAGATTTCCTGATGTTTGTGTGGATAAGCAAGTGTTGCCTTGGAATAGAGGAGGTTGAGGAGAGAATGAATTGAGCTGTATAAAACTATAGGGCTTAGGGAACAACACACAAAACACTGGAGGAACTCAGCAGGCCAGGCAACATCTATGGAAAAGAGTGCACAGTCAACGTTTTGGGCTGAGGCCCTTCATTGGGACTGGCAGATTTTCTCATGTTTGTGAAGGGATTAGGAAGGACCTGTTTCCTTAAGCAGTGATAGCATACGTGGAGATAGAGATTTAAGTCATTGGTTGAAGAATTAGAGGAAATAAAATTGCAGAGAGACCAGTTTACAATCTGCATAGCCCCAGTGACAGGAGTGGAGTGGTGAAGAGGGCGTTTGCCATTTACTGAGATTGTTAATTTGCGATAGTGAAGGCACGGTGGAGCAATCTGGGAGTTCTTTATATCTGCATGATTATAGGAACAGTTTTCTACTCGCGATTGCAATAAGCTTTAATACCACTGGCACATGTTGTGAAGTTTGTTATGCAGCAGCAGTGTATTGCAATAGGTGTGTGTGTGTGTGATTATGATGAGGGTGATCGTAGACCCTGATTTAAAAAAATTAAAGTAGTGCAAAAATGGTGAGCAACACACACAAAATGCTGGAGGAGCTCAGCAGGCCAGGCAGCATTGATGGAAAAGAGTACAGTCGCCATTTCGGGCCGAGACCCTTTGGCAGGACTGTAAATAGTAATGGGTTCATTGTTCAGAAATCTGATGGTGTAGGGGAAGAAGCTGTTCCTGAATCATTGAGTGTGTGTTTTCAGGCTTCTGTACCACCTCCTCAGCGGTAACAATGAGAAGAATCAGGTTTATTATCACCAGCATGTGACATGAAATTTGTCAATTCAGCAGCAGCAATTCAATGCAATACGTAATATAGCACAGAAAAAAAAGTAAATCAATTGCATATATTGAATAGATTTTAAAAAGTGCAAAAACAGAAATACTGTGTTTTTTTTAATGAGGTAGTGTCCAAAGAGGGCAGACCTGGGTAATGGGGGCCCTTAATAATGGATGCCACCTTTTTTTGAGACATTGCCATTTGAAGATGTTGTCAATACTGGGGAAGCTAGTGCTTCTGTTGGGCCTGTGGCTGAGTTGGTAACTTTCTGCAGCTTTTTCTGATCCAGTGCAGTTTTCCCTCCATTCCAGATGGTGATGCAAATAGTTAATCTCAAGTCAAGTCGCTTTTTATTGTCATTTCGGCCATAAACTGCTGGTACAGTACACAGTAAAAACAAAACAACATTCCTCCAGGACCCTGATGTCACATGAAACAACACAAAACTACACTAGACTATGTGAGACAACTCAAGGCTACACTAGACTACATAAAACAACACAAAAACTACGCGAGACTACAGACCTACACAGGACTACATAAGTACACAATACAATAATTGATTAATAAATAGGTAATAAAGAAGACAGTGGAGGACAAATTACAGTATAATGATGTAGATGTCAGTCTAGACCATATATGTCAAACTCAAGGCCCGCGGGCCAAATCCGGCCCGCGGTGGAATTATCTTTGGCCCGCGAGATAATATCTAATTACTATTAAAGCTGGCCCCAGTAATCAAAGCGCCTATGGCGTATGATATGGCTAATGCTGAGTTTATTCAGGTACCAGGTTTTCAGGGTTTTTAGTGTTTATTCGGCAGTCTTGCTCGGCAGTCTTCTTCATAAGAAACGGAATTTGTAAAGTGAAACACTTTGTAGTTATAGCAGAGACTGAGACACATGAGAGCAGGCTGAAAAAACGGAGGCAACGAAAGCTGCGTTCGCACGCGTCCGACTGATCCGGCCCACATGAAGCTGCATTTTGCTCAATCCGGCCCGTGACCTAAAATGAGTTTGACACCCCTGGTCTAGACTCTGGATATTGAGCAGTCTGACGGCTTGGGGGAAGAAACTGTTGCACAGGCTGGTTGTGAGAGCCCGAATGCTTCGGTACCTTTTACCGGATGGCAGGAAGGAGAGCGGTGCTCCCTGTGGTGCTGATTTGTGGATTCTAGCTGGTTTCGTGTGGCCCTAGTGTAATGTGTGGGGAGGTTTGGCTGAGATCAGAAGGGGTGGCGTGTCATCGCTGGAGCTGGTACTGCCTGGCTGTGTGATAATCACATCTAAATGGCTGCTGATCTCAATGAATGCTTTGGAACATAGCTGAGATCAGTGTGTATCATCAGCAGATAATCATTCCTTTGTTTGGTACCAGGATAAATTGTTAGTGCTATCAAGAACTGGGGTCTGGTCAACCACAGCTATTGGTTTTTAAATAAGCACAAAAGATTCTGCAGATGTTGGAAATCCAGAGCAACACATGCAAAATGTGGGAGGAACTCAACAGGTCAGGAGGTTTCTCTGGAGGGGAATAAACAGTCGCCATTTTGGGATGAGAACTTTCATAAAATCATTAATGAATTCTACTGCAAATGAGAGAGGGAGATGCTTGACCTCAGCAAAGGAATAGACAAATTAATTTCTATGCTGTGTCAACACCATGATGCCATTCCACATAATCCGTACCTTGGGAAATCCGCCACAGAGAGCAATTTTGCTGTCTCCCATTTTTGTACCCAGCTGAGTAGATGAACGGAGAGGAGAAAGGTTTCTCGATTGTAATCTCCACTTGGCCTGTATGTGTCCATTAACTGCTGTCTTGTCTGTCAGCTCCCCCACCTCCAGAGGCTGGATTGTGATTTTTCAGCGCAGTTCGTTAACAATAAAGCTTTACATTTGAATTGTGCTACTAACACACATAATTCTCTTCTCTCTTTATCCTTCTGCTGTCGTTTGTAGGATAAGAAGGTGAGTACCTGTCAAACCACTGTTTTGTTTCCACCTTTCTGGATCTTTCTCTAGGGTGTTTGTGATGCTACAGATGTGTGGGAGCTTATTGCTATAGTTTGTACTGTACTCAGCTATTACTTTGGACACTACAGGTCCTCCAGTGCCGGCTTCTTTTACTGCTGTTTGGCAGGACTGCATTGATGTTAAATATCCTGCCCACTGGTGATAAATATCGTGCCCTACCCAGGTAAAGCCACGATTAATTTTGCCTGTCCAGTGTTCTTAGTTAGAGCTTGGCACTGTAATTGGCATGGTTTTTTATCTATAAGGTGTTTTGTGTGTTCAGTCAATAACACTGGGCTGTGAAACAACTACTCTCCATACAAACTTTGTCCTTTCATACATCATGAGCAGACACTACCCCCCACACCATCCCTGCTTGCTTTGCCCCCATTTTGACCTCCCATTCAACACTTGCCCCATCTCCTTTCTTACCTAATCACCTCAAATCCTGTCCATTCTTTGCTCCTTCACCATTCATCCTTAGAATGTACCCACCATCACCCTGGAAGCTCTCCTACCTTGTTCCCTTTGAGTAGGCTCTTCAGCAAAAGGAACTATTACATAGGAGTAGCAAAGGAATGTACTCTTTGTCACACAACGTCCACATCAAACACAGTGCTAAATTAAACAAAATCTCATCTACCTGTACAAAAAAAAAGCAGGATTAGACTATTCAGCCCATCAAGTCAGCTCTGCCACTCCATCATGGCTGATTTATCATCCTTGTCAATCCCAGTCTTCTACCTTCTCCCCAAAACCTTTGACATCCTTCCTAATCAAGAACTTGCCAATCTCTGCTTTAAATATACCCAGTGGCTTGGCCTTCATGGTCATCTGCGGCAGTAAATTCCGCAGATTCACCATCTGTTGTCGAAGAAATTCCTCTTCATCTCTGTTCTAAATGGACAGCCCTCTGACCTTAGACTCTACCACTATAAGAAACATCCTCTCTACATCCACTCTGTAGGCCTTTCAATTATTGATAAGTTTCAATGAGACTCCCCGCCCCCATTCTAAACCCGTTGAGTAGACGAGTGGAAGCCCAGAGCCATCCACCATTCATGTTCCTCCATTCCCGGCATATCCAGCTGTGAACCTAACAGCTTAAATGTCACTCTCCACTAATTGCATTGCAAGTGTTTGTGTGAGAATAGGGCTGAGTTAAAATTGGCAAGGTATAGTGACATCAGTGACATGGGTTCCTGTAGACTGGCACTGCTCCTGCCTAAATCCGTTCCTAATATATCTGCCTCTGCTACCACTTCTGGCAGGGCATTCCACACACCTACCAATCTGTTTTTAAAAAAAACATCTGACATTCACCCCCCCCCCCATACTACCCTCCCATCACCTAAAAATTATGCCTCCTCATATTACCCATATCCACTCTTATCTATGCCTTGTACACCTCTCATCCTCCTCCACTCCAAAGAGAAAAGCCCTAATTTGCTCAGCCTGTCGTCCTAACCCGGGTAGCATCCACATGGCGTCCCGTACACCTCTGTCATCCTCCCTCACTGTTGCCCGGGGACTGCATGCTCAGTACTCTGTCAGTTTGCTGTGCTTACTCTCAGCTTTCTTCCCTGTGTTGTGCTGCGCTCTGAGGATGGGGACCGTGAAGCATCATCCCTTCCTGCTGGAGACCATCTGGACGGACAAGTGGAAGTTCGATGAGGCGGAGCGGCTGTTCTGGGAGGTTTGGGGCAGGTTGTCGGCACCCGAGATCCGCCCGCCGACGGAGGAGATGGGTGATAGGAGGCGGGGGAAGGGCTGCCCGTGGGTGAAGCCGGTGCCCACGGAGGGACTCGATGGGGCTGAACTGCGCGCACCAAGTGAGGCAAAGAGTGACCGTGGGAAGTCGTCCGCCACCAGCCGCCCCGCAGTGGCCTGTCACCACCTTGTCGGCGGGGTCTGGGTCAACAAGGACACCTTCGACACGGCGGAGCGGCTGTTTGTCGAGCGGTTGCAGGTGCCCAGCGTGCCGCGCTCCCTGCCGATCCTCGGCTCGCGTGTGATCCTGGCACCACGGGCCACCCCGGATGAGGGGTACATCAGTGCCACACCGGGCACCCCACTCACCCCCGGCTCCCGGGTGAGCGGGATCCCTCACGAGACCCCCTGGTGCCTACCGTTGCCGGGGGTGTGGCTGGAAAAGCCGCTGTACGATGATGCTGAACGGCTCTACCAAGAGGCCCTGTGCCAGGAACGAGCATCAGAGAGAAATGGACGACCTCCAGGCCAGTGTTGCCCCAGGGCCCGCCACCCATGCCCGCCTCACCCAGCAGAGTCCCATCCATCACCTGTAGTGGCCTTATCACCAGCTGCAGTCCATCAGCACCTCATTCACCAAGACAACGAGCCGGTTTGGTTCAGTAAACCCGCCTATGATGCTGCTGAGCTGTGTTATCACCTGTGTGGAATCCGCGGAATGCCCAGCAAGAGCCGGGAGGTGGCACCTGCCACTCCACAAGCTGCTCCAGCTGAGAGGCCTCCCTCTGCACCTCGTTCTCCATGGCTCCAGGATAAGTAGGCCTCAGTTGTATTTAATACACTTTAATTTGAAGCCCCCTTAAATGTATTGCTGTCTCTTCCCCCTCCTGGAAGCTTCCCCAAAGCACTTAGCATCCTTTATTGGGCCCCTAGTAAATTGGCACAATGTCTCGCTCTCCCCTTGAAGTGGGAGGAAGGAGATGTTACCTGAGCGACATCAAATGGTTGCCTGTCACATGCCAGTGCCACCATTAAAAGACAAGACGATAAAAGATTAGTTTTATTTGCCACATCTACTTTGAAATGCATTGGTTGATTGTTGGGTGCCATGGTAGAGTGGCAGTTAGTGTGATGCTGTTACAGCTCAGAAGAGTTTCAATTCTGACGTCCTGTGTAAGCAACTTGATGTATTCCTTCCTGTGAGCACGTGGGGTTCCTCTGGGTGCTCCGGTTTCCTCACACAGTACAAAGACATACCAGTTAGTAGGTTAATTGGTTGTTGTAAATGGTTTTGTGATTCGGCTAGTGTTAAATAGGTGGGTTGCTGGGTGGTGTGGCTCAGTGGGCTGGAAGGGTCTGCTCTGCTTCTATAAATAAATACAAGTGCTGTGGACAACCCACAGGTAAGTTGTAGCCATGCTTCTGGCGCCAGCGTAGCATGCCGACAACTTACTAATCCTAAGGGTGCAAGCGCATACTTCCTAAAAAGTGCTGACCTTGGTAGTCAGGGTGGTTTGGCACTCTGGCCTTCGTCAGGGTATTGAGTACAGTAGTACAGGACATTGGTAAGGCATAGAGTTCTGATCACCCTGCTATAGGAAAGATGTCAGTAAACTGGAGAGAGTGGGAAGGGTGAAAGTCTTTTAAAGATACAGCACTGTAACGGGCCCTTCTGGCCCCCAACGAACCCACACTGCAAAGAACATACAAACCCTTACAGACAGCGGCGGGAATTGAACTTTGATCTTCCAAGTCGCTGGCATTGTAAAACATTAGTCTTTGTTACCATGCCTCCTCCATCAGCCAAAGTGATCTGAATTCCTTTGTGTTTTACCTGGTGCTGTCTGATGCACTGACCTTGCAATTTTGGGTCAGTTGTAGAGGCCAGTGATGAGTTCGGTCGTCAGGAAGTCTTGAAAGCTTTCCAGAAGGTGAACCAGGGTCATCCAGACAACTGATGTGATATTCACCTGTTTTTTGATTTACTCTTGATTTGGAACGGCCGTGAGACCTCGGAGCAGAATTCTATCGAGTCTGCTCTGCCATTCAGTTATTTATTATCCCTCTCAACCCCATTCTCCTGCCTTCTCCCTCTAACCTTTGATGCACTTACTAATCAATAACCTATCGACTTTTGCTTTAAATATACCCAATGACTTAGCCTCCACAGCTGCCTGTGGTAATGAATATCTCAGATTCACCACCCTTTGACTGAAGAAATTTTTCCTTGTCCCAGTTCTAAAGGAGCATACTTGTATTCTGAGGCTCTTCCCTAAGGTCACAGACTGGTCTACTATTCGGAACATCATCTCTACATCCAGTCCATCTAGGGTAGGGGTTCCCAAGTTTTGTTTTATGCCATGGATCAATGCCATTAAGCAAGGTGTCCATGGACCCCAGGATGGGAGCACCTGATATAGGCCTTTCAATATTTACTAGTTTCAAAGATTCCTGCCTCATTCTTCTGATCTGATTGTCAGTGAGTACAGCCATTAAACACTTGTCATGCATAAAACTTTTCCTTCCAAGGACACTCTCCAATGCCAGCACATCCTTTCTTAGATATGGGTCTAAAGCCACTCACGGTACTCCAATGTGTCAATGAATTGGGGGGTGGGAGGAGAAGTACATTGCTAGTGAGACTAATTGGACTGTGATCCACAGGCAGTTTTAAAGGGTCTGGGAACCTTGGGCCACTTTGCAATTAGCACTGGGTGGGGTTACATCACTTTTGTGTGTTAAATTTATTTCCATTCCTGTGGTCTGGGCTGGCACAATAGCATAAAGCTCGATAGCTGTAGTGGTTCAATTCCTGCCACTGTCTATAAGAAGTTTGTATGTTCTCCCTGTGACTGGGTTTCCTCCCACATTCCAAAGACGTGGAATTAGGGTTAGTAAGTTGTGGAACTTGCTGTGTTGGTGCCGGAAAGCATGTCAGAACTTGTGGACTGCCCCCAGTCTGCTGAACCTTTTTTCCAGCCAAGCTACTTATCAGCAAATTTGCATTGTGTTGAGACTGTGATTATTTTGTAGAACTAGCTGCACAGATCATCATTGAGACCGCATTAAAGATGTGATTTTTAATGGTGCGAAGCCTCTTTAGTAGTGATAGGTGGCTGGACCTGGGGAACCACAATTTATTTTTGTTTAGAAATACAACATGGTAAGAAGTCCGTCCGGCTCAACAAGGTGGTGTCACCAAGTTACACCCTTGTGACCAATTAAGCTACTAACCTGTGCATCTTGGGAATGTGGGAGGAAAGCGGATTTAATGTGAGGTTTGAGAGTTGGGGAGTGGAAAGGTCAAAGTAAATCTATTATCAAAACACATATGTTACCATATACTACTATAAGATTCATTTTCTTGCAGACATTTTCAGGAAAATAAATATAGTAGTTTTGATGAAAGGCTATACATAAAAGACTGACAACTAACCAATGTGCGAAAGAAGACAAATTGTGCAAATAAAAAAATTACTGAGAGCATGGTTTGTAAAAATTCATTGAGAGTTGTGGAATCAATTTGGAGTTGTGAACTCTGAATTGATCCAGTTGTACAGGGAGGTATTGAGACCCAGGTCTTGGAGCTTCGTGATGAGTTTTGAGGGGATAATGGTGTTGAATGAAGAACGTCCTGCTGATTTGCATCTTCATTGTGGAAGGTTAAACGTGCGGTCAGCTAATTGACTGTAGTAAAGTAAGTTGGTGTGCCATTTAATGATGTTTGTGTAATGATTAAAACATGTTTAGTAGTAAAGGATTAAAGCACAGAGTATGTATGTCTGTTACAGTGGGACCATACAAAGTTGTAGCTCCAGTTCTCTATCCCGTACTGAGCCAAGATATTGGTTTGCCAGTAACACTTCGTCTGTGTAGATGTGATGAACTTTTATCTCTGCTTTGAACAGAGTTTTACTGTGCCTTTCACTGCCTTTTCCACCTTCTAGGACCATGGCGGTTAACTTTTTAACTAACGAG
Organism: Hemitrygon akajei; assembly: GCF_048418815.1. Classification (NCBI taxonomy): domain Eukaryota; kingdom Metazoa; phylum Chordata; class Chondrichthyes; order Myliobatiformes; family Dasyatidae; genus Hemitrygon; species Hemitrygon akajei. The sequence continues at coordinate 170,745,412 of NC_133131.1, read as the reverse complement.
AATATCTGGTTTGACAAATACAAGTATGATGACGCAGAGGTGCAGTACTACCAGCATCTGCATGGATCGGTCCCTACCAATACCCCAGTAGAAAATACGGCACGGGATTCCCCAGCTGTGCAGGTACAGTATGATGCCCCAGTCTGTGTGTGTGAGGGAAGAGGTGAACAGGAAAAGTAATATCAATCTTCCTAGTTACCGATTTCTCATTCACAAAGAGCTAAGTAAATGCAAGATGTCTGTATACCCTTTCACTGTTTTACCGTTGACAGTAAGAGCAGAGTAGCCCATTTGGCCCTTCATCTCTGTTCTGGCTTTTAATATGATGGTTGCTGGTCATTCATGTTTATTACCCTCCAGCTTTTCCCCCATATTCCTTGATTCCCTGGAGACTTAAGAACAATATCTTACTCCATGAATGAATAACTTTGCAATTATCCACATCATCTTTATCCAGACCCGCTCCCTTGACCTGTCCAAGTCGACCTGGAATCTCTGCATCCTCCTCAAAGCTGCTCCCATACCCCCACTCCCACCACCTTGTGTACTTACAAACTTGGAGAATCGATATTTAATTCCCTTACCCAAATCATGAACAGGTAGGTGGGTTCCAGCCCTAAATCCTCTTGTAGCCCACCAGTTAATGTGTCCACTCTGAGAAAGACATCCTGTCATCTAACCAGTCTCTGTATCGGTTCCCTGTGCTGTAACTCTCCCTAATCTTTCATATGGCTGACCCTGGGCTTTCTGAGAGTCCGGTTGCATCACACTCAAATCCAAATCAGCATCTGTCTCGTTACATTGATCAGTACAGCACCGTACAGGTTCTTCAGCCCACAATGTTCCAACTTTTTAAGCTACTCTCAAGTTCAATCTAACCCTTCTTGTCCACAGAGCCCTCCATTTTTGTGCCTGTCTGGTTGTCTTAATTGTAATTAACATATCTGCCCCTACCACCACCCCTGGCATCATGTTCTGTGCACCTACCAATCTCTGACACCTTTCCACTCTCTCCCCACCCCCAATAATTTCCTGCAGACACCTTAACTTTATGCCCCCTTATAATAGCCATTTCTGCTGTGGTGGAGGGAGTAAGTCTCTGGCTGTCCACTCAATCTGCCTCTTGTACACCTCTATAAAATCACTTCTCATCCTCTTTCACTCCAAAGAGAAAAGACCTAACTTGCTTTATCTATCCTCATAAGATATGCTCTCTAATCCAGGCAGCATCCTGGTAAATCTTCTCTGCACACACTCTAAAGCTTCCACCACCTTTCTATATTGAGGTGACCAGAACTGAACATAATGTACCAAATGTTGTCTAACCAGAGTGTTTTAGAGCTGCAACATTACCTCACAGCTCTCGAATTCCCAGTACATCTGTCCAGCATGATTTCTCTTTCAAGAATAAGTGCTGACATAGTCCCTTCCTGTCACCTCTTTTCCAAGTGTCCAGCTATTAAATCTTTCAAATTTGACTCTAGCATTTTCCTTGCTGCTGATGCCATGCTAACTAGTCCACAATTCTTTGTTCAAACCCCTCTGTCTTCCTTTTAAAAGCTATTTGTAAAAATCTGTAGTTATTTTAATTGGAAACTCCTCTGGTCCAATCTTTGGGCATTTGTAATGCCTTCTCATATTTGTAGAATCACAAGGTCCCTCAACTATGTTTCATCTGTCCATGGGCTTTCTTGAACATTTAATATCCTATGCTTCATGGCATCACTAGGCAATGGAAAATGCTGTAAATTTTTGGCAGACACTCAAATCTGCAGAGAGGGGAAAGGTTAATGTCTTCAGGTCATTGATCTTTCATCAGAGCTCGGGCACATGTGCACAAGGTATTAGGACAGGTGAGGGTCAACAGAGCAGCTTGGAGAAGAGGGAGATCTTGGGGTTTCTAGACCCCGTATACCCTTCTGTACACCGAAGTTTGGCTTCTCTGCTTGGGATGAGAAAGTTGGTGACGATTGAACTGCCAGAAATGGAGCAGTGTAGTTTCCCAGGCAACGTTCTGCTGTTAATTTGTGCCAAAAGTTTAATTTTTTTTTATTATGCCGTGACACCCAATACAGACCAGGGGACTGCATCGTTGAGCATCTTCACTCTGTCTGTCACAAAGGCATTATTTCCTGGTGGCCACCCATTCCCAATTTGACATGTCTATCCACAGCCTCCTCTGCCAGTCAACCTCATGACCTGTACATCTTCACAATGTGGGAGGAAACCAGAGCCTCTGGAGCAAACACGCGGTCACAGGGAGCACGGACAAACTCCTTACAGACAGCGGCGAGAATTGAACCCACGTTTTGCTCGCACTGTAATAGTGTTAGGCAAACCGCTACACTGTGCCACAGTCAGACTAGAAAGTCCTGCTGGTAGTTTTAACACAGCCAGCTCCTTCCCAAGTGGTATTGGTTTACTGGCACTGAACAAGCTACCTAACAACTACCTGCATGTATTACTCCTGACTTTGTCTTGTTAAGGAGACGTTGTTTGGTCTGATCAAGTGTACCCGACGCAGATTGGGAGGCAGCTTCTTCAAGTAGCTACGCTCCCTCTACCGCAATAGGTGCGATTTCTTGGTGGTCACCCATTTTAATTCTACTTCCCATTCCCATTCCAACATGTCATTCCATGGCCTGCTCTTCTACCAGGATGAAGCCACTCTCAGGTTTTAGGAATAACATCTCGTATTCTGTCTGGGTAACCATATAACAATTACAGCACAGAAACAGACCATCTCGGCCCTTCTAGTCCGTGCCGAACACTTACTCTCACCTAGTCCCACCGACCTGCACTCAGCCCATAACCCTCCATTCCTTTCCTGTCCATATACCTATCCAATTTTACTTTAAATGACAATATCAAACCTGCCTCTACCACTTCTACTGGAAGCTCGTACCACACAGCTACCACTCTCTGAGTAAAGAAGTTCCCCCTCGTGTTACCCCTAAACTTTTGCCCCCAACTCTCAACTCATGTCCTCTTGTTTAAATCTCCCCTACTCTCAATGGAAAAAGCCTATCCACGTCAACTCTATCTATCCCCCCTTATAATTTTAAATATCTCTGTCAAGTCCCCCCTCAACCTTCTACCTGATGCGTGAATGTTGATTTCTTTAATGTCCAGTAATTCCACCTGACTCCACTCTTATCCCTGGCCTTCACATCTGCCCTTCCCATGGTCCACGCTCCTGTCTTATCAGATTCCAACTTCAGCATTTTACCTCTTCCAACTATCACCTCCCAGCTTTTCATTTAATTTCCTCTTCCCCCTTCCTACCCGCCTATCTCCCCCTTCACACGGTTTCACCTATCACCTTCCAGCTTGTACTCATCCTGCTCCACCACCCCCACCTTCTTACTGTGGCTTCTTCCCCCTTTTTTAGTCCTGATGAAGGGATGCGGCACGATATGTCGACTGTTTATTCCCTTCCGTGGAGGCTGCCCGACCTGCTGAGTTCCAGCATTTTGTGCGTTTGGCTCAATTATACCTTGGTTACCTCAGGGCTGGTGTTTTCCTACTAGCCCAGCGGGTCTGGTGCCTGCTTGCTGCTTCCGTTGCAGGGAGGAGAGGGTGACGTTGTTCTTTTATTTTGCAGTTCAGCTTTCCATGACTGTTTTCTGAGGTCCATGAGGGCCAGCCATGAGCGGCCAGAGGCTCTCCGGGCACTCTTACTTAAGCTCATCACCCCGACTTGGACATAGGATGCTGACAGTAGCTCACCAGAGTCCTCTGACCTGGACCAGTCTTTTACATTGTGTCTAGTGTAGCCTGTTGTCTTGGTGTATCTTTCTTCTCCCAGGGATGAGGTCTTTGGAGCTTCTGTTGGTGTTTCTGTATCTCTGGGTTTTTATAGGATGGGGTTGCTGGTCCCATGCCCGACCCTCCTTTCGCATCCAGGCTTGGGACTGTAAACAGCAGAGTTCCCTGAACGTTCTGCCACAGAGAAATCTCTGCTGTATGGTTCACACGAGGTCCTGGGCCCATCGGTCTACAGGCCACTTCCCCTTGTGATCATTCAATCAAACCCTCAGACTGTATTGTTGCTGTCATTTGACTGGAGATCACGCGTTTGACCAAATTCTTTCTCCACTACCTAGGAGAACGGAGCGAGTAACATCCTTCGGGACATTGCCAGAGCCAGGGAGAATATCCAGAAGTCACTGGCCGGAGTGAGTACCTGCTCCTCTTAGCTGGCCGCAGACTTGAGGTGCCCCCATTTAATTGCTCACAGACCCTTTCCAAGACAAATCTCTTCAAACCTTTCATAACCTTTGGACAGCTCGGTAACACTCCAATTGTGTTCACACCACGTTCTGTTTTAAAATGTCTACACAACGTTTAAAGCGGATGTCCTCAGGTGTACCTCTGGATTGGTTTTCCTTTGTTTAAGAAGGGCTTCAAAGATTAAGTCAGAAAACTACAGGCTGGTAAGCCTAATGTCAGTGGTGGTCGGGATTCTGAAAGGCACGGTTTAGCAGCATTTGCAAAGTTAAAGATGAAAACAATAGCACAGAAACAGGTCCTTCAGCACATCTAGTCCGTGCCAAACTATTATTTTGCCTTGTTCCATCAACCTGCACCCAGACCTTGGCCCTCCAGACCCCTACCATCTATGTACCTGTCCAAATTTCTCTTGACTGTCACAATCAAATCCACATCTACCACTTCCACTGGCAGCTCGTTCCACACTCGCCACCCTCTGAATGAAGAAGTTGCCCCTCATGTTCCATTTAGAGTTTTAGAACTTTGACCCTTGGTTTGCAGTTCCAGTCTCAGCCAACCTCAGTGGAAAAAGCCTGCTTGCATCTACGCTATCTGTACCGCTCATAATTGTGTATACCACTATCAAATCTCTCTTCATTCTCCTACACTCCAGTGAATAAAGTCCTAACTAGTTGAACTTGTCCCTGTAACTCGGGTCCTCACAACGTCCTGTGATAATGAAGAATATATATATTAGGTAGTATAAGCAGTGCAAAGAGAGAGAACAAAAAGAACATAGTGAGGTGGTGTATGTGGGTTCTTTGTCCATTCTGAAATCTGGTGCTGTTCCTAAAATGTTGGCTATGTGTCTTCAGGCTGCTTCATCACCGCCTTGATGGTTGCAATGAGAAGAAGGAATGTCCTGGGTGATGTGGGAGCGGGAGGCCCTTTTTGATGGACGCTGCCTTTTGAGGCATTGTCTTTAGGAGAAAGTGAGTTTGCCTTTGTCAGAAGTGATGGTGAAGGGTTGGAGGTGTGTAGCCAGGATTTGTGTGGGGCGCCTGTTGTTGTCACATATATTCATAATTTAGAAGGCGATTGGCATGCTTAGTAAGCTTGCAGATGACACTAAAATTGGTATGTGGTCAGCCATGAAGAAAGTTGTTTGCAGTTACAGGGTCTAGATCAGCGGTTCCTAACCTGGGCTCCATGGACCCTCAGTCAATGGTAAGAAAGGTTGGGAACCCCTGGTCTAGATGAAAAACTGAGCAAGAGAATGGCAGATGGGACAAATGTGCCATGAGGATAGGTTGAGTGCCCTATGGCTTTTCTCTGTAGAGCAAAGGAGAATGAGAGGTGACGATTAAGGCATACACGATGATTAGAGACATTGATCAGGAGGAAATAGCTAATATAAGGGGGCAGAATTTAAAGGTGATTGAAAGAAACTGCGGGGGGTGTGAAAGGTGGAACACCCTGCCAGGGGTGATGGTAGAGGTAGATACACTAGGGACGTTTTAGAAACTTATTTGGATGATAATAAAATGGAGGGTTATGGGGAGGAAAATGTTACATTGAAAGTGTAGAGAAGGTTAAAAGGTTGACACAACATTGCGGGCCAGAGGGCTGTGCTGTTCTAAGTGCAAAGTGTTTTCGGTCAGTTAAACCAGAGGCGGGGGTACACAGTGCATGAAAGAGCCCTGGCGAGGGGGGTAACAGGCACCTTGAGGTACAAGTACAAAGTTTCCTAAAATGTGGCCACACAGGTAGACAGGGTGGAGAGGAGGGCATATGGTTTGCTTGCCTTCCTCATTCAGGAGTGCATGAGTTGGAACTTGGGGTTACAATTGTACAAAACGTTAACAAGGCTGCACACGGAATATTCTGTGCAGTTCTGGTTTTCGTATTGCAGGAAAGATAATTTTCAAAGTTCAAAATAAATTTATTATCAAAGTGCATGTATGTCACCATATCCAACCCTAAGGCTAATTTTCTTGTGAGTGTTCGCAGTAAATACGAGAAACACAATAGAATCAATGAAAGACTGCACCTGACAGGACGGACAGACGACAACTTGTGCAAATGTTACGGTTATTATTCTAGAGATTTATTGAGTATGCCCACAAGAAAATGAATCTCAGGGATGTATATGGTGACATTTATGTACTATCGTAAATTTACTTTGAACTTTTAACCAGAAAGAAAAACAACTAATAAATATTGCTGAAATAATAAAAAAATAAATACTGCTGAAAAGATTCACAGGGACGTTGCCTGTGATGAAGTGCTTGATTTACAAGGAGAGATTAGAGGAGCTTTCTCAGGAGTGTTGGAGGTTGAGAGGTGATGTGAGAGAGGTATATAAAATATAGTCAGTGCATGTTTCCCATGGTAGAGGGCAGAGGTTTCAAAGGGAAGTATATTTAAATGTGTTCTGACAATAAAATTCTTCACACAAAGGTCAATTTGCATCTGGTGGCTGCCAGAGGATGTGGTGGAGGCAGGGACAGTAACATTTAACAAGCTTCTGGATGAGTAGGTTATAGATTAATGCAGACAAATGGGGTTAGTTGGCACAGTGGTTGGCATAGAAACTCCGGGCCTCTCCTACGCTGTGCTTAATGACAAGTTGAGAACTTAACAAGTGCTTAATGACAAGTTGAGAACTTAACAAATATGGCAAAAATACAATTTAGTATTTTGATGTTCAATGGTTCCATTTAATATCAGAGAATGTATACGACCTGAGATTCTTGCCCTTCACAGACATCCACGAAACAGAAAGAAACCCCGAAGATTGAATGACAGAAGAACATTAGAACCCAAAGCTGCTTCTCCCACACACAAGCAGCAGTAAAAGCATCAATCATCCTTCCCCCCCGTCACCCGTTTGCTCCAGCAAAAGCATCAAACTCCCATCACTCGCCATGCAGGCAATAGCAGACTCCCAGAGACTATGATCTAGAATCCATCAAAAACTACTGTCTGTCTGTCCCAACACTTCAACATCTCAGACAAGCTTTCTCTCTCACTAGCAATGGGGAGAGAGAGAGAGAGAGAGATGCATTTTCAATATTACGGGAAAAATTAAAAAGGCAACACCAATTCTTGAAAATAAGAATTTGCTTTTGTCTAATCACGTACTCTACAGTATACAGTGAAATGCGTTTATTAGCAACCAACACAGCCGAAGGATGTGCTGGGGCAGCGTGCAGGTGTCACATACAGAGCATGCCCGTAATGTTGGTGCCAGAATGTGTGGTGACTCTTGCGGGCTGCCCTCAGCACAGCCTATTAAAATAGTGGTGTATAGAAGACTTTTCGGTCTATTTTGTACGTACTACAAGAGATTTAATCAGTCTCCCCACATCTGGTATTAAACTTCGTATGCTACTTTTAAAGCTTTCTGCTTTACTCTATCTTGCCTTGGCCTTCTCATTCCCCCAGCGTAGAAATTGGGTGCAGGATCTGACACTTGGAGCCCCCTCAGTATTACAATGTTCACTGTTACTGAAATCCATGCCATAGAAATTTGTGGTCTGCGGGGGTGGAGGGGGGGGAGCCCATGCCCAAGTGGGTTTCTGCATCTTGATAAGTGGACTCTACCCTAGCTGACCTGATTCATGCTGATAGGGTGCAGGGCAAAGAGAGGTGTTCCACTTCCATCAACATCAGTAGACCCTCGCAAGAGTAGAAGATTAGCTAGCCAGCCGTGGGAGGCTCTGCACCATAGAACCTTGGAAATCTCTGCGTAGGGAGAGGCCACTCCGCCCCATGAGCTCATAAAGCTATTCAAACTAACTACACTTCCAGCTCTTACCTGCAGCCCTGCATGGGTGCTGTTATGTTTGTGGTATTGGGAAGCCAGGTGACGGTGAGTAACACACACGAGAGACAGAGCTGAGAAACAAACAAGCAGCTGTTTATTTTGCTTGTCTACCCAAAATGCCCTCTCGCATTGCGCTCGCTCCTCTACCCAGAATGCCTTCCTGGCATTGTGAGTACATAACTCACAAGGAAGCTTGACTGCAACCCATGAGGGTCAAAATGGACATGAATACCTAAATGGTGTCCTTGCAGTAGGACTTCGTGAAGTCCCAGTCTCTGATAGGAGACAAAACCATATCAAAATGCTTTTTGATGGGTAGATTTTGCCCTAATAAACCTGAATCTTGCATGGGTGCTCGTCCAAGTACCTTAGAGCCAATGAAGGCTTTTGCCCCACCATGTTTTTGGACAGTGAGTTCCAAACCATGACCTTTCCCCCCATTAATCTTTATATCAACTACGTAAAATCAATGTCCAGATCTGTAAAATGGACTCCAGCCATGGCCTGCTAACGTCTGCTCCTGAATCTTGGCCAGTTTTTTAAAAAAAGGGTCATTATTTATTTGAAGTCATTGAACATGGACAATAATGAGGTTCCTTGGGCTGTTTCTCTTATTTATTAACCCCTCGCTGACTCCATTGGTGTTTGTGCTGGTGGGTTCCAACCACTGATGGCCATAACCCGTAGCAGAATTAACCATCGTGCCTGCTCCAGCATTCCATCATGGCTGATTTATTATCCCTCTCAACCCCATTCTCCTGCTTTCTCCCAGTAACCTTTGACACCCATACTAATCAAGAACCTATCAACCTCTGCTTTAATGACTTGGCCTCCACAGCCACCTGAGGCAATGAATTCCACAGATTCGCCATCCTCTGGCTAAAGAAATTCTCTCTTCATCTCCATTTTAAAGGGAGGTCTTTGTATTCAGAGGTTGTGCCCTCTGGTCCTAGACTCCCCCTCTACAGGAAACATCCTCTCCACATCCACTCTATCTGGGCCTTTCAATATTTGATAGGTTTCAGTGAGATTCCCCCCTCCCCCTCCTCCCATTCATCTAAATGCCAGCGAGAGGGTCCGGGCGTAGAGTTATCAGATGCACCTCATACATTAACCCTTTCATTCCCACAGTCATTTCATGAACCTGCTCTGGACCCTCTCCAATGCTAGTATGTCCTTTCTCAGATAAGGGAACCCAAAGCTGCTCACGATACTCCACATGGCAACGTGAAGCCACTTTTCCCACCAGCTCCTCAGTCTGTCTGCAGTCAGGAATGTGGCTGAAACATTTGGGCAGTAATTGCTGCATGTCTCCCCCACCACCATTCAACTCCAGCTGGGTTTCAGCTGCACCAGGAGTCGGCCATCTGGCCCATCAAACCTGCTCTGCCACTCAGTAAGATCATGGCTATCTGGCCGTGGACTCAACTCCATCTCCCTGCCTTTCCCCCTTAACTTTAATTCTCCTGCTGTGCAAAGATTTATCTGACTTTGTCTTGAATATATTTAATGAGGTAGCCTCACGAAGTAGAGAATCCCCCTGATTCACTCTACTCTCTGGGGAAAAGCAATTCCTTTTCATTTCTGTCCTAAATCTATTTGCCCAGATCTTATTTGGAGATACGGCACGGAATGGGCCCTTTCAGCAGCCCCTGATTTACTGCTAACACAGGGCAATTTATCATGACTAATTAATTACTAATCGGTATGCTCTGTTCTGTGGGAGGAAATGAGAAACCCCATGCGTTCTACCTACAACTCCTTTCAGATGATGTCGGAATTGAACTCCGATCTCCAACACCCCGAGCTGTTAGAGCGTCGTACTAACCACTATGCTACCTTGACGCATATGTCGTGTGGCTATGTCCCTTAGCTCTTGTCTCACTTAATGGTAGAAACAACTTTTCTGCTTCAATCTTGTCTGACCCCTTCATAATATTTTGTTTCTATAAGATCCCCTCTCATTCTTCTGAATTCCAGTGAGTATAGCCCCAGGCGACTCACTGTACATGTTCAGAATTAACCTGGTGAACCACCTAAAGCCAGCATATCTTTCCTGAAGGCGATCAGTACTCTAGCTGCAGCCTCACTACCCCGTACGATCATATACATTATGGTACTTTTAATCCTTCTGATCCAAGTCAGTGGGGATAGGTTTTCTAGTTGGCATTAATATTTACCATTTTACACTGTTTTGTTTCAGCCAGGGGTTCCCAATCTGGGGTCCATGGACCCCTCAGTTAATGGTAGGGGGCCATGGCATAAAAAAGGGTTGGGAGCCTCAGCATAGGTTTAAGTATGAACCATTGGTTTAATGGACCCAAGAACAAATCTGCCAGAGCAAGGTGTGATGGAGGATTAGTTATTGGGTGCCCCCACATTCATGACACATTTCATCTCCACAGGCTATCAGTCGAGGAGATAACTAGGTCTAATAGCTTGTTCTTGTACATGTATACATGAGGCTAAGACCATAGACATAGGAGCAGCATTCAGTCATTCAGCCCATTGAGTCAGCTCTGTCATCCCACCATGGCTGCTCCATCATCCCTCTCAATCCCATTCTCCTGCCTTCTCCCTGTAACCTTTGACACCCCCTACTAATCAAGTAGTTATTAACCACTGGTTTAAATACACCCAATGACTACAGCAGTCTGGCAATGAATTCCACAGATTCACTGCCATCTGGCTAAAGAAATTCCCTCTTCATCTCTGTTCCACAGTGAAGTCTTTCTATTCTGAGGCTGTGCCTCTGGTTCTAGACTCCCCCACTAGAGGAAACCTCTCTACGCCCACTCTATCCAGACCTTTCACAGCTCTGATGGGCTGTTAAATCCTGGAAGCATTGGGAATTTGGGCCTGCTGCAGTGTCACTGTCCTGCAACTCTTGGGAACAAATTCACCCCATACAGGGGTGAGCTCAGGAGAGAACTTCTGCCCATAGTTTGTTTTGTGTGGCCTGATTTGGAGAAATTTATGGTAATTTCTAAAATGTTTTTTAAAATGACACATCAATATTGTCAATTTATCTTTAAACCAATACACCCATTCTCAGGAAAATACCTGTACTGTGTCTAAAACATATGCTCCTCCTCCTGTACGGCAACCTACTCCCTACCCACCAATGCATCTGATGAACCTTTGCTGTATGGGTGCTTCCAGCATTAATCCCTTTTGTCCATATGAGACCCATATCCCTATAACTTCTCTCCTAGCCAAGTACACATCCAAGTGTCTTTTAAGCATCCTAATTGTAATAGTAATAATAATAACTTTATTTCTATAGTGCTCTTCATACAATAAGATGCAGGTTCAAAGTGTTTTACATAGATTGTAAAGATAAATTTATATCATCAGAATATGAGATAAAATTAAGATCATATGTAAAGGCAAACATTATATAGAATAAAGTGTAATAGAATATACCAATTTATATATAAATGTAATCAACATCAACAGGCATTAAGTAATCCTATAAGTAGACCGAATTTAAAAAGTAAGTTTTTAGAAGTGTTTTGCAATGTTCCACAGCACTAGCCTGGCATAGCTCGGTCAGCAGAGTATTCCAGATTTTTGGTGCATAGAACAAAAAGCCACATCACCAATTCTTGTATGCTGGGCCCAAGGAACAATAAGCAAACCAGATTCATGGATCTAAGATTACAGTTGTGGATTTAAGGGGATAGATACCCCAGAATATGTGGTGGAGTTAGATTATTCAGAGCCTTGTATACAATTAAGGGTATTTAAAATTGATTCCAAAGGACACAGGCAGCCGGTGGAATGCCAAAACCGGTGGAATATGCTCAGATTTTCTTTTTTTAGTTGAGATTCTTGCTGCTGTATTCTGAAGAAATTGCAGCCGATTTATATCTTTTTTAGGCAGTCCGGAAAATTGTACTCAACTCTACCTCTTCCTGTGCCTGCTCATTGCAAGTACACAACGCCCTCTGTGCAGAAAAGCTTGCCCTTCAGGTCCCCTAGTACAAAGATATCCTTTTATTAGGTAGAAGTCCTGACCTGTGAACACCACTATTGGTTACAGTCTCACCAGAATCTTGTTTTATTTCAGTAAGGCATTTTTATTTTCGACAAATTCCTTTTGCACTAAAGGCTAATCTACCATTTACTTTCTTAATACTGTGCCTGTGCATTACTTGCGCTGATTGCTATGCCAGATATCTAGCTCCCTCTTAACGTCAATATATTTTATCATTTTGAATTAGATTTTTGCTTTTCAATTTTCCTATCAAATTGGATGAATGTGCATTTTTCCCCACCACAATTCATTTTCCAATGTTGCCGTGAAGCACCTCTCACATGCTCTGTTAGTTTCTGCCTCCAGCTTTGTATCATTGGCAAATTTGGATATATTATACTTGGTCCCCTCATCCAAATCATCACAGCTGGTGCTGCGGGACTAATCCCTCTGACAAAGCCATTAATCACAGTCTCCCAACCCAAAACTCCCTATACTCAGCCAGTTACAACCCTAAACAAAACTCTGGCAGGTTTCCCAAATGTTGTCTTGAACCTCCTGGGTTCAGTGGTGCATTTCTGATCTGAGTCTGAACTTGGTTTATTGTCATTTAGAAACCACAACTGCAATACAGTTTTAAAAATGAAACAACGTTCCTCCAGGATGATATCACAAAAGCACACAACAAAACAGACTACACCAGAAAATCCACATAATGTTTGGCAATCCCCAAATCCAGAGTCCGGAGAGGCTGCTGTGTATTAATATCGTGTTACCATCTTAGTGCGTTCCCCGCTATTCTAATAAAGGTGATCTAATCTATGGTTAGATTTCCTGACTGGTCAAAGCTTGTGAAGGAGCACCCAATAACCTCCCCATATCAACACACAATCTGCTGGAAGTGCAGTATCTTTGAGAGGAAAGAAAATACTGATGTTCTGTGTCAGAACCTCCAACAGATTGTGCAATGCTCCAGATTCCACCATCTGCAATCTTGCAAGCCTCTGATCTCCCTTTGTCCTTTCCCAGCACATGATGGGGGGGGGGGGGTTCCCACAGTACATAAGGAGTCTCTTCTGTTCTTTGTCAAACAGCACCAGGAGACTGTACAGAAAACAAGTACGGGGCAATTGTTCTGAAACTGCTGCTCTGTCATGAATGGGAATATCATTTGACTATGCAGACTGCAGCCTCGAAGTGATGCAGCATTTTAAAGCATCTTGAAGTGGTGGAACCTAGACGTGCCCCTCTCAGATGCACCAATAACTGAGATATCTATTAGGAAGAGCATTTGTATTATTTTTAAATCAAATAACATTTAATTAAAAGTTATAACTTTTTAATAGTGGTGTTCATTTAAGTGAGACTGATTCCTTCCTGTCCATTAAGAATCAGGTCACTGAATTGGCTGTAGGAGGGTGGTTTGTGTTGCCTGACGTACAAGCAAATCCATGAGAATGTTACAGGAGAGATCATAATCCATTGGGGCTGCTTTCATCAGTGCAAATATGCTTTGTTATTAGATGTGTGGGTGGCTTTCTGTCATGCCAGAGGGCAGTTGGTACTTGTGGAGCATCGTGACTATCACATCCCATAACCTCCATACCTTCATGTATTTCCACAAGCAGATCTCGTCTGTCTGCGAGGCCGGCAGAAATCCCAAAGAAACGGTCCGTGATAGTGTCGAGCCCATCTCGAGCCATGTGAGGTTCCATGGCAATGGATAATGTTAGGTGGCATGCTGCTCCCCCCCCCCCCCACTGTGTCACTAATCTTTGTCACCCCTGCTGTTCCCTTTTGGAGTGAACTCTGCTAACTTGTGCATTGTGTGCTCTGTTTGCAACTTCTAACATTCCATAACACTTCAAGATCCAAGATTGCTGGGACTGGATGACCCAAGTTAAAAGGATAGATTGAACAGGTCAGGACTTCATTCCCTGGAATGTAGAAAATTGAGGGGGGACTTGATAGAGGCATGCAAAACTATGAATGGTATAGATAGAGTAAATGCACTGAGGTTGGGTGAGACTACAATTAGGTGGGTTAAGGGTGAAAGGTGAAAAGCTTGAGGGAAACATGAGGGGAAACTTCCCTCAGAAGGTGGTGAGAGTGTGGAATGAGCTGCCAGCACAAGTGGTGCATGCAAACTTGATTTCAACGTTTAAGAGAAGTCTGGATAGGCACATGGATGGTCGGGGCACGAAGGGTTGTAGTCCCGATGCAGGTCGATGGGAGTAGGCAGTTTAAATGGTGTGGCACGTTAAGGGCAGAAGAGTGTGTTTTCAGCTGTACTAGTCTTTGACTATTGTTTAATGTGATTTCCTGTACACAAGTGTAAGGAGAATGAAATAACTGCTTCCCTGGATCCCATGCAGCACAGTACATATAAATACAGAAGATAGCCTCTGTACGTCCATAAAGTGATACTAGACTTGCATGAGGTGACTAATGGGAAATAGTAAAGTGGTGGTAGAGTTGGTGGGTGGAGCTGTTGATCAGTCTTACTGCTTGGGGAAAGTCACTGTTCTGGAGTCTGGTTGTCCTTGTCACTGGTTCTTTCTCTCTTGTTGCTGCAATCCATTCTCATGCAGAGTGTGCAGGTGTGTACTTTATTATTGGTCTCTTCATACATTAGAGTTGCATTTGAGTATTGGGATTCTGATCTAAATGGCTGCATGTCCCCTAGTTTTGCTGTGTTACACCAGAGCAGTGGTGCAAAATGTGATTATTCCTCAAGTCTGTAATCTAACTGTATTGGCATGACCATTATAACAAATAACTGTAATGATTTGTGTCCCCAAACTACTAAACCTGTGTTTTTATTTCCTGGCAAAGAATGTCTTTCTTGTTCCTCCTGAGAAAGTAAGTACGCTGATGCACTGGGTATCTGCTTTGGCATTTGATTCACCGCCATCTCTGCTTCTCATTTACAGAGTGTGGCTTCTGCACCATTTCCCCCTCCCCAGCTGCATGTGGAGAGCTGAGCCCAGCCATCTGCTTCTCCTCAGCATGTCCTACCACCCATACCACCCCGCTTGTGCTTGGTAGGCCCTGTCCATCATCATGTAAAGCCCCCCTTGGCAATTCCGGCTTGAGTTTCTGATAACCTGATACAAAGTACTGTTAACCATGAATCATAGGAACAGAATTAGGCCGTTCGGCCCATCAAGTCTGCTTGCTGTTCCATCATTACTGATTTATTTTAACATTTGTCCCCTTTCTTCTGACTTCTCCCTGTAACTTTGATGCCTTTACTAATGAAGTGCTGGTACCTATTGGTCTCCATTTTAAATATACCCAATGACTTGGCCACCACAATCACCTGTGGCAATGAATTCCACAGATTCACCGTCCTCTAGAATTTTTCCTCGTATCTGTTCTAAATAAACGTCCTGTAATTCTGAGCTGTGCTTTCTGGTCCTAGACTTTCCTACTATTGGAAACATCCTCTCCACATCTACTCTATCCAGTCCTTAAAATATTCAATAGGTTTCAGTGAGATTCCCCCACCCCTGTTCTTCTAAACTCCAGTGAGTACAGGCTCAGACCCATCTATGTAAATGCTTTCATTCCAGCGCATCCTTTCTTGATACTCATAAGTGTGGTATGACAAATGCCTTCTAAAGCCTCAGTATTACATCCTTGGTTTTATATTTTAGTCCTCTTTAAATGGATGCTAACATTGCATTTGTCTCCCTTACTATTGACTCGACCTGCAAGTCCCTTTACAGCCCCAATTTCTAAATTCGATCCGCATTTAGAAAATAGTCCTTATCTTTATTCTTCTACCGTAGTGCATCACCATACCCTTCCCGACACTGTATTTCGTCTGCCATTTCTTTGTCCTTTGTCCATTCTCCTAATCTGTTTGAGTCCTTCTGCAGTGTGCCTTACCCCTCTGAACAAGTCAATGGAGGCCGCTCTGCTGACTTTAGTAAAGCGCCTGGAGGAGAGGAGAATGTGTGATTTAGTTCCACATTTTGTGCAGTTGGATCTTGTTCTGGGAGGAGTGGCATTGCATGCCTGCTTTCCCATTGAGTCAGACGTGATGGGCCAGGTGATCGTTGCCAGTGTCATAAAGTTTCAGGCTAGTTCCCAGAATTGTACACGTGTATTTTCTCAAGATGTGAACTGTGCCAATCAGACATTGATCCAAAGAAAAGATAAATAAAAGCTTAATTTGTCACATGTACATACAGTGAAATGTGTCGTTTGCATCAAAGGCCACCACAATCGGAGATGTGCTGGAGGTAGCCCACAAATGTCGCCATACTTTCAAAGCCAGCATAGCATGCCCACAGATCACTAACCCTAACCTGTTTTAATTTGTTGCCAAAGAGTCTAGGAGTTGCTCCTCATCTTTTCTAAAGGGACATCTCTATTCTGAGGCTGTGTGCTCTGGTCCTAGACTCCCCACTATTGGAAACATTCTGTCCAAGTCCACCCTATCCAGGACCTGCAATAGAACATAGAACAGTACAACACAAGAGCAGGTCCTGTGGCCCACAATGTTGTGTCAAACCAGATAAATTAGTAATTCAATAGCCAACTAAACTATATCCATATTCTTTCATTTTTCTCACATTCATGTGGCTATCTAAACATTTCCTAAAAGTCTTTAATGTAGTCTTGAAGAAGGGTCTCGGCCCGAAAGGTGACTATTCGTTCACTTCCATAGGTGCTGCCTGACCTGCTGATTTCCTCCAGCATTTTGTGTGCGTTGCTGTAATGTTTCTGCCTCTGCTACCACCCCAGGCAGTGCATTCCAGCCACCCACCACTGTGTAAAAACACATGCCCCTCACACCCCTTTTCAAATTGCCCCCTTTTCACTTTAAATGCATACTCTCTGGTATTAGATATTTCATAGCTTTCTATCAGATTCCCCTTGTTCTTCAAAACTCCAGTGACTACAGGCCCACAGCCATCAAACGCTCCTATAGCCGACTCTACTCTTGAATGCCTCTTCTGCTTGTGTTGTAGAGCTAATATCACCGGTTTCCCTTTGCAGAGCGCGATACAGGGTGCGGATAATGAGCTGTGCTCCCGTGTCACCAGCTTGGAGAAGGAGAACCAGAACTTGCACAAGGGTAGGTGATGTGGGTGGGGAGAAAAGTTGTAACTGCTCTCACCTTATCACTGAGAGAGGGACAGAGAGAGAGTGTGGGGGGAGTGGGAGCCATATTCAGCTTGAATTGATGTGACTTGCACCTTTGTCCGTGGGCAGGACATCGGGGAAAGCTCTCTCTTCACTCAGGATCCTTGGTGAGGTTCAATTCAGATTTGATTATTTATCACATGTACAATGAAACGTGTTGTTTGCGTTAACAGCCAGCACAGCCCGCAAGTGCTGTCGCCCACTCTGGCGAAACATAGCATGTCCACAGTGGTCAGCAGGACAACAGAAGCACCAATATCTGTGAATGTGTGACTGCGAGTCCAAGGCTAAAGGCTTCGGAGGTGTTGGAGTGTGTGTGTGCGCGGGAGGAAAGGAAATCAATTTGCTGTTTTTGTTTTGCTTTGTTGCAACAAAATTGGTCCTCCGACTTCTAGTCATGCAACACGTGGGCTTTGAGCTGCGATCTTTGGTATCGACCTCAGGGTCAATCACAGGACTTTGAATTCTGGCCCTCAAACTCTAGGACCCGCCTTTCTGTGCTGAACTGGAGACTTCGGCTTTGAACTAACTAGCCCCTTCAGCCTATAAAGTCCGCACCAACTATCATACGCACATTCGTACATGATTTCCGCCCTGGCCCATCTTACTTCCCCCACTTTCTCATCCCCTCTTCGCACGCATTCACCCGCACTCCAGGGAGAATTTACAACAGCTCATTTAAAAGATTATCTTTAGCATTATTTCTCACGTGTACATCAAAACATACAGTGAATTGCATCATTTGTGTCAACGACCAGGATGAGCTGGGGCCAACACACAACATTTAAAGATACGGTGCAGAACAGGTCCTTCCAGCTCAGTGACCTGAAATGCCCAGCAACCCACCTGTTCAACACTAGACTAACCACAGGACAATTTACAATGACCAATGACCTACTAACTGGTACGTCTTTGGGAAGTGGGAGAAAACTGGACCACCCAAAGGAAACCCATGCAGTTAACCCTATCAAGTTTCCAGCATCTGCAGAATCTCTTGTGAAGTTCAGGCCTTGTCAGCACTGAGTATGCTTCGAGCAGTAGTTCCTCCCTGTAAGGTTGTGTTGTTCTCTTGTTTCCTTCCCCCGGCTAGAGGTGGAAGAACTACGGTTAACGTTGTCGAAGTTGGAGCTGCGTCTTTCCACAATGGAGAAGTCCTTGACCAGCACCAAACCCGTGGTGCCTGCACCAACCCAACCCAGCAAGGTCAGCTGCTCAGGGTTCTCTGAAGGGAAGGGGTGACATAGCTTGTGGGGCGGCAAAAGGGTTTGGGACAATAGGAAGATGAATGAGTGGAGGGTGTGTGATGGGAATGGGGAAGGGGCTGGAGTACATTGGGCATGGAGGATGGGGAGGGGGGTGGGCAAATGGGTACTAGGGAGGGAGCGAATGCGGAGGGGACAGGAAGTTTCCATGAAGCAATGATCCAGGCACTCACCTTGGGAGAAAATGTCTGATTGTCCATTCTGTCTGTGGCTCTTGCCTTGTACACCTCTATTAAGTCATCTCTCATCCTCTGATGTCCCCACCCACCCACCCCCCCCCCCCCCCCGTATTTTCCTCCAATTGCCTGAAAATTATGCCCTCTTGTATCAGCCACCCCTTTGCTCCAAAGGGAAAATTCCTAGCCCGCTCAACCTGTCCTTGTGAGAAATGCTGTCTAACCCGGGCAGCATCCTGGTCTCGTTGGATACAGATACTGATCTCTTAAAAACTATGTGCACTTCTCGATTCGATTTGCATATTTAAGTGTCAATTATACATATTTCAAGTTTAAATAACCAATTAAATGTGTTTATAGGGGAATAATACTTAAAGAATTAATATGGTAACTGCCGAATAGTTAGTGTATGCCTTGCATCTGATTTACATCTTTATCTGCTTGGTCACGTTGAACAGAAAGGCTGTACAAAGGAGACTTCAGGTCTCAAGGGCTGTGTTCAGCCTGGGTCTGCACGCTGTCTCTGTCAGCTCGTTATTTTAACCCTTGCCTTGCTGCAGCTCCCTCACCCCCTCTAACGTGCATGTTCACCCTGCTCCCCTTTCTCAGCCCAGCACAAAGCAGCCGGAGGAGGACGATGATGACCTGGACCTCTTTGGCAGCAGTGACGAGGAGGAGAGCGCGGAGAGCGAGAGGGTCCGGGAAGAGCGGCTCCGCCAGTACGCCGAGAAGAAATCCAAGAAGCCCACCCTCATTGCCAAGTCCTCCATCCTCCTGGATGTCAAGCCTGTAAGATACCTTCCTTTCCCCTTTCTCTCTCTCCCCCCCCCCCACCATGATCTGCCCCCTTCAGAGAATTTTATTCTTATTTTGTTTAGAGTTAGAGATACAGCTCGGAACAGGTCCTCAGGCACTGCCCAACAACTCACTGATATAACCCTCGCCTAATCACAGGACAATTTACAATGACCAAGGACCCTACTAACCGGTACATCTTTGAATTGTGGGAGGAAACCAGAGCACCCAGAGGAAACATACCCGCTCACAGGGAAGATGTGCAAACCTCTTGCAGGCAGCGTTGGAATTGACCTCCAGACAGACGCCCTGAGCTATGTTAGTATTGCACTTGCAGCTTGGCTATCATGGCGCCCATTCGTCCCTCATTTTGTCCTTGCTCTGTGCCCCTGCCAACAGTCCTCCTGGAGGTCAGGGGCATGGTCATCTTTTCCTGCTGGATCCCAGAAT
Source organism: Hemitrygon akajei (assembly GCF_048418815.1). Taxonomy (NCBI): domain Eukaryota; kingdom Metazoa; phylum Chordata; class Chondrichthyes; order Myliobatiformes; family Dasyatidae; genus Hemitrygon; species Hemitrygon akajei. The sequence continues at coordinate 170,725,552 of NC_133131.1, read as the reverse complement.
GAGGAATAGTGGGAGGGACCTTAGTCAACCTTTCCCCCCCCCTACTCTCTATAGTGAGGGAGTTAAAACATGAGAGCACTACCTCAGAACAGAGGGACATCCATTTAGAACTGAAATGAGGGAGAATCTCTTTAGCTAGAGGGTCGTAAATCTATGGCATTCATTGCCATGGATAACTGTGGAGACCATGTAATTGTGTATATTTAAAGTGAAGGTTGGTAGGTCCTTGATTAGTCAGGACGTCAAAGGTTATGGGAGAAGGCAGGAGAATGGGGTTGAGAGGGATAATAAATCAGCCATGATGGAATGGTGGAGCAGGCTCAATGATCCAAATTGTCTAATTCTTCTCCTTTGTCTTCTGGTCTTACTCCACCTGTGTGGAACTGGAAACGCAGGAGATATCACTGAATGCACCTTCTGCCCTAGTGTGCGGCACTTACATTCTTGCTATCCAGGGTGGTGAGGTGGGGGAGCAGGTACAGCCGCTCAAAACAGGCCATCATTGGAACCGTCGGCAACAATTATATTTGGGCCAGGACACAGGGTGAGGCTGCAGGCTGGTAGGTGAAGTTTGGGTGTAGGACGTGGGGCTGTGTGTGAAGCCAGTGCCTGTAACACGTGCCCTGTCTCTGTCAGTGGGACGACGAGACGGACATGGCGAAGCTGGAGGAGTGTGTCCGCACCGTGCAGATGGACGGCCTGGTGTGGGGGGCCTCCAAGCTGGTGCCCGTCGGCTACGGCATCAGGAAGCTCCAGATCCAGTGTGTGGTGGAGGACGACAAGGTTGGCACCGACGAGCTGGAGGAACAAATCATCCAGTTTGAGGATTACGTGAGTGTTCATCATTATCTCATCTTCTCAATATTCTCTGCTTATTTATTTTCTTTCTCTTTGTATTTACACAGTTCTTTGCACACTGGTTGTCTGCCCTGTTGGTGGTGTGGCCTATCATTGATTCTATTGTGATTATTGGAGTTATTGAGAATGCCTGCGAGGAAACTAGTCTCAGGGTAGTGTATGGTGATGAACTTTGAGGTTCGAAGCCTCGAGTATTGAGGGCGCAGGGTGTCCTCTGGCTAAATATCTAACACTAGGAGACGACGTTAAAATCAGGATACGGGTCAGTCCTGATGGGTTTCCTTGCCATCAGGTCCACAGAACATGGAAGGTAGGAGCGAGGAGGCCATCTCGCTGCCCTGCCTTCTGATAGGATTGTGGCTGATGTGCCCCAGGTCCTCAATCCTTTAATCTGTCGGAAACTTACTTATGATTTGAAAGAAAACAGAAGGGCTATGAAGGAGCAAAGCATCAGATTGATCTAGAGTAAGATGAGCTTTATTTGTGACCAACACTGTTTAACAGGGACCATCACAGTTGGAGGACCTGCTGTGGGCTGCCGACAATGCATGCCCACAACTCAGTAACCCTCACCTGTATGTCTTTGGAATGTGGGGGGAGCCAGGGCCCCCAAATGAATCCCACGTGGTTACGGGCTGTACATACAAAGTCCACACACAGTGGCGGGAATTAAATCCTGATCACTGGCGCTGTAAAGTGCCGAAGTTACTGCTATGCTACTTTGCTGCCCTGGAAAGTTTCGGAGGAAGAGCCTGCGCTGTTCTATGTTCTACTTCCACTTTAAATACATTCCAACCTGGGTTTCCATGACTGGCCCTTTGGCCCATCTCTTGTCTGATGGGTTAGAACAGATTTCTGGTAGCTTCACCACTAGTGGAACTAGTACCACTGTACTTCACATGGAGCCATTTAGTCCTTACTGGCCTGTACATCTGTATGCACACAGAGCACCTTCAAGCTCCTCCAGTCCGTTTACCTTTCCAAACCTCACTTCAGTGTAATAACTGAACCCATATACAGCCCATGGTATTACAGAAAGATTCCCGCAGGGATAAAGCAGTGGCTGATTGGCAGGAGGCAAAGAGTGGGAATAAAGGGAGCCTTTCCTGGTTGGTTGCCAATGACTAGTGGTGTTCCACAGGGGTCTGTGTTGGGACCGATTCTTTTTACAATATACATCAATGATTTGGATGATGGAATTGATAACCTTTGCAAAGTTTGCATACAATATGAAGGTAGGTGGAGGGGCAGAAGGGCTGAGATTAGGAGAATGGGCAAAGATACGGCAGATGGAATACAGTGTGAGGAAGTATATGGTCATGTACTTTGTAGACGAAATGAAAGGGTTGACTATTTTCTAAATGAAGAGAAAATTTAAAAAACAGGTGCAAAGGGACTTGGGAGATTAATTTGAAGGGTGATTCTGTGGTGAGGAAGGCAAATGCAATATTAGCATTAATTTCAAAAGGGCGGGAATATAAAAACAAGGATGTAATGTTGAAACTTTGTAAAACACTGAGACCTCGCTTGGAGAATTGTGAGCAGATTTGGGCCCCTTATCTTAGAAAGGACGTGCTGAAACTGGAGAGGGTTCAAAGGAGGTTCATGAAAATTATTCCAGGATTAAATAGCTTGTTTGATGGCTTTGGGCCTGTATTTGCTAGAATTCTGAAGAATGAGGGGTTTCATTGAAACCTATCGAATGGTGAAAGCCTTGATAGAGTGGATGTGGAGAGGATGTTTCCTGTGGTGGGAGAGTCTAGGACCAGAGGACACAGATAGAGTGGATGTGGAGAGGATGTTTCCTGTGGTGGGAGAGTCTAGGACCAGAGGACACAGATAGAGTGGATGTGGAGAGGATGTTTCCTGTGGTGGGAGAGTCTAAGACCAGAGGACACAGATAGAGTGGATGTGGAGAGGATGTTTCCTGTGGTGGGAGAGTCTAAGACCAGAGGACACAGATAGAGTGGATGTGGAGAGGATGTTTCCTGTGGTGGGAGAGTCTAAGACCAGAGGACACAGATAGAGTGGATGTGGAGAGGATGTTTCCTGTGGTGGGAGAGTCTAGGACCAGAGGACACAGATAGAGTGGATGTGGAGAGGATGTTTCCTGTGGTGGGAGAGTCTAAGACCAGAGGACACAGATAGAGTGGATGTGGAGAGGATGTTTCCTGTGGTGGGAGAGTCTAAGACCAGAGGACACAGATAGAGTGGATGTGGAGAGGATGTTTCCTGTGGTGGGAGAGTCTAAGACCAGAGGACACAGATAGAGTGGATGTGGAGGGGATGTTTCCTGTGGTGGGGGGGGGGGGGGGGGTCTAAGACCAGAGGACACAGATAGAGTGGATGTGGAGAGGATGTTTCCTGTGGTGGGGGAGTCTAAGACCAGAGGACACAGCCTCAGAATAGAGGGGTGTCTGTTTAGAATGGAGATGAGGAGGAATTTCTTTAGCCAGAGAGTGGTGAATCTGTGGAATTCTTTGCCTCAGGCAGCTGTGGAGGCCAAGACTTTATCTGTATTTAAGGCAGAGGTGATCAGGTCATGAAGGGATACGGGGAGAAAGCAGGAGATTGGGTCTGAGAGGAAAATTGGATGGGCCATGATGAAATGGCGGAGCAGACTAGATGGACCAAGTGACCTGACTCTGCTCCAATATCATATCTGGTGGTATCTGCCACTTCTAGCAGCTTGTTCCACACTCACACCACCTTCTGAATGAAAAATTTCCCCCTCAGATTCCCCTTAGATATTTCACCTTCACTCTTAACCTATGACCTCTAGTCTGACCCAACCTCAGTGGGAAAGACCTGCTTGCATTTACCCTGTCTGTACCCCCTCAGTTTTGTATAACTCCTTCAAATCTCGTCATTCTCCATGCTCTTTATTCTTTAGGAATAATTCTCTTTCTTCTTGGGAATGAAGTCCTAACCTATCCAACCTTTCTGTTTAAATAGGGTCCACAAATCCCAGCAACATCCTTATAAATTTTCTCTGTGCCCTTTCAATCTTTTTTATCTTCCCTGTAGGTAGGTGCCAAGAACAGCACACAATACTCCAAATTTGGCCTCGCTGATGTCTTGCACAACTATACCACCACCACCCCTCCCCACCCCGTAATGAATGCCCTGATTTATGAAGGCCAACGTGCCAGAACCTCTCTTTACAACCCTATTTACCTTTGACACCACTTTCAAGGAGTTGTGATATGTATTCCCAGTTCCCACTATTCTACCCCGCTCTCATTGGCCTACTGTTCACTGTGTAAATCCTGCCCTGGTTTAGAATTACTGTTTTTTAATTAATTGCAATTAAATTCACTACTATTTACTAGTTCAGTCGTAAAACTCCTATGCTGTAGCTCCCCCACCCCCATCACTTTAACACTCCACACCTCATACCTGCACTGACACAGTGTTTCCATGTGATCTAGAAGTGTTCCTCTTGCCAAGGGTCCCTTTGTCATTTTATCATTTCCTGTCAGTTATGTTGTGAGGATGCAACAAAGATTTTTACTCCCTCATGTGAGGTGGATGTAAGAAATAAAAGTAAGTTCTTAATTCTAATTGTAACTTTATATATCAGGATCAGGTTTAATATCACTGACATACAGTATATTGTGAAATGTCTTGTTTTGTGACAGTACAATGCATAAAAAGGCTAACTTACAATAAGAAATATACATGTATATAAAAAATAAATAGTGCAGAAAGAGAACCAAAAATAGTGAGGTAGTGTGCCTGGCAGAGGGGAAGAAGCTGACTGTCTTTAGGTTGCTGTGCCTGATGTTAACAGTGAGAGAAAGGTGTGTCCTGGGTGACGGATGCTGCCGTTTCCAGTCAGTGCTGTGAGGCGAGTGCCCATGATGGAGAAGGTTGAGTTTGCAACCTTCTGCAGCTTTTTCCAGTCCTGTGCAGTTGCCCCTCTGTACTAGATGGTGATGCAAAGAGTTCGAATGCTCTCCACAAAGTACTCTTTGGTGACTTACCAAATTTCCTCAAACTCCTAATGGAAAAATAGCCACTGTCGTGCATCAATATGTTGGGACCAGGATCAAACCTTAGAGATGTTGACTCCCAGGAACTTGAAACTAAAAAGTAAATCTTATGTATATATGGCCAGACTCAAATAGTTACTTGTACATTGTGTTTTATATTTGTACTTATTGTGTTTTTGTACTGGATTGGGAGTAGTGATCATTTTGTTCTTTACATTTGTGTACTGAAGAATGACAAATAGTAATGCTGAATCTATCTTCTTGCCCTTGGTTGTAATGTTGGGACAGCTAGTTAATGTACCCTCTTGTCCTAACCTATCTTTTTGTTTTCTCATCCTTTCCAGGTGCAAAGTGTTGACGTTGCTGCTTTCAACAAGGTCTAAAGTCAGCTAGTACTTTGAGGAATAAAGGAATTCTGTGCAGAAGTTAATCCCCTGTCCTCGTCTTCATTCCGACTTCTCAGTTCTGTTACTAAAGATTGTGTCAGTCAGTGCGCTCCCAGTGCTCTCAGTAGAAGAGAAGGCTGGTTAAATCAGAGTTATGGTTAGATCGTGCACATTTACTTTGAAGTTCTCAATCCTGGTACCTCTCACACTTTAAAATTAGCAGTTTCAAGCAGACACTAATTTATGGAATCATCTCCCCATTCCCCCATTACCCTGTAAAACCTGCCCCAGTTGTTTGTTGCATGGCTCTATGGCAGAATCTGTCTGACCAAGATGTTCAACGGCTGGAAACTCCCCTTCCATAGATGCTGCCTGACCTGTTGAGTTCCTCCAGCTGTTTGTGTGAAAATGATGGTAATACTCAGCAGGTCAGGTTGAATAAGGTCATAGAGCGATAGATAGATAGATACTTTATTCATCCCCATGGGGAAATTCAACTTTTTTTCCAATGTCCCATACACTTGTTGTAGCAAAACTAATTACATACAATACTTAACTCAGTAAAAAAATATGATATGCATCTAAATCACTATCTCAAAAAGCATTAATAATAGCTTTTAAAAAGTTCTTAAGTCCTGGCGGTAGAATTGTAAAGCCTAATGGCATTGGGGAGTATTGACCTCTTCATCCTGTCTGAGGAGCATTGCATCGATAGTAACCTGTCGCTGAAACTGCTTCTCTGTCTCTGGATGGTGCTATGTAGAGGATGTTCAGAGTTATCCATAATTGACCGTAGCCTACTCAGCGCCCTTCGCTCAGCTACCGATGTTAAACTCTCCAGTACTTTGCCCACGAAAGAGCCCGCCTTCCTTACCAGCTTATTAAGACGTGAGGCGTCCCTCTTCTTAATGCTTCCTCCCCAACACGCCACCACAAAGAAGAGGGCACTCTCCACAACTGACCTATAGAACATCTTCAGCATCTCACTACAGACATTGAATGACGCCAACCTTCTTAGGAAGTACAGTCGACTCTGTGCCTTCCTGCACAAGGCATCTGTGTTGGCAGTCCAGTCTAGCTTCTCGTCTAACTGTACTCCCAGATACTTGTAGGTCTTAACCTGCTCCACACATTCTCCATTAATGATCACTGGCTCCATATGAGGCCTAGATCTCCTAAAGTCCACCACCATCTCCTTGGTCTTGGTGATATTGAGACGCAGGTAGTTTGAGTTGCACCATATCACAAAGTCCTGTATCAGTTTCCTATACTCCTCCTCCTGTCCATTCCTGACACACCCCACTATGGCCGTGTCATCAGCGAACTTCTGCACATGGCAGGACTCCGAGTTATATTGGAAGTCTGATGTGTACAGGGTGAACAGGACCGGAGAGAGTACGGTTCCCTGCGGCGCCCCTGTGCTGCTGACCACCGTGTCAGACCTACAGTCTCCCACCCGCACATACTGAGGTCTATCTGTCAAGTAGTCCACTATCCAATCCACCATGTGAGAGTCTACTCCCATCTCCGTTAGTTTGTGCCTTAAGATCTTGGGCTGGATGGTGTTAAAGGC